>NC_044031.1:324685175-325285175 GCF_901765095.1 Microcaecilia unicolor
GACCTCGCGGGGGGGGGGGGGAGCCAACGTCGACCTCTGAAAACCCCAATACCAGCCCGTTTTTACGGGCTCAACGGCTAGTATATCTATAAAAGCAATATTTCCTTATATAGAAATATGACTCCTAGTGGTAGTGGCACATCCATTTTGGATGCAATGCTGTACTGAGTAGAGCAACTGGGCATCGCTCCTGCCTGAAGACCCCTGGACTCTCCCCCCCCCCCCTTACCATCAATGATATCAAGATACCCTTTGAGAGGGCAAGGGCTATCTGTGAAGTGGGGGTAGGGAAGCAGGAAGCTTGAATATGAGGTGGATGGGTGGGGCTTGTGTTGGAATCTTAAGCCTGGCAGGGAGCCCTGCTCTAGCATCAAGGGAGCATCGGGACACAGCTTTGCAGTCCAATGCTCCTGCAATGAAATAAACCTAGCAAAAAACTGGGGTTATTTTACCATGATTTTTGGGCCCTAATGCAACCTCATTCTGCCTAATCTTAGGTGACTTAAATATCGTTGGGTATTTTATGTGAAACAGTGTTAGGGCTGTTTAAACTGATGTTAAGGGCCAAATAATACAACTTAAGGCCCTAACTGCTTGATAAGTCCCCCCCCCCCCCCCTAAATAAACAGAGCAACAGTAAACGCAACAAATCCTAGTTTGAAAAATAACTAAAAGTGACAGGAAAAATAAGCCAATATAGTTTTTTAACAGAAGTCACTTGAGAGGCAAGGATTAAATGATTAGCTTTCAAATCCATATGGGATTTTTGGAAGGATATTACAGGAAATGATATCTGGAAAATTGGGAGAACCAGGGAGAAGAGTAGGTACAGGAAAATGATCACCCATGTCCCTTCCTGTCTAACACATACTGTAACCAACATAGAATAATTAAATAATGTCAGTCATAAGATGTTGAATCATGGACTGCAAACTGATAACCAATCAGGTGTAAAGGTTTGGTCAGAATCACTTGCATTAAATAGAAAATAGCAGCTATGATGAGATATGAAAATGTGGTACAAACATGTATTATGTGAATTTTTAAGTACAGCCAAACACTTGTAGCCATGTTAGAAACAAATAAACAAAAAAGTAATTATTGCTCAGTTGTAGATAACACAACAAAAATGTCTACCTCCAACTCATAAATTACCATTCTGGACCGACCTTCAGGATTTGGGAGGGGAGGGGAAGGACCAGGGAAATAGGAGACGGGAGAGCACCTGATCCCACCCGATGTACCTTACAGAAGCAGGATTGATGTCCACTTGCTCCTGCCTCCGACACCACCATCTTGAAAAATGTGGCACCTTGCCCTGCTCAGTGCATCCTGGAGATGAACCAGGTGGGGCCTACCTGCCACATAAGGGCAGCACCGGAGGCAGAAGCAACTGAGCATCGCTCCTGCCTCTCCTGTGAGGTACATTGGGAGGGCTTGGGTGGTCTGGGGGAGGGATCAGCGCTGGGAAGTTACCACTAGACACCATGCATTCACATTTTTTATTGCAGGAAAGGGGTTTGGGTCCAGAGGAGGGAGAGGTGGACCATTAGACTTCCAGGGAAATCCTTTCTTTGTGATAAGGGGGGGTCTCTACAAGGGGTTCCGGAGGGAGATGCCATTTTTTTTAATGTAAACCTTCCTGTCAGTGACTGATCTAGTCATTGACAGGAAAGTTAGTATTAATCAATGAGCTGTGCATTACATCCACAATTTTAATTTGCATGCTTATTGATTGTAGCATGCCACAGTACTTTTTGTGCAGCATTTGCAGTAGAGGTGAGACTTGCTGCATCTCCCCGTGTGCTCAGGTTTGTCTGCATCAGTCCTTCAGTAGTATTTGGGATTTGCCAGGGTTGATGGATTGGTGAACCCCAAACTGGAAGATGAAGGTGAAGTGCATGCATGTCCATCTTGCTCTCCTCAATCTTTCTAAAAAGGCTTTACAAAATCAAAACTTCTATACCAGTTGAGAAGAAGTATGAAAGTAAAGCACAACTGTAGAATTAATTAGTCTAACCAAATTGTTCCTGGGGGAATACTTCAAGTGCTTCCACTAATTGAAGAGTAACTGAACCACTTGAAGTATTCCAATTTGTGGTTAGACTAATTAACTTAATTGTTGTGCTTACCTGGAATCTGTCTAGCCAGTTGGTGTCAAAGTTTCTAATTTTTAAAGGCCTTCAGGGAGGTTAGGTTCTTGGGTACAGTGGGGTGCAAGGAACAGTGAGGAATCAGTGTGTTGGGGGACACTGAATTTTAGGGCACAGTGAATATGTTACTTTGTTTAGGGGTATAGTGGTGTGTTAGAGGCTTTAGGGGGTTATTGGGGTGTTAGTGGTTTAGGGATACATTAGTGGGTTTAGCAGTTGAACTATGAAACTAGTTAAGAGCATAAGAACATAAGAATAACCATACTGGGTCAGACCAACGGCCCATCTAGCCCAGTATCCTGTTTCCAACAGTAGCCAAGCCACAGGCAGTCTAACATATGTTAGTGGGTTAAGAGCTGATTATGGGTGATTGTATTGGAATTCATTTTTGATGAGGAGAGACCATAAAGAACTTTATACTGCTTCATTATCTCCTTTACCAGGAGGTCTACCTGCCCAGGGTGAAGTTTGCTCTTTTCAGAGGTGCTCCATGTTTTACTACTCTTATACATGTATCAGCAGCAAGTATATGCCCACTTTTTTTTTAAATAGGTGAATATGTGTCCAGTTGGGGACTAAATAGGGCATTAGAGGTTGACTGAGGGTTCACCCCCGGATTCTATATAGGCTGCTCAAAGTTGAGAACCAAAATTTAGGCATGGAGACCAGATTCACATGCAAACTAATTAGTCAACTGGGTGCTTACAACTGATTATTGACATTTAGTGGAGTTGATTAGCATTTAATTGTCACTAATGGAAGCGTATCCTAATGCTTACTGCTTTAGGCTGAAAACTTGGGGAACTGGGTTTGATTCCCACTGCAGCTCCTTGTGATCCTAAGCAAGTCACTTAATCCTCCGCTGCCCCAAGTACAAAAGCTTAGATGGTGAGCCCACTAAGAACAGAGGAAGTACCTGCATATAATAAATGTGAACTGTTTTGTACCACAGAAAGGCGGGATATCAAATCCGTGACTCTCTACCCTAATTTGGATTTGCGTGTGCACCTGCCTACATTCCATTCTATAATGCTGTGTGCCCAACTTGACTCACATGCTACTCAAAAGGGGCAGGGGCATGGGCGGGTTAGAGGTGTTCGAAATATTTAGGTACAGTGTTATAGATTATCAGGGTTATGCGCCTAACTTGTGCACCAGATTTTGCACCAGGTTTCAGTTGGCATATGTCCTTGTACCCAAAGTTGGGTGCGGAAATCCACTCTAAGCACTATTCTATAAAACGCGCACTGGACTGAGCACTAGAATAACGTTTAACGTGGATCTCCCTTGTGCCTAAATTTGAGTAGAACTGCCATGCCATGGAATGACCCACTGGAGAGGATTGCTGACTGGAGCCAAAGAGCCTGGCAAAGGCCATCCACAGGACCAGCTGGTGGAAAGCTGTACAGCATCCTTGGTCTTCCATCTCAGACTGAGCCTGCAGAGAGAAAGAACTAAACTAAACTAAACTAAACCAAACTGTACTTCTATACTGCATTAACCAAATCAGTTCTATGTGGTTTACAAAGAAGCAGCAAGGTCAGGCATACCTGAGAAAAGTACATATAACTTGATCACGTCCATTAAAAACTATATTTAGCATTCAAAACTCATCACAAAATATACATTAATTGTATTATTAAAACTATCCTAGTAGCATAAAATAACATACAAAATTTTTAACAAATTAACATTAGTTAACAGTACAAAAGTTTCTGAAATAACCATGTTTTTCAACACCTTTTTAAATTGTAAGAGACCACCAGATAGTCTAAGAAAGAAGAAGTGGGAGCAGGATCCCAGCACAATCAAGTTACCACTACAATCACGCCCGCATGACCCACAATGTTCCCAAGAAGGGGGGGTAGTCCCACTCACTAGAGTCCCAAGACCATCCAGGTCCATGGGAGTCCCACCATAAAGGCAGCGGATCCCAGGATGGGAACCCCAACCACAGCCCCACAAGCATGGTGCCTTGTAATTCTGCTGATCGTCATCTCCCTTGCCCCATCTATAGTCAGGATAGGCCAAGGGAGCAGGCCCCTGAAGCTCATCGAGAACTTTATGTGGGCCTACCAATATCCTGTGGCTCAACCACTGAATCTTGCCTAGAGGGAAACTCCCCAGTAGTGAAAGCAACAGGCTGACATCTGACATCACATCCTCAGCAGGATCTTCACCCAGCAGAATAAGCAACGTGGAGTAAGCAGGGCCAGGGGTTAACAGTTTCCAGGTAGCATGCAGGGGAGCAGGCTTAGGGTCTTTTGTTTGGTTGGGTTTGTTGTTGTTGCTGGCAAGTAGGGGCAATGTCAGCAGCTAAAGCTGCAAGTGAAGCTTCTTCAGAGAGGGGGAAGGGAATCACAGCTGAAGTGAAGTCCAGGTTGGGAGGAAGAGAATCCCTTACCCAGTCAGAGGAATCATCCAACAAATTGCTGGCAAGCAGAGATAGCTCCTGGGGGGGTCCTTCATACTACCTTCTGCCATGACAAGATAACAAATGGTGAGCTAGTCACCTCTGAGGAGCAGGAAGGAATCATGCGCCTTGGAGGCAATTGCCTTTTAAGCCTATGGCCCAAACATCTCCTTACAAGCAGAGGAAAGGCTCCTATTTGTTGGATTCCTTCCTGCTGCAAGATTAAAAATTTTCCTGCCCAATCGGCAAAGGCGGAGCCACAGCACAAAAGAAACTTTCCAAGCCTTTACCCGTTCAACCCCCCCTCCCCATAGGCCTTGGCTAGCAAGGTTCAGTACAGCCCACCACTATAGGCAATGCACAGCCTCAGGGGTAAAGCTCCCCACCCCCAATAACAGTCAGGCCCCATATAAGCTGTTTGCCCTTAGGATCCTGGAAAAACAAAGGAGAAAGAGGAATAGAATGGATGTTGAAATCGAATACTATCAATTGTTCTTGACTTTTCTTAGGTATCTAATTCAAACCTAAAATGGGGCTCCTTTTACAAAGCTGTGCTACCATTAGCAGTACGCAGAATGTGAAGAAGCCCACGGGAATAGAATGAGCTTCTTTGCATTCAGCACTTTGCTAATCAGTAGCGCAGCTTTGTAAAGGGATGTTTTCCTTTAAACGTATTCCTATTTGCTTTTTTTTTCAAAGTCACATTAGGTCAGTGGATATGATTTTAGTATGACATGAAAGAACAGATGGTCTGATATCCTGAGAGCAAAAATCAATATCCAAGAAAAGACAACAATGTGAACTTGTCCAGCTGTACGGACAACATACAACCTTTGCACAGGGGGAGGCGTATATGGGGGCTCAGTGCATTCAACCACAGAATCAAAAGTGATTACTTTTCCGGCAAACACACTGAATGAAAAAATGTATTTAGTTAAATTAAAAGCACCACCCAGATGTAAAAAAAAAAATAATGTTGAAAAGGGTTGCATTTTCTAGTAAGTTGAAATGAGGTATTTTAATGTAAGATAATCTGTTCTATGTGCTAAAACTACACTCTCCCTCCACAAGTGAATTTTAGCACAGAAATAAGGAAGTGTAGCAGGTTCTCCAGTTTAATAGGTCTTTCAAGGTGACATTGTTGTGTAATTTTTGAGCTGATTAATTGGAGGAGTGGCCTAATGGTTAGGGTGGTGGACTTTGGGTCTGAGGAACTGAGTTTGATTCCCACTTCAGGCACAGGCAGCTCCTTGTGACTCTGGGCAAGTCACTTAACCCTCCATTGCCCCATGTAAGCTGCATTGAGCCTGCCATGAGTGGGAAAGCACAGGGTACAAATGTAACAAAAAATAAAATTGGGCCCTGAATGCCTGTAATGCTCAGCAGCAATAAGACCAATACACAAAACAAATGTTTTGCAGATCAGTGTACTACAGAAAGGGGGCCATTTTATATTGGTTGAGTAGAAGGGTGTGTTGATCGGATAAAGTGGTGCCTAAATGCATGCTTGTGTTTTATAATCCATACAGAAGAGCTGTACAGTTTGTAAACTTTGTGTCTTAAGTATATACGACCAGTGTGTATGCATAATTTTGTAGGCACACTTTTCTATGACATGCATGCTGATGTTAGAGGCACAAGGACTATCACAACATGACATCTCAGGCTCGCAAGCCTAACTTTCAGCACAAGGATACTGTCCTGCCCTGCTAATAGTAGGTGGGTGGGAGAGGATCTTTCCCTATCCAGTGCAATGGAGGGACCAGGACATGAACCTGACTTCAGAAGGGTTATAATAGGCTTTCTTCCATAGGGAATGTCATTAGGAGCCATGGCATAGCCTAACAATGTGTGTGTGTGTGTGTGTGTGTGTGTGTGTGTGTGTATGGGGGGAGTATGGGTGTGGTTTGGGGGGGGTGAGGGGGCATTGCCCCCAAATGCAGGGCCGGTGCAACCCGGCTGCAGGCAGCTCTCTGTCCCCCCTGCCCACCCTCAGCTCCCCGACAGCCCTCCTCTCCGTTCCTGCCGCCTTGCGTTTAAACCTTTTATTTTAAGTCGCAGCAGCAGTGAAAAAAAAACAGCACCGCAGGCTCACCTCTAGACTTTTCCTTCCCTCTCAGTGTCCTGCCCTCACGGAAACAGAAAATACACAATCAGAGGAAGGCGGGACACTGAGAGGGAAGGGAAAGGCTGGAGGAGAGCCTGCGGTGCAATTTTTTTTCACTGCCACTGTGATTCAAAATAAAAGGTTTAAACGCAGGGCAAGAGGAACGGAGAGGCAGGAAGACAGAGGAAGTAGATGCGCATGGATGGAGGGAAGGGGAGTGAGGAGAAATGCTAGATATGGATGGAGGGAGAAACTGCTGAATTTAAGGGCTGGATCGGAACACTTTGAGGGCAGATGCTGAAACTGGAGGAAGGATAGGGATAGGACTACAGATGGTAGACAGGACGCATAAGGACACAGGAGGATGGTGGACATGGTGAGAGAAAAAATATCAAATGGAAAGAAGACACTGCATCAAACAGAAGACACTGGGACCAAAGCGAATAGAAAAACTAAATGATCAGACAACAAAGGTAGAAAAAAAGTATTTTATTCAGAATTTATTAATTGGAATATGTCAGCTTTTGGAAATGCCCAATATTGACAGTATCATTAACTTCTATCAACGGAGGGGGCTCCTATATCTCCAAGCCAGAATGCCCAGCTCCAAACAAATTGAAGATTTTTCTTACAGAATACAATTATATTTAGTAGCACTACTGGATCTATCGAATGCACATGACAACACTACTATGGCTCAGTTTATCAAGCCAAGCATTGCTTAGAGTGGGCATGTATTCGTCATTGATCCAAAATTGTATTACTTTTTATATTTTTACTTATAGATTATTATTTTTCTTATATAAAAAAAACCTCTTATTTTTCAAAATTAAAGTACTTGGCTTGAAAGCTTAGAAGCTTCTTCTTTTTAGTTCATAGTTTTCTACATTATACTAAAGGAGACTTCTCATGCCAACATGAAACAATGTTTTGCACAGTTGCTGTATCAAGGACTGTCTCCTGTAGAAAAAAAAAAGCCAATCATTAAATCTTTGTAAGCCTCACAAAATACAGATTTCTATCAAACAAGCATTTTTATCCAATGTACCACTATAAGATAGACTGCATCTTTATTTCCCCGTGGAATTTGTAAAATGGCTGCGGCGTCTTAGCATTTGTATACTTGATGTTTAAATATCATCAGCTGTTCTAAAAAGGAGCAATTGAGCTTTGGAAATGTGCATCTGTGATATTTGCATGTAAGTTTCAATTTCTCTAGTATTGCTGCATGCGAGTCTGACTTGAGGTAACTTTCCAGTACAGTATTTTGCCTTCATATTTTTTATTTCTAGTTCCTTGTGTCATATCCATTGTGTCATGGTTTTTCATGTGTGATCAAGGTGCAGCATTCTGCTTGTGTAGTATTTGCAGCCCTATTTTGATTTTGTTTTATTTTTTCCACTAAGTAGCGTATTGGTGTTTTAGAGCCCAGTGTAATTACAGTGCTGCCTTTCCACGCATAAGGTTGTAGCTCGTCCTGACCTTGGAATTAGTGCTGTTATTGTTTGTTAAGGTTATGAGTGTGTGTTTGCACAAGTTTGTGTGTAGAGTTTTGCAGTGGAAAGATTGTGTGTTGGTCTTACTGAGGTGGCACCAAAACATCAGAAAGGGTTTTAGAGTCTAAACCATGACGCAGTACCTTTTGAAGGATCTACATATACAGCCTAGGCATTTCTAAGGTCAACACTGGCATGGTATGGGAACAAGGGTAGGGAAATACTACTGAAGATGAAGAGGGAGTGCTGGGTAAGGAGGAAAGAAGGAAGGAGGGAAGGAAGAAAGCTGGCTTTTTTGGGAATAACTACTTACTACTACTACTTAACATTTCTAAAGCGCTACTAGGGTTACGCAGCGCTGTACAATTTAACATAGAGGGACAGTCCCTGCTCAAAGAGCTTATATGTATGCTATATGCAAATGAGTATGCTAATATGCCCCACCCTATCTTTGCCCCCCCCCCCCAAATGAAACAGTCAAACTACGCCTATGGGGGGAAGGGGGCTTGGAGAGTAGCTAGAAGGAAAAGGCTATATACTCTGAGCTAGTGTACTGCTCTAGTAAGGACCCAGCTGAAATCTATGTCCTGCATAGATAATCAGTCAGTGTGGTACCACTCTGCCCTGGAAATCTTGCTGGTGCCTTGACCATGGCTGATGAAAGATCACGGTGACCTGAAAGACTATAGAAATGCTCTGCATCTATGTGAGGGATTCATTAATCATAGAAAAAAGGGTGGTAAGGGGCAAATGTTTTCAACAAGAAATCCTTTGCTATAGCAGCAGCTCCAGGTTCATATCTAACCTGTGAGGGTCCCAGTTCTAATAGCACACTCATCTCAGCTTGCACCCCATTCGTGTGGCAATATACTTCCTATGTGGGCCATCACCTATGATTTTATATTTATTCATTTAAATGCTTTTATGCTAAAATGTGACAAAAACAATAATAACTTAAGATGATTTTAGTCAGGATTACAACCTATATAGAATAAACCATAATCACTGTTTATAGCAAAATCATAGCATTTGCATATTACATAAAACAGTTTTTTTTCAAATACATTACAAAATCTCCACCAAAAACCTATGCCTATCCTGCCGACTACAGAAGAAGTCTAGATTGTATGCAGAGATAGCACAAAACACTGCAGAAGATGCAGAATCTGGACTTCCTCTTCACCTCTGGCTATGTACCACTCAGGTACTGTAAAGAAAGTCTAACCTTAGCCCCGGGAGCACTGTCGCACAGGAATGTTTATGATAGTAAACCCTATCAGCAGTGGCTCTCCTAATTGAAAAGCCAGGTGTCAGTGCTGCAGCTGAGGTTTTTGCCTCACTTGTCTTCATCCTTGCAGATGTACTCTGCACTAGGTTATACCTTTAGCCACATATTTATTCACACCTTCAAAGAAATGAACAATTTGGTGAGGCAATCTTGGCTGAATTCATGTTGACTCTGCCCCATTAAACCATGTTTATCTATGTGTTCCATAATTTTAATCATTATAATAGTTTCTACTATTTTGCCTGGCACTGATGTCATGCTTACCGGTCTGTAATTTCCCGAACCACCCCTGGAACCCTTTTTAAAAATCGGTGTTACGTTGGCCACACTTCAATCTTCATGTACTATAGACAATTTTAATGACAGGTTAGAGATTACTAAGAGCAGATCAGCAATTTCATGTTTGAGTTATTTCAGTATCGTTGGATGCTTGCCATTCGATCCAGGTGATTTACTACTTTTTAATTGGTCGGTTTGGCTCAGTATGTCTTCCATGTTCATTGAGATTTCTTTCAGTTCCTTCATGTCATCACCCTTGAAAACCATTTCTGGTAAAGGTAGATCTCTTACATCTTCTGTGTGTAATGAGAGAGTCCGTGCTATAGGAAAAAGTTACCCATGGACAGTTGTTGGTCCAGTGTTCTGTGGCAGTAGGCAGCAAATAAACAGAGGTCACAGCAGTAGGTCAGGGGTGAAGCTGAAAAAGATCTGCAGTCCTGAAAATGCCCCCCCTCCCCCCAAAAAAACACAGAGCATGCTCTGTAGGCTGTATTGGTGCTACCCTCTGCACAGGAAAGACAGGGTACCATCATTGGCACCAACATATATCAGAGAGGCATTTGAAGGGGAAAGGCCACAAATCAGCATGGTTAAGACCATCACTACAGGACTTTTGCAGTGAGACAAAACAAAGTCTGCATATTTGTACTTTCACTCTGAAGCTTCAGTCACCATTGCTGCTTTTGAGTTCCCACAAATCTGATGAAAAAATATCACAGACCTAGAAAACAGAAAAAAAAATTCTTAAGGATACACCCTGGAGAAATTCCATTTTTTTTTTTTTTTGCAGGAATTCCCAATTTCCTTGTGAATACCTATGTCATGCAGAGAATTGAAGGGCATATTTTGATTGTGGTTTGGATGTTCATTTAGGGCTTCTTTTACAAAGCTGCACTAGCGCTTCCCATGCGTCAAATGAGAGGAAGCCCATAAGAATTGAATGTGCTTCCTCTCATTTGCCACACTGAGAATCAGCTTTGTAAAAGAAGCCCTTAAAGAATTGTGTATTTCTTTTTTTTTTTTGCAATGAAAATGTAAACCTCACAAAGTAGTCTCCATCAGCATTTACATATGTTCCTAGTGACATAGATATAACTGTCAGCTAATTGATCATTTGGCCTGGATTTTAGGGAAGTGATTGAGAATGGAGTTTTCCTTACAGCTGTGGTACTCAAAAGTACCTCACAGTAAATAAATAGAACTTTTGAAGCTCAACTCCTTAATTTGCTCCCCCAGTAATTTTTATAAAATCTACTACTTACACATATAAATTCTGGCAGTTGTCCAAGTTGCACAATCCACTGCCTACATCTGAAAGTCATATCAGAGCCTTTTGTGATGCTGTTCTCTTTCTGAACCTGTATTTCTATAAAATGACTGCTCTGCTGAAGGTGCTACTATAGGTGGCATTTTGCACATTTTCCAAAGAGTATCGTGGCCAGCGAACCTTTCATAAAATACACTCGAAACTGTGAAAAACTCTACTTTGGATGTTTATTTTCTCATCTACACGACTTATACAAAATTAGCTTTCACATGCGGAGACCCATTTTATATAGATCATAGAGACAAGAATCGAGATGTCCGGGTCAGGATGGGCTCAATTCTGGCAGTATTTTAGAAAAAGATCCGCTGATGCAAAAACTTTTTCTAGAATACCTGCAGAAGTATGTATGTATCTGCTGGCATATACAGCAGCAGTAACCATTTAACAAATATATACCTTGAAAAATGAGCAGCATGGACCTGGCAACTTTCATGAGGAGCTGTCAGCACTTAACTGTGAAGTGGTGATTTCACAAGTTCCACAGGTAAGTGGTGACACTTCTGAGTGTTGCTGCCTCATTTTACGAACCTACATGTTTGAAAGCCACCAAGCGAGTAGTGAGGCTACAATTTTAGGGCCCTGTTTACTAAGCTGCGCTAGAGGCGCGTTAGTGCTTTTAGTGCTCGCTAACCATTAGCATGCGCTAACTGTGTAGGTGCCCACAATATTCCTATGGGTGTCTACACAGTTAGTGCATGCTAATTTTGTGCACGCGCTAAAAATGCTAGCGCACCTTAGTAATCAGAGCCCTTAATTTGGATTCATTTTGGAGGAGAAAATAAACTACATGGGATTAAGGAAAATGACTCCCTTAATCCCTTGTGTAAAGCCCTGGCCAAATGAGCATTTTTTAGAAACTAATTCATGTCTTTGGGCTGGTTTATTTATTTGTTACATTTGTATCCCACATTTTCCCACCTATTTGTAGGCTCAATGTGGATTACATAGTACCGGAGAGGTGTTTAAAACCCGTTGTTGAAGTTTTCCCTCATACACATATATTTCCTTGAATACAAGTGATTTTAGTCCTACCATTCTCAAACATACCACCTTGAAATGTCTGCATGATGTGGATTATCATGTGTAAATGGTGACATTCTGAAATCGATCATTTACATGTTTATGTGATATACATACATAAATGCCTCTATTTGCATGTGAATATGTTTTTTAAAATATAAATCCAACAAGAAAGGGGGAGACAAAATACCCTACGTAAGGATATCAATAGAGTCTACAAGGGTAGGGATGCCCATCGGTTCTCCTCCCCCCCCCCCCCCCCCCCCCCACACACACACACAAAAAATGAAAGCAGAGGCACTAGAGGTAAAAACCCCAATAGTAGTTTAATCAAACTCCAGGTGCAGAACAAAATCCACTGGATAGTAAACAAACAATATCAGTCTGACCATTGTAAAATTCCTGTGCCAACAACATCTAAAGCTGAGGTGACCACTTAATATTCGTGATGCCCACTGTAGAACATTAAACAAAGAAATAAAATGTTCAATTAAAAAGCAGAGGATAAAGACCTCAAAAGTCACGGCTTGGCAGCAAGTAAATTTCTTAGTGCCAGCACAATGCAGACTCCAGTCTTATCACTGGTCAAAAAACCCTGCAACAATATTGATTCAATCAAACAAACAAGTATAATTACTATTTGTTATTCTATTGCTCTTTCTTATTTCAAAAAACCCTCAATACCGTAGTTATATCTTCTGCTTCATGTATTCAGTAAATACGTTAATGTATATCTGGATGAAGTCACTTAGCTTATGATTTCCCAACGGAGCTGTCCGTTTCACTCCATATCAAGCTTCATCAGGGTACTAAGTGCTTCCTAAACTTATCCTCTCCAATGCGCTTGGAGTCTGCATTGTGCTGGCACTAAGAAATTTAATTGCTGCCAAGCCGTGACTTTTGAGGTCTTTTTCCTCTGCTTTTCAATCGAACATCTTATCTCTTTGTTTAATGTTCTACAGTGGGCATCACGAATATTAAGTGGTCACCTCAGCTTTAGATGCTGTTGACACAGGAGCTTTTTGCTGAGTGAATGTCTTAACTTTTTCAACATTGTAAAATTCCACCAGAGAATAATGAATACAAACCTAAGGGACCTGACACAGACCCATGTTTTGGCACAAATGCCTGCTTCTGGGCAGGGCCGCCAAGAGACACAGCCAGGCCCGGGGCAGGACCATGCCCTCGCAGTTGGACCGCCGCAATGCCACATGCCCACCTCCTCCCTGCTCACTTGAGCCACCCCCCACACTTGGGCTGCTGTTGCCCCCTTACCAGGGGCGTAGCCACGGGCAGGCCTGGACGGGCCCAGGCCCAGCCACTTTCCCTCCAGGCCCGCCCATCCAACATCCTGCTGCTGTTGCTGCCTTTTCTCCCGCGGCTCCACTGGGTCTGGGAAGCAGCGTTCAGCAGCATTGCCTGCCTGTCTTTTAAAATAATTCATCTCCCCAGGCTCCGCTGCATTTACTTCTTCGCCCATCGCAAAGCGCTGCCGTTCGCACAGGCAGCTCCGCTCCCCTTTGCCGCGTCCATCTGGCCCTATGTATCCACTACAGGAAGTGGATCAGAGAGGGCTGGATGGACACGGCAAAGGGGAGTGGAGCTGCCTGTGTGAATGGCAGCGCTTTGCGATGGGTGAAGAAGTAAATGCAGCGGAGCCTGGGGAGACGAATTATTTAAAAGGCAGGCAGGCACGTAGGCAACGCTGCTGAATGCTGCTTCCTGCCAAGCTGGTGACTGGCGCAGGGCTGAGACTTCTCAAGCCTTGGGGGCCTCCAGAAGATTCTTCAGCTGGCAGGGCCCGGAGATCCCGGAGATCCCCGCCAGCCCAGGTATTTATCTTTATGGGAGGGGGATGGACACTGGACAGAGAGGAAATATGTGGGTCATGCCCACCCAGTCCACTCTCAGGCCCACCCAAAAAATGAGGTCTGGCTATGCTACTGCCCCTTACCTTCCTGTGTCACTCTGCTTCTCCCTCGGTCTGCCTTCTGCTTCTGTGTGCCAGGACCTGGATTATCATGTTAACGCAATCGTCCAGGTCCTGGCACACAGGAGCAGGAGAGAGACAGACCCAGAAGCAGGCAGGCAGGCAGGAAGAAGCATCTGCTCCCTCATGCTGGGTCCCCCCTTGGAGGCCGGGCACGGGGAATCTTGCCTCCCATGCCCCCTCTCTCCGCAGCCCTACTTCAAGGGTCACTATATCTAAACATAAAACATATGGTAAAGAGTCTAATCCTTAAGCCCAATACACAAGTCTTAATAAACTCAAAGGGCAGAGAGTTATAAAAAACTATTACTACTTATCATTTCTATAGCGCTGTACACTTGAACATGAAGAGACAGTCCCTGCTCGACAGAGCTTACAATCTAATTAGGACAGACAAACAGGACAAACAAGAGATAAGAGAATATTAAAGTGAGGATGATGAAATAAGGGTTCTGAACAAGTGAATAAGGGTTAGGAGTTAAAAGCAGCGTCAAAAAGGTGGGCTTTTAGCTTAGATTTGAAGATGGCCAGAGATGGAGCTTGACGTACCGGCTCAGGAAGTCTATTCCAGGCATATGGTGCAGCAAGATAAAAGGAACGGAGTCTGGAGTTAGCGGTGGAGGAGAAGGGTGCAGATAAGAGAGATATACCCAGTGAACGGAGTTCCGGGGGAGGAATGTAGGGAGAGATGAGAGTGGACAGATACTGAGGAGCTGCAATAGTGACAAACATTTTTTTTACAGAGGAGAAAAAGTTCTACAATCAGAAGCCACAGTATCAAGTTACAATGGATACTTTTAAGGGTAGTTTAAGAAAATATTTCTTCATAGAAAAGGTGGTAGATACATGGACTGGTCTAGATAGAGTTCATAGTGGAGGCAAAAACACTCACAGAATTCCTGAAAGCATGAGAAAAGCAGAGAGGAATTATGGTTGCAGGAAATGAGAGCAGACTAAGATGGAGAATGATCTATGATACAGCGAAAAAAAAAAAAGGAAAGAAAAAAAAAAAAAAAGAACAGACCAGATGTTCCTGCTGCTCTATAGTTGCTGTCATTTTCTATTTTTCTAAATTGTTGAGTTCTTGATATGAAACTGAGAGAAGTAGACTCAAGAGCAACATAAGAAAATATGTCTTCAAAGAAAGCATGTCATATGTACAGAACAGCTTCCTGATGAAGGCAGCCAAAAATAGTGAAAGAGTGAAAAAATGACAATACAGAGAATCATGAATAGCAGGGATATGAGGAGGTCAGAATTCAAACATAATGTGAATCTCTTAGATATTATCATAAAATTCTGCTTCTGGGTGTCTATATTAAATAAGGGCACCTTTTGCAAAACAGCACTACCAGTTAGCATGCACTTAATGCGAAGAAGCCCATGGGAACTGAATGGACTTCTTTGCATTCAGTGTGCCTCTAATCAGTAGCACTGCCTTAACAGTAGTATCTTTTCTATTTTTATACCACCTTTTTCTCCCAAAAGGGGAACAATCTACTACATCAAATTATATAAAACCACACACACCCTGAAAGTGATCTACTCATTCCCTACTTTCACTATGCATATACAGATGCAGAATGATGAAAAGTCTGGTAAATGATATGAAATGAGCATCCCCCAATATCTCCCAGTGCTATTAAGGTGCCTTTTGCTAAAGTGTGCTAAGCAGTTATTCTTAACAATCTACATACTATTCTGGTATCATGGTCAGATCACCTGTGCTTGTTTTTTCTCTGTACTAACAACTTTGACTTCCTCTACTCCTAGTACCTCTGGATATTGGACTAGACATTTTCATCTTATTGATGAGTTGTCACTCCCTTCTCTTTCTCATTTGTTTCCAACTACTCTGACCAGGTTCCACAATATATACTCATAGGGATACCTTAGCATTTTCTCATTTTATTTGAAGACCTGTTCGCAAATGTCAACCCTAGTTTCACAATGGTTTATGATTATGTCAGTGTCAGGTTCAGAGATCAAAGTGACAATGGCATAAATACAGATCTGAGGAGACTTTACAATTTTGTAAGCATACCCATCATTTTTGTTCTGCACAACTGCGGACTTCAGAAAAGAGCTACTTTTCCCAACTGATACAATCAGCCTCAAATTCCAATAAACAACTTTTTTTTTCAGTATTTACTAAGCTTTACCCATTCCCTCATCTTTCCAGCCAGAATCAACATCTTTCCTCAGACAGCCTAGCTAAATATTTTCTTTCAAACGTGGATTACTTCACCCTGTGTTTCTATTTTTGATTCCACTATATCCTTTCTACTATCTCAGATTCTGTGCTTGGATGTCTTTTAACATGCCTTCTCCTGAATCACTTGTGAAAATCCTGTCTCATTTGAATGCCACAACTTGTCTTCTTGATCCCATTCCACTGAAATGGTTGACGTCACCTTCCATTGGGCTAAACTCAATTATTCATCATCTGATTTTGTAATTTGTTTTGCTAGGAATTGTTCCATCCGCCTTTAAATTGGCAATTGTAAGGCCAATCCTTAAGAAAAGCAACCTTGATTTCTTGATCCCTAGTAATTACCGACCAGTTTCCAACCTTCATTTTCTCTCTAAGCTTTTGGAGACTGGGATATTTACTCAACTGCAATCTCATACTGAATATGCAAATGCTCTTCATGGCAATCAGAAGTTTGGGCAGTTTTCTATACAGAAACAGTTCTTGCTGCATTAGTGAGTGAACTGCATAGTTGGCTGGATGCAAGTTACATTGCTATAGTAGTATTGCTCGATCTTTCCACCACACTTGACTTAATCATTCTCTTTTACTCCAATGTCTAGCCTCTATTGGTATCGCGGGGGCAGTTTTAAACTGATTTTCTTCCTTTCTGGAAACTCACACTTTTCAATTTGTGCAGTCTTCCTTCTTGTCTTCTTCTTTCACTCTTTCTTGTGGTGTGCATCCGGGCTGTTCTTCCCCCACTTCTTTTCAACCTCTTTCTGAGTCCTTTAGCCCTGCTGATTCAACCTCATGGTATTAGTTCATATTCCTATGAGGATGATATTCTTCTGGTACCCTATACCACCACTGAATCTGTAGATTTACATCTGCTCCAATGTTGCCTTTGTGAAGTAGCAGGTTGGCTCTACAATCACTGTCTGGTGTTGAACCCAGAGAAGATTGTAACCTGATAGATTTCTTATGCTTCACCTTCTCTCTCTTATTCCTACTGTTTTTGATACACCAGTTCCTTCTGTTTCTTTTTTCAAATATTTTGGGTGTTATTCTTGACTCATTTTTCACCATTTCTCCCCAAATTTCCAATGTTTTTTTGAAATCAGGGTTTTTCTTTTTGCATAAGCTAAGGGCAATTTGGAAATATTTAGACACTGATTCCTTATGTTCTCTGTTTTTTACTTACATTAATTTTTGTTATGACTATTGTAACATCTTCAAACGTCTGCAAACTCTGTAAAACACTGTAGCTAAAATTCTTTGCTGAGCAAAATGCCAAGATCATGTAAACCCTTGGTCAAACAATGTCACTGTCTTCCAATTGAATTTAGGATCAAATTCAAAATACTTACAATTACCCACAAAGAACTGAATTACAAAATCATCACTGAAAAGATTGATGCTAAATGACATTATTTAAAGGCACCTTTATAGAATAGTACATAGTGCTGGAATCCACACCCAACTTTGGGTGTGATGATTTACACCAAATGAAACCTGGTTTAAATCTCAGCAAATTGGACATGTATCCCCCTAATTCTACAAGACTGTGTGCATTTTAATGGAATGTTCATGACCCACCCATGTCCCTCCCATCATTACTCCCCCTTTTCAGATCCACACAGAAACGCATAAGGGGACATGCAATGAAGCTACAAAGTAGTACATTTAAAACAAAATGGAGAAAATATTTCTTCACTCAACTTGTAATTAAACTCTGGAATTCATTGCCAGAGAATGTTGTAAAAGAAGTTAGCTTAGCGGGGTTTAAAAAAGGTTTGGCTAGTGTCCTAAAAGAAAAGTCCATAAGCCGTTATTGACTTGGTGCATAAGTGTAGTTCTGCATGGACCTGCTGTTTGTGGCCTGTTTTGCTTTCATTATAATGCTTTTCAGCACAGAAATACCATATAATGTTAGGTGCCATATATAGAATTCCCTAAAAAGTGTATTACGATGGGATCCTGGCTTATCTAGCCTCACTCATGATTCCCTGTACATCAACATGTTCTCTTTCATTACTTACCCCCCCCCCCCCCCCCCCCCCCCCATTTACAAAGTTGCTCTAGTGGCTGTTGGTGTGGTAATACTGACACAGCCCATTCACTTTCAATGGGCTGTGTTGGCATTGCTAAGCAGCAGTCGCTAGTGTGGCTTAGTAAACAGGAGGTTCATGACAATAGCCTGGTACTCCCTAACCCCCTGCAAGCAAAATGGTAATCAAACAGAAACCGTTCTTTTTACTTTTTGGCAACTGTACTCTAGAATTCCTGACCACCAATCTGATTAGAAAGATTGTAGACCATTTTTTTACTTGTCTCTAGAGACCTACCTTTGGGTTATGGGGAATACAGTTCCTGGGGAGCAGTGGAGTTGCAATGAACGTGAATGATGCTTGCTTTCTGTCTTCTTTAAGTGACTCATACTTTTCTATTGCTTTTATGGAGTTCTGTTTTTATTTCTTTTATTTTAGCTTGGAGAAGAGATGGATGAGGGGAGATATGATAGAGGTCTATAAAATAATGAGTGGAATGGAGTGGATAGACATAAATTGCTTGTTTACTCATTCCAAAAATACTAGGACTAGGGGGCATGCAATGAAGCTACAAAGTAGTTTAAAATGAATTGGAGAAAATATTTCTTCACTCAACTTGTAATTAAAGTCTGGAATTCATTGCCAGACAATGTAGTAAAGCAGTTAGCTTAGTGGGGTTGAAAAGTCCATAAGCCATTATTAAAATGACTTTGGGAAAATCCACTGCTATTGTACTATTTTCGGATCTTGCCAGGTAATTCTGACCTGGATTGGCCACTGTTGGAAAAAGGATGCTAGGTTTGATGGACCTTTGGTTTGTCCCAGTATGGCAATAGTTATGTACTTAATATCACATAAGTATGGTGACTGAGGTTTAACGGTTGGCATGTGATAATTGACATGTTAAATTTATGTTGTGTTAAGGGGTGGAAACTAAGCGTGGCATGGACAGAGAATGGGCATGGATACCATACTGGTTAGCATCTGCACATATTGCATTCTACCTGTTACTTATGCAAGTAGCGTGGGGTCATTTAGGGCCCCTTTTATAAAGCAGTGGTACCAATACTGCTGCTTTGCTCCTGCAGGAGCACAGCGGTAGTGTCTGCCTTCAACGCATGCCATTTCTGGTGCGTTGGATTTTTAACAATTTTTTTTTGTGCCGGGGCTTAACCAGTGATAATCAGACAGCACACTGGGGTAGAGCAGGAGCCCTTACCACCTCCTAAATAATGTAGGTGCATTGATGCCAACTTATGCTAATATTCTATAATGGAATCTTGGCACCCAGATGCTGTTAAAGAGCAAGCACTTAGATTGCAACTGCTCAGTTATAGAATTGCCCCCTTTATGATTAATCTCTTAACATGGGGCATCCCAGTCCTGTTCTACAGTGAATTGTGTTTTCAGTATATATCCTAAGGATGGACAGCTAAAAAATATTAGTGCTGTTGTTTTGTTTTGTTCTATGTTGTTTTCAGGTCTTTATGTTCATACCAAAATGAATATTGCCAGGAGTGTGCAGTTTTTGCAAAAGAATGTACATTGTGTCCCAAATTCTATATATGGCACCGAAATATTGGCGATGGAATGTGCACACGGATTAGAGATCTGCTTGCAACTTAATTGCATAATTGGGTCAATAAATGCAAGTGTAAATCTTGCACCTAAAGTTAGGTGTGGATAGGCCAAATTCTGTAAAACCACGCCTAACTTTTAGAAATGCCCCTGACTTGTCCATGCCCCTCAGATTGCCATGCCTCCTTCTGAAATCTGCATGAGACCAGTTAGGTGTGGTTGGTGGAGAAGCGCTGATCGGAGATCTGTGCACTGAACACCAATTGCGGGTTGTGCGCGGATCTCCGATCAGTGCTTCTGCACCAACCGTATCTCACTGGTCTCACCCAGATCTCAAAAGGAGGCATGGCCGTGTGAAGGGCATGGGTGAGTCAAGGGCATCTGCAAAAATTAAGTGCAGTTTTAAAGAATTAGGCCTGTCCACATCTAACTTGAGGCAGAAGATATACACTTGCTTTTACGAGGCATAAGTCCAGTACCCAAAATTAGGCATGACTTGCGTGCTATACTTGTATTCCATAAAAATTGAGCAACCTTTATAGAATGGCATTTAGCGTGGATCCTTTTCAGTGGTGATCTTTTGGAGCCATATACAGTATAGAATCCATCCCTATATGTTAAGATGGTGTACTTTTCTTAGAGTGTGCACTACGGGGGTCCGTTTACTAAGCTGCGTGAAAAAGGGCCCTGCAGTAGCGGTGGGGGTCATTTTTCCCGCACTCCAGGGCCCTTTTACTGTACCAGGTAAAAAGCCCCTAAAAAATGGCCATGTGGTAAGATTACTCTTACCTCATGGCCATGCAGGGGAGAGCACTTACTGCCGCCCATTGAGTTGGTGGTAAGGGCTCCTGCAGTAACCCAACGGTAACTGAGCAGCATGTGGTGATACCTGATTCCACAATGTTAGCACCACGCTATAAAATTTTTAAAAATATTTCCAGTGCACCAGAAATGGCACATGCTCAAGGTGGAAGTACCACCGGTGGCCACATTGAGCCGGTGGTAGTTCCAGGTTAGCGTGTAGTAAGCCTATGTTGGGCTTACCCAACACTTTGTAGAAGGACCCCTATGTGAAAGAGGGAGCACTCTTTTTAAATTGTACATATTGTAATAGAATAGTACCACTTATATGTATAACTTAATTGGTCCTTGATTACTACTTAATTGGTGATATCTATCAATAATCGGCCTTAACTAATTTACAGTTATGCATGGAATCATGACCCTATTCTATAAGAACGTACACACACATTGTCTAGCATTTATCTTCAAAGGGTGCATCCATGTGGGAAAGATATACGTGGGTTATAGGTGTTACAACTATTCTACTGCACGCTTTATAGAATACTATCAGTTGTGTATGCAAGGTACCACGTTTAGGGCCTCTTTTACTAAACCACACTAGCAATTTCCAGGGTGGCAATGCCAAAAAAGCCTATTCACTTTGAATGGGCTTCGTCGGCATTACCACTAGGGAATCACTAGCATGGTTTGGTAAAAGAGGCCTTATAGACAGAGCCATAGACAGTGTAAGTGTTTGTGCCTATATGTTGACATATAAATGCAGGCATACACTAGTATTCTAGAAAGGCAATTATATGCTTAATTGTTGTTACAGAATTAGCACATGAAATTTTGTAGTCACCAGGGGGTCTTGGTAGTCTGGGCCCCCCACTTTGGGTTTGGGCCCCCTCCAGAACTGTAGCACCCTTTTAAACAGCTGGTGTCTCCCTTCCTCACACTGCTTCTTTAAAGCAGAGGTCGGTGGTGTGCCTCTAGCCACCGACACCAGGACTTGAGCATAAGTGGGAAGTCCCTGGGTCAGCAGTGGGAGGCACACCGCCAACATCTGCACTAAAGAAACAGTGCAAGGAGCAGGGGAACGGCTCTGGAACTGTATTTGTTTGGCTGGCGGGGCCTTGGCATTCCCACCAGCAAAGTTGTATTTAGTGCAGGGGGGAATGTGTTGACCTCCCGGTCCACCCGTGGCGTCCACAAAATTAGAGGACAGGCTACATCCCTGATTTTGGCACCTATCTTTAGGTGACCATTCTTGAATTGATTCCATCATGTGCATTCTTTAAGAAAAATGTGCCCTATTTCCACTAAGAGGGGCATAATCGAATGGGGTGCCCAAGTTGTCATGAGGGTGTCCTCACAGGACGGCCTCGTAAAGGGGCGGAGCAACCCGTATTATTGAAACAAGATGGGCGTCCATCTTTCATTTCGATAATATGGTCGGGGATGCCCAAATCATGAAATTTATGTTGACCTTAGAGATGGTTGCCCTTGGGTCGTTTTTGAGATGGTCGCCCCGGTTTTCAGCGATAATAAAAAACAAGGACGCCCATCTCAAAAACGACCAAATCAAAGCTATTCGGTCATGGGAGGAGCCAGTATTCATAGTGCACTGGTCCCCCTCACATGCCGGGACACCAACTGGGCACCCTAGGGGGCACTGCAGTGGACTTCACAAATTGCTCCCAGCTGCATAGCTCCCTTACCTTCAGTGCTGAGACCTCCAAACCCCTTCAGAAACCCACTCCCCACAACTGTACACCACTACCATAGCCTTAAAGGGTGAAAGGGGGCACCTAAATGTGGGTACAGTGGGTTTTGGGGGGGTTTGGAGGGCTCAACATTTACCACCACAAGTGTAAGATGTAGGGGGGGGATAGGCCTGGGTCTGCCTGCCTGAAGTGCACTGCACCCACTAAAAACTGCTCCAGGGACCTGCATACTGCTGTGATGGAGCTGGATATGACATTTGAGGCTGGCATAGAGGCTGGAAAAAAATGTTTAAAAATGTTTTTTCAGTGGGAGGGGGTTAGTGCCCACTGGGGGAGTAAGGGGAGGGCATCCCCGATTCCCTCCGGTGGTCATCTGGTCAGTTTGGGCACCTTTTCGAGGCTTGATTGTGAAAAAAATGGACCAAGTAAAGTCAGCCAAATGCTTGTCAGGGACGCCCTTCTTTTTTCCATTATCGGCCGAGGACGCCCATCTCTAAATCACGCCCCAGTCCCACCTTCGGTACGGTGCCGACACGCCCCTGTGAATTTTGGTTGGCCCCGCGACGGAAAGCCGATTTGTGTGACCTTGAGAGATTTGTGTCGGAAGATGGGCATCCTTCTCTTTCAAAAATTCACCTGAAAGTGCACCCTCTTCAAGAAGAGTGCAAACCATTATGAGTAACTGACATTTCATCACAAGTGACAGCTTGTCCCAAATATGCATAATGAACATGCAGGAAATCAAAATTTGCAAATATGTAGCTTCCAATGTATAAAAATTTGTCTCATGCATATTCCTTGGATATATTTTGAAAATCTGACTAGGTTTGGGGTCTCGAGGACAGGCTTGGAAAATCCTAGCTAACACCAACCTCCCAGGTCTTGAAAAATCTATTTTGCTTACTCCATGCTATCTTAAAATAATAATCCAATTCTAATATTGTGATAGTTGTTATTTATTATGTTTAAATACAATAAAATACCGAACAGCAAAAGGGTTTGAAATGACTGAACTAAGATTATATTAAAAAAAAAAGTTTCAAGACAAAAAAAAAACAGGCATTTTGGGATAGTGAGTACACTGCCATAAAGTGACAGGAAGGTTGTATATTTTTAGATTATACTGAAGGAATGGTGCTTTTACTTAGGTTTTTATGGTTTACCATGAGATGCAATTTTCTGGCCTTCTATGCAGTTGTAACAAAAGTCAGAGAGATTTTATGATAGCTGCCAGAGTTCATAAATGATGTCATATACTAAAATATTTATAGAACTGTAAAATCTTGATTTCTCCCTGGTTTAGCAGATGGGGCCCTAAAACAAGTTCTTAGACTGTCACATTTCTTTACCCTTTGATTACAAAGCAATCTGTTATCGCTTTTGCTCCTATAAGCAAGTGAATGGGTATAATCAAGATCCTGTTTCCGTCCAATTATTTTAAAGCAGAATACTACGTAATTAAAAAAAATCTTCACCGGATCAGACCATTGGATGTGTGGCAGTGTCGTGTGTTGCCTAGGGTTACCAGATGTTTTTGTTTTTTTGAGGGATTGTTCCTGATTCCAGTCCCAGCACATTAAAAACAAATTTGTACAAAGTATTTTTTTCATGCAGTACACAATTAAGCTGGGAGATTGGACAACCCCTTAAAAAAAATGTCCATAAAAATTATTATGCAGAAAAATCACTAGAGGATAGAAAAGACCAATATATCACTCTAGAAAATATTCTTCTTAATTGCCAACTCACTCATATATTCATGATCTATAGCAAGTCTACTGTAACAGGGTATGATTATGCAGGAGGAAATGGCCTCAGAACCTCACCTTCACCTCATTTGCAGTGGTAGGTTTTAATGGGTGATCACTGGAATAAAACAAATCCTGCTTCAGTCATTAAAACTCTGTGCATTGCTGTTTTCCTGGTAAACCCAGTGATGCTGAAAAATGTTGCAGTGTATAAGAGCTGATTTTGATCCAAAACACCTTGAAACAGCCATAGGGCGAAACTTTGGTCACAGTCGGTGGGGTCTACAGTAAAGCATGTTTTGAAAGTTAAGTGAAAAATAATTGTTTTATGAGTCACAGTTTGTAGGTTTTTACCAGAAAAACAGCACTGCACAGAGTTTTAATGACTGAAGTGGAGGTTTTTTTTATGCCAGTGATCACCCGTCAAAACCTATCACTGCAAATGAGGTGAAGGTAGGGTTCTGAGGCTTTTTGCTCCTGCATAATCATACCCTGTTGCAGTAGACTTGCTATAGATAGTGAGTATATAAGTAAGCTGGCAATTAAGAGGAGGTTTTTTTTTTTTTTAGTCATAAAAATTATTAGCCAGGTGGACTTGGGGAAAACCATTTTTTATCCCTGGAAATGAGAAATAGATATTCCTTTTGAGATCTGTTCAGTGGTTGTGACCTGGTCTGGCCACTGGTCAAGGCAGGATGCTGAGCTGAATGAAGTCTGCATGGCTTGTTTTACAGTTTTCATATCTCTGCTGTCTCATCTCATTGATTCCCATACAAGGTGCAGCAGGTAGGATGGATGCACAGTGGGTAATTTTCAAAGCCACTTCTGCTGGTAAAATAGTGTTTTATTTTCAGAAAAAGCTTGTGGAAAACTTGCCCACCCTGCATACATGTCTGATTTAATAGACCTATCACCCAGAAACGCTAAAAGATCATCCCGAACTTTTCTCAATCTCCACTTCCCTAAGTGCAAAGGCATAAAATACAAAGTACTGCACGCATCAACCTTCTCTTATATGAGCATGCAATTCTGGAATACACTACCACGCAACCTGAAAACGATCTACGAACTAACCGACTTCCGCAAACTATTGAAGACTCACCTATTTGAGAAAATTTATTGCAAGGATCAAAACACATGATGTCTATATACACTAATAGAAATGCATCAATACACTCTCTTCTGAGTTCTCTTCCCCCGTATCTTCACCACACTTAAAACTCTACCCACAGATAAAATTGTTATACCCTAATGTTCTCTTACTATTGTTTTATCGCCCTATCAATTCCCCATTGTTACATTCCATTGTTATACTCCATTGTTCTATTCCCAAATGATATTTTGACTTTGACTTTGTCTTCCCCATAACTCTTCACTATGTAGAAGTTACATAGTGTAACTTGTAACTATGTACCCATAATTGTACAGCAACAAATTGTATTTCCATCATTCACAATGTATTGTAAGCCACACCGAGCCCGCAAATAGGTGGGAAAATGTGGGATACAAATGTAATAAATAAATAAAATAAATATATGTAGGTGAAATTATGTGTATAGGTCCATTACTCTTACACTGTTGCCAGAAGTTAGGGAAGGCATTATTGACGGCAGGCTTTAAAACCATGCACCTGCTTTTAGATTTTCAAAATTTGTTGGTAAAACTACTCATTCAGATTAGCAAGTATAATTGACTGCTAATAATTTTCCTTAGGCAATTTTCATAGTGAAAACATTCATATAATGCCACATTGAAAATTAGAACAAAATCAATTTGAGAAACGTGCCTGTAGATTTTGAAGCACAGTAGACAGTCTTTATAACTACATAAGTATTGCCATACTGGGACATACTGGGACAGTCCATCAAACTCAGCATCCTGTTTCCAACAGTGGCCAATCCAGGCTAGAGGTCCCTGGCAAGATCCCAAAAAAGTACAATACATTTTATGCTGCTTATCCTAGAAATACAACAGCGCTCTAATAGTAGAGGTCGAGTCACTTAATCACTAATAGGATGTGTCGCGGGGAAGTCTCATACAGTCACTACAGGCAACACACTTGTGTGTAAATCTTATGCCTATTCTCAGTGACACATTTAATCATAGACGACCCCCTACCATCCAAATCGATTTTTATAAATATTTTTTCTTTTAACTGCTGGTGAATAAATACCCATACATCTTATTATACTGTGATTAAAAGACTTTGATGAATCCAGTGAAAGTGTTCTATTTCTTAAAGAAAACATTTTTCTTCTGAATTCAAACACTTATCTGTATGTGTGTTATGGAGCGATCCCATTTTAATAATGGTCTATGGACTTTTCCTTTAGGAAGCCATCCAAACCTTTTTTTAAACCCCACTAAAGTGGCTAGGGCTCTTAAGCTTGGAGAAAAGACGGCTGAGGGGAGATATGATAGAGGTCTATAAAATAATGAGTGGAGTGGAACAGGTAGACGAGAATCACTTATTTACTCTTTCCAAAAATACTAGGACTAGGGGGCACACAATGAAGCTACAAAGTAGTAAATTTAAAATGAATCAGAGAAAATAATCCTTCACTCAACGTGTAATTAAACTCTGGAATTCTTTGCTAGAGAATGTAGTAAAAGCAGTTCACTTAGTGGGGTTTTAAAATGGTTTGGATAACTTCCTGAAAAAAAAAAAGTCCATAAATGTCACGTCTGTGGCCTTGACCACCCTCAGCCTTACCTTCTTTCTGGGGGTCAGCAGCTCTGCTGGCTTCTCTCTGTGTTTGTGTTAGTCTTGTCTCTGTCCTGGTGTGCTGGCTGCTTCCAGCATGAACCTGATTGCTTCACTAGACCTCACCTGTGTAGGCTGTGCCTCTCTAGGGAGCCAGCATCTAAGATGGCTGCCACCGGCTCTATGCCAGCTTCCAAGATGACTCCTGCTGTTCTTTCCTGTGGGCTCACTTCCTATGTGTGTCAAGCCTCTCTTTGGGGTCAGTGTACTTCCTGCTTCTCTCCTGCTGCTGGTGACTCATCAGTGAGAGCCTTCATAAGGAAGGGCTGTGCTTGCAGTCAGGGCCTTTGCATAAGTGTTATGCTCTTAGGCCAGGTCAGGTTAGTAAGTGTCTGCTCCACTACTGCTTAGCCTCTCTCTGGGTTCCAGCCCAGTTTCTTTCTGTGTCTCTGTTGTTCTTCCGTGGGGGGTCTTCCCTGCCACTGTCTGTCTGTGGACTGCGGTCCTTCCTGGCTTACCCTGAGTTGGGGTGAAGCCTCTGTCTGTGGACTGCAGGTCCTTCCTGGCTTACCCTGTGTTTGGGGTGAAGCCTCTGTTCCTGGCTTACCCTGGGTTGGGGTGAAGCCTTTGTCCGGGTTTGTTCTCTGTCTGTATGTGAAGCCTCAGCCTTTGTGAGTTCCCCAGTCAGTGTGTGGAATGGCTGTGGCTTCAGACCCTAGGCCTGTTATTCCTGGTTTGCTCTCTTTACCCTGAACCCTGCCTTGCCTAGCCTGTGTGCCTTCCCTGCTTGTATATCCTGAGGGTATATCCTGAATCCTGTATCTGTCTGGCTAGTGTGTTTTCCTGGGTGATTATTCCTGCATCCTGTCTCCACCTAGCTAGAGGGTTTACCCTGTGGGTATTCCCAGATCCCCGTTCTGCCTAGTGTGTTGCTGCCCTAGTCCTTGCTCCTGCTAGCTTCTGTAAGCCTGGTGTTCCTTGGTCTGTCTTCTGGGTCTTGCTAGTGGCTGTGCAGCAGCACACTGTCTGAGTCTAGTTCCGTGCCCTGTCACCCTCGTGTATCCCAGACCCAGGGTGGGTCCTCTGGATCTTCAGTTCCTGCCTTATCCTGCAAGTCCTGCCGGCCGCCTGCACTTCGGAGCTCAACTCCGGAGGAACGGTGGCTAGGTGCAGGTGAAGCTGTTCCTGTCTCATCTGTTTTAGTTGCCTGCCTTGTACTACTCCAGTCCAGAGTTCCAGTACTGCTCTTCTGTGTTTCCAGTCCCGAGGTGGTCTTGCCTGCCACTGCCGCTCCTCGGCAGTGGCCCAAGGGCTCACGAACTCCAGTCCTGCCTCGAGGACCTGACAGAATGCCAAGGCCCTCGAGAACACGACAATAAACCATTATTACAATGGACTTGGGAAAAATCCACTGCATATTTCTAGGATAAGCAGCATAAAATGGATTGTACTGTTTGGGGATTTTACCAGGTACTTGTAACCTGGGTCAGCACTGTTGGAAACAGGATGCTGAGCTTGATGGACCTTCATCTGTCCTGGTATGGCAATACTTATGTATTTATGTATGAGTTCTCTGGGGGTTGCCTTAACATCATCATTGTTTTATGTTTATTCATACAAGGACAACATTTTTATTTACATGCCATTAAAATCAAAGGTATTGCCAGGGAGTATTTAGTTATAAACTGTATAGAAAGAACACATTACTGGGCTTTGCAGAATTTGCTGAAATTCGGAGTATTGATTCGTATTTTCAATTTAGACAATCTTTGAAAACTTTATTGTTCGATAAATATTTCTGAATATGTAGATCTACTATTGATATTTTAATCTTAGTGTAACCTGCTTCAATTTTAGTTGGATTTAAGCGGGATATAAGAGCTGGAAATGGAATGGCATCATGCAATTTTTATTCAGACTTGCTCATTTATTTATTGTTTTCAATAAAATTTAGAATCACACCCACACACACTACACACACTTACACACAGAGACCAACTAGTTGCAACAAAAGATCATCTTTTGTACTTTAGGTTTATATTCACAACTACAGCTTGGCTGGCATCACTATCACTTTAGAAATTTTATATACAAGATTATTGATTGTTGGTCTTTTACAGTCATGTGTTTTGTTTGTAAAAGATCAGAGCTTTATAGAAGTGGTTAAATATACTGGTTTTATTAAATTATAATCAATATTCTTGCATAATCATTTTGACCATATAACTACACTCAACATAATATTTTCATCTATGTGCTCTATTAAGGCAGGGCTTGGAAAACCCCAAGTACTAGGTCACCATGGCGCCTGAAAAATTGGGCCTGCCACCTAGGTTCTGCCAGACCACATGAGGCTCCGGAAAATGTTGATAATCATTTCTAGTTGCTGAAGAGTGTTCAAATAAAGATGTTTTCTATAAAGACATGGATTGGTGCAAATTTGTTTTAATTGCTGAGCGAACACCATACAAAGAGTTTTCTTTATTTTTTTTTTTGGGGGGGGGTTTCTTTTTTGATTTTAGTCTTGGTTTTTGGAAGTATTTTTTGAAGTGTTGCCTGTTGGGATTATATATAGGTTACAAACCACATGATGCAGCAGGAAGTACTGTTGGATTTGCAAAAAAAGAAAGCACCAGCTCTCTCTTCTTTTCAATCTGCCTCCCACCATGAACCCCCCCCCCCCCCCCCCCGATGCACTCAAACTCACACTTCACAAAGCTACTCTCCTCTCCCAAGGCCCAGGCACATTGCAGAGGCAAGAGGAAAGAAAGCATAGCAGCTGCATGTCAGACAGCAGCCTCCTCTTCTGACGCCCGGTGCTGCATGCAAAATTTGAACTGCTTGGTTTTAATTTTGTATTCAGCATGGGGTGTCAGAAAAGGAAGCTGCTGCCTAACACACAGCTGCTCTCGTTCCTCCTCCTTGTCTCTATGGTGACCTGAGGAGGGATGGAGAACACTGGGTACCTGTTTTGTTGAAGAGGAGGGAGAAGTGAGAATTGGGTCTCTGTGTTGTTGCAGGGAAAGGGGGAGGGAGGGAGAATTGGGTGCCTGTGTTGCTGCAGGGGAACATAGAGGGAGTAAGATTTGAGTGCCTGCATTGCTGCAAGGGAGGGTGAGGGTGTGAGAGCTGGAGGCCTGTGTCACTGCAGGGGGAGGGAGTGAAAATTGTGTGCCTGTGTGCTTTTGAGGGGGAGGGAGGTAGAGAGCACTGGGATATGTGTAACTTGGGGGAGAGAAAGGGTAGAGCAGGAGGAACCAAGAAGTGGGTGGATGGCTGTGTCCTTTAAGAGGAGGGAAGGAGGAAGGAGAGAACACTGGGATTATGTGTGCCAGGAGGAAGGGAGATCTGGATGTTTGTGCTTTGCAGGTGTGATAGGGAGACAGCTGTTGTATCAACACACCTGTGAGGGAATCCATGGAACCATTAGTTCATCAAGGAGTAAAATAGTCACTCAGGGAGGACAGGGTCATAGCAGACAGGCTGAATGAATTCTTTGCCACAGTCTTTGCTGAAGAAGATGTAAGAAATCTACTTGTACTGCTTTCAAGGGTGATGATGCAGAGGAACTGAAAGAAATATCTGTGAATCTGGAAGATGTACTGAGCCAAATCGACAAATTAAAGAGTAGTAAATCACCTGGACCAGATAGTATACACCCAATGGTACTGAAAGAATTCAAATATGAAACTGCAGATCTGCTGTTAGTAATCTGTAACCATAGTAACATAGTAGATGACGGCAGAAAAAGACCTGCACGGTCCATCCAGTCTGCCCAAGAAGATAAATTCATATGTGCTACTTTTTTTATTTGTACTGTCCTCTTCAGTGCACAGACCGTATAAGTCTGGCCAGCCCTATCCCCGCCTCCCAACCACCAGCTCTGGCACAGACCGTATAAGTCTGCCCAGCACTATCCCTGCCACCCACCACCGGCTCTGGCACAGACCGTATAAGTCTGCCCAGCACTATCCCCGCTGCCCAACCACCAGCCCCGGCACAGACCGTATAAGTCTGCCCAGCACTAGTCCCGCCTACCAACCACCAGCCCCAGCACAGACCGTATATGTCTGCCCACACTAGCCCCGCCTCCCAACCACCAGCTCTGCCATTAAAATCATCAGTAGTACCTGAAGATTGGAGGGTGGACAATGTAACGCCAATTTTTTAAAAAGGTTCCAGGGGTGATCCAGGAAATTACAGACTGGTAAGCCTAACTTTATTATAAAGAATAAAATTACAGAACACATAGGAAAAAATGTTTGAATGGGACAGAGTCAACATGGATACAGCCAAGGGAACTCTTGCTTCACCAATTTGCTTCGTTTCTTGCGTGAGTAAACATGTGGATAAAGGTGAACCGGTTGATGTAGTGTATCTAGATTTTCATAAAGTGTTTGACAAAGTCCCTCATGAGAGATTTCTGAGAAACATAAAAACCCATGGGATAGGAGGCAATGTTCTGCTGTGGATTAGGAATTGATTGATGGATAGAAAACAGAGGGTAGAGTTAAATGGCCAGTTCTCTCATTGGAGGAGGGTGGAGTGCCCCATGGTTCTGTATTGGGACCGGTGTAATTTAACTTATTTATTAATGATCTGGAAATGAGAACGACGAGTGAGGTGAATAAATTTGCAAACAACACAAAACTATTCAAAGCCATTAAATTGTAATGTAAAATGATTCTTATATCTTGCCAACTCCCACTAATAGTGGTTCAAAGCAGGTAACAAACAGGAGAGAGCAAAAAAAAAAAAATCACTAGAAAATATATAACAATCACTTAGCCAAAACATTTTTTAAAAGATTGGTCTTCAGGTTAGGGTGAGCGAAAAACAGAGGGAAGAGATGACCAAAAATGAGGAAATTAATAACAAAAGGTTTCTTCTAAAATTCTTTTAAACTTAACTCCCAAGAAAGAGGGCTGAAATAATCGAAACGGATCTCTAGATCATGAAATACAACAAACAGGAGGAAAAGAAAGCAAATTGAAAAGGTAAACAGGGGTAAGGCATCAAACATTTTGAAAACTATACAGGCAACATTAAACAAAACTCGGGTGTAAACAGGGGTAAGGCCATCAAACATTTTGAAAACTATACAGACAACATTAAACAAAATTCAGGTGTGAACTGGTAACTAATGGAGAGAAGTAAAAGCAGTCATAGTGCTATCAGATCTCTTGAGGCCAAAATTAGTTTAGCTGCAGTTTGGCCATAAGAGACAAATAGAGAATATTACAATAGTCTACATGAGCTAAAACCAATACCTGGACTAGAATGGCAAAATGCTTACAGTCAAAGCAGTGGTGAATACAACACAATTGACAAAGTTTAAAGAGTACTGATCAACAAGCTGATTTACTTGGAGTTCGAGCGAAAGAGTGGAGTCAAGAATAAACCCTAAGACCTTGGAGGATTGTACAACCTTTAAAGACAGGTCTTTGGGGACTTGAAAGGAATCTGGAATAGAACTGACATTACAGTCCAGAGAAAGCAATTTGGTCTTATTAGCATTCAATTTAAAACCATGAATTGAACTATAACATTTAATCTTTGAAATAAAGGTAGAAACAGTAGATGTGGAGGGGCATAATCGAACGAAAACGTCTATCTCCATGGGCGTTTATCTCCGAGAACGGGTCCGTGAAGGGGCGGACCGAACCGTATTTTCGAAAAAAAAATAGACGTCCATGTTTTATTCGACAATTTGTGAGCTGGGTGTTTTTGCTTTTCAGCGATAATGGAAAATGAAAGCGCCCGGCTCAAAAACGAATAAATCCAAGGCATTTGTTCATGGGAGGGGCCAGGATTCGTAGTGCACTGATCCCCCTCACATGCCAGGACACCAACCGGGCACCCTAGGGGGCACTTTTACAAAAACAAAAACAAAAAAGGTAAAAGAGCTCCCAGGTGCATAGCACCCTTCCCTTGTGTGTTGAGCCTCCCAAATCCCCCTCAAAACCCACTGCCTACAAGTCTACACCATTACTATAGCCGTAAGGGGTGAAGGGGGGCACCTACATGTGGGTACAGTGGGTTTGGGGGGGTTGGATGACTAAGCATTAAGCAGCACAATTGTAACAGGTAGGGGGGATGGGCCTGGGTCCACCTGCCTGAAGTCCACTGCACCCCCTAACAACTGCTCCAGGGACCTGCATACTGCTGCCAGGGAGGTGGGTATGACATTTGAGGGTGAAAATAAAAAGTTGTGAAACATCATTTTTTGTGGTGGGAAGGGGTTAGTGACCACTGGGGGAGTCAGGGGAGGTCATGCCCGATTCCCTCTGGTGGTAATCTGGTCATTTAGGGCACTTTTTGGGGCCTTATTCGTGAAAAAACAGGGTCCAGGAAAAGTGCCCTATATTCTAGCTACATACTTTTTTTCCATTATCGGCGAAAGGCGCCCATCTCTGTTCGGGTGATAACCATGCCCCAGTCCCGCCTTCACCACGCCTCTGACATGCCCCCGTCAACTTTGTACGCTTCCGCGATGGAGTGCAGTTGAAAACGTCCAAGTTCGGCTTTCGATTAAACCGTGTTATTCATTTTTGTGAGATAAACGTCCATCTCCCGATTTAGGTCGGAACTTGGGCATTTTTCTTGTTCGATTATAAGCAGGATAGTATTATTCAAGTCCTTGCTGACTGGAATTACCAAAAGCATATCATCAACATAAGAGGAAAACCCAAATTCCATAGATGTCATATAGACATGAAATAGAATGGGTGACAAAGGTGGAATCCATGAATCTGAGAGGACCTCCTTTATTTAAACCTTATAATGTCTATTGCATAAAAGCTCTTTAAATCATAATAAAATGCTGCCAGAAATACCGATAGAATTTAAAATGAGAATATCATCGTCTATTGTGCCAAACACAGCTGTAAGATCTAATTGGAGTAGAATAAGAGCTTTGCCTTTAGACATAAAAAGGGACCATGGGGAGGGAGGGAGAGAGAAGGACAGATGCTGGAACTGGCAGAGAAGGAAGGAAAAGGGATGGATGCTGAAACCAGGATGGAAGGGGGAAGAGAAGGGCTGGACCCAGGGAGAGAGATGCAGGTTGAGAAGGTCGCAGAACCTGTATTTGGATCCATCCCTGAATACCAAAGGATCTAACAGAGGAACTGGTTTCACCCATCGCAGCTCTGGCTAACTGGCTGACTTGTTCAACAGCTGTGATGGCGAAGGAACAGGAAGCTCTCCTAATCACTAGACCCAAAGGATTTTTGTAAAAGGTAGGCTTGGGGAGGTCTTGGGGAGGGAACATCAAGTTGAGGGGGCTTCCGATGAGGATGGCCAACTTTTGGGTGGAAGTTAGCCACTAGGGTGGGATGTTGTTGTTGGGGGAGGCACTTTGATAGTTGGTGGAGGGAGGTTTGGATGGGGAGGGGCTATGCCCACTATCCACTACTATGTCTAGTATTATCCCTTTATGAGATGGGCAGGAACTTTGGGCCATGGCTTGACTTTGAGCAGGTATAAATCCAAAATGTTAATATTTCCTCATACATATATTCCCTTTCTAGAATGTGTAATATATACATAGAGGCTGATATTCAGAGTGTGAGAGTTAGACTGGCTAACTCCCGTGGTCGGTGCTAAGCTCTGATATTCAACGGCAGGCTGTTTCCGGTGACCGGCATTGAATATCCGGTTTATTTTTGGCCAGTTTGAAGATACCAGGCTCAGTCAATATTCAGGCTTAGCCAGTTATCCTCAAACCAGCCAAAGATATAGTAGGTTTTCAAGTGGCCAAATATGGCTGCTGAACCTGGTTTAAAAATTGCAGATAGCCGGTTATATCACATGATATCACCGGCTATCTCCTAACTGGGGATATTCAGTGGCAGATAGCTGGTTATTCCCTGCTGAATATCGGCAGATAGCTAATGATCAGCAGCCATTCTGGCTGGTTAAATAGCAATATCGTGTGGATAGAATTTAGATCCTCCCAAGCCAAGCCCAAGCAATGCCCCTTTGAAATTTCCACGTATATGTCGTGTCTTGTTTCAAAATAAGCAGTTTCAATTTTTTGACCCTAGACAATTAGAAGAATTTGTGATTGCTAGGGAAGAGGAAAAAAATGAATGTGATTGTTAAGTAACAGATGTACACTACATGATAGATTAGAAGAAGAGATAGGTCTGCAATACCTATTATGTTGTAATTTTCAATTTATACTAAATAGTATTTTGTTAGTTTCCCTTTTCCTGAATCTATTTCTGCTTAAATAATAAAGGTCGAAAGATTTAGTTAATTCATTGCAAGGATTTAATCTCAGTAGAGATAACCTGTATTGTTTTTGATTTGAATTTATTACAAATTTCTGTATCTTCTCTGTTTGAGTTGTAAATATAATAACAATAAAAAGAAAAGTAAAAAAAAATTATTGTGTTGCCCAGTTTGTTTGCGTCCCTAATTTTTTATAACATTTCTGCATCCGTCAGTTCATCCTGGCCAGGCGGACGGTGGTGGTGCATAAAGAGTGAACGATGGTGCCTCCATCCCATATATGGACGTGTCAGCACATGGACGTCCTGCTATATATATATACATATATATATCCGTCACACATGGACGTCCATGACGTGCATGGACCTACGCATGCGGGGCCTTATATGGAAGTGTATGTGTTCGGAGCCTTCCTTATATGGTATGGGAAATATAACTAGCATTCATAGTACAAAGTGTAGTAAAAAGAACGTGTTTCTTGTTGAACTGCCGAAGGACGGCGGTTCTGGAAAATGGACATCCTTCTACAGTTCTGCGAGAAAACACGTTCTTTTTTACCACACTTTCGACGTCCCTGATTTGGACGTTTCGCACTGCGATATTGGAATGTCTAAGGACGTCCATACTATTTTTCGATTATGCCTTCCTGATTTTGGATGACTTCGTGAGGAAGTCCAAATTCTGACTTGGACGACCTTTCGAAAATGCCCTTCCACTTATGCTCATATATATCCATTCAGTTTTATAAAGGTGATGTCCAGCATATATTATTTTGCAGAAGATATTTTATTTATTTATTTATTTATTAGGATTTATTTACCACGTTTTTGAAGGAATTCACTCAAGGTGGTGTACAGTAAGAATAAATTAAACATGAGCAACAGACAATTACAGCACTAAAAATATTCAAATAACAATAAAAGTGTAGCATTGTATACTACTTAAATTGTCAACACTATGTAATAGAACATTTTAATTGACAGTGTAGGGTATAAGTAAAGATGGAACATAAATATAGGTAAGAGAGCAAAAGGAGTTAGATAGTAAGGTGACTAATTTAAGGAGAGATGCACATGAGCTCAGAGAGATGGTTAAATATTATCTTAGCTCGGGTAGGAGTGGATAAGCATGTCGTACTGCCTGATGTACAGTCCGTGTCACTCTTTGTATGTGAGTGAGACAAACAAGTTAGTTACTTCTTCCATTAAAGGCCTGGTTCAAGAGTCAAGCTTTCACCTGCTTCCTGAAGTAGAGATAGTTTTGTGTTAAGCGGAGCCTTTCAGGCAGTGCATTCTAGAGTGTGTGGGCTATTCCGGAGAAGGCTCGCTTGTGGGTGTCACATCATATAATGTCTTTTGGATAGAGTGTGGTTAGTGATAGTCCTTGAGAGCACCTTAGTGTCCTTGGAGGTGTGTAGAGGATCATCCTATTCTTTAGGTACTCTGGGCCATTTCCTTTAATGGCCTTGAAGATCAGACATTTTATAAAATTACCCCCTTTCCCCTATAAATGGCACTCAAATATGTGCATGCAAGTTTGGGTGTGCATCCTATTTAATTGATGAATGAGCCCATTAGTCCCAATAATTGGGAACTAACAATCAATTATTGGCATTCATTGGCAACAATTTGGATTTGCATGTGCATCTTGCTAGGCACTATTCTATAAAGTTGTGTGCACAAATTTTATAGGGGGGCATGTCATGGGAGGGGCATTCACTAAAGATATGTGCAGTATTATAGAATTTGGGAGATCCATACCTAATTTATGCATGAGGATTTACACTAGGTTTCAGTTGGTGTAAGTCCTCATGCTCAAAATTGGATGCGGATCCTGGCACAACACGTTATTCTATAAATGACGCCCAATTCAGAGTATCATTTCTAGAATAGCGATCAGCGCTCATTTTGTTTTGGCACCCAGTTTGGGCACCATTTATTGAATCTAGTCCTTTATGACTACATATTGGTTCTGCAACTGATTTGAAGGGGACTAGGATATTGTGTGTGTTTTTGTTGTGTTTTGTTTTTTGCTGCTGCTGGAAGTAGTTTTCTTTTCATTTTAATGGGATACAATTTCTTTAGTTTCTTCTGTGGTTTAAACCCAAATTAGAATACTTAAAATAGTGTCATACAGGAATGCATGTTATCATTAGCACAACTGTCGCTATACAACCTAAAGAAAAAGCTATAGAAAGCACTTATATACAACATGGATTTTTTTAAAACCACAAAGCTATACATAAATATGTAGTCAAAATAGCAAATGTATCTATGTTTAGTGGGATCTGGGCAGCTTTAACATATTATTTCTTCAGTAAACAAACTATAGCAGAAGCGTAGCATATGGCATTGGATATAAAATACATAACATTTTTATGAGCACCCAACATTGAAGTTTAACTTGTATCTTTGTTGTAAAAAGAAAAAAAAAACCCTGAACTGAAATAAATAAAAAAAAAATCAGAGTACTTTTTGATCATATGTGCCTTTTACAGTCTTTCTTTAGGCTACATAAAGATGGTTGGCCTAGTGGTAATGTGCACTCTTACTATTTTAAGTGTTGCAATTTGACATGCATGCTCATTGATTATTTGTGGGTCTTCATTTCTTCTCATCCTATTGCATTTATATGAGGAGGTGGGTTATATTCCTTATACTTTGATTTTGTGCTTAATATCAATCAAACCTTGATCTTCCTGATGAAGACAGAGGTACCTCAGCTTTGTCACCTCCTCCTGCAGGTTCTTTCTCTGTTCCCTGAGGATTGGCTCTTCTCACAAAGAATTTCACCCATAGGCTGCTGCCATTCATTGCCTGCAATGTGCAAACCCTATTCCTGGCAAGTTAAGATCCTGTGGAAGAATCTGGTGCAGGTTTATTACCTTTAACAAGGATCTCAGAGGTTTATGTGGAGGATGAATTGGCAGTGATGATAGATTTGGTGACAAGGTGTATTCCAGACTTTATGGGTTCTTGTGATGAAAATTCCTTTCTCAGTTGCTAATTGTGCCTTTGACTACAGCAACTGCTTTGAAAAGGGAAAGCATAGTAAGTTATTAGAAGGCACTGAACTGCAGTTTAGTAGTCTAAGCCCCTTCTTGTAGAAGTACTATTTGCAATTTATACATGTTAATATGAGCATTTAAACATATACCCTGAATAAATGTAGAAAACCCAATTTTAGAAAGCTGAGATATACACATGTAAATCCAAATTACATGCATGTGGGAACTTGGTAAGGGGGCATGTTTTGGGTGGGACTAGGGTGGGACAAAAATATACATCTGTTTCCTGTAACGGAAGGGGAATACAAATCTGTAATAACAGATCAGTGTAAGGATTCAGAGCTGCCACTGGGTATTTATATGTTTTGTAAAAATGCTCATTTTGGGAAGTGCTTTATAAAAGGGATTAGAGAAACTGAGTCCCTTAATCTAACAATGCTCTCCCTCCCCCCCAAAATAATAATTGATAGGGCTGAATGATTGTACTTAAATGTTAACACTTAGACTTGTAGGTTTTCAAAAAGGCAGACATATACATCTACTCCGAAATTCAAAAAAATGGTGCTTAAAATTATATGCATAAATTTGGGAATGCATCCAATTTGCACACTTAATTTAAAGGAATAATGAGCCAATCATCATCAATAATTAGGTGCTTATAATCAGTTATGAGCACAAATTGGCCTTAATTGAAATTTATGTTTGCATTTTTAGTCACTTGGATCCAGATGTAAAGTTTTACTCACTGCTCCAAAAAGTGGGTGCTGCCATGGGAAAGTCGGGGCATTCCTAGAATTTATATGTGCTGTTATGGAATAAGGGGATTTATGCCTAATTTAGACACAAGGATTTACACTGGGGTTTACTTGGTGTAAATCTTCACATTTAATAATAGGTGCTGATCCCGGTACTAAGCGTATTCTATAAACAGCGCCTAATTTTCAGCGCCATTTATAGAATAGTCTGTTATTTTTTCGGCACTGATTTTTCTATGTATAGAATTTGGTCTCAGGCCCCTTTATTAAAATGCACTAAAATTTGCAGTTACTGGGACTTAACATGGGATTTTACCATACATTCACTGCAAACTTTTGTCAGCAAATATTTTTATTGTAGGTTGTGGGTTTTCACTTTAGTGAGTAGTACCTGCTCAGAGATAACACAGGACAACTTACTGCCTCCTATGTAAGAGGTGGGAAATGGTCTCACATTTACCCTTTATTAGCCAGCTAGTGAGTGGCAATTGTAATATGCAAGCTGGCTAACACAACCATGCCCACTCTCTGCCCATGCCATGTCCACTGAGGGAAAAAAAATTGAGAAATGCAGTAACAAGCAGTTTAACACATGGAAACAGGCAAACTGCAGCAAAACTCCACAGATGTGGTGGCATGGTAGCCTGTTTTTCCATGTTAACCACAAGTTAAGTTCTTAACACCCTTTAGAAAAAGGACACTTGCTGAAACACGGTGCCATGTCGAGTCCATTTTATGAAATAAATATGTTATTGATACATCCTCATCTTCAACATGTCTTTTCTAGAAGTGTCATGTTGACAACACTACTACTTCTGTCCTGCATGCTAATCAATTAATGCAGGTTTAGCACATGAGTTCCTACAAATTACATGGCAGTAGGGGCTCATGCAGTAATAGCCACACACTAATGCGAAAATTAGTGCATGGCCATTAATACAAAAAAATGTTATCCCAGTGGAAAAAATGGCCTTAGTGCATGGGAATGACTCTTGTAAGAATGCATTAAGGCCACTTTTTACTCTGTTTGGTAAAAGGACCACTGTCGTGGACAGGATGCTGGGCTTGATGGACCTTTTCCAGTGTGGCATTACTTATGTACTTATGACAGCGGCCAATCCAGGCCAAGGGCATTTGGCGAGCTTCCCAAACATACAAACATTCTATATACGTTATTCCCGGAATTGTGGATTTTTCCCAAGTCCATTTAGTAGTGGTTTATGGACTTGTCCTTTAGGAAACCGTCTAACCCCTTTTTAAACTCTGCTAAGCTAACCGCCTTCACCACGTTCTCCGGCAACAAATTCCAGAGTTTAATTATGCGTTGGGTGAAGAAAGATTTTCTCCTATTTGTTTTAAATGTACTACACTGTAGTTTCATCACATGCCCCCTAGTCCTAGTATTTTTGGAAAGCGTGAACAGATGCTTCAAATCCACCTGTTCCACGCCACTCATTATTTTATATACCTCTATAATGTCTCTCCTCAGCCGTCTCTTCTCCAAGCTGAAAAGCCCTAGCCTCCTTAGTCTTTCTTCATAGGGAAGTCGTCCCATCCCCGCTTTCATTTTAGTCACCCTTCGCTGCACCTTTTCCAATTCTACTATATCTTTCTTGAGATGCAGCGACCAGAATTGAACACAGTACTTAAGGTGCGGTCGCACCATGGAGCAATACAACGGCATTATAACATCCTCACACCTGTTTTCCATACCTTTCCTGATAATACCCAACATTCTATTTGCTTTCCTAGCCGCAGCAGCACACTGAGCAGAAGGTTTCAGTGTATTATTGACAACGACACCCAGATCCCTTTCTTGGTCCGTAATTCCTAACGTGGAACCTTGCATGACGTAGCTATAATTCAGGTTCTTTTTTTCCACATGTATCACCTTGCACTTGCTCACATTAAATGTCATCTGCCATTTAGCCGCCCAGTCTCCCAGTCTTGTAAGGTCCTTTTGTAATTTTTCTCAATCCTGTCGCGAGTTAATGACTTTGAATAACTTTGTGTCATCAGCAAATTTTATTACCTCGCTAGTTACTCCCATCTCTAAATCATTTATAAATATATTAAAAAGCAGCGGTCCTAGCACAGACCCCTGAGGAACCCCACTAACTACCCTTCTCCATTGTGAATACTGCCCATTTAACCCCACTCTCTGTTTCCTATCCTTCAACCAGTTTTTAATCCACAATATGACATTTCCTCCTATCCCATGACCCTCCAATTTCCTCTGTAGCCTTTAATAAGGTACCTTGTCAAGCGCATTTTGAAAATCCAGATACACAATATCAACCGGCTTCCCTTTGTCCACATGTTTGTTTGGAACATAAGGACAGAGCCGGGTGGACTTCTATAGTCTATGTCCCAGAAACAGCAAAGAAAGACCATGATCAAGTATATAATCTCACATTCATTGTTGATTTAATCTTGAATTGATAATGAATATGACTGTTGGGGAGACTGGATGGACCATTCAGGTCTTTATCTGCAGTCACTCACTTACTATGTTACAGTATGTGTATTTCCCTTCTAAAATGAGAAGTACCTGCATATTTTAAAAAACTGTCCCCAGCATACCTCCTTGAAATCTATACATGTTTAAATAGCTGCTTTTCTAAAATTTATACTTGCATGTATGTGTCTATTTGCATATGTAAACTAATATTCTTACATGTGTAAAAACAATCAAATTCTTCTAAAATGGTCTCCTTAGTGTGTAAGACTACTAAAAGTATTCTTTAGGAAATATGAAGCCTATAAAGAAGGGCATTTGCGATATGACATCTAGGTCAGACTTTATATGTTTTGCGCTAACCCCCAGATCCTATATAGTGTGCTCAGATTTAGGCGCCAAAATCACCGTGGATTCTATAACACCACGTGTAATTTAACTGGCTTAACAAGCTAATGAGCACTGATAATAGCACTTAACAAGCAATAACGAGCACTAATTTTCACTGATTAGAATTTAGGTGCACAACTTGCTAAGCATATTCTGTAACAATGTGTGCTGAACCTCTAACAAGCGAAGGCAAAAATAGGCATGGTTATGGGTCAGGAAATGAGCGTTTCATGGGCATTCCAAAATTTAGACGCCTAAATCTATGCACTGAGATTTACACCAGGTTTTCATTGGCGTAAATGGATGTGCACAGATATTGGCACTGAAATATCAACTAAGCATGTTCTATAATTGATGCCTAAATCTAGATGCCAATTATAGAATACGCTTAGTCGGCACTGATTTCAGCACCAATTTTCCTCCTAAATGTCCCAAATCCAAATAGCAAACGTAAGCATTTTTGAAACCGCAAAATATCTTTTTTTTTCAAAATTACTATTTGTAACAATATTTTGTGCTCTGTGCATTTATCATTTCAGGCTATTTTTGAAAAAAAAAAAAGCTAAAAGTAGAAAAATGTAGAAAATCAAGCCGTTGGGATGTAGAAGGGGCCAACATATTTAGCAGACTGGTCCCCCAGACATCCCAGGAGAGCAATAGGGCACCCTAGGGGGCACAGCTGTGGACTTCATATAAATGTTCCCAGGTATACATCTCACCATTGCTCCCTTATCTTGTCTGCTGAGCTCTCCAAAACCCACCCAAAACCCAACTGTACACCATTACAGTAGCCCTCATGGAGTGGCGTACCAAGGGGGGGGGGGGTGGGGGCGGTCCGCCCCGGGTGCACGCCGCTGGGGGGTGCCACGGCGTGTGCCTGTCGGCTCCGAGTTCGCTAACTTCGCTCGTTCGCTGCAGCTCCCTCTGCCCCGGAACAGGTTACTTCCTGTTCAGGGGCAGAGGAAGCTGCAGCGAACGAGCGAAGTTAACGAACTTGGAGCTGACAGACGCGTGCCACGGCACCCCCCTAGCGGCGTGCACCCAGGGGGGTGTCATTTTGCTTGGGGGGGATGTGTCATTTCGCAGGGGGGGGCGCATCGGCGATCCACCTCGGGTGCCATCCAGGCTAGGAACGCCACTGCCCTTATGGGTAAAGGGGGCACCTATATGTGTGTACAGTGGGTTTCTGGTGGGTTTGGCTGCTATTTTCTACCACAAGTGTAATAGGTTGGAGGAGGTATGGACCTGGGTCTACCTGTCTACATTGCACAGGACTCATCACTGCACTGTTCCGTGAACCTGCATGCTGCTTTAATGGATCTGGCTATAACATTTAAGTCTGTCATAGAGGCTGATGAGTACTATTTGTATTCACATATTAGAAGGTTTTGAGGGGGGTCAGTGACCACTGAGGTAAGAAGGTGGAGTCATTCTTGATTTCCTCCAATGGTCATCTGATCATTTAGTATACCATTTTGTGCCTTATTCGTTCTGAAAACAGGTCTGGACCAAAATGTTGAAGTTTGCCCTAGACATTTTTGTTTTGTTCCATTATGGCTGTAAAATGTACATGTGTTAGATATGCATTAAGCTTGCCGTAAGCCTGCCTTTGAAATGCACCCAGCGTGTGGGTAAACTGCATATGAAATGCATAGATAAACAACTGCAAAACAGGGTTCAAAAATACCTATTTGGACGTTTAAAGAAGAAGTCCATCCAAGTGGTGTTTTATGACACTTTTTGGACGTTTTGCCCTTTCGAAAATGAGCCCCAAAGTGTTTCATTTCTCTTTCACTGTTTTCTGTATTGTAATCCTTTCCGATAGTAACATAGTAGATGACGGCAGAAAAAGACCTGCAAAATATTTCATTCTAACTATGCACATTGAATTTATTTTCTGCTTGTCATGCATTTACATTATAAATGAAAGAAATCATAGATATTACAGTTCTTTATGTGTTAAAAAAAAAATTGGAACTTTTACTATCTACTTCACATTTTAACATGGCTTATTAATTTAACCTGGACTTGTACACTGGTATACAAAAAATGTGAGGCAAGGATATTGTAAAAATATTAGGAATATCTGATTCCCACCTGCAGACTTTGTTAAATGAATAGCCACTTCTAAAATTGTTTTTGCCTCATATCTCAAGATGTTTTTATTGACACTTATGCTTTATTAGATTACTCATCCTGTATACTAAACATGATCTCAGATGTTTGTTTTCACTGAGCATCTTTCAGTTCCATGACAGTGCTTTAAATGATCACTGTTTAATTTTTAGTTTGGCTAAGACCATGTTCCATCCAGATGGATTCACTTCTTTTGGAGCGATGCAAAACATATCACAAAGAGTTTACACATAACCTCCAAATTGTTTCTGTATACATGGCTTCAGATGCACATATTGATGTTCTGCAGAAATCAAAGCATAGTAATTCAAGTTATCCAATAGATATAAGAATTAAAAATAAAGATTTTATTGTCTCTGAATTAGAACTCGGGCCTAGATAACGGCTGAGCATAATTTCCCTTTTCACTTTGGTTCTTTGTTTGTACTAACAACAGATGGTGTTTTAATAAAGTCCAGTAGGAATATTACTGTGAGTAAACAATCCGCATATGCCAATTTCATAATTGCTGGATACTGATAGACTCTCCTACCTGCTGAATCCAAACTGGGAGGAAACCAACTGTGTACAAACACACGCACACACACACACATACACACACACACCTACAGTCAGCAGTCAGATTTGCAGCTGTGGGATGCTTCAGCCTCTAGTCTCACCACAGAACATAAATTGCAGCTCCAGTCATGTTTCCTGGCACTGGATTCGGGAAGAGCCTGCCAATTGGCTTATCATCAAAGTGTGGCCACAGCATTTCTGGGAGATGAAACAGCTTGCTTTCTGTCTTGGCATTCTAGATGATCACTATCTTCATCTTTAACAGGTATCTTTCATTAAAAGTATATATGTATATATTTTGGTTGTCAGAAGAAGAGATTAAAAATGGGATTTTCTCACTCAAGTCATTCCCACGCCCTCTGGGTACTTGCAGTCTAAACCTGTTACATGTTAATTAATGAATCACACCCAGAATTGCAGTCTGAAAAATAAAATAAATTGTTCTCATTTGTCTTCATTACTGAGAAAAGGAAGACAATCTGAAAGACTTGAAATACAGTGTAGAAACGTACGGTTATTCAAGCCTTGCCAAGTGCTTTACTATGTTCAACAGTTTTTACTATATTCAATGGGTTGTAGATTGTGCATAATAGGCCTTAATTTTAGTGTAGCTATTAATTATTTCACTAACTTATGGAACCACCTTGAAGGATCAACATTTGCACAAGTGCCATTTTTTAAGGCATATTACAAGGTACCCAAGAACACACGGTTAACAAGAATATTAAATTTGCTGAATATATCATGCTTTTTCACTGTGTTAACTATGTGATATCAGATCATCCCCTGCATGGGGGTAGAATACTAAGTAATACATTTCAAATAAAGGAAGATTATATATCACATATATGTAAGGTTTGGTAACCTGTCATGTCTTATGGGAAGTGAGATGTTAATGCAGGTCAAGCACTCTGCATTTAGAAAGAGAGAGAAAATTAGAAATGGACAAATATTGCATGATGACATGGGAAGCGGGCTGGCAAATCTTGAGCAATAAAATTATGTCCAAAAGAGAAAAAAAATGTAATGTAATGATATTATGGGGCTCAATTTTGAAACAGAAAAACATCGAAAAAGTGCCACAAAACAGCAGATGGATGGTTTTTTTTATCCACAATGTCCAAATTGCTATTTTAAGATGCTTTTCTATGGATTTTGTCTGCAGCACATCCAAATCACAAGGGGGTGTGCTGGGGGCATGCTGGGGACAGGATTTAGGCATTCTCAAAACTTGGATGTTTTTCTGACATAATGGAACAAAGCAAAAACGTCCAGGGTAAAAAGTGAGATGGTTTGGTCTAGACCTGTTTCAATCAGGGATAAGTGCCCTAAATGACCAGATGACCATTGGAAGGATTAAGGCATGACCTCCCTTACTCCCCCAGTGGTCACTGACCCCCTTCCACCCCTCAAAAAATGTATAAAAGAAAAGGTACATATCAGTGTCTCTGACAGTGTCAGATGTTATGGTCAGTTTTATTATAGCAGCAAGCAGTTCTCTGGAGTAGCCTAGTGGTCCGTGCACTACACTGTAGAAAAGGGGACCCAAGCCCATATCTCACTCTGTTACATTAGTGGTGGAAAATGTGAGCCCTCCAAAACCCACCAAAAACCTACTATACCCACATATAGGTGACACCTGCAGTCATAAGGATGATTGTAGTGGTGTAGAGTTTGGGTACAGTAGGTTTTTGATGGGTTTTGGAGGGATCCCCATACAATATAAGGGGGTAACGGTGAGATGTGTGGGCACAGTGAAGTTCACTGCAGCACCCCCTAGGGTGCCCCAATGCTCTGCTGGGATGTCTGTGTGGCCAGTCTACTAAGAATTCTGGCTCCTCCTATATCCCAGTGGCTTGTTTTTGTATGTTTTCTACTTGAACTTTCTTTTCCCCAAAAATGATCACAAAAGAAAAATGCACTCAGCACAAAATGTCTAGGAAATGGACATTTTTGAAAGAAAAAGATGGATGTTTTTCTGGTTCAAAAAAAAACACTATTTCTTGATTTTTAAGTGTTGTCAGCAAAATGTCCAAAATCGGATTTAAACTCATATCGAAAATGCCCTATTATATGTTGGAAGATTGTTGGACATTACTTCATTTTCAAGCTAAGTACATTTGTGGGGAAGTCATTTTTTTTATCTGTAAGTTTGTGTGCAAAAATGTTGATGTCTTCTGACAAGATTGCACACACTTATGCATTCACTACATGTAGCCATTCTCAGGGTTGAAGTTTAGGCTGAGCAGGATCTGTCGACATACAGCTTGTTCTAAAATATACAGAGAACTGGACATCTATTGCATAGTTTATATGCATCTGGCGCATCCATGTTAGAACCTCATAATTCTGGGGCCCTTTTACAAAAGTGGCCTGCACTGGTGTAGGTGCGTATTATAGATGTGCGCTGGTCTATTTCCTGGTCACGCCTGGAAAAAGGGATTTTTTTATTGCGCCAGAAAATGGACATACGGCAAAATGAAAACCAGCATGAATCCATTTTCAGCCTGAGACCATAACGCCACCCATTGACTTAGCGGTAAGTGTTCTGTCCTTTGACAGCCTTGCACTAGTTTATAATGTGATTCTAAAATGTGTGTAATGCTTTTACTGTTATTCTCATTTCTAAGGACTTTCACTGCTGCAGTTTCCACTGCAAAGATACGGGAGCAGTGCATTGTGTGTAATGTGATTCACAGGCGATGCAGCCACACTTGCTTATCTGTATAAGAACTGGTATCATTGGTCGTGCTACTGCCTAGACCTGTTTTCTTTCTCAGCCAAGCTTGGCTCCTGTGTCTACTTGCTATCATTTCCTGGTCAGTCTTACTATCTCTGTCCTGAGAAGTCAGCCAGGTATGATGACCTTTCCCTCCAATCGAGAGCTGTCCTCTAGGACCACCCCTTGCTACCCCATGGCAGGCTCTGTCCCCATTGGTCTATACTTGCTCCTCCCTGAGCCTGTGTGAGGCTTCTTGACTTCTTTGTCCCTTCAGCCAAGAGGCATTCACCATCTTGCTACAGACATGAGGCATTCACCATCTTCCTTCAGACAGCACTGTCCTGCTGAAACTCCCTGCAATGAACTTGTTTTTTTACCTTGAAAATATCTCATCCCTAATGAGATATTGCATATTCCAGTCACCCAGCTCTGAGATACTTCTATCTGATCAACTATTTCTCACCTCCAACCACTGAAACAGCTTAATAAAAATAATAGAGACTTCAGGTGTGACTGGTGTGCCAAGGTTATATACTTTCAAGATATCAAGACCTTGTAATCTAACAAGTTCTGAGAGGCTTGAACAGTAACGTCTCATGTGCTAACCGGGCAGTAAGTGTCCAGCTCATGCCAAGTGCCGATTACCACCGGGTAAGTGCCCCATGATAGAAAATAGAAAATATTTTCTACCACATGTTTTGGGCAAGCACCAAAAATGGAATTACCACACGGTGGTAGTGCCAATTTGACAGAAGTTGGATGCGTGTAGGTGCCTACACACCTTAGTAAAAGGGCCCCGGTAAATTGCACTCAAAAGTTGAGATCGACTTTCTGCTATGCTGCACTCCTCCGGAGACAGAGAGAGGAGCAGCTGCAGAGCTGACAGCCAATGCCTGAAGGCTACCTGCAGTGCCACGCTTGCTTTTTAAAAATGTTTTGGTTGGTTAGCTCTTTTTTTTTGTAGCAGCCGCTGCTGCTCAACAGGTGAAGCAGCAGTGGCCGGAAATGGAAGAGGAAGCTAGTGCTGCGTGTTTCAGTGGGAGACTTTCCCGCTTTGGCGTGAGTGCGAGAGATGACCCGCCAAAGAGGGAGTCTCCCACTGAATGCAGGAGACTTGGCAGGTCTGGACTGGAGAGGGGATGTTCTAGTGCTGCTCCAGGAGTGGGAAGGCAGGCTGGTGCAGCTACAGTTCAGACTAGGTTGTGTAATCCTGCTGGGTCTGTTGTTGGCAGCTGGAGGTGTCAGTCCAGGGCAGGATAGAGGCCTGAGGCTGCGGAGAGCATGTGGACTGAGACTGTACATGGACCATGTCTGCTGAAGTTTGGGGCAGGTGAGAGGCAGAGCAAGCCCCAGAGGAAAGACTTATTTGGGTCTGTGTCAGCGTTTGTCATCACCACATTGTAGCAGTGGTGACGTCATTTGGGGCCATGCATGTGTGAGGGGTTGGCTAGGCCTGAGGCTGTAGCAGGAGCTCCAGAGCTTCTCCAGGCTTCTCCAGAGCATTGGGGAGGATGCAAAATTGCTGGGTCAGTCCCGAAGAGGCCCTAAGGATTTGTGAAGAGAGTTTTGGGCTTCAGAGAGAGCATGGGCCTTTATTGCTGTGTGTACGCATGCGCACTGAAAGTACTAACGGGAAGCAGAAGTGTCGGGAGTGAGAGCATACCGGCTCATGGCAGAGCCATGCAGCAGTTGCGTGCTGGATTCGAAAAAGATTTAAACTTCAGACTTTAAAATAAAAAAGGTATGTGAATGAAAATATGAGTAATGTCTTTTAAATTATTTAGATTTAGTTTCATTGTTGAGGAAAAAGGGCTATTGTTGAAAACTGCTGCATAGGGGTCTCATGGCTCAGAGATTGAGGCAGGGAGTCTAAAGGATTCTAAACTGCCTATATTGGCAGTTGGGAAGAAATTAGAGTGAACGGACGTGTTTGAGTTTAGGGAGTTGAGGGAGCAGAGGTTTAGGGAATTTGCTAATGGTGAGTTAAATGGAATGAGTTCTGACTGGGAGAAATTAAAAATATCAGTAAAGGTAACATTTGAAGCATGTCTGTGAAAGAGGAATGAAATGGGATAAAGCTGTGGGTTAAGGCAGTTAGGGTTCTGTGCATATTTGTTTATTTTGAAAGTAGTTAGTAAACATAGACAGTAATATGTTAAGGTAAACACATTAGAAAGGAACACACTCAGGGATAAAGTCTTTGTTATTGAGATTTTAAAGTAAGGAAAGAAAGGTGAAGAGATCCTGATGTCCAGAAGAGGAAGCTGGCCAACCCACAAAAGAGATCAAAGAAACTGTACTGCAGACCAAAGTTAAATGCTTCCTACATTATTCCAAAGTCTATTGAAAACTCAGTTCTTCAGTCTAGCCTTTAAGGAAATATGCACTCTTCTCAAATAAACTCATGGCATTAATTTTTACCTCATTCCACCTCCCACTACTCCTGTCTATCCCGGTTAATCCTAGCACTTTAACTTTTTCCTCCATATTTCAATTATCTATCTTAAAGCACATAAGTATTTAATTACACCTGTTCCTAACTCAAGTTTTTGATGTATTTTACTTTCTGTTAATATATTTTGAATATGTTCATGCTTTTCTAATTGTTATGTAAGCCACATTGAACCTGAGTTCTACTCGGACTAATGCGGGATATAAATGTTATAAATGTCATAATTAAATAAATACATTTTTAAAAAGGGTTCTGCATTAAGGACTGAGATATTAGAGACCTTTAGAGAAAGCAAAGAGAAGGCTAGAGAAAAGAAAAAAAACTAACCTGATCCTAGGTTTGTCATTCTCATGAAGAATTTGAAGAACCTGTAATACAAAAGTTATTCTCAAAGAATCAACCTTTGGAAAGAAAGGGTTAATTTATGAATTTGTTTATTTCATTATACTGCTATTAATAAGTACAAGAATTACTTATCTGATGTTTTTATGACGTTTTAGCATGATATGTTGTTGATATGCCCTGAGAGTTCTGCAAAAGGGAAAGATGGGTGAATACTGCTAATAATTTGTTTAAATGTTTGCAAATAAAATATCGCTGTGCTCAATCCAAATCATGTTCGTGTTCAAATCGGGCTTAGTAACATTCTGCATTTGGGACACTAATATGATTTGGATTGACGACAACGATAATTTTTTAAATAACCCAGGAAACAGGTTCTATGAACCGAAACACAATTGTTCCATTGGTGGGCGTCGGGAGAAAGAACTCTAGTTAGAGCTGTGATACTGGTCACCCAGTCTAGCTAAGAATTGGGGTTGTTGTTTGTTTTAATATGCTGTTAAAATAAAATTATGGATATGATAAACATTATAGAAGCACTAGCAGATGACTAGCATATTTGAAAATGCTACGGATTTCGAATAGCTGTGGGCTCTTGCTCTGCGCTCCATGTATATATATATATATATATATATATATATATATATATATATATATATATATATATATATATATATATATATATATATCATAAGAAAAATATAAATATTTTAGTGCAGTGGTTCCCAAACGTGGTCCTGGAGGCACCCCAGCCAGTCAGGTTTTCAGCATATCCACAATGGACTATTAATGAGATAGATTTGCATACAGTGGAGGCAGTGCATGCAAATCTATCTCATGAATACTCATTGTGGATATACTGAAAATCTGACTGGCTGGGGTGCCTCCAGGACCACGTTTGGAAACCACTGGTTTAGTGGATAAGTATATGGTGTAGGGCCATTACAGTGTTTGAATACTCCCTTATATTTATTTGAGAAGCCCAATTAGTAGCAACATTCCATGCAGGGTAAGCAATGGCTTCCCCATGTCCATCTCAAATAACAGACTATGGACTTTTCCTCCAGGAACTTTCCCAAACCTTTTTTAAATCCAGATACACTAACCACCATTACCATATCTTCTGGCAACAAGTTCCAGAGCTTAACTCCTATATGTATTTTATGAAAGGCTCTGTGTTCAATAGAACCTTTTGTAAAACACCAGGGAAATGTGAATGCTCCAGCCTGAATGTTCCATTGACCCCATTGAGCCCCTAAGCATTTTTCTTACCATTAGTTTTCATATAAAAGCACATCCCTACTAGATACGATAATGAAAAGCATGCTAAGATGGATTACATATCAGAAGCCGTAAGATCAGTCATTTAATGATTTGTTGGTTATAAAATGATGGTTCTCTGGACAGCATTCCCATGCTTTTGTATCAATATAAAAGTCAAGTTTCATTTCTACTTTAAGATGCAGAAAAAAATTGTTTGTACTATTCAGGATATGCATACGTTTTTGTGGGAAAATAATGAAAAAAATGTAATAAACAAGTTCTTGTTTGCTTCTAAAATCAAACAGAATGTGCACCAAATATACATGTAGACAAAACAATGCTACGACATTTCCTAACACGTTAACTTCTCAGAAAATGAAATGAGTCATCTCTAATTACATTTCATTGCAATCTAGACTGCCAGCTTTTTGTAAAGAGCTAATTGGTTACAGTACTAGAGCTATCAAACCTAGAAAGAGCATATGAGAGCATATAAGTAATACTTTCAAATAGGAAAATTATTTTAACATTTTTGATGCCATCTGGCTATATACACTATACCTGTACACTATTGATCACTGATGGAGGAATTTTCAAAATGTCTGTGGGTTTGTAAATTATATTCTAAAGAAAAACATACTAAAGGGAGTCCATTTCAAAATTGGGGTAAGCAGGGAAACGTGGATACTATATACCTGTCCCCTGTGAACCTGCTGTGAATGAAATCCCTGTGTGCACTCTACTTCCTCTGACCTAAGACATCCCCCCCCCCCCCCCCCCCCCCCATTTATTCTTTGGGTAAAGGATTTATTCTGTGAAGTTCACTTGCACTTTACCCTGAATTGGAAGGTGGGAAAATTTTTTCACAACTGTTTTCATGTGGGTAAACACTTGCTTACCCATGTAATATTAAAAAAAATATATTCTCTGAGAGGCAGATGCACAAAGACACCTGTAAATTACGGGTGCCATAGGAGAACTTGTTGAGTCACAGTGACTGATGCACAAAGGGGATTGCATGCAAGTAAGATGCATGGATCCTCACTTTGTGTATCGGTCACTGTTTGCAACTCAAGACTGTCAAATGCATTTGACAGATTGCCCACCATGGAGTTTTTAGAGTTTCCTGGGGGGGGAGGGGTGATTGAGATGGGGTTCACCAAAGTCCAGCAGACCCCTTCTCAAGCCCCCCATGCAACTCCCCCTCCACTTCACCTCCAAAATCCCTCCAATTGACCTCTCATGTTTCCTCCTCGTGCCTCCCCTGGAACCCCCCAAAATCCCTGGTGGTCTAGTCTTGACCCCTTAAAAAAACATTGATAACTCCATTATCCCCCGCACTGCACTGACCCAAACCGATGGGCCCCCTAGTGGCAAGCCTGGTAGTCCAGTGGGATTCCTTCCCTTTAACCCCCCCAGACCCTCCCACATACCTTCAAAGTTGGAGGAAGGAGGCCCGCCTCCTCCCTTCTGCATCTGGTTCTTCCCAGAACAAGATGGCAGCACCCATCCCTTGCCTGGTGCATCCTGGGACGCACTGGGAGGGACCTGCTATATATTCGTTTGAGATACAGTGACCAGAACTAAATGCAATACTGAAGGTGCAGTCACATCATGGAGCGATACAGAGGCTTATAGTATTTTCGGTCTTATTCATCATCCCTTTCCTAATAATTCCTAGCATCCTGTTTGGTTTTTTGGCCTTGGCTACACACTGAGCAAAAGATTTCAGTGTCTTAACTGCACTGGCACCTAGATAATTTTCTTGAGTGCTGACTTCCAAGGTGGACCCTAGCATGAGGTAATTATGATTACGATTATTCTTTCCAATGTACAGTGCAAGCAGATTGTTCCCCATAATTACAGCTCCAGACCTGTTATTAATTTCTGTATGTTAAATGTAGGCACACAGTGCATGGAATGTCTGTGCATCGCTCTGAATGCTTATTTAAATACTAATGAGCTTGTTCTAATACATTTGCATGGGGTTCTCAGTGGCTGCTAACAGCACACATTAGAGCCACTGAAAACACTTTCGTGCATTACTCGCTAAATAAACAACCAGTCTGAAGCAAACATTGCCAGAACAGTAAGCTTTGTGCACCGGGCCCTGAATGTATAGGTTATGTTCAGTTGCAGCTCTGTGTCTCTATAAGTCAATGTGATTATTATCGTAGTAATTAGAAAAGTGCAAACTTTAAGTTACAAAGCAAGAAAGACTAGTGACTATGGTTGCTTGGAGGAATACCTTGCAGAAACTAATTAAATACAGCAGTGCTTGAGAGCTAAGAGAGCTAGCAGTAAAGATATGCTAAGCCGTAACCACCTCTTCTCACATCTAAGCCCACATTGGGAACAGTTTAAAAATCATCTGTAGACATGTGGCTGTAGACAAAGCTGTAGACATGTGGCCACAGGTCCATGCCATAAGGGTGTGACTCTCAGGGCCACAGAGAGAGACACACCGGACCAGGGGCAGGACTGGATTGGCGCACGCGCATGACCCCCCACCACCACACCTTTCTGTCTCTGAGTTACTGCTGTGCTGCTCCCTCGCTATATCCTCTCCTGCTCCAGTGCTCCTGTGTACCAGGAGTCGGGACCTGGATGATTGCATTAACACAATATTGCGTTAATGTAAGTTATTAATTTATTTATTTGTGGCATTTATACCCCGCTCTTTCCCGCTCAATAGCAGGTTCAGTGCGGCTTACAAAGTGTGGTACAACGTATCACAGAGATAATACAGGTTTGGGAACAATGTATCAACGAGATGACATAATTATATAGAGTAGGTTCAGTGCAGCTTACAAAGTATGGTACAAAGTATCGCAGGGATGATACAAAGTATAGAACAAAGTGTCGTACAGATGACATAGTTACATAGATTAAGACAATAGTAAGAGATGTGGGGAAGGGGTTGAAGTGTGGGTAATACTAGTGTTGTGGAATTATGTGTGGAAATGTGTTTGAGAGTTAGGATGGGTCATTTGGGTCCTGGGTGATTCGCAGAAGCAGGAGAAGACAGACCCAGAAGCATGCAGGAAGAAGCTTGCCAGCACCTCTTGGAGGCCAGGACTGGGGAATTTTCCTGCCCTGCAGGCTGCACCCCCCCCCCCCCCCCTCAACAGCTCAGGTGACTCTTTAAAGCTTCTGGAGGATGACCGTAGAACATTGCTTCCCAAATTTGTCATCTTGATAGAGAAGAGGAAGATCAAGAGCAAAGTAGGTACAGGGAGAAGCTTTGCTTGGAGACCTATGGGTAGTCATGTGTATGTTGTCCCCTGTTCACTATCCACTGTGCAAGGGATTGTTGAGAATGATCAGACTGAGCAACAGATCATGTTAAGCTCTGGTGGAAGAATCTTAATGTATCCCTAAGATTTAAGCTGGGGGCACTAACTCCCAGATTCTATATATGGAGCCAAAAGTTGCATGCCAAAATTTGGTTGTGTGCACAAGTTGTGAGTGCAACTTAATTGATCGATGAGCCCTTAACTAGCAATAATTGGGTGCTAACAACCAATTATTACAGTTAATTGGCACACAATTTGAATTTGCACGTGCAACTGGCTGCACATTGCTCTATAAGATTCGATGCCTTTTATAGCTGTAGCTGAAAAGAGGGATGGCCAGGGCGGTGTGATGAGGGCATTTCAAAAACTTGCACTCGGAATTTCAGAATTCACCCAAAGAGCACGTAAGTTGGATGCCAAAATTTTACGAAGCTGCAGCAAAAGGGAGCCTGTGCTGGCATCGATGTCTGTTTTTCATGAGCATTGAGGCCCCTTTTTACTGCAGTGGGTAAAAGGCAGGTCTTTGGTTTTTTTTTTCCAAGAAATGGCCGTGCTTCAAGTGAAGCACTTGCTGCATGGCCATTTTGAGGGGGAGCACTTACCACCACCCATAGATCACGAAGGAGTAAAAAGGGCACTCAGGGAGGACAAGGTCATAGCGGAGGAACTGAATGAATTATTTTCTGGAAGATGTACTGAGCCAAACTGACAAAATAAAGAGTAGTATATCACCTGGACCTTATGGTATACATCCAAGGGTACTCAAAGAACTCAAGCATTAAATTGCTGATCTGCTCTTAGTAATATGTAACCTGTCATTAAAATTGTCTCAATGGAGGAGGGTGAACAGTGGAGTGCCGCAGGGATCTGTACTGGGACCGGAACTATTTAACATATTTATAAATGATATGGAAATCGTAACTACAAGTGAGGTGATCAAATGTTCAGATGATAGACAATAAATTTCATCTGCCATTTGGATGCCCAGTCTTCCAATTTCCTAAGGTCTTTCTGCAATTTTTCACAGTCCACACTTGTTTTAAGAACTTTGAATAGCTTTACATCATCTGCAAATTTAATCACCTCACTCATTGTTCCGATTTCCATATCATTTATACATATGTTAAATAGCACTGGTCCCAGTACTGATCTCTGTGTTACTCCACTGTTCACCCTCCTCCATAGAGAGAAATGACAATTTAACCCTACCCTCTGTTTCCTGTCCAGTAACCAATTCCTAATCCACACCAGAATATTACCTCCTACCCCATTACCCTTTAATTTTCTCAAACGTATCTCATGAGGAACTTTATTAAAAGCTTTCTGAAACTCTAGATACACTATATCAATCGGCTCACGTTTATCCACATTTTATTCACGCCTTCAAAGAAATAAAGCAAATTGGTGAAGCAAGACGTCCCTTGGCTGAACTCATGCAGACAGTCCCATTAAACCATGTTTTTCTATGCATTTCATAATTTTATTCTTTATAGTTTCCACTATTTTGCCCAGCACTGATGTCAGGCTTACTGGTCTTTAATTTCCTGGATCATCCTTGGAACCCTTTTAAAACATTGGCATCAAATTGGCCACCCTCCAATCTTCAGGTTCTATGGATGATTTTAACAACAGTTTACATATTACAAACAGCAGATCAGCAATGTCATGCTTGAGTTTTTGAATACCCTTGGATATATACCATCCGGTCCAGGTGATTTACTACTCTTTAATTTGTCAATTTGGCTCAGTTTATCTTCCAGGTTCACCAAGATTACTTTCAGTTCTTTCACATCATCACCCTTGAAAACCATTTCCGATACAGGTAGATATCTTGCAACTTCTTCCGTAAAGAAAGAAGCAAAGAATTCATTCAGTTTCTCCACTATGCCCTTATCCTCCCTGAGTGCCCCTTTTGCTCTTTCATGATCTAATAGTCCCATGGATTCCCTTGCAGGCTTTCTGCTTCTAATGTACCTCAAAAAGTTGTTACTGTGAGTTTCAGCCTCTGTGGCAAGTTTTTCTTCATATTCTCTTTTAGTCTTCTTTATTAATGTTTTTCTTTTGACTTGCCAGTGCTTATGTTGCTTTTTATTTTCTTCATTTGGGTCCTTTTCCCATTCTTTGAAAGACAATCTTTTGGCTATAATGACTTATTTTACTTCATCTTTTTACCATGCTGACTGCTGTTTTCTCTTCTTTCCACCTTTGAAAATACATGGAATGCATCTGGTCTGGACTTTCAAGATGGTATTTTTTAATAATGCCTGCGCCTGATTTAGTGTCCTAACCTTTACAGTTGATCCTTTTACTTCTTTTTAACCATTTTCCTCATTTTATTATAGTTACCATTTGAAAAATAAATGCAAATATGGTAGATTTCCTTTGCGGGTTCATCCCAGATAGTAGCTCAAACCTGATCATGTTATGTTCACTGTTTTCCAGGGGACCAACACCACCACCTCTTGCACTATGCCTTTCACGCCACCAAGGACCAGGTCCAAAATGGCTTCCCCTCTTGTCAGTTCCTGGACCAGTTGCTCCAAGAAGCAGTGGTTTATTACATCTAGAAATTGTATCTCCCTGCCACTTCCTGATGTAACATTTATCCGGTCATTATTGGGGTAATTGAAATCACCCATTATTATAGTATTGCCCAATTTGCCAACTTTCCTAATTTCTATAAACATGTCTTCATCTATCTGTTCATTCTGACCCAGCGGATGGTAGTACATACAGCCCTACAAGAATACTCCTTCCCTTCACACATGGAATTCCTATTCATAATGATTCCACAATGCTATCTGTTTCATGTGGAAAGTTTATTTCATTTGATTCAATTCCCTCTTTAACATAAAGCGCAACCCCACCTCCAATTTGATTCTCTCTGTCACTGTGATATAACACAGTGTCCCATTGATTGTCCTCTTTCCAGTAAGAGGGGCATTTTCGATATGATGTCTAAGTCTGACTTTGGACGTTTTGCAAAAAACGTCCAAAATCCAAATAGGAAATAAGGTCATTTCTGAAAAAGAAAAACATCTATCTTTTGTTTTTGAAAATACTGTTCTGAACAATGTTTTGTGATTTGGATGTTTTGTTTTTTGGTCCATTTAAAAAAAAAAAAAAATCCAAGTGCAAAACACACAAAATGAAGGCATTGGGATGTAGGAGGAGCCAACACTTTTAGTAGAATGTTTCCCCTGACATCCCAGGACCCTAGGGGGCACTGCAGTGAACTTCATAAAATTCTCCCAGGTACACATCTCACCATTGCTCCCTTGCCTTGTGTGCTGAGCCTCCCAAAACCCACCCAAAACCCACTATCTCCAACTGTACACAGCTATCATAGCCCTTACTGGTGAAGGGGACACCTATATGTGAGTATAGTGGGTTTCTGGTGAGTGTTGGAGGGCTCATAGTTTCCTGCACCCAACACTAGACAACGCCAAGGACCTGCATGCTGTTCTAATGGACCTGAGTATAACATCTGACGCTGGCATAGAGGTTGGTAAGTAATGTTTTTCATCACATTTTTAGGGGGTGGGAAGGGATTAGTAACCACTGGTGGAATAAGGGGAGGTCATTCCTGATTCCCTCCAGTGGTCTTCTGGTTATTTAGGGCATCTTTTTTGTGCCTTATTCATAATCAAAACAGGTCTAGCTCAAAACGTCTAAGTTTTAGTCCTGGATGGTTTTGTCTTGTTCATTATGGCTGAAAAATGTCTAAGTCTTAGGAACGCCCAAGTTTCACCCTGAACACACCCCTGACACTCCCCCTTGAAATTTGGATGCACTTCTGGTGGACTTCAGAGAAAAACATCTAAAAATATGCTTTGAAAATGCTGATTTGGACGTTTTTGTGAGAACATATCCGGGCACCAGCATTGAATATCCAGTTTTAGGTTACTTGCTAAAACTTATCCCCTTGATATTCAGGGCTATTTAATCGGCAAGAATGGCTGCTGACCAGTTAAATAGCACTTAACAAGCTATCCACCAATATTCAGCAGGGGATAACCGGCTATCCCTTGCTGAATATCTCCACTTAGTGGCTAGCAGATAGCCGGTTATATCGGCCAATATAACCAGCTATCCGCCTATCCACCTATTTTTAAAGTTGCTTTAATAGCCATATTTGGCCATGTGAAAAGGTGGGATAATTTTGGGCAGTTAAAAAAAACTAAGACTGAATATCGATTTAGCCGGTTATTTTTAAACCGGCCAAAAATAAACCAGATCTTCAAATCTGGTCACCAGAAACGGCCCAGCATTGAAAATTTGGGCTCAGTGCCAACCGCTGGAGTTAGCCCGTCTAACTCCTACGGTCTGAATATCGACCCCTATTCGGTTAAGTGCAATATTCTGCCTGGACCTCATAAACTGAACGACTTAAAGATAGGTCTGCTATTTATGCAGCCCAGTTTAAGGGGTTATCTCATGTGGTCAAGGGCTGAATATCAGCACTTAACTGTGTAAGTGCCAATTCCCTTGGAATGCCCACAAATTAGCTGACTTCAGCTCAGGAGCTAAACCACAAATATTCAATGGCACTAACCAGTTAAACGCTGCTGAATATTTGCGGTTGCCACAGATAAGCAATTTAAGTAGGCAAGAGCTTCTCCTGCCTGCTTTCGTCATTTTGGATATCACTCAGATTGTTGCTATTAGCTCCCAAACCTTAGGAAGATAAGGCAAAAGGATGGTGGGAAGCAAGAAGGGTATGGGGATACGGGGTTCTAATCAGATTTAGCTCATTCATCTTTGCTTAAATCTGTCTATTATGGAAACCATGGAGTTCATTTTCAAAAGAGAAAAATGTCCCCAAAGTGAGATAAAGCAGCAGATGGACGGTTTTCATGAAACTCGGATTTGAGACTGTTTTCTCTGCAGTTCATCTAAATCTCTAGGGAGCATGTTGGGGGTGTATTTGGGGCAGGATTTGGGAGGTCCCAGAATGTGGATGTATTTCAGTGATAATGGAAGAAAATAAAACCATCTAGGGTACAAATTGGGACATTTTTATCTGAACCTGTTTCAGACGTGATTAAGTCACAAAACGTCACCCTAACTGACCAGCTGGTCACTGGAGGAATTAAGGAATGACCCCTCCTTAATACCCCAGTGGTTATTGACCGCCTCCAACCCCCCAAAGATGTGACAGCGACAGTATAGAACAGGCTTTGTGACAGCTTCCGATATTATGGCCATTTCTATTAGAGCAGCAAGCAGTTCCTAGGAGTAGGCTAGTGGTCAGTGCAGTGAACTGAAGAGAAAGGGACCCAGGTCCATATTCCATTCTAATGAATACACTTGTGGTAAAAATAGTGAGCCTTCCAAAACTCACAAAATACCAACTGTGCCTATAGATATAAGAGACCTGCAGCCCTGAGGGCTTGTGTAGTGGCATACAGTTAGGTACAATAGGTTTCTAGGTGTTCCTGGAGGGCTTACAATACTAAATAAGGGTGTTAAGATGGGATTTCTACCTTGGTCTCTTTATGTGAAGTCCACTGCATTGACCTCTAGGCTGCCCCTGTGCTCTGCTGGAATGTCTGTGTGGCCAATTTACTAGGAATGATGACATCCATCCATCGCTATGGATGTTTTCATGCATTTTACACTAGGACTTTTTTTAAACTGGTACCTAAATATATATGTTCTGAGCACAAAACATCTGGAAAGTAGTGATTTTCAAAACCAAAAAATTTCAGATTTGAAAATTGCTGTTCGGGATGAGATTTACAGACCTTTTCAGCAAAATGTCTACAAATGGACTTGGACATCATATTGAAAATGCCCCTCAATGATTCCATAAAATGTATTTTTTGTTTTTTTTAAGAAAACAGATTGTGAGGACTAGTGGATCAGTGGAGAGACTGGAAGCAAAGATGTTGGTCTTTTTGTATAGCTAACCAGCTGCAATAGAACTGTAGTTGTGTACAGAGTTATTCAGAATATACATAATGAACTATAAACTGAATGCCTCACAGGCAGGTGACTTTATTCACTATCTTTGGAATTTGTATGATCTACCTTTTCCATCATATCACTTTTTGTGTAACACATTTGAACCAAACTCACAGGGGTATTTGCTGCTAACATGTATTAATGGGACAATGGTCAATTTTGCCCCTTAAACCACATTAAATGGCAAAATTGTGTTATTTTACTGTAATGCACCATGGGCTGCATGATAATAAAGTACAAAGCATGCAAACGCATGTAAAGCCCCTTACTGTTTTTCAAATTGAATAACTCAGCTTGCATTGAACTCTGAAGATATACTCACAAAAAGATCCCAAAAGATCCCCGTTCTTAAAGATACCTCCCTGCTGATCTTTACCTCCCCAGTGGTGCGCCAATCCCCCCCCCACCCCCCCTCCTCACCCCCGGGCCTACCTCTATCAGTCCCTAGTAGTTTACATGGTCTGGGGCAGGATTGATCCCCAGTCACTCCTGCCCCAGACCATGTAAACTAATTCTTCCTCTGTTGGTACTGATTTCAAAATGGTGCACAAGTCTCGGAGTACTACCACTAGGGGTCAAGCCGGTATGGTGACCTTATATGACGAATTGACCCTAGCAGTAGTACCATGAGACTACTGCTAGGTGTTGCTTGGAGTGACTGGCCTGGATCAGGGCCACCGAGAGGGGGGACAGGGGGGACAAAATACCCCGGGCCCGCCCGGGCCTTCAGGTGGGCCTGGCACCGAGTCCGTGGGTGCTCGCCCCTCCGTCCCTCCATCCGACTCCTAGGTTCCTCCTTCCCTCCGTCCAACTCCCAGGGCCTGTCCTCCGTCCCTCCCTCCGAATTTCTTTTTTATTTATTTATTTATTTATTTATAATTTCAAATAATATACTATTACAAGAATTTCTTGCTACAGAAAAACAGACAGGAATTATCTTACAGATAATAACATCAATAAGTAATATACAGATCATAGTTATTTAAATGTCTTCTTTAGATCACAAATAAGAATAAAAACATAAGGGGGCTTAGTCAGGAATATTTGGGAAAATTAATACTAAGAAGGAAAAAAAAATGACAAAGTACAGACTTTGAACGCAATTCTTGACCCTCTATATTTTCATTTATCCATTGGCTGTAAAGTGTATTAGGCTAATGTTTCCTAGAGTCTATGAATACTCTTAACTGTTCCGGCTGAAAAAAAATATACTTTAAACCTTCATACTTTAGAACACATTTGCACGGATAGTTCAGGAAAAATGAGGCACCTAACTCCTGGGCCTCTTTTCTCATACTCAAAAATAGTTTTCTAGTGTCCTGTGTTTGTTTTGTAACATCTTGAAAAATACGCACAGTTTTTCCATAAAACAAATCATTCATTTTACGAAAATATAATCGTTTTATAGCATCCACATGTTGTTGAAAAACAAATTGCACTAAAAGAGTCATTCTTTCAGAATGTTCTGACATGGTTGCTTCCAATAGTTCAGATACATTTAAACTCTTATCAGTTACTTTGTTTGCAGATGGTTGACTCTCCGAGGGAATTTTATTTTGTATGTAGTAAATTTTGTTGATAGGAGGCAAAGATTCTGGGGAATATTTTAAAATCTTGGCAAGATATTTTTTGAAGGCTTCAATAGGAAATATTCCCAGTTCTCTCGGAAAGTTCAAAATACGCAAATTAAGTCTCCGATTATAATTCTCTATTTGATCAATCTTTCTTTTAATCATTGTTTTATCCTTTATCATTTCAGAAGACAGTTCTTGTAACTTTTTTAACATCTTGATTAATCTTTGTCGTTTGTGTTGTAAATTCTGTTTTTATTGTGGATAAAGATTCAGAAAAAGCATTCATAGTACTCACTAGGGTAGAAATTTATTTTGTGGAGTTGTCGACGTTTGCAGCCAACTGTTGGAGAGCAGTCCATATGTTCTCCAACGACACCGTCCCAGAAGCAGTTCTCATTTGCTTCAAATCAATGCTCAGGCTCGAAGGCCCTCGCCTCCCTTCAGGATCGGCCTTCCCAGCACCTTCAACCAAGGTCCCTTCGTTACACTCTTCGGTTTCGGAAGGGCCTCTCTGGGTCTGGCGTCCTTCCGGAGGGGGCGGTGGATAAAGTGTCGGGGCGAAAGAGTGACGTTTAGACCCAAGTCCTCCAGCGTTTCCCCTTGCTGGATGACAGCAGGACTCCTCCCGACATTTTGGGTATTACTTCTCGAGGTGTACCTCACAATCGACTGCTGACGGGGGGATGAAGTCCGGGGTGTTGAGGCTTCCACCCGGACTATTCCCTTTCTCTTTGTGTGTGGCATATATACAGTGGTGGAAATAAGTATTTGATCCCTTGCTGATTTTGTAAGTTTGCCCACTGACAAAGACATGAGAAGCCCATAATTGAAGGGTAGGTTATTGGTAACAGTGAGAGATAGCACATCACAAATTAAATCCGGAAAATCACATTGTGGAAAGTATATGAATTTATTTGCATTCTGCAGAGGGAAATAAGTATTTGATCCCCCACCAACCAGTAAGAGATCTGGCCCCTACAGACCAGGTAGATGCTCCAAATCAACTCGTTACCTGCATGACAGACAGCTGTCGGCAATGGTCACCTGTATGAAAGACACCTGTCCACAGACTCAGTGAATCAGTCAGACTCTAACCTCTACAAAATGGCCAAGAGCAAGGAGCTGTCTAAGGATGTCAGGGACAAGATCATACACCTGCACAAGGCTGGAATGGGCTACAAAACCATCAGTAAGACGCTGGGCGAGAAGGAGACAACTGTTGGTGCCATAGTAAGAAAATGGAAGAAGTACAAAATGACTGTCAATCAACAAAGATCTGGGGCTCCACGCAAAATCTCACCTCGTGGGGTATCCTTGATCATGAGGAAGGTTAGAAATCAGCCTACAACTACAAGGGGGGAACTTGTCAATGATCTCAAGGCAGCTGGGACCACTGTCACCACGAAAACCATTGGTAACACATTACGACATAACGGATTGCAATCCTGCAGTGCCCGCAAGGTCCCCCTGCTCCGGAAGGCACATGTGACGGCCCGTCTGAAGTTTGCCAGTGAACACCTGGATGATGCCGAGAGTGATTGGGAGAAGGTGCTGTGGTCAGATGAGACAAAAATTGAGCTCTTTGGCATGAACTCAACTCGCCGTGTTTGGAGGAAGAGAAATGCTGCCTATGACCCAAAGAACACCGTCCCCACTGTCAAGCATGGAGGTGGAAATGTTATGTTTTGGGGGTGTTTCTCTGCTAAGGGCACAGGACTACTTCACCGCATCAATGGGAGAATGGATGGGGCCATGTACCGTACAATTCTGAGTGACAACCTCCTTCCCTCCGCCAGGGCCTTAAAAATGGGTCGTGGCTGGGTCTTCCAGCACGACAATGACCCAAAACATACAGCCAAGGCAACAAAGGAGTGGCTCAGGAAGAAGCACATTAGGGTCATGGAGTGGCCTAGCCAGTCACCAGACCTTAATCCCATTGAAAACTTATGGAGGGAGCTGAAGCTGCGAGTTGCCAAGCGACAGCCCAGAACTCTTAATGATTTAGAGATGATCTGCAAAGAGGAGTGGACCAAAATTCCTCCTGACATGTGTGCAAACCTCATCATCAACTACAGAAGACGTCTGACCGCTGTGCTTGCCAACAAGGGTTTTGCCACCAAGTATTAGGTCTTGTTTGCCAGAGGGATTAAATACTTATTTCCCTCTGCAGAATGCAAATAAATTCATATACTTTCCACAATGTGATTTTCCGGATTTAATTTGTGATGTGCTATCTCTCACTGTTACCAATAACCTACCCTTCAATTATGGGCTGCTCATGTCTTTGTCAGTGGGCAAACTTACAAAATCAGCAAGGGATCAAATACTTATTTCCACCACTGTAGAAAAGAAATTTTCTTCTACAGCACGGCGATTTCAGGAGGCTCAGCACCGATCAGTTACGTGCCGCCATCTTGACACGCCCCCCCTCCCTCCGAATTTCAAAAGCGATCTTCTTACCTCGTCGGGTTTACGGCGAGAGCAGCACGCAGACGCAGTGAAAAGCGTGCAGGCTCGCGCTTCAGCCTTTCCTTGTTGTCTGTCTCTCAGCTCTGGTCCCGCCCTTGAGGCTCCTGTGGAGCGATCTTAGCCCTTTGCCGGTGTGAGCACCATTCAGGCAAGCAGTCGTGTATAACATTTAAAATGTTTGGGTGGTTCCCCCTGAAGAAGGGAAGCAAAATGCGGTCCAGCATTTAAGAGAGAAAAATGTAATGCGGTCCAGCATTGGGGAATCAAGTTGTTTGTAACTTCCCTATGGAGGGCTTGTCCATTCACCAGATACTAGTGAAACCTATACAATGAAAACAGCAGTACTGACAATTCCTGTGTGCAACAGTTCCTATAAGTTAAGGAGGACCACGTAATCAGCTGCTGAAAATTAACTAACAAAAGGTCACACAGGGGATGTTTGTAAACAGCAATGCTGACAATTTCTGTGTGTATAAGCCAAGGAGGAGGGACTAATCAGCTGCTGAAAATTGACTAACAAAGGATCACACAGTGGATGTCCTTATACAGCACATTACAGCAGTGGACATTATTGAGTGCTATGAACTGTCTGCCTCACTAACGTGATAAAGCATATTTTTTTTCATGTATAATGGTTTGATATTTAAATTTCTAAAGACATTTTAGATAACTAGTACATAGGGTGAGTGGTGGTTGAAAGGTGATGAATGAGTGTTTTAATGTTTAAAGTTAATAGCTGGTATAAGGCACAAGTATTTATAATAAAGAGATATTTGCATATATAAGTTGGAGTTTAGTGTGGTGCAATGTTGTTTACTGAGGTGGCACCAAAACATCAGAAAAGGTGTAGAGCCTAAATCATGACACACTACCTCTTGAAGGATCTACATATAGTGCAGGGGCCCGGCCCGGTGGCGGACAGAGGGGAGCGGGGTGGAGTGGCAGTGACCTCGGGGGGGGGGGGGGGGGGGGGCAGGGCCGGCCTTGTCCTGGACTCCTATGAGAAGTAGGTTTAGAGATGCCCTTGGAGGTTAGAGGTCTTCAATGGAGTCTTTGGAGGGATCTTTGGGGAGGTGTGGAGAGAGCACTGCTCAACTTTATGCAGCTCCAGCTCCTTTAAGAAAGCTCCCCTTGGAGCTGAATAATGCAGCTTGTGAAGTTGATTGCAAGTTGCATTATTCATTTACCCCAGGAGTCACTAGCCTGCGTTACTGACTTATCATAGATTAGTGTTCTGCTCCCATATTCATGGAGGCAGGGTGTATTATTATCTAAATTTAATATGAGTATTATTTGTATTTAATTGCATTGTTTGTGTAATAGATAGCACTGTGTCAGGTCTGCTTTTCCTATAATTTGCAGTTCTTGTGATTGACTCCTTGTGAGTTTTCCCTATTGGCTGTTAGCTCTGAGCTAGGTCCAGCTCTCCCTCTCTGCCCCTGTGGGCTGTGTGAGACAGTCCAGTCTTCCTAGCATGCCTTTGTGATCAGGAGCTGCTCTAGGGGTTGATCCTTAATATACAGTAATAATTCCATCAAGATTTTTCACCTTTCCTCAAAGCTCTCCCAAAACTTACCCAAGTCATTCTCCCAAGTCATTGCCCCAAGGCATCTTCCCAAGACATTCCCCAGGACATTCCTTAAGTGATCTTACCCAAGTCATTCCTCATTTGTTTTCTCTGAGTTCTCCCTCTTATTTTCCTTGAGTGTTGCAGCTTTTCCTCTCAGCTGGGCTGAGGTTCTGGTCATCTCCTTGCCTCTGAGATGGCTAGATACAGACACAATGGGCAGAAGACCACAATTCTTTTACAAGTAACTGAACTGTAAACTGGATTTTCTTTGAAGATTTGCTTAAGAACTGAGAGTCTACTGGTGAAGCTTCTGCTTGAGGATGATTTATGCTGGCTGTTTAAGCTACAGTATATCTTGCCTATAACAGTACAATTAGCGATTCCCACAGTAAATTAAGCTGTGAAAAAATGCTATATTTCACTGCAGCATAGTACCTTCCACCCATACCTCCTCATTCATTAACAGGTTGCCTAAATGCAAGAGTCTGCTGTGCACCTTATTTTTTTTTTTTTAGAAAACTGGCACTTAAGCATTTATGCCCATAAGTGTACACTTATAAATGGTAATAAAGCACTCAATAGCTATTCTATAATTAGTAAAATTGAGGCATTCGTGGGGGAAGGGTATGAGTAGGGCAGAGGTGGATCTAACCTTTATGCATGTGACTTACAGAATACTGTAAGTTACACATGTAACTGTCACATTTAGATGCTATCATTTAATTCAGCTATAGCCAACATTGACTTATTCTAGTATTCTATAAGAGAAATTATCCCCCAGAATCTATATAGCTTGCCTACAGATCTGCGTCAAAATCAGTGTGGATTCTATAACAATGTGCATAACTTAACAAACTCAACAAGCTAATGAGCCTGATAACAGCACTTAACAAGCAATAATGAGCACTAATTGGCAATGATTAGAATTTAGATGCACATCGCAAAGCATATACTGTAACGAAGTGCGCCAGAATTCTAACATGCTCAGGTAAATAAGAGGGATGTTATAAGTGGGGAAAATGGGTGTTTCTGGGCGTTCTGAAAATTTACATGCCTAGTTATAGAATATGGCCCAGTGCACCTAAATCTACATGCTGGCATTTACGCCACATTTTCATTGGTGTAAATGGATGCGCGTAGATTTAAGCGCTGAAATATCAACCAAGTGTATTCTATAATCAGCACCTAAATCTACCCACCGATTATAGAACACGCTTAGTCTGCACTGATTTCAGCACCGATTTTTTAGGTGCCATATATAGAATCTCCCCCTATGTGTGTAAGTGCTGTTATAGCATAGATGCGCTACCCACTTAAGCTGTGCACCTAAATGGTGGTGCTCAGTTATAAAATTGCATCCATGCCTCCGGATTCTATATATGGTGCCTGAAAATCTGCATGGAAATCAAAGCATATTTTATAACATTGCACATAACTTAATTGGTTAACTAGTTAATCAGCGCTGTTAATTGGATGTTAAAACAAGCAATTATCAGCACTAATTGGCATTAGTTGAGGTTTATGCACAGAACTCGCTTAGTGTATTCTATAACACAATGCACCTAAATTCTAAGTCGCATAGTTAAAAAGGAGGCGTGGTTATAGGCTGGGTATGGGCATTTATACAATCTATGCATATTGTTATAGAATACATCTGATCTGCACCTAATTTAGGCATCGGGATTTACGCCAAATAAAATGTGGCCTAAATAGACGTGACCAAATTTAGTTACATGGCGAGTCGCTTGGCGTATTGAATATACCACACGGAAATTTAAATCTATTCTCTAAATTGTAGGCGTACTTTAGAGAATACGGCTAGGAATAATTATTTTCTGCATGGAATGTTCAGGTGCCATATATAGAATCTAGCCTATGGTGGCTGAATGTTGAAAAAGTATAATTATGTGATGTTCTGGAAGCTCTACTTACCAATAATTCATCAATCTATACTCATCTGTGATTGGGGCAGCCAGTTATATAAAGCAAGTGCATGGAATGCTGGCTTATTTTAACTGTAGACTGGAAGCAGGTTATACAATGGCTACTTGCATTGGAATAGGAATGGTTTTCACAGAGAGTCTTATCTGCTTGTCTTTGTTTTCTCAGGAGGGTAATTAATTCATGCCTTAAAGCTAGATTGACTGTTGTGACAGCCAAAATGTAACTGAGAAGTAAGATGCTTTTTGAAACCTCAGTTTTAAATTGGAAATGGCCAATTATAATGGCTACTAGTAGTAGAATATTTTCTACATATATTTGATCTGCAACATGCTCTACTTCTCTCACTCAATGGCATTGCCTTGACCTAAGCTTTTTTTCGAACTGCTTCAGGTTTCTCCATCTATGTTCTTCCCCTCTCTGACCATCATATGATAACTTTTACCCTTAAAACACTCTCTTCCACTGTCTTGTCCAATCACCACCAATCTCTATCAAAGTCACTGACTTTGCATCCTCCATAGCTTTGTCAGAATCTGATGAGATAGTGTCTTCTGTGGGGTCTATATTCAATGTGATTTAACCATCAGAAATGGCTCCTGGCTGGTTAAATGGCCTGTTCAGGGCTAACTGGTCATTTTCAACTGCATTTAACCAGTTGGCACCTCTGAAAATAACCAGTTAGCACTGAGCTCAAAGCTGGATATTTTGAGGGCGTTCCAGGTGTGCAGTCAGCACTTGGCCAATTAAGCATTGATATTCAGACCTTAACCGGTGAGGTTAATCTCATAAATAGGACCTAATAAAAGTCAGTCCTATCTTTAAATGGTATCCCATAGCTGTTTAAGTGCTGAATATTACACTTAACCGGCTATTTGTTAGCCAGCTCCACAAACCTGGACGTTGAATGTCAGCGCCCCGACATGGACCAGCATTGAATTTCCGGATTTAGCACTGGTGGCAGTCAGCAAAATTCTGATCACCGCCAACAGACAGATGATCAAAAGCCCTGCGCTGTTCCAAACAGCGCTCTAAAATAGCGCTGGAACAGCGCGGGGCTTTACCGCACCGATGATCAGAGATAGTTGCATGCAAATTTAAACATGCAATTATCTCTGATCATGGGGTAGAAGTGCAGGAGAATTGTGCCTGAGCATGTGCTCAGCACAATCCTCTCACACTTGTTTGACAGGTCTGGGTTTTCAAAAGCCCAAACCTGTCAAACACAGGGGCTGGAGGTCCATGGGACCACCAGGCCCCAACTACCCCTGCCCCGAGCAACGGGGGCTGAAGCTCAGGTGGACCTCCGGTCCCCTCCCCCAGGTTCAGGGAGGGCTGGAGATCTGGTGGGTCTCCAGCCCCCACTAACTCCCCTCAACATGTGCAACCTGTCCCTGGTGGCCCAGTGGGTGACCACAACCCCCCAGCGACCTAGTTATAAGGTGTGTAGCCCCGCCTAGCACATCCCAGGATACACCGGGCAGGGCTGGGCGCCACCATTTTGTGGCGTCAAAGGAAGAGGAGGGAGGCAGGCTACCTCCCTCTTCCAACCCACAAGGTAGGGGGGTAGGGGGTAGAGGGGGTGGGTAGGCAGGGAGAGGGTGGGCGGATTGATCACTGGACCACCAGGGACCCTTTGCTGGGGGGTTGGGGGGCTGCAGACCCACCGGATCTCTAGCCCTCCCTGAACCTGGGGGGGGGGGTCGTCGGGGGGACCAGCGGTCCAGCGGACCTCCAGCCCCCCTGTCGCTGGGGGGGGGGCTGGTCACCCACTGGGCAACATGTTGAGGGGAGTTAGGGGGGCTGGAGACCCACCAGATCTCCAGTCCTCCCTGAACCTGGGGGGGATCGTTGGGGGGGGACCGGAGGTCCGCTAGACCTCCAGCCCCCTGTCTCTGGCAGGTTTGCCTTGTTGGGGGAAATGGGGGCCTGCCAGCATGCAAATGCATGCTGGGCAGGGCTCACCATTCCTCCCCAATGATCTGCAAACCCTAATGCCAGCTTGGAGGTGTAAATGACGGCAGAAAAAGACCTGCATGGTCCATGCCGTGGCCAGCGACTCAATCTTTGGGATGAATATGTTTAGCCCTGTTTAGCATGCATTTGCATGCTAGTTGCATTCAGAGCCCTGAGCGCATTGTTTCATGCGCTCGATGGCTCTGATCATGGGGCGGTAACATACACCGGCACTAGTATGGCGCTAACAGCCTCTAGCGCCGGCGTTTGCTTCTGATCATCCCCTTGCAGATGAATATCAGCCACTATGTTCTCTTCTGCTTTGGGTATTCTTGCCCACTCCTGTTCCATCCCATAAAACATGTGAGGTCAATATTCAAAAGGATTTAACTAGGCAAGAGAGGTTTAGTAGCACAAACAGATAGTGACACCGAATACTGCCGCTAACTGGCCATCCTCTAACCGGCTAGGATTACTAACAGTTAGCGACGATACTAAGTAAGTGCATAAAGTTAAGACAGTAAAGCAGTTGTGCAAATTTTATGCACAGAGTTAACTAGGCACCAATCTGAATATCAGTCACATCAGCACAGATACTGGGAAGTTCCACGCTGAAAGCTACACATGCCCCTGGCATTAAATATCCAGGGTTAGGTCAGCCCACAACAGGAAGCAGCTTTCCACTGTGGATTGAATATTACACACTGTGTTCCTTTACTTAGTCTGATCACACCACTCCCCCAAAGAAACCTTTACTGGACCCTACTTACTGTGCTATCATTCCTCTCCTTCCTCCCTTTTATGTTCAGGCTACTCAGACATTCCATTCACCCAGTGGTATTCCTAGCCTGTTCGCCACCCAGGGTGGGTCGCCTCTGCACCCAACCCAGTGCATCACCCCTCCCCCCCGCATATCACCACCCTCGAAGTGCATCAATCCCCCCAGAAGCGCATCACCAGACCTTTCATCCCAGCAAGGGGGTGTACAGAACAGACGCTCAGCTGTTGGCTCTGCCAGTCCCCTGCCCCAGAGCAGGAAGTACCTTTAGAGGGGGCAGGGGACTGGCAGAGTCAACAGCTGTGTGCCTGCTCCATGCACCTCCTTGATGCCTGCACCCAGGGTGGACCGCCCCCACCACCCCAGCCTTGGCACACTACAGCATTCACCTCTATTGCCTTGACTTCTATCAACCCCACTCTGCAGAGAAAGGGATCCTAGTGCTACTTCACCCTATTTCCATCACTAATGGCTGAATTACCTCAGACTGAGAACCTTCGCAGGAGTGTCAAGAGACACTAGCCACCTCTGAACTGATGGTAACCTGCTCAAGGGAGGATTACATGTTTAAGAGAATCAGAAAGGGTGTTACAGGATTCTCATAAAATATAGATATAAAAACAGCGTAATGATGGAAATAACATCACATGTAAAGTGCAAAGGTAGGAATTTATTGCACTAAATTCAATTAAAAAGTTAAGTAGGTTAAAAACCATTAAAACTGTTAAAAACTATTTAAAATACTAATATGAATAATTAAGGGACCCTTTTACAATCAAATCAAAAAAGGCAAGAAAAGTCTTCCACAGAGAAACACGTGGAAGATGCGAAACACAATCTCCAGTGAATCAAGCAAAGGTTTATTGTCCAAAATAAGCACTGACAGACCCAACACGGGCCGTGTTTCGGTACTCCTGCCTTTGTCAGGGGTCTTATTGGTGAATTGAAAAACCTTAAGTGTAAAAACAAGGCATGATACAACAAAACTCAGTCAGTCATAAAATTAAGCACAGCAACATGACAGTGACGAGATGGCCCTTTTCAATGCCACGGTAGAGCTACTGTGGCATTGTCACATGGCAAATCAGGACTACTGCCAGGCTATCACAGGAACCCAGTGGTAGTCCCCCCCCCCCCCCCCAGTGTGACAAAAATATTTGTTATTTGTGTAGCACCAGGGCTTACCCGATGGTAATCGGGCAGCACCGCACGCTGACTGACTACTGCCAGGTTAATACAAGAGCCCCTATCATCACCTAAAATGGCGGCAGTAAGGGCTTCCCCCAGAAATGGCCATGCACCAATCCCTGTGATTTGTGCAGGGCCATTTCTTGTTTTGTGTGTGTGTGTGGGAGGGGGGGGGGGGGTGAAAACAACCTTTTACCTGCTGTGGTAAAAAGGGGCCTCAGTGCATGGCAAATCCACGTGCCAATGCCACTGTAAGCCCCCTTTTACCGCAGCTTGGTGTTTCTCCTTCTCTAACCAACAACTTGATCCAGTTAAATGTAAACTGCTAAACTATTCAAGTTCTGCATACCACATTTGGATAATGGGATTAACACAGAATTTCTTTAACATCAATTTCAGGCAAGTATTTAATAATTAATTTCTATTAAAATTTACTTCAAGATAAAATATGGAACAAATATTCATTGTGTAATGTTTTCTATTTTAATTTCAGGTTTTCTTCAGGACCAGAGTCCAGGGATTCTGCCAGGTAAATGTGTAATGTTTTTTTAATGGAACTTAGACTCTCTGTTGTGTTTAAATGTCCCTCGTTCTCTTCTGTCTCTACTTACCTAATCTTCCAGCTCTCTTGGGTTCTTTGCTTCATCTGTCTTATATATTCTTCTACATTTTCATATATACCTTCACTCTGTCAAGCTATCTTTAAATAAAATAAATGGAAAAGGTCTGACTCCCTACATGAGTGCAACTAACCACCTCCCACCCCGAAAAAGACAACTTTTGTCTTTTTTTTTTTAGAGTATGTCCTTTGCTATGCCTCTGTTGGCAGTCCAAAATGTGGATGTTTCTGTGAGAAGGACATCCATGCCTTTGCTATGCCTCTACCACCCTCTTTGTTTATTTATTTGGATCACAAGTAGCAGCAGTGGGATTTAAACTGGCCACCTCTGGATTGCAAGACCAGTGTTCTAACCACTAGGCAACTCCGCCACTCCATTTCACTCCCTTGAAATTTGGCCATTCCTTTGGGGGGGGGGGCAGTATGCAGGTCCCTGGGGGGGGAGGTATGTGTGTGTCAGCGGAAGCATAATGAAGGCGTGGACGTCCTTCTTTCAAACATTTTGGACGTCCTCAACTGCCCCCCACAGGGACGACCAAATTTAAAGGGAGCGGAGTAGAGTGGAGGAGTGGCAGAGTGACCTAGTGGTTAGAGCACTGGTCTTGCAATCTAGAGGTGCCCGCTGCATATCCCACTGCTGCTACTAGTAATCCAAATAAATAAAGAGGTTGTCAGAGGCATAGCAAAGGTATGGATGTCCTTCTCACAAAAACATCCACATTTTGGACGTCACAGCTGTCGCTTCCCCTCCTTAGGAAGGAATCGTGTGCAAATGAGCTAACAGCGAGCAGCTCATTTGCATGCAATTTCCTTCATGCATGCCCGTTCCTTTCCGGATCAGTAAGGGAAGGGCTTTTTCCATTCAGTTAGTGGGACCAGTGCACTACGAATGCTGGCTCCTCCCACAACCAAGTCCTCAACTGCCGTAGCTCCCCTCCTTAGGAAGGAAATCGTGTGCAAATGAGCGAGCAGCTCATTTACATGCAATTTCCTTCATGCATGCCCGTTCCTTTCCGGATCGGTAAGGGAAGGGCTTTGAATAGGACCTGAATAGACTGACTCCAATAATCTGACCTTCCATAGGGGTATATAAACACAGCTCTATATCAGTGCTGACAGTGTCCACCACTACAGCAAATAGAATGCTTTATATATTACTATAAGAAGGAAAGTCAGAGTCAGAAGGCTGTTTGCTATATGAGAAAAATCATTTATTCAACTTACCAATTACAGGTACACTGGCATATGATTCTTTCATTCCATGCCGTACATAATTCAGTATTAGTCAATCAAGACAGATCACAAGCTTTTCTCATAGAGAGTGGTAAACTGGTCACAAGACGTGGATGCTCAGTATTGCTTCTCTGGTTTGCTATTGATTACAGCTAAGACTTATATAGGGTTTACTTATCATTATGTCTATAGAATATACGTCACTTAAGACAGCCTTTTTATTCTTCCTCAACTGTTATATTACACTTCTTTCGGTCATCTGTTTTCTGTTTATCAGTACTGAGTTTCCATATAATCAGCAACCGTTTTAGATATTGAAACTTACTTAATCTAACAATTTACAGTAATTCACCTTACTTCTAAATACTCAGGGCCATTCTCACTTGTAATATAAAACCACAGGTTTCTATTTACCTACTTCCACATTCTCCTAAATTGTTCCAGTCTATAACCCTGTTTCTCATAAACCCATATTTCGGTTCATCTCTGAAATTGCTAGTACTGTGTGTAGTACTGTGTTCACTTCCTTGTTCTCTCATGTCACAAGGTCTTCTCTCAGAACATCTGTTAGCAAAACATTTCCAGTAAATCAGTCAAGCAGTTCCAGTAAACTATATCATATACTTCAATGTAATATTTTCCTTTTTGAGGCCTAGCTTTCCACATAAGCTTTCAGGCAAGTGTGCAGCCTGATATATGGTCCCCTTATAGTCATGACCAACTCTCTCAGCTCCAACCCTCATCGTCTCTTCGCCACCCTTAACTCCCTCCTCAAAGTGCCCTCTGCTCCCACCCCCACCTCACTCTCTCCTCAATCACTGGCTGACTACTTCCGCGACAAGGTGCAAAAGATCAACCTTGAGTTCACTACCAAGCCACCTCCTCCCCTTCACCCTTCAACCGCCTCCCTCAACCAACCAACCCTGGCCTCTTTCTCCTCCTTTCCTGATATCACCAAGGAGGAAACCGCCCGCCTTCTTTCCTCCTCGAAATGTACCACTTGTTCCTCTGATCCCATCCCCACCAACTTACTTAGCACCATCTCTCATACTGTCACCCCCTCCATCTGTCATATCCTCAACCTCTCTCTCTCCACTGCAACTATCCCTGACACCTTCAAGCACGCCGTAGTCACACCTCTCCTCAAAAAACCATCACTTGACCCTACCTGTCCCTCCAACTACTGCCCCATCTCCCTACTACCCTTCCTCTCCAAAATACTTGAGCGCGCCATTCACAGCCGCTGCCTTGATTTTCTCTCCTCTCAGGCCATCCTCGATCCGCTTCAATCCGGTTTTCGCCCTCTACACTCGACAGAAACAGCACTCTCTAAAGTCTGTAATGACCTGTTCATTGCCAAATCCAGAGACCACTACTCCATCCTCATCCTCATCCTCCTCGATCTATCCGCCACACTGTCCTCATTTGGGTTCCAGGGCTCTGTCCTTTCCTGGTTCTCCTCCTATCTCTCCCACCGCACCTTCAGAGTACACTCTCATGGATCTTCCTCCACCCCCATCCTGCTCTCTGTTGGAGTTCCCCAGGGATCTGTCCTTGGACCCCTTCTCTTTTCAATCTACACCTCTTCCCTGGGCTCACTGATCTCATCTCATGGTTTCCAGTATCATCTTTATGCTGATGACACCCAGCTGTACCTCTCTACACCAGACATCACCGCGAAGACCCAGGCCAAGGTATCGGCCTGCTTATCTGACATTGCTGCATGGATGTCCAACCGCCACCTGAAACTGAACATGGCCAAGACCGAGCTTATCGTCTTTACACCAAAACTCTTTTCTCCTCTTCCTCCGCTCTTGATCTCTGTTGATAACACCCTCATCCTTCCCGTCTCATCCGCCCGCAACCTTGGAGTCAACTTCGACTCCTCCCTCTCCTTCTCTGCGCATATCCAGCAGACAGCCAAGACCTGTCGCTTCTTCCTCTTTAACATCAGCAAAATTCGCCCTCTCCTCTCTGAGCACACCACCCGAACTCTCATCCACGCTCTCATTACCTCTCACCTTGACTACTGCAACCTACTCCTCACTGGCCTCCCACTTAACCATCTATCCCTCCTTCAATCCGTTCAGAACTCTGCTGCACGTCTTATATTCCGCCTGAACCGATATACTCATATCACCCCTACCCTCAGGTCAGATACCGCATACAGTTCAAGCTTCTCCTCACATACAAATGCACTCAGTCTGCAGCCCCTCATTACCTCTCTACCCTCATCTCCCCTTACGTTCCTGCCCGTAACCTCCGCTCACAGGACAAATCCCTCCTCTCAGTACCCTTCTCCACCACCGCCAACTCCAGGCTCCGCCCATTCTGCCTCGCCTCACCCTATGCCTGGAATAAACTTCCTGAGCCCTTCTGCCAAGCCCCCTCCCTACCCATCTTCAAGTCCTTGCTCAAAGCCCACCTCTTCAATGTTGCTTTCAGCACCTAACCTTTATACCTTTCAGGAAATCTAGACTGCCCCAATTTGACTGCCCCCACTTGACTGACTGTACATTTGTCCATTAGATTGTAAGCTAATTGAGCAGAGACTGTCCTTCTATGTTAAACTGTACAGCGCTGCGTAACCCTAGTAGCGCTTTAGAAATGTTAAATAGTAGTAGTAGTAGTAGTCCAGCATTTTCTATAGGGTCCATATGTACAGGTTGTTTTTCCATTCAGTTAGTGGGACCAGTGCACTAAGAATGCTGGCTCCTCCCACAACCAAATGGCTTGAATTTGGTCGTTTCTGAGATGACGCCCATCAGTTTCCATTATCGCCAAAAAACGGGCAGGACCATCTCTAAGGTCGACCTAAATTTCATGATTTGGGCGTCCCTGATTGTATTATTGAAACGAAAGATGGACGTCCATCTTGTTTTAATAATACGGGTTGCCCCGCCCCTTTATGGGGCCGTCCTTAGAGAAGGGCGCCCCCGTTCGATTATCCCCCTGTATGCCATACTTTGTATTGCTATTAGAATATTTTTATAGTTGTAACTGTCTATTGCTCATGTTTGATTTATTCTTACAGTGAATTCCTTCAAAAAGGCGGTAAATAAATAAAGTAAATAAATAAAAAAATAAGCAATAATTTGATTTTGAATAATTTGCATTTGATAATATGGTAATTTACAGATAATTTCTTGAAAAGTCTTTCTGATCAGAACAGCAATCGTGGGCAAGATGTAAGTAGTGGACAAAATGAGAAACCAGACTCAATGTGAACAAAGTTTCAGAATAAAGGCAAGAGTGGCTGTGTATCATATCAAGAACTGGAAGCTCAGCACTGTGAAGAAAATTTGTTGGCACAGGGGAGGTTCTATCAGGTTAACATTTAACACTTAGTTGTTAGAGCAATGTGCTGAGTAGTGATAATCAGAGGAACCAGGGACCAGATGTACAGATGCCTGGGGGAATGGCTACTGCTAACCCCCTTGCCAGTAAAGAGAATGACAGAAAAAGGAATAAAGAAACAGCAAAGGAGTCCTGTGTATGGGCACAGTAGCAGTGCCATAGAGCAATTTAAATATCCTGGGTGCAATTTAAACAGCTGGACAATGGTTTCTATGAAGTTCTAATAGTATAACAAGCTCCAAGATGGAATGTGACTGTTTATCTACATAGTCTGTAGGCTCATGTTTGATGTACATATTTATATATATAAGTGTGCATGTGTGTTGGGGTGTGTGTCTGTGTGCATGTTTATATGGGTATAGTGTTGGGACACATTTTCTATGTTCCATTCCTCTCCATCTGTTCTATCCATTTCCCTTTTTGGGGGAGATAGCAAGGACTGATGGGTTTGAGCAGTAAGGCACATCCATGAGCTTCAACTCAGAGAGGTGATGTAATCAGCACTGTCGGACAGGATTCGTGATTGGTACCATGTAGCAGTGTTCATCCTCTCCTGATCTAAAAGTGGTGGATTTTGATCTGCCACTGCTCCACTATTGAAGTGGTTGGTGGGGCCTAAACTCCCTCCTCCTCCCCCTGTCCTACTGTTCCTATGAGCCTCTTCTGATTTGCCCCCTGCTTGTTTGTGCATGTGCAAACATATACATGCAGACAGATGGACAGACAGATAAAACTCGGATAACAGGCGCTATCGCCTGTTTCACAAAGTGTTGGAAAAGATTTTAAAATGAATGTAGATCAGACATTTATCAGAAATTTGAAGAATATCGCCGGGCCTTTTGAGAAGTGTCACCAAAATAAGCAGCAAAATCTAAGGAGTTTCACAACAGTAAATACCATTTGGATTTAGACTAGTTTCTGTACTTTGAAAAAGGTAATTGAAAAGCTGCAAGTCGAAGTAAAATTGAATATGTAGGCTGGAGGCAGTGAGTTGTAGCCTGAAGAGGTCACGGTGAAATTAATTTTTTAAAAGTATTGTAAAATTGCATCCATGATAGATGGTGTGCAAAAGCAATATTTAAATGAAATTGTTATGGATATAAGTCACTTGCTAGGCATTCTAACCAGTTGAAACATAAAATATGTTTTCACTTCATATATAAAACATTGTTATTATTCACATCTTATGTCAAGCTAATATATTAAAACTTAAATGTTTAATGCATATATTAACATTGCTTCTCATTAACTCTGCTGATAAATTCTGTTTAAAAATGGAAAGCTATGTCAAGATAGATATTTTAAATTTTTTTTTAAATAAAATGTGTTACTTCAACTGTGTTGAGAAATATATGCTAGTCTGATTCAAAGTTCCCAAAAAGCACTTTTTGCTTCTGGGATTTCGACTCCCATTTATTTACCCATTCACTGATACCTCAAATACTTTATTATGAACATAAATCATTTCACCTACAGGAAGGCAAACGATGAACTAAATGTAATATGCTCTGCCTGATAACAGATAGATGAGCTGGAGTTTTACAGATTTTATCTGAAGGGTAACTAACAATTCAGCAGTGGGTTATAGGAAAACACGTCACTTAAAACTAACATCAGCTCTCATAATTCATTAGATTCATTCTCACCCATGTCACTTCCACAGAAATCCACTATACATCCTGGTTCATGATTCCAAGAAGAAAAGAGCATAGTATACTACTTACAATGTCAACACAATATGTAATAGAACATTTTAATTGACAGCGTAGGGTATAAGCAAAGATGGAACATATAGATAGGTAAGAGAGTTAGAGGAGTTAGAAAATAAGGTGACTAATTTAAAGAAAGTTGCACATGAGGTCAGAGAGTTGCTTAAATATTATTTCAGCTAGAGTAGGAGTGCATAAACATGTCCCCTTTCCTTTCCTTCCCTTTATGTATTGAAGTAACTCATGCCACTGAACATGTATTAGTCAGTTCCAAGACCCTGAAGCATGTGAGATAATAAAATAACATATCATCCCACTACCTGGGATGATGCAGAAAGAAACAACTTCCTTGCTATTTATCTGTGAGCAGAGTGCTACAACGCAAAAGAGAATACCATAGGACATCCCGTGAGCAGTTACATAGTCCCACCCTCACCAAATCCCAGGAGCTTGCTGTTTGCAAAGTCTACTTCACTGTGACATCATTAATGTTTTTTTTAATATTGGTAGTTTTACATGACATTTTTGAAAGAATGAAAATCGCAGGGTGGTTCCACTAAAAAGTCTGTAACTTTGCCAAATTTAAAGATATTATCTACATTTATATGCTGAGTGGCATGAGATTAACAACAAATAAAGCTGTAAAATTGCACATTGAAAGTCCAAGCGATTGCTGATGAAACAGATATCCTCCAATAACAGTAGCTGTCCTAAGTGTATGTATCTAGATAAGCTGTTCAGAGTGACTGCTTACCACTGGGTAACCCCCTGAGGAAATATTTTTTTATATATTTCTGCTAGCGCCATAAATTCCGTACTCTGGGGATGGAATTACTGCCGGTGCCCACGTTGTGTCAGTGGTAGCTCCAGATTAGCGCACGGTAAGCCTATGGTGGGCTTACCACCACTTAATAAAAGGGCCCCTTAATATCTATATTTACTTCTCTTATTCTATCCCTTACTTAAATAAACCACCACTTTCTCCCCAGTCAGGGGTTGACTGAGAGTATTCTGGGCACCTGGGCACTGAGAGTCCTCTGGGCCCCCCACCACCACCACCGTCGCCACCCAACCCCCACTGCTGCCACTCCTGTTGTCCCTGCCCACCCACACACTACTGCTGCCCCCATATTCTACTGCCATCCCCGCAGCCTTTACCTTCCTCCATGTCCAGCAGTATGTACTCCGATCTCCCCTTTCCCACCTTCTTCCATCCCTGCTGCTGCCCGCGGTAGCTCCACAGTTTAAAATGGCATCTGCTACCTCTCACGGTAGTCTCACGAGAGTTTGTGGCCACCATTTTAATCTGCAGAGCCAGCACAGGACACAAACAGTGGTGGTGTGCGGAGGCAGCAGCAGTGGTAGCGGTGGACAAGGGCAACCGGGCAGAGCCTCTGGGCTCCCTGGAGTCTCTGGGCCCTTGGGCACTGCCCGGTTGCCCGAATGTCAGTTCGCTCCTGTCCCTAGTCCTTCTCGTATGTCCACAGTATATTCAGTACTGCATTCTTCTACTGCTCTGGCCAATCACCTAAATCAACATCACTACATGGAAGAGAAGTAATTTATTTCATTTCTGTACACTGGGGCATTTCATCTCCTCACACAGTTCTATACTACTGCAATGGAAATTCCTATCAGTGTAACATTTAACACTTAGTTGATAGAGCAATGTGCTGAGCAGTGATAATCAGGGGAACCAGGGACCAGATGCCCTCTCTCCTCTGATAATCCTATGTTCTCAAGCAAGTTATCTCATTTCTCACCATCCCAGGCACTCCTCCGACAAGGACCTGACACTGTATTTGTGTAGTACTGTGTGTTACTAATTTTGCTAAAAGTTAAATTAGCATTTATCTCCCATAAATAGTCCTCTTCACTCAAACTTCAAAACTATTGATTGCTGCCTTGACCGTTATTTGTAAAGCTGAACTAAAAATCCAATCTATCCATCCCAACTTCTACAAATACTGATATAATATAGTACGATGCCGATTCTCCGGACTATCCTCGGCAGGGAGGTGGTTTGGATAATCATAAATCCAGATGATTGGACAAACCTATACCCACAACCACCAAGGCTAGAACCTGCAACTCTGTATGGCGTCAACCATTCAGTCCTTGTCCCTAATACAGCAAAAACTCAAAAATTAATAAATTAATTAACCTGGCAAAAAACCATGAGTGTGGAGCTGCACTTTCTTCCACAAACCCCAACACTCCACACTACCAGACCAACCCATCCACCTTCCGATGTGCAAGGACTGTAGGCCTATGGCAAACCTCTCTGTCAGGAAACCCACCAGTATAATTGGACATCCAGTTAATCGACGTTCGGATAATCGGCATCATACTGTGATTATAAGAACCTACAGGTAGATTGTAAGCTCTCCAAGGGAAAATATATTCAAAATGATTTATGATGCCTTATAAAGCTGGAATAATATTCATAGTCATTAAATTAATTGGATGATTAAATCATTTCACCCCTAAACACATTTTGTGCATACATGGAAGCCTGATTCAGTGGCCATTTTAGATGACCTGATCAAGGTGGGAGTCAGTGAACATTGCTCCTGCCAGACTAGACCCCAGGGACCATTGATAAGCCTGGGCATGGGTCAGGGGTTGGACGGTGATGGGGTCTCTATTAGAGGGTCCCCATTTTGCTATCTTAGTTCCTGGGGAGGAAGGGTGGTTGGGCCTTGGAGGGTACTGTGTGTTGGAAGCTTGTCTACACATGGGGGGCTATCATTGGGTAGGGGGCTTCCATTTGGAGAGGAGTTGCTGCTGCAGAGGGGCTGCTGATACTATGGATCAGGGCTGTTTATAGAGGAATCAGCAATTTTAGAAAGCTGTTCCCATGTATATGTCAGTGGGATTTCTACATCTGTTTTCTAGGATAGGCTTTCATTCGTAATGACTTGGGAAAGGTCAGCAACAAAAGAGCCAAGAAACTGCAAACAAAACAAAAATTCACACAAACGACACAAAATGATTTTTTTTTCTGGTTGCCCATCCCTACTGTTTTTCTCACGTGCAGCTTTCTATAATTGCTGTTCCCTGTATACATGAAGGGACTATAACATACAGTTCTGCACCTGTTTTACAAGAAGATCAACATTTGACAGATCTCTTGTAAAACAGAATGGGAATTCCTCACATCCTGACCTGGGCATGTCTGCATATCACATTATTCTCTTGATATATAACATCTCAGTTTATAATTTATATCCATACTATCTTTTATGTTTAACTAGCATATGAAACCTTGATACTTTATAAAACCTAAGTATGAAATCCACTATAATATATTTTTATTGGCATCAGCCTATCTTGGACTTTATATCTGTAGGACCTATAATGAAACTTTACTGAGAACAACAACATATTGTGCACTGGACAGATGCCAATTTACATAATCTTAATATGTTTTTTTGTTTGCATATTTTTATTATTTGAGGTGTCTTGTTATAAGCACTCTAGAATATCTGCCAAGCTCTTGTTATTAATAATAGACATTATAATATATAAAAATGGCATAATTTAAGCTTGATTAAATGATAAGGAGGTTATTATACATTCAATTACAAATCACTTTCCTTATCATATGATCTATGTATTATATATTAATTTGAGTATTTACGCAGGTTCAAAAAGTATGGCTTTTTTTATTTTGTTTTGTTTTTTAAACTTTCTAGCATGTTCTCTGAAAATAGAAAATACTAATAAAACCCAGCAATAATTCTAAGGTCCCCATGCCAGAAATGGTATTTAATGGTCATGGGTCAGATGAATAGAAACAAATCTCTGTAAACCTGGAAGATGTAATAGGACAATCTGACAGACTAAAGAGTTCAGATAGAACTACAAAATAAAATCACATATCTATAATTTAGAAACTATTAAATATAAACAAATACTCTGAACCTTGGCTGATACTTTGGCACTTAAGTCAATTGTGAATAATTATTTATATTATAAAAACTAGCCTCAAAAGCCCAGCCAAGGTTCAGAGTATTTGTTTATATTTGATAGTTTCTATTTTAAATACTCTGTGCAGTTTTTTGGAATCTTGTGATATCTATAATTTGTAATGTATTACTATTCTTTAAAATCAAATGTGATTCCTGAAGATTGAAGGGTGGCCAATGTAATACCAATTGTTAAAAAGGATTCCACAGGTGATTTGGAAAATTATGGACCTGGAAGTCTGATTTTATGAAATATAAGAGAAATAAAAGAGAAAATAATTAAAATTTGAAATGGATCGAGTGAGGAATACCTACCCATCATGAAAGTGCCTGGCTCACGTTATTAGCCTGTATGATGGTGATAGGAAGTCTGAAGGATCCTAAATAAGTGGAATTGTATCCTCTTATATAAGTGTGGTTGAAGTATATTGAAGTATATTGAGAGCTGGGTTATATTTTGCATATATTCCGATGGGCATCTCTAGCGTTTAGTGCACACTATTAATTAGCGTGAGCTTAAAATGCTAGCGCACCTTTGTAAAACATCCCTTGAATGAGATGGCTGCTTAGGCTAACGGGGGATAGGGGAATCTACTAGCTCCATTATCTATGCTTACATCTTTTGTGCCTGGGTGGACCTCTCGAAGGTTTATGAATTGGGAACATAGAAGTCTAATTTATATACATCAGTTATATTCAGAAGGAAGAATTTGCTCCTTTCATGATCTAAAGGGGCAATAACAGATTCCAACTAGAGAATTTTTTTTAAATTTGCTTTTAAGAGAATACACTCCCAAGAAAACTGTAAGTAACAATAGAAATTAACAATCAAAGAAATAACATTCCAAAAAAAATTAAATCCCAAGCCCACATTATGGGAGAACAGAAGAATAAACTCAAAAGAAACAAATACAATACCATACAATTTATACTTCTATCCCACAGGGTCCCCAAAAAGAGTTCAGTGGTATAAAATCTAAAAGATACTGGGCAATTCAAGGATGCAATTACAAAATGATAGATGGCAAGTAATGTGATATTTGCCGTACAGATGAAGGTAAAGAGTTCCACCAGTGTGGGGATTCATAAGAAAACATTCCATTGAATGTGGTTTTATAAATCACACCTTTTGGACTCAGAAATTGTAATAAATCTATAAGCAAATAGGAATAATTTCCACATTTAAAGACCCATTAACAAAGTTTAACTCCCCACCAATCATAATGCAACCCCCTAAGTAGCATTATCAAATCCTACTGAAAACTGCAAAGAATCAAAGAAAATGTATCGATTGTCTCTATAAGTGACTAAGCACTTACAGGGTAATTTCAAGAAAAAGGAGGCACCCTTGGTCAAGACCCTAGAGTGCAAAGCCAAGAAAGCCTTCCTAGCTAACTAGGTAGCATGAAATACATCTGGAAACATTTGCACAGTATTTCCACAAAAAAACCTTACTCTTGCTCTTAAAGTAAGCCTTCATAATTACTGCTTTATCACCCTCATTAGAAAAAAAAACTACAAAAAGGGTGGCCCTAGATAGAATATTCTCCATTGAATTCTCCAGAAAGGCGGAAATATCCACACTTACTGAAGGAGCCAAGGGAGCCAAATCCTCCTCTTGTCCTGGAGCTAGAACCTTCCTCCTTGGTAAATAATAACAATTTCCAAATGAAATGTGTTCATAATTGGATAAACATAGAAACATTTTATATCTATCTACAACTTAGACATTTACTCCAAGATGATATGCTAAGGGGAGGGCTCTCACAGGCTAGCAGGATCATTTTCAAAAGAAATGGACGTCTATGTTTCAACATAAATTGGAATAAGGAAGTCCATCTCCCAGGGACATCCAAATCAGCATAATCGAAACCCGATTTTGGACGTTTCCAACTGCAGTCCATCAGAAGGATGACCAAATATCAAGGGGGCGTGCCAGGGGTGTGTTCAAGGCAGGACTTGGGCGTTCCTAAGACATGGACGTCTTTCAGAGATAATGGAACAAAACAAAGATGTCCAAGACTAAAACTTAGATGTTTTGAACTAGATCTGTTTTTATAATGAACAGCTGTATTGGGAATTGAACACACTTCCCCAGGATCAAAGTCTGCTGCACTAACCACTAGGCTACTCCTCTACTCTACACAAGAGGTGCCCCAAATGATCAGATGATCACTGGAGGGACTCGGGGATCACCTACCCTTACCCCCCCAAATCACAAAACATTTTTCCAAACAGCACTTTCAAAAGGAAAAGATAGACTTTTTTTTGTAGAAAATGACCTTTCCTGTTCTGATTTTGGACGTTTTACAAAAAATGTTCAAATTCAGACTTAGAAGTCATATCCCAAAATGCCCTTTCTGTACTTGACTTTTCCAAGGTCTCAAGGAGCAGCAGTGGGAATTGAACCCATGCTCCCAGGATCAAAGCCCACTGCACTAACCAGTAAGCCACTCCTCCTCTGTTTTAGACATTTTGCATTTGGACATTTTTTGTTCAAAAATGGACCAAAACCAGGGCCATCCAAATCACAAAGATGTCCAAATCACAGGACGTCCTTAGTATTTTTGAAATGAAAGATGGACGTCCATCTTTTTTCATAAATGACCTTCTCCCTGCCTCCGAATTTGGATGTCTTTGTAAAATGTCCAAATTCCAACAGACGTTTCTTTTGAAAATTCCCCTCCATGTCTCCTCTTGAGGAATTATTGTCTCATGGGCTTTGACAGAGAAAGATGATTTCCCAAATATGTGATTTACTAGAGCAAAGAGACTCCTCAAAAGTTCCCCCTTTTATTGCACATTGGGAATGAGAGCTGGGGCATTCATTTGCAGAGCAGGACTGGACTACTGCTTATTTGAAACTCTTTTTATCTCTCTGTTTCAGCCTAATTGGTTGAAAATAGCATAAACTTACTTTACAGATGCTACTGCTCTCCCTCCAACAAAGCTCATTTTGTTCCCTCTGTGGATAATGTTGATGACAGTGTGGGATGGAGGGTACATACTTGAATGTGTGCTGGAAGTGTCCCCGAATCAAACAATTATGGGAGGAGTGTGCTAAATTGTTTTCCGATTCATCCACACATTATGGAGTACACGCCAAATCTGAAATTAATGCCAGGAGGGTGCGCTGGCCTGGCGATAGTCTCAGTTTGGCGCATGCTGCACACGTGTAGAGCCTACCACGGCCCCTTAGGTACTAATATTTGTGTTAGCTCCTAACTGAGGCGCATTGATGCTGACTTGTGCTAGCAACTATGTGCACACTCTCCATATACTTGTAGTGCCTAGCTGTAGGGTCCAGCTACAGAACTGACACCTTCATAGATCTATTTAGGTAGCTCCTTTTTTCTTTCATGGAATCTAGTTTACTTGTTTAATTTCATGAAAGTTTTTCTTTTACTTATAATTTTGTTTAATTGCCCTGTTTCTATACAAGGTTTTCTGTCATGTGACAGTTTTCTTAGATTGGAGTTTTTGTTTGTTAGTTAAAATTGTACCTACACAGCTTAGTAAAAGGGGCCCTAAGGAGCCTGTTTAGCAAAGCATAGTGAATTGATTTGCTATTTTCTGACCACTGACAAGTCAGATTATGACCCATGAACTGCATGCCTAAAGGCTTAAACTTAAGAAGCTTGACAGCTGCATCTTTCTGGCTAAAAAGCTCTGCTTCGGCATTCTGTGTAGCCAGAGTCCTTAGAGCAGCAATTTCTATTCTTTTGCTGAGAACTGTTGAAGCTGGGTCACGCTGACTCCTAAGGAGCACTTTTCCCCCTCCCTGACAGAGAGTCGGTGCCACTAATTCTACATATGCAAGGACACTTAGAGTGTATTTACAATTTGAGAGTGAAGACGTGTTGAGGTTTAGATAGCACTTAGATAAACATGGGTACTAGGGGAATTTCTATAACAAAATGGCGACTGAAATCTTCTGTAGGAGAAACCTTGAAAATGCTGAGTTCCATAACATTCAGATAGTGTGTTCCATTCTATGTCAACAATGAAGTAAGACAGAAATTAGCTAACGTTACAATAAAATTGGCTGAAATTGCAAGTTGTGAACTGGATGGGAGGGGGGTTGAAGCTCAATCCACTGTATATAAGGCACCATCGTGTTATATTTAGTCAGAGGGCTAAGATGAACAACTGAGTGACTCTTCATCACAGAGGTCTCCCTCTCTCCCTCCCATAACAAATTGCTGTTATCTGATTTCTTTACTATTTGTTACCTGCCTGATTGTTTTGTTATTACCTGATTACTTTCTCTGACTACTCTGATTATTGTGATTACTCTAATTGCTCTGATTACACTGATTATTTTGCCTGATTATTTTACCTAATTGCCTTATTGCCTTGTTATCATTGGTAAGTAATAAAGACTTTTCCTTTAGAAAAAACATAGCCTCCATCTTCTCTAATTACTCTGTTCTCTCTGTCTATTCTGTATCTTGGGGTCAGTGGTGTAGCTAGGGGGGCGCCAGGGGAGCAGCTGCTCCCCCAAACTGACTTCCAATGGTGCTGGCACCTATTTTGTACATGATCTCCACTTCCCCGGTGCCTTCAACCTGGCTACGCTTCTGCTTGGGGTAAGTGTTAGAAGGCAGAAACCCTATTGCCTCATCTGTCCAAATTATTATATTCCTTATGATAAGTGGAAAGATAAGAGGGAACAATGTTACGGCCTTCTCTGGGACTGGGTAGTTCTCAAGGGAGGACCATATTATAGCCTTCGCTAAGACTCCACTATAATCAATAGTAAGGTTTTACATTTAACATGTGTTATCATCAGTTTTGAACAGTTGCATGAAGTGTAGTGAACATCTCTCTCTCCTTTTGTGAATTTGTTTTAAAAAATGATTCCTGAAATGGCTGGTGGTTTCCACACTTTGAAGAGCTGTCCCATCACATTAGAACTTTTCAAATGTATTGAATACATTCAAGAGATGAGGTTTGATTTAAGAGCTATAGCTATATTGTCATCTCCTTTGAGGCAGCTTCTTTCGATGAAACATGCTACCATGTTAGAGATAGACACAGGAAATACATTCACATTTACAGTGATGATGACCAATAATGAGGTTCCAACCAAAACAATCTACATTTCTCCAAATGAATTAAAACTTTATATAATGACACCTAACATGGCTGTGTTTTGGTGCACAACTGGCTGCCTCAGGGGTATGTATTACATAAAAAAACATAAATGTCACACAACAAATATACTTTTCAATAGTTACGGAAAACAGAGGCGTATCTGAACTTCGGTGGTAGAGGGGGCCAGAGCTAGAGTGAGGGGGCACGTTGTACGTGTAGGACATCAGACTCACAGAAACAGAGTCTGTGAGTCTGACGTCCTGCACGTACAATGTGCAGCGACGTCAGACTCCGAAACTGGATTCAGCAGCTTCGAACAGTACGGAGGACGAAGAAGAACTTAAAAGACCTCAGCTCGGCTGGCGGGGGTTGGGGTCCTCCGCCAGCAAAGGTAGCCCACAGGGGGAGGGTTGACGGCAGGAGGGGGTCCAGGGTGAAATCTGCGGGGGCCCAGGCCCCCGTGGCCCCACGCAGATACGCCCCTGACGGAAACTATTTGGGGGGCTTAAGGAAATATATGTAATAGATATGTAGATATGCCTGAGCTGGTTAATTCTGTTGCTTGACTTTTTTATTTAGTAGTATTTAGCTCGTGCTTTCCTAGGAGTTCAAGATGATTTACATTCAGGTGCCATAGGTATTTTCTCACCTTCAGAGGGCTGTACACCTTAGGGCCCTGTTTACTAAGGTGCGTTAGCATTTTTAACAAACCTACAATTAGCGCGTGCGCTAACCATGTAGGCACCTATAGGGATATTGTAGGCACATACACGGTTAACACACATTAAAAACATTAACGCACCTATAACACAGCTTAGTAAACACGGCCTTAAAGGGTCCTTTTACAAAGAAACACTAAAAAGTGGCCATAGCACACCCTTACGTGGGTTTTTCCCACACGCTAAGGTCATTTTTAGTGCAGCAGTAAAATGGCTGATTTGTAGGCAGTAAGGGTTCATGCGCTAATCACATGCTAGTTCCCCTCAAAAGTAATTTTTTAGCAGGTGGTGTGTGCATACTAACCAAGAACTTAGCACAGGATGCCTGAGTGTGCCTCACAGTAAGCTCTTTTAAGCTGTGATAAGCATGTGCTACTGCTTAGCGCAGCTTGGTAAAAGCTTTGAGAGCACTCGAGGGTTAAGTAGGTTGCCTAATAACACAAACAAACCTGGTCTCTGTTTCACAGCCCGCTAATCTAATCAGGGGTGTAGCCAGACCTCGCGGTGGGAGGGGGCCAGAGCCTGAGATGGGGGGCACATTTTAGACTGCCGTCCCACCGCACTGCCGCTCCCCACCCACTGCTGCAGCAAAGTCCCCAACCCCCACCAGCTGAAGCCTTCTCCAGTGCTGGTCTCTGGTGCTGCCGCATTGCCTGCCCTGCTTGCTCTTCTTCTTCCTCATGTCCTGCACGCTCAATTTCACTAAAAGGAGCATGCAGGACGTGAGGGGGAAGAAAGAGCAGGGCAGGCAACATGGTGGCACCGGAGACCGCCGCTAGACAAGACTTCAGCCTCTGCCAGCAAAACCAGGGGCCCGGAGGAAATTTGGGGGGCCCAGGCCCCCATGGCCCCACGTATCTATGCCACTGACTCTAACCACTGGGCTTTCTTTTCATGGGAACCTGTGCCTCCTTTGCTCTTTGCCTTTGCAGTGATGGTGATCATAGTTCTTTCAGGACTTTTAGTTAAAACAAAATTGTGTTTTGGATGTTTTGTGAAGAAATACTTTTGAATGCATTTTGTTTATGAACTTCTATAAAGAAACTTTAGCGCAGATATGTGTTTTATTAAGTATCTTTCACAAAATGTGCTTAATATTGGCACTTGCATTGCATCCGTTCCTGACACACACATGAACAAAGAATACTGTGACAACCTTATAAATTGGAAAAATAATTTTGGTCGCAGCTTTATTAACCAATCAAAAATTCATAACCAACACAAATAAAAATGTTATTATCAATATTTCAATGCAACCTTCATTTTTCTTATTACCTTTATAAAGCTAGTCAGTGCCAGTGCCGTAGCGAGGGCTAATGGCACCCGGGGCGGGTCGCAGCTGCGCACCTCCCCCCCGGTGCAGCACGGCGCGACCCCCCCCTCTGCGGCCCACCCCCCTGGAGCGCAACCCCCCCCCCGGACCGCATTCTTACCTGCGGGAGGGCCGATCCACCCCGAGTGCACGTCACTCGGAGCTGCGTCGGCCCTGCTGGTTCCCTGCTCTCTCTGCCCCGGAACAGGAAGTAACCTGTTCCGGGGCAGAGGGAGCAGGGAACCAGCGGGGCCGGCACCCCCCGAGCGCGTGCACCCGGGGCGGACCGCCCCTCCCGCCCCCCTTCCTACGCCACTGGTCGGTGCCGACCTAGCTGCACATATTTATTCCATCAAATGTATTAATACTCCACGAACCACCTTGTAAAGTGAGAGCTGTTGTGACGTCAAGGCCTCACTTCTGCTTCTGTGGGTTTCACACACAAGCAGATTACACTGTAAAATTCATATAACCAGTAAATCCGTTGTCCTTAAATGAAGGCTTCTTGAAAAATTCTCATTTAAATTACTGCAGCTGTGACTTAAATTACCCCTTTTAACATCTCTAAACATCACTATCCCAACTACAAAATTACCTAAGATCCCAATCCTAACTCTCACTCTTCTAAATTTTGGGAGGGATTGGGTGGGATGAAATTTCTTGCTTCAGTTCCCTCAACTAGCTTTCCTCCTTGCTGTCCATCAATTCTCCTCACCCCATAGCCCGCCAGTTTTCCTGATGTTCTCGTGCTCTTTTGCTTCACCCCCAATCTTTAAAAAAAAAAAAAATTACATACCCTTTGAAGTCACCATTCTTTCTGTTGTAATTTGAATGCCTTACTAAACTTCAACATCTCTTCCCAGTAATCTCTTCTTATTTTGTTTACCCCTTTTTGCTAATTAATTTGTTAATTTATTTAATTACATCAAAATTTCATTAATTTTAATTCCTTAAGTCTTTATAAGAATCCCATTGCAAAATAATTAAATCATCTTCTTTTCGAGTATATATCACCCCCCACTACCACACATTTTTCTTTTATCTCTTCACCATAACAAAATAAATGTAGGCACTACTGCAGCAATGCCAATATTTTCCACCCATAATTGATCTTATGGGTTTTCTAAATCCTGCATTAGTGAACCATCAGCCACACATATCCACACAACACTGTCTTCCTCTATGATTCATACATATATAATTTATCCTCAAAGCAAGCAAAATTAAGAATCTTCTCTTACGCTCATACCATGTCAAAGCTTATAAATTTCACGACATGGTTTGCACACTAGCCCATAATTATAGTAACCGTTCAGTAGAAAATGTTTATTTATTTAAAACATTTGAGTTCATCCTGAGAGTACATTCTCTAATTGTCCCCTCCAAGAGTATGAACTAGACCACTGGTTAGTGCAGTGGGCTTTGATCCTGGTGAACTGGGTTCAAGTCCCACTGCAGCTCCTTGTGATTCTGGGCAAGACACTTAATCCTCCATTGCTCCAGGTACAAAATAAGTACCTGTATATAATATATAAAACACTTTGACTGTAACCACAGAAAGGTGGTATATTAAGTCCCATCCTCTATCCCTATTACTCAGCACCTTATTAGGAAGGGAAGATGTGAGAGGAGGAATACATTTTGAAACAGGGTAGGGACAACGTGACCCTCCTTCCTTAGTTATGTCATGTTCTGCCACACACATAATGAAAAGATGCATTAGGGCGTGTATTACTCTTGAATTCAGAATCCTCCCTTTCATGCAAGTCAGTTCAAAGCCATGGTATTTATTTAGGACAGCATTAGTTAAAAAAAAGAAAAGAAAAGAAAAGAAAAGAACTGTTAAAGCAAGTAAAAGGTCATGGGAAACATCAGAAAAAGAAAACTGCATTTTGTCTATACTAAGGTGTGCAGTTGTGAGCTGGTGGTGGCCTCCTGAGCTGGAATTAGTCTTGCCTAGTAAGAAATATAAGATTACTTCTTTATATACTGGGATCCCCCTGAGATGTTCGATATATGTGAGCACAGATTAATCTGTTCTGACTTTTTACAGGTAATAGTTTATGCCATTTTTTTTCCAGTTAGCTGAAACTGCATTTCCAATGCAAGTAAATCATCAGCTTAGTTTGCAAAAGGAATTGTTGGTTTTCTCTGGTTTGCTCCACTTGGTGTTTAAAACAGCCATTATTTTCCTGTAGAGAGCACTATATTATTTTGCACATGTACAGAAGTCCTATATATTATACTGCCATTTTAATGTATGTCTGAATAGACTTTCACCATAGAGTAAGAAGAGAAAAATCTAAGCAAAGGAAAGGCTCCATGGATGTAGAACAGTAGGGAGCAATGTTCATAGTCCATCCCCTCAGAGTGGGTCTTTCTGTCCAAAACTACATAAGTGACTCCATGAGCCACTGAGGGGTATCAGTGATCAGGCAACACAAAGAAAGTTAATAAACTCTCTAGGCTTCAGGAGAGGAAGGTTGCTCTCTCTATTGGCTGGAAGGAGTTTCATTAGGGACTAACGGGTCAATAATCATCAGGAGGATGTTTGTCATGAATCACAGGGAATAAATTAGTCGATGGCATAGCTAGACTTAAGATTTTGGGTGGGCACCATGTATATAGGTATGAGTAGTGTTTCTTGGGATCCTACAAAATAATGCCTTACAATGTACTTGATGATGGATTTCTAAGTAGTCTGCCCAACAGCTGCCCTGCATCAATATAAACCACATATATACTTAATGGAAAAAACGATATTTGTAAATATAGTTACATTAGGCCACATCAAACTTGACCAGACATAAGTCTACAATAATGGCAAACATATCAATGCACATGACAGGATCCTGCATTATAATTACAGCAATGACATATAACAATGTATTCAAATTCTGGTAGCACCTCAATAATAGGAACAAAATCCCATCACTGTCAGGTACTTTGTGAAGTAACACTAAATCCTGCAAGGCGCTTCTTAGAGCCTATATTGCAAACCATAACACCAGTTCCAAAAACAGTACCTTTAAAAAGGCAGCAGTGAATGTACACAACAGCAATACACATCCCATTGGAAAAGCCACCAGACAAGTCAGACTCATTGATCCCCATACAAACCGCATGCCAACAGATACTCTTACCTGCTTGGTCACATGCAGACCACAGACCAACCCTAATCAATTACAGAATAAAGGACCAAAAATTAGAAATGTATTGATTTATTTTCTAAATTTCTATGCCACACTATCTCTTCAATTCTAAGCAAATCACAATTCAACACTTAAAACATTTAAAACACATTACAAAAAACATAAAACAAAGACCTTCCCTACTCACCCCCATCCATCCCAGCAGCCTGGCATCAGCCTTTTCCAACCCTAGCCCTCCAATCCATCCCTGTAGCCCAGCATCAATCCTTTCCTTCCCCTTCCATCCCATAGCTAAGCATCAGCCCTATCCTACCACCCCACCCCTCCCTGTAGCCTAGCATCAGCCCTGTCCTACTCCCTATCCATCACCCATGGCATTAAATATAAGACGTGTTTTATGTCTTGGGCACTGCAGAGCCCACCTCCACCACACCGGTCCACCCAGAGAAAACCGCCTACACTTTTTTTAAAAAAATTTTAACCTAGGCACTACAGAGACTATCCCCACCCAAAAACCCACCAATATTTATTTATTTTATTTATTTATTTGTAGCATTTATATCCCGCTCTTTCCCGCTCGATAGCAGGTTCAGTGCGGCTTACAATGTATGGATTACAAGTATAACAGAGATAACACAGTTGAATAGAGAAGGACAAGAGGAAGAGATGTGGGGGGAGGATTGAAGTATGGTTAATGTTAGTGGTGTGGATTAGGTTCGTAAGTTAAGTCGGGTCATTTGGATAGGCTTGTTTGAAGAGGTAAGTTTTCAACAGCTTTCAGAAGGGTAGGTGTTCACTGGTTGTTTGGATGGATCTTGGTATGGCTTTCCAGAGTTGGCTGCCTATAACAGAGAAGTTGGATGCATAGTAGGTTTTGTATTTGAGAAATAGACAACTTAACCTGGGCAGTATTAACATTTATTGTTAGTGAATTTCTGGGTGGGGATGGGCTCTTCATTGTCTAGGAGAAAAGAGATATATTTAATGATTAAATATATTTTTATTTTTGCCCTAGGCAATGAAGAGTCCACCAGGCTGGTGGTGGGCTTATGAGTGGGGGCGGGCTCTTCACTGCCTAGGGCTAAAAAAAAAAGGTATCATTAAATATACCTTTTTTGCCCTGTAGGCAGTGAAGTGCTTACCGCACCCAGAAGCCCACCACCACCACCAGCCAGCATTCTGAGTATAATTACATGTTAAAAAAATTAAAAAATAAGTGCTACCTGCTGGGCAGCTGCTTGCAGTTGCATGTGGTGCAGAGCACCCTGGCTCCAGTCCTGTACCTGTGCTGAGTGGAGCTGGGTCACGGGGGAGTGCTACTGTACTGCTGCTGCTGCTGCTGTGATGATGATGATGATGTGTGATGATTGACTGGAGAACCACACCCATACCAAGAGACTGGCTGGCAGGCAGGCACTGTGGAGGAGCTGCGCCCATGACACAGCCAGGCAGGCACCAACCTTTCCCATGTGGCACTGCAAGTGACTGCGTGCCGTGCAGCTGAGCTTTCTTACTTTTTGACAAACTATAGTGGTGCAGGCGCAGTGGCCGAGACTTTGGCATGGGATGGCAGCGCTGGTCGAGTGGACCAGAAGTCAAACTCAGAAGAGCTGCCAGTGCCGCCCAAGACTACAAAGCAGGTGGGAGGTGGCTGAGTGGGCTGGCGTCACCGCGAGGCAGAAAAACAGTGGCTGCCGAGTAGCTGTGCACTTTTCAGCACTTTTAAACTGGGTGGGCCTGAGCCGAGATTAGATGGGCCTGGGCCCTCCCAGGCTCACCCGTAGCTACGTCCCTGAAATTAGTTTGTCCAGAGACTACTCTATGTTCTTGATAAACTCGTCTGTGGGAGAAAAAGATTGAAATCTCAACAGGTTTGAAAGGAAGAAAAAACACAATTGAATTTATCTCATGCTTTTTCTGGTAGTAGCTCAAGGAAAGTTACAGAAGGCTTACAATCTAAGGGGTCCATTTACTAAGGTGTGCTGAAAAATGGTCTGCGCTGGTGTAGGTGCGTGTTTTGGATGCTCGCAGATCCATTTTCAGCGCACTTTGTGAGCTGGCACCCTTCCAGGCTCTGGCCAGGGCTGAACCCGCTTAGCTTCCTTCACACACAGTCACGGTTGGGCTCCACACTTCTCAGTAATTCACCAGGACGCTGCCTCAAACACAGGGGAGTTCTCTGCCTCCTCTTCACCTTTCACAAATGTTCACCAACACCAGGCTTCTTATAACTAACGGTTTTATTAGTTGCCATTTAACATAATCTTCATGGCTTATTCCTTCTTTAACTTAAACATTTCTTCTTCAATTCAAACATTTAAAGCAGTTCCTCAAACTTTCACAGTTCAAACAGCCAAACAAAAGCATTTACTTTTCTTTCTCAGAGAGTAGTGCAGCTGTCACCTTTTCAGCAGAGAACTTCCAAAAGTCCACAGAGTTCATCCAGTACCTTCAAGGGGATCTTCTTCCTCTAGCTGCCAGGTCTCCAGCTCCTCCCTTCTCTTTCACCCCACAGGCAGAACGCAGCCCATAACCACCTACACCTGTTTCCAGCCCAGGACTCTCCTTGGTCCTAGCAACCTCCACCTGGACATTCCCCTACTGGCTCCCTCTAGTGACTCATCCTGGACATGTTCCCCCATTTCTATGGGAACAGCGCCATCTAGTGACCTACCCGGGATAGGACAGCCCCTTATTCTTCACAACTTGTAAAAAATATATTTTTTTTTGATTTTGTCCGAAAATGGATGTGCAGCAAAATGAAAATTGCCACGTGTGTATTTTGGGTCTGAGACCTTACCGCCACCCCTTGACTTAGCAGTAAGATCTCATGCGTTAAACCGGGCGGTAATGGTCTATGAGTATAGAATGCCTTTTTATCACCTGGTTAGCGCCGCACACCAGGAAATAAAATTTATTTTCTGGAGCACATAGTGGGCGTGCATAAAATATAAAATAACTGCCCAGGCCATTCGATAGCCGGGCGGTAACTCCAAATTGATGCGCATTGGGCACATGTAGGCCCCTACGCGGCTTAGTAAAAGAGTTAAGAGGCTTACCCAAGATCACAAGAAGCAACAATGGGATTTGAACTCAGATTTTCCTGGTGTGTAGCCTACTGCTCTATTAGGCTATTCTTCTACCTAGAAGAAGCCAATGAAAGGCCACATTTTCTGTCCACCTTTACTTGAATGGCATGAGAAGCTGTACTTTGGGATTATTGTTTTTTTTCTCTTTGAATCAGTAGAACTGTGTGTTATGTATTTATTTGTCTATTTGTAGCGCTTTTGGAATGTTGAAATCTACTTTTTCTACTGATCTCTTGTGTAATTTAAATTATTGGTTTTTCCTACAGTTGCTATTTGTCCTTGTGTGGCATGTTAGGAGACTTTTAATTGATAATCCCCTTGAATCTCACAGTAGATGCTGCTCTCCAGAGGAAAAATCTTGAATCTGGGACTCATGAGCTTCTAGTGTTCTCGAGTCTAGGAGAGTGGCCTTATGTTTCATGTTTACTGTTCATAGGGGTAGATGTATCTGTATTTAGTATCAGAATAATATATAAAGGAGCCCTTTTACTAAGCTGCAGTTTTGTGTTTGGCACATGCTAAACACATGCCTAAAAATAGGAAATATTTTTTAGCGCTGGGGGCGGGTCTAGGGGAAGAGAGTGGATGTGCCCAGTGTTAATCAGTTAGTGCAGCTACATCACTGCATGCTAACCGATTAGCGCATGGTTAGCATGGGATCCCTTACTACCTAGAAAATAAGTGGTGGTAAGGGCTCATGCGCTAATGGCCATAGACTAATGGGGAAAATTAGCACATGGTCATTAACAGAGAAAATGTGACTATTTTATGGCCACACTAAAAGTGGTCTCAGCATGCAGGAAAGCTCTGCTCTAGTGATAGCGCTCGCCACTTTTTAGAACAATTTAGTATAAGGGCCCCAAAGTAAATGGATATTAACAAGCACCAACTTTAAAGCCCTTAAATGAATTTTGCTTTCTGTTTAAATATAGTGTACTGTAGGCTAGGGGTAGGCTGCCTGAAAGGTTTCGTTTTGTTTAGTTTCCTATGTCATTAATGGAAATTTTCATTTTCATTTTTTTTTTAAATTTCGAGACCAATTTCATTATTGTAGCACAGACTATTCAGGAGGCAGTAAGGGCTCCCACACTGGGGTGAAATCTGTGTATGGTGCTGAAAAAATTGGTACTGAAAAAAAGCACTATTCTATAAGCTGTACTTAAAGGGGCCATTTTTCTAAGATGCATAGGCACCTACACGCGTACAATGCGTGTCAAATTGGAACTACTGCCCTGCTACCGCATGCCCCGGGCGGTAATTCCATTTTTGACGTGCGTCCAAAACACGTGGTAGAAATTTTCTACTGCATGGCGCTTACCCAGCAGTGTATGCGCGCTGATGATTACTGCCCAGTTAATGCATGAGACCATACCACTAAGTCAATGGGTGGTGATAAGGTCTCATGCCAAAAATGGACACATTGGTTTTAATTTTGCTGCACATCCATTTTTGGTCACAAACAAGGCCTTTTTTGCAGGCATGCTGAAAAATGGACCTGACTGTGTTCAAAATACGCGCCTACACCAGCGCAGGCCATTTTTCAGCATGCCTTATTAAAAGTGTCCCAAAGTTAGATGTGGTTTATAGAATAGCTCTTACACCCGGGAATTGCGCCTAACTTTAAGTATGACAATTTGCAGCAACTGAAACGTGATACAAATGTACATACCTAAATTAGACACATATATGTGTGTATGTAATTTTTAGGATCACCCCCATTCCGTCCATGACCATCTTATTTCCACGTCACATTTATTGTATTCATGTAAAATATTTAGGTGCCAAAATCTAATTAGTGCCAATAATTGCTTGTTAAAGCTAATTATTAGCGCTAATTAGCTCCTTATTCAATTAAATTGAACTCACAAATTGGGCATGCACCCAAATTTGTGCGCACAATTTTTGGAAATTTATAAAGAATATGGGGTTAGAATGCACAAAAAGTTATTTACCACAAAAAGATTAATGCATTTTGTGGTTTTTGCGTGCACTAAGCATGCATTAGGTCATAATGCTCTTTAGTAGACATAACCCCAAATGGCATTTCCTATATTATTCCAAACTAATCTAGATCCCTACTGCTGGTCATGCAAGCATATGTTCTGGTTATATATTCATGTTCAACATGATGTGGATACTGAAACGTGTAAAACCTTATCTCCCCCTGAATACTTTCTGGAACTTAGTACAATCCACGGTACTCACCCACGTTGACTACTGTAATAGTATTTTTTTAGGCTGCAAGACCCACATCCTGAAAAAACTTCAAACTGCCCAAAATACAGCAGCAAGACTTATTTTTGGCCAATCTCGATTTGAATGCGCAATACCTCTTCGCAAAAAACTTCACTGGCTCCCTATCAGAGAACGTATCAACTTCAAGGTCCATACATTAATCTATAAGATTATCCATGGTGAATCTCCAAACTATATGTGTAATCTGATTGACCTTCCCACCAGAAACATGTCTGAAACTTCACAGACTTACCTCAATCTACATTACCCCAATTGCAAAGGATTCAGATATAAAATCTATTATGGATCCAATTTCTCCTTCTTAGGTAGCCAACTCTGGCATGCCCTCCCAAGACCTATTAGATCAATCAGTGACTATCTTCCCTTCCGGAAATCACTAAAAACCCATCTGTTCAAGCAAGCCTATCCTAATGACCAAAACTAATTCTATGAATCTTACTACCCATCACATATCCAGGAGATAATGACAATGACCTTGACTACCTTTCCTACAAAAATTCCATATGCTTATCCTGTAACCCATCCCCGTCCTGCCTCTTCTACCCTTGCTCACACCTCTCCTACTCCTTCACCCCTGTCCTTCTCTACCTACCTATCACTTTTGTTATTCTGTTACACTTTATTTTTATTTCTTTATCAATATCCTGTAATCCCTATTACTATGTAAGCCGCATTGAGCCTGCTTTGAGTGGGAAAGCGCGGGGTACAAATGTAATAATAATAATAATATATGGTGCAGGTCTACCTAAACCTATCTTGGGATCAGAAAGCCAGTGTAAATTTCAGGATATTACAATGAATATGCATAAAATAAATCTGGACAGACTGCAGATTTGGCATATGTATATTTATTTTGGGCGCATTCATTGTGGACATCCTGAAATCCCAGCCAGTTGTGGGTAACTGGAGACCGATTTGGGAAGCCCTGATATAGGATATGTGGCATCCATAATAATGGTACATTCAAGATGGTTTGAATTGCTACAGAAATTACCTACAGGGAGATAGACAATGAAACCTTTAATTAAAGCAGCAACATAGCTAGTAGAAAAATCATCAAAGTGGAGCCAGGACACACTCTTGATTCTCCAGAGCACCAGTTTCTGTCATGCTTTAAAAGAATTCATTGCTGTTGTGACAAAGTCTGTTTATCACCTCAGGCCATCAACCAACAGCCTAGTCATTAGCTTCTGGTAACAACTGATTTCATAGGGGCTATTATGTAAACAAGCAGGAATATTGTGTTGTGATGGTCTAATTGCTCTGGAATTACAGTTTTGCAGTGGTTAAACACTGCTTCTTTTTCCAGTCCTATAGTGATGTAGTGCAGTGGTTCTCAACCCACTCCTGGGCATACCCAGACAGTCAGGATTTCAGGATAACCAGAAGTAATATGCAAGAGAGAGATTTGCATACAAAAGAGGCAGTGCATACACTGCCTACTCATGCATTTTCAGTGTGGATATTAAGAAAACCTGACTAGCTAGGTGTGTCCAGGTTCTGAGTTGTGCCAGTATATAATCCAGCCTCTCACATAGTTCATCACTAGCAACAGTGATCTGGTTTCAGTGATCTACATCAGTGTTTCCCAATTTTCTCCCGAAGGCATATCTGGCCAGTCTGATTTTCTGGTTAGTCACAATGCATGTGCATAAGGCAGACTTGCATTAATCAGGTTTCTAATGCGTGCAAGCCTTTCGTATTAATTTCATTAATTTTGATATTTAAACCTGTCTTTCTATAAACTCAAGAAACAGTACATAGATATAGCATCCACAGATAAAATCCAAGCACAAACATAGGGCAATTTGAACCACTATGAAATAATGGAAAGTGGGTCTCTCCCCTAACAACTCTTGCTGGCAGTCTACCAAATCTGAAGGTACATTAACCCATATGATATATTTATGTCCAATGATTAAGTTGTTCTGGATACAAATTTGGAAATACATCCAAACTAAATTTCACTGTCACACCAAGCTCTCAAATGAAATTTAACATTCGGCACACCCTCAATTAGATGTGCAGGAATCAGATCTCAAGCTTTTTGATATTTTAATTTCCATTGCCCTGCAGATGATTCTAGGCAACTGGAAAAAAGCAAACATGTTAGATGCTATATTTTGGTGGAACACAGTATGTATGATATCAAACTTTGAATTAAAATCTGCTGAAAAAAACAAATAACCAACAGGCCATTCTTCGGACATGGCAATCTTTGGATACATATTTAAAACAAGATTTGTGATGACATTCTTTGTATGGATATATGAAGACTGAAGGCAACCACTGTCTCTTGTATGTACTCATACTCTTTGATATTCACAGAAACCTGCCAGTTTATCATGTCTCTATATAGCATTTCCCTTCTTTTTAAAATTTTAGTATGTTAGTATTGTTTTTTTTTTCTATTATTGTTTCATAGTTCTATTCATTTGAGCATGTAATGTATTTATCTGATGGAATATTTTTTTGTATATATGTGTTTGCTACTTTACTTTTTTAAAATGTTAATAAAAAAGATTTGATCTAAAAAAAATCCAAGGACAAAAATTAAAATAACAATGAAATAAAATAAAAAAGAAAGAATAGTGACAAACAATTTCATAGTAAAAATATTGGGCCTACTCTAAACCAGTGATTCTCAACCCAGTCCTTAAGACATACCCAGTCAGTCAAGTTTTCAGAATATTCACAATGAATATGCATGAGATACATTTGCATCCCAAGGAGGCAACACATATAGGTACAGCCCTATAATGAGGCCAAGTGAGGCGGTGGCCTCAAGTGGAACTACAAGGAAGCGGCATCTTGCCACCAGCCAGCACTCTGCTGCACTCTTCTGGCATCTTTCCTTCCCTTCCATTCTATTCACCACTGAGCCAGAACAGCATCTCCTCTTTTCCTTCCTTCCTCCCTCCCTCAACCTTCTTACCTTGAGTCTATCATTAATTTGTTTCAAAACTTGCTAGGCGGTGGCAGCAGCGATTCACAGGCACTGCCCTGCCACCAGCCCAACGTTCTCTCTACTGCAGTGGCCCGTCCTCTTTGAGGTAACTTCCTGTTTTTGCTGGGGTGGGCCACACAGTAGAGTGAGAAGATATCAGGCTAGTGGCAGGACAGCACCTGTGAATTGCTGCCGCTGCCCAGCAAGTTTTGAAACAAATTAAAGGTAGACTTAGGAGAAGAGAATTGAGGGAGGAAGAGGGGAGATGTTGGCCTGGTGGGTAGGTGGGGGGGGGGGGGGAGAGAGAGTGTGAGAGATGTTAGGCTTGGGGCAAGGAAGTTAGATAAAACAAGAGACAGGGTGAATCTATCTAGCCCATTATATGGGCTGAAGCCAGTATGCGGAGCTTGCCACAGTAGTTGTTCACCCAAAACAATAGCAAACGCTATTGAAAACAATAGTAAAAAGATTACTAGAAATAAGGGACTGCCTATGCGTAGTCCATCTGTAAAAAGTCTAAAGCTGTTCAAGTTGGATAGGCAGTGCCTTAAAAGGTGGAAGACAAAATATTTTTATTTTTACTTATTTGACAACTTTTATAGTTATTTGAAAGCTTCCCATATGTAAATATAAATATCATGAAATAGCAATTAAATATCACTAAAACAGCTTAAAAATTACTGCAGCTGATAGAGAAACAGCAGTTATAAACTTTGTATTTTGTATCATTTTTCTACACTGTTCTATACAATACAGATGGCCAAATTTCAGTGAGGATATCCTGTTTCTTGATGGGTTCATCTTAACTGTTGTTGTAATCTGCCTTGGGAAGTCTGGTGTTATAAAGATGGAATATACTGAAATTAAATGGAATTACAATTAAACTCTCCTTTCATTGGGGCACATGGAATCACATGCATCTGTTTTGTAGAAGTTTACATTTTAGATGCACAAATGTATTATTCTGTTTTTTAAACATGTTTCAGGGACAAGTGGTTTTATAAGTCAAAATAAAAAATAAATGTTTTGTTTCATGCAGCTCTCTTATGTTTAAACATATCCAAATGGGCTATATGCCTCTAATGCAGTCCACTGGTTTTCTTATATTTTTTTCTTGTGATGACTTATACTGTACCAAAAATGAAAAACTCTTCTTTATCTGGTCATTAATAAAAAGAGCTCATTGTGAACATTATCCACCCTAAAAGGTTGTTTTGTGGCTGTATATGAGGAATTGTGATATTGCATATATAAGTGTGTGTTTTTGTTCCTAGTCATACATCCAAATGCTATTTAATTGTTTAACTTATTAGTCACACATAACCACAAAGGAATGATATGGTCACATTTTCAATATGATAATACTAGAGCTCAGCTAAGGAACAGGTTATTTTGAGTTAGTTTTCACTGGACCAAACTTGCTTTCCTTGTGCCATCACCATCAAGCTGGATAGGCAGTGTCTTAAAAGGTGGAGGATAAATAATTAAAAAAAACCATTTATATTACACATTATCCCAAGCAAACTTGGGTTCAATGTGGCTTACATTTGAAAATACAGTGAGACAGAATAATAGAATTCAGTTATATTGTGGGAGCAAGTAGATTGATATGTCTGAAATATTTATCAAAGTTGAGATTAGCATATATACCCAACTGGGCATTTAAAAGTCTGTCCTTTAATGATGCCGCATGTTCAGCAATCATAGCCATAAGTTATTCAAACATTATCACATGCACACAACAGAACAGGCATACATACACACATTTTAAAAGTAAACAACTTCTACAGAGTACATCCAAACTTTTATTTTCTCATTTGTATCTTCCAAAATTCCACACAGCAGATGTACAGATCAGCAGGACCCAAAGAACTCCAAAACAAGTAAAGTTAGAAACAACACAGTTTATACCTACTAGGATTCACCTTTGGGTTTAAAAAGCAAAACTATGTACATGTATGGTCTGGATAAACGCATTAAAACAATCAAAGTTTAATCCAAATGCCCATAATATGTAATATGTGGTAGCAATAATGAAATAGTGATGGAATATTCACATAGCAAGCAGCCTGAGCCAACATATTTATTTCCCACTGAACATAAATAGCTTTGCATGAACTTGGCGGCTAATAGTATGCTGAACCGGACAATGTTGACACATTTAGGGGTATGTTTACTAAGGTGCGTTAGTGTTTCTAAAGCACCCTTAAATTTAAGGTACGTTAAACGCTAACATGCCTATATAGTTCTATGGGTGCATTATTGTTTAACACATGTAAACCATTTATGCACGTTAAAATTTCTAACGTGCCCATAGCGCACCTTAGTAAACATAGGCATTAGACTGATGCAGGACAGGACTTCTGCATGAATTAAGCCCTTCCCTCATTATTCAATACCTCTCTGTGAAATAGTAGTAATAAAAAAAGGCATGTGCATTTTTATAATATACCACTGTAATCCACAAAACAAAAGGAGCAAGTTCCCACATGCCATCTTTTTCTTTTGATGTAGGTACAGGTAAAGAAAAGATTTAAAATGCTCCCAGGTTTCAACTTAATTCATATTTAATGTAGGATATAAATATCATAAATAAGTAAGTAAATAAGTAAAAAAAACTTATTGTAATTTGTGTTATATTCTGTACATTATTATGTTTTATTCACTTTATTGTTTGTTTGTAAGCCACATTGAACTTGAGAATATGTCGGGCTAATGTGAGGTTTAAATGTCATGAATAGATAGATAGATAGAAATTTGGAATGTTGAGCACCTTATTCTCATAACATGATATCTGTTTTAGTGGCCCTTTACCAGGAGAAAAAAAATCTCTATAACATAACAGTGCTAGGATGTCCCTATAACCAGCCCTTCCAAATGATACACAGATTATGATTTATAACAAATTACTACTCTATGAAAAGTTATTCCATTATTATACTTCCTCTGTGTACATCCATATGCTGCACAAGCTGGCATGTTTGAAAATATAAGTGAGATTAAATAAAAATGCTACCAACAATAAAGAACGACAACATGAATGCAGCAGCTTATAGGTTTGCTTGTTTTGTTTTGAGTGTACAGCAATGACAGCTTTGCAGGGAAGGGGAATCAGAGACTAAACTAATTGGCTTCAACTTTTTGACATCACCCCATCTCCTATTTTATCTAACCTCTTTGGCTCGGGGTACTAGAAAGAAGGGAGGGAGGGAGAAATGTCAGACTTGGGGGAGAGGTGGAAGGGAGGTAGGGAGAGATGGACTCAGGGAGGGAATGGGGAATGGGGGAGGGGAGAGAAGATGAAAGACTTGAGGATGGGGTAATGGGAGGAAAGGAGAGAGGTCAGATTCATGGGAGGGGGGTGGGAGAGGGAGCGATAGATGGGGAGGGTGGGGCAGAAGGAGAGGAAGAGAAACTGGGGGGGGGGCAGAGGAGCATGGATAGATTGGGATGGGAGGGAGAGAAAGTGATGGACTTTGGAGAGTACAAAGAGGGCTAAAGTGGGAGAGAGAGAAATGGACTCTGTACAGGATGGAAGGGGACAAATGGGAACAAGGGGAGATGGACTCAGGGGAGGGTAGAAGGAGAGAGAGAGCGAGAGAGAGATGTCAGGGGGTAGAAGGGTTACAAGGGTGGGGTGAGGGATAAGGAGGGGGGATGCTAGGAATGGTGGATCCATGTGGAAGAGGCCATGGCAACTAGTCAATGATGCTTGCTTTTCTCTCTCTCTCTCTCTCTCTCTCTCTCGCTCTCTCTTTATTCCCCCCCTTAATACTAAACTAGGTCCTGCTTGCTTTTCCCTCTCTCTCTCTCTCTTTTTATTCCCCTTAATACTAAACTAGATCCTGCAGTGCCTGTTAGATTCTGTTAATGCTGTGGTACAGAGTTTTTAAAACTAAGTAGAAAAGACTATGGAGATTAGTTGATAAAATTTGATTTTTATATTTTTATTTTGCCTAACACTAACCTACAATTCCTCCTTTAAACCCCAATCTTTAAGTTCCCAAAGCACAAAGCAAAATAGCGTTCACTTACCAGAGAAATGTTCTCTTCTCTCAGAACTTCTTTGCCTTTATTTTTCTATATTTCTATTATTGAGATGTAAAACATGCAAATGAATGTAAAGCAGCCCATTACTATGTAAATTCTGTAAAGTAACTTGCACGTTTTACCGCACCTTGCTAACTTTTCCTCTCAGTCGGCAAAAGGGCTGTTTTAACATTATCCAGTTATCTGTTTGGATTCTGGGCTGAATATCCCTGCTATCAGGATAGCACCAGCACTGACCATCCTATCCAGATCATGCCACCCACCATCTAGTTATCACTGCTGAAGGGAACATTGATTGCCTCTGTTGAATATTAACCAGGAAATGTTTATGTAAGATTTCTTTAAAATACAAACAAAATAAATGGAATACATTATACTCTGTTCAGCATGAGCTGAATATGTCCTTCACAAACTTTCTCAGTTTGTGAGTCTGGGATGTGCAGGCGCATCACAGTTAATCAATGAACTTTCCGTTCATTGGCATCTTGTGCTTCTTGCATTTGATATGCTTCATAAAAGAAAACATTGGCTCATGTGTAGACGTTGATGCAATGATTGCAATGCAATGCCAGAGAATTGCCCAGGGATGTTCTTTTAAAGCTCTGATATCCCATACCTTCCCCTCTTCAGTTGCCTAGTTCCATCTTCATCCAAGGCACAAACACAAAGCAATTCCTTCTTAAACTTTCTTTTATCAACCCTGAAGCTTTTACATATTATGACAGGTTGCCTCATATCAAATTCAATTGGATTTGAAAATGAGAGGGATGGCTTCAGTTCATTAAAGAGAAGTGGCTCTCAAAACAGCAATTCCATGGATTATATTTTTCATTTCCTTGATCAGAACATTTATCCAGCATTTTGTTTTTACAAAGTAAGTGGAATTATGAAGTGATAACAGCTTCACTGCAGTTATAACATGAATTGTCTGATTCTAGCTATTGGTGAGGGCAAGATGTGATTTTCCCCTGCAAAGACTCATTCAAAGCACTCAAGTAATCAGTGATGTTGGTGGGAAAAGACATTCCCTGAGAAGTTACAAAGTATCAGAGATTTATCTGTGTTTAAGAAACAATTAAAAACTCATCTATGTATTCAGGCATTTTTTTTCTCCTGGTTCCTTTATTTTTATTGTATTTTTGATGTGTACATGAAGTTGAGATTATAATGATTTCTATTGTTATTTTCCTCTTATGTATGCTTTATTCTAAGCTGTCCAGGAATAGGGATAGGGAATGAGACTTGATATACCACCTTTCTGTGGTTACAATCAAAGTGCTTTACATATTACATTCAGGTACTTATTTTGTACCTGAGGCAATGGAGGGTTAAGTGACGTGGAGGGGCATAATCGAACGGGGATGACCATCTCTAAGGGCGCCCATCTCTAAGGACGTCCCGGCGAAGGGGCGGGGAAACCCGTATTATCAAAACAAGATGGGCGTCCATCTTTCGTTTCGCTATTACGATCGGGGACGCCCAAATCTGAACATTTAGGTCAACCTTAGAGATGGTCGTCCTTAGGTCATCCTTAGAGATGGTCATCCCCGGTTTTCGGCGATAATGTAAACTGAGGACGCCAATCTCAGAAACGACCAAATCCAAGCCCTTTGGTCATAGGAGGAGCCAGCATTCATAGTGCACTTGTCCCCCTCACATGCCAGGACACCAACCGGGCACCCTAGGGGGCACTGTAGTGGACTTCACAAATTGCTCCCAGGTGCATAGCTCCCTTACCTTGAGTGCTGAGCCCCCCCAACCCCCTCAAAACCCACTATCCACAACTGTACACCACTACCATAGCCCTAAGGGGTGAAAGGGGGGCACCTACATGTGGGTACAGTGGGTTTCGGGTGGGTTTTGAAGGGCTCCCATTTATCACCACAAGTGTAACAGGTAGGAGGAGATGGGCCTGGGTCTGCCTGGCTGAAGTGCACTGCTTCCACTAAAACTGCTCCACGGACCTGCATACTGCTGTCAGGGAGCTAAGTATGACATTTGAGGCTCGCATAGAGGCTGGCAAAAAAAAAAAAAAAAAAAAGCTTTTTTTAGGGTGGTAGGGGGTTGGTGACCACTGGGGGAGTAAGGGGAGGTCATCCCCAATTCCCTCCGGTGGTCATCTGGTGAGTTCGGGTACCTTTTTGAGGCTTGGTCGTGAAAAAAAAATGGACCAAAATAAATAAAACAATTATCCAGTTTTTATCTGCTAACAGTGGGTATATTTGAGATTCCCCAATGAAAAACTGCATTATATTCAGTAGATGTGCTGGGAAGTGGTCTAGTACATTACCCCTACTTTCTTGGTGCATTTGAGTGTGCATGATAAAATCTTCTCTACATTTTCTTTCAATTAGATCCAGAAGTCCCATAAACTAACGGCCATGCAGTTGGTGAGTGTGCATAAAATTATCAGTCTGTGCCACTTCCAATATGTCTCACTTGTCAAGTTCAGAATAGAGCATATATTATGCAATGTATACTAAAAACATCAGGTACATAATATTTCAGCAAAGCCACAGATCATCTGTGCTTGCCTGTTGTTGAGGAACACTTGTCTGTTGTAATGATGCAATTTTTTTTTCTCAAAAGGTAGCCCAGTATTTTTTGGAAAAAAAATCTGTAAATGCCAAAAAATAAATAAATAAATAATACCGAGTCTTGTGCTCACTCATGCACTTCCAAAAGATTTAAAAAAATTCTGTCACATTCAGTTAACTGTCAACACAATGAATGCAGATGCAAAGCTGGACAACATCATTAATATCTTTGTATTCAGCCAGTGCTATACCAATGGCCTCGCTTGAACGTATAATTCTGACAGGCTGCTTTATCAAATCAACAGCTATGCCATTCACTGTACAACTCACAGTATGCTTTCTAAGTTGCAGACATGTAGCGTGCCTTCTATATTTTTTCTAGATTTTTAAATCCTTCAAATCAACTATCTGAAATTCGATGAGATGTTATTTCTCCAATTTGCCTACTGAGAAAGGCATTCAGTTTTTTTTGCAACTAACCAACCAATATAAAACCTACCCAGTCACTGTGTTATTCAGAGATAACATAATTATTAGACAGATTAGGCAGTCACCTAGGGGGCCAATGCACTAAAGTCCCCATAAAGCACAGCTCACTATCTCCACCTTGGTAAAAATTATGATGGTGGAATAGCGAGCAATGCACACACACACACACACACACACACAAAACAGATGCAAATGGGCACCACAGACTTTTACCATGCAGCTTGGGTCAGGGCGTATATGAAAGCTGTGGGGACAGGAAGATGAAATAAGCTTGGTATGACGAAAGACAAGAGAAGGGCTACTCAGGCTTCTTACCTGGGACCAGTTGTTTGCCAAATGGGGACTGCCCTGCCTTTACCCAGATGCCCTTGATGGGGGGAAGGAACTGGAGTCTATGGGTTGCCCCCACTGTAGATTTACTGTGGTCTCTATATATGTAGACACACCAAACAAATTTTAATATTAAAAAGTAAAATGTCCAATTATGCATTTCTAGAAGATCAGTTACAATTACAGTTTATTATACTTATTATACTGCTTAACTTTTTACAAAAAAAAAGATCAAAGCGATGTGCAAAAGACAAAAACATTCAAAAATATAACATATTAAAAACAGAAATACAATGTAGATAGAAAAAAAACATAGAATCAAAAATCAAATAACAGATATTTAATGCCTTAACCCACTCAAGCCTCAGAAAGATCAAATCCAAAGGCCTGAGTAAAATAATAGGTCTTAAGCATATGCTTAAATCACTGTAACAACCTTTCAGCTTGAACCTCAAAAGGAAATGCATTCGACAAAGAAGGTGCCAAATAAAAAATATGCCTATTCTCGTGTACCCATTAAATGATTTTCGTCTACCAATGGAATAGTCAGCATTAATCCATCCAGAGAACGCAGTGTCCTAGCTGGTAAATATGACTGAATTAGTGCAGCAAGAGGTTGGGGGATATGCTCACAGTATGTCCTAGGGGCAAGAACCATCAATTTAAAAGAAATCCTAAACTGCACCAGTACCCATACACATACAACAGTGTAACATGATCAAATCTACACAACCTCCCTAACAATCAACTTGCATTATTTAATAGAGTTTGTACTTTGCAAATATTCACGTGTAATACCCGCTAAAATAGCATTTGCATAGTCAAAATGGTGTCACAGTTCAGGAAAGGTGAGCCCTTTGGACCGCAGCCAAGTTGGCGCTACCCATCAACACAAAGGCTAGCCGAGCCCTGACTGGTGGCAGATAAGTCACCCAGGCAAGACACAGGACAAGGCATAGTAAGCAATCAGAGTCTAGACTAACGGAAGCAGAAGACAAGGCTGAAACTTGAAGGCAGGGCTGGAGCTTGAAGCCAGGATTGGAGCTTGGAGGCAGGGCTGGAGCTTGGAGGCAGGACTGGAGCTGGAAGACTGGAACTTGAAGGCAAGACTGCAGCTTGAAGGCAAAGTTGGAGCTTGAAGGTAGGACTGGAGCTGGAAGACAGGGCTGGAGCAAGGCAGAAAGCAGGGCAGGAGTGGAACTGGAGACAAGGCAAGAACAAGCTGAGGCAGGGTTGGAGCCAACAGGAACAAACAGAGACAGGGCTGAAGACAAGGCAAACAACAGGCAGAGGCAAGGCTGGCGGCAACAGGAACAACTGAAGCAGGGCTGGAGTGCAACACACACAGTAGACACTACTAGGAGACCTGGTGGTCCCATGGTTCCTAATAAGAGCCCTCACTAATTATGTCACAATCTCTGGTGCCCCATAATGAGGCTTGAACACACTGAAAGAGGCAGTAGGAACACCAGAATGAGGCTAGAATACTGGAACATAAAAGTGAGGCTTGGATGATCTCTGGAATGAGGCTTGGAGCATAGTCAAACAAGGAAACTGGCAGCAAAGGCATCAGTGTAGGAGGGACACAGTACTGGGGAGATGGCCCGGAGAAGCCTGTGGCACCCCCCAAATGATGGAAAAATATTTCCTGTATCTTTCTGCCACATTTTCTTGGTCTCAGACTGCATTTCTTGGTACTTGAGGATCTTCCCTCTCTCCATGTGATTCACTGAGTAAAGGTTTGGGACTGACACCTTTATAATCAATGCTGTATCTGGTTTTCTTGCATCCAGTTTTTTTATCAGTTGGGATGGGGATGTCCAAGGTGATCATTACCTCTTTATTTTCCACAATTCTCTTAGGGCCATGATCCCCATACTTTTCTGGTACACTGAGACAATGCTTACAGAGATTCCAGTGAGTGACATGTACCGCCTCATGCTTTCTGTATAAACATTTTCCACCATCAGTACTTCGCAACCAGCCACAAGATGAGTAACTGGTTCTAGTAGTCCTCTACTGGTCCTGACATATCTCTTCATTTAAGGGAAAAATAACTAATTAGTGGTAAAAATATAGCATTTTACCATACTTTAAATGATTTATAGTGAGAGTCACTAAGCAGTGATAATGTAGTATCACAGGTTATTTACTCCCACAATAAAGGAATAATGCAACTTGTTATCATCTTCATAAGCTGTGTTATTCTGCTCCTCAGGAGCATCAATCTCTTAAAGGGGCCAGTGCTATCAAAAAGACAGTTGAAGGCCCCATCCGTTCTCCCTTCCCAGCAAAATACCCCTTGCCTCCAGACCCCAAAGATAAATAAGTTTCCAAGTACTAAAGCCCCAACCTATCTCACTGACACTCCCAGCACCACCAATCCCAAGTTCCCCGCTCTCCAATAGCCCCCCCCCCCCCCCGGGTCTACCTTAGGTAATAATTGGACGACCAGGGGTTGTGGCATAGGTGCAATCACTAGTCGTTCCTGCCCTTTCAGTGCTGGGTTGAAAATTGTGCTCATGACTCCTAGCTGTAGTCTCACAGTACTACCGCTAAGAGGCTGCCTTAGGCCCTACATCATTTTGACAGCATCAGCTCCTTTAAGATGACACCCAAAAACAAAGCTGTGTGTTTGCAGCTCGATGCTCCCAAGCAGAAAAAATAATACTACTTTTGAGCTGGCATTATTTTTCCTGGAATAGCAAAATTTGTGAATTTCAAAGCAAGCTCAGTTATTTGATTTACAAAATAATGTGTTTTGCCTGCATTTGCTTGATTTACATCTCATTATTAAACAGACCTCAGTGCCTTAATCTTATATGTGTTACAGTAAAATAACACAATTTTGTTGGTTAACATGCATTAAGGGGCCAAAATGATGCATTATTCAATGTATGTTAGTAACTCTCCCTCGTAATGCTCATCTACGTATCTGATTCTGGGTTTTATGTCTTCCTTCAGAATTGATAGTTTTAGAGTTCTTTTGGGAGAAATTAGCTACAAGAAAGAAATAGAATTCTTCATACTGTCTCTCAAGATACTATCCTGCTTATTTTCGAAAGGAGAAAAACGCCCATGTTCGGGAGATGGGCATCTGTTTCCCGTGGGCAGCCAAATTGGTATAATCGAAAGGCAGTTTTGGTCGTCTTCAACTGCACTCCGTCGCGGGAATGAATAAAGTTGACGGGGGCGTGTCGGAGGCGTGGTGAAGGCGGGACTGGGGCGTGGTTATCAGCCGAGCAGAGATGGGCGCGCTCGGCCAATAATGGAAAAAAGAAAGGCGTTTTTAGCGAGAATTTAGGACACTTTTTTTGGACCCTTTTTTCTCACGAACAGGTCCCAAAAAAGTGCTCTAAATGACCAGATGACCACCAGAGTGAATCGGGAATCACCTCCCCTGACTCCCCCAGTGGTCACTAACACCCTCCCACCAAAAAAAACCCCACTTGCAAAAACCTTATTTCCCAGCCTCTATGCCACCCTCAAATTCTGTACCCACCTCTATGACAGCAGAATGTGTTCGATCCTCTCACAGCCTTTCCCTGGGTCAGATGTGGCTCTCGGGTGCACTGCAGGGTCACATCAGCATTGCATTGTGGTGGGTGTAGGGTATTGGGCTCCGCGATTTCACTAGCTTGTGTTACAGTCTCACGATGTTGGTAGTTGCTAGGCTTTTCTCCCATGGTGCTTTTCCCTCTGCTTACTGGGTCAGAGTGTGCCCTGTTTTCTTTCCGGTAGTCCACAAGGTAGTGGCCATTTTTGTAAGTCCGTTTTAGATCCCTTTCGTGTGTTAGCCAAGTTACAGAACTTAGTTCTTACCTTGAATGTTGCTGAAAGAGGGCATTGTACACCATTCTGCCAGCTCTGAGCTACTGCTAATCTTAGTAACAGGGAGACTCGTTGCCAGTGGGGCACAGCCTCTGATCTGCAGTTAACTGTGAGTAAACGCGGTTATTGAAATAAAGGACGTTTTCAGCAAGATTAGTCTTACGGTGTGAACTGCTGTGCCAAGGTTATACAGCAGCAACAAGTCCTGTTCCTGGAGCACTTTTAGTGGGTAATGCAGTGCACTTCAGGCAGGCGGACCCAGGCCCATCCCCCCCTACCTGTACCACTTGTGGTGGTAAATGGGAGCCCTCTAACCCCCCCCCCCAAAAAAAAACCCACTGTACTTACATGTAGGTGCCCCCCTTCACCATTGAGTGCTATGGTAATGGTGTAGAGTTGTGGGGAGTGGGATTTAGGGGGGATTTGGGGGTCTCAGCACCCAAGGTAAAGGAGCTATGCACCTGGGAGGTAATTTAATGTTTTTTCCTATTTTTTAAAAGTGCCCCCTAGAGTGCCCGGTTGGTGTCCTAGCATGTGAGGGAGACCAGTGCACTATGAATCCTGGCCCCTCCCACGACCCAAAGCCTTGGATTTGGTCATTTTTGAGCTGGGACGCTTCGGTTTCGATTATCGCTGAAAAATGAAAACGCCCAGCTCAAACAAATGTCCACATCTCAAAAACGTCCACATCCAATGCATTTGCCTGGCACAAACCGTATTTGCGAAACTAAACATAAACATCCATCTTTTTCGAAAATACGATTCGGCCCACCCCTTCATGGACCCATTCTCGGAGATAGACGTTCTTACACATGGGCGTTTGCGTTCGATTATGCCCCTCCACATATTTTGGAAACTTATATTATTTTGTTGCTAATTAAGCAAAATTGCCTCCCTTTCTGTTCAATAAGAAAAGAAGTCAACTACATGCTCTCTTTCACCCTTCTGTCCTTGTTACCTAGATTCAGCTTTCCTAAGTGTTTGCTCTTTCCATATTCTGTCCCCCCCCCCCCCACCGGACCATCCCAAACCACTGTTCCCTCTAAGCTGAGTGGGAGTCCCCCAGCTGTATTGCTGCCAGTGGGGGGGTGGTGCTTCAGTGCTGTGTTTTCAATCGCTAGGAACAGGTAGATTCTCTGGAGTCCTACCGAGCTTGCTGGTCCCACACTACTAAAAATGTGATAGTGAAACAGCACCCCCCACTGGCAGGACTGTAGTGGAGGACTCCAACTTAGCTTAGGGAGAACAGCGCCCCTAACCTAGCCGGTTAGTGTTTTGGTGGTCAAAGGGCATATTCAGCAGCACTGTCCACTTAAGTGGCACTGAATATCTGGGCATATCCAGCTCAAAAGCCTCTCCTGCCCAGTTGAACCCTTTTGGATATCGACCCCCCCCCCCCCTTATTTTTAAGACGTGAAAAATAGCATTGTAGTTTCTGTGAAGTGGTCTAGGTAAGTTTTCCTACAAGTTGAAACTTGATGGAAAGAAGGGCCTATTGAATCAGGTCTCAAGTCCCATTATGCTTACTTGTATGTAGTTTTTGGAAACATCAGTTTTTTTCTTATAACCCAATGCGTGCGAACTTTGTTATGTAAAACTGTTTTCAATATTCCTTTAATGAGTCTTCCTTTTTTCATTCTGTTTTTCTATGTTTATCAGCTGCATAATTAAACAGTTTAGCATTCTTTCTGCCGGTTCTTAGAGCACATTTTCCCAAATTTACTGATGTCTATACACTGACAGAATTGGCAAATGGAAGCAATTAAGAAAAAGGCTGGTCTAGGTCTCACAGTGGATGCATGCAGCTCGCATGAAATAATCCAGTTTGCCCTCTTTGATGCTTACAGTGTGTTCTCATTTACCAGTGATGAAAGTCATAAATACACTGAACAGTGCTATCTAAAAGATTATCGAAGTGGTGCCACAGAAAATGATTAATAACTACTCTATTTTTGTTAAACTAGCATTCCTTGCCTTCAAGCATTTTTAAATTTCAGATGCTGGTGTAGTGATGATGTTACAGTAGGTGGCGCTTCAACACAGTTCACCTGTAAAGGGAACTCCAAATTGTACATCAAATGTTACAGTAACCTGTCACGCAAGCAGGAGCATTAGCCTTGTTTAGCAACAATAACACCAGAATGTTCTTAACAAGCACAGAAATGATAACTAAATCATTTCAGCATGTCTTGTCTAGTATAAAAAATAGGGAGATGAGTACATTAAGCCCTATTCACTGTACAGTTGGTTCTTAATTTCACCAACCTGGAATTGTTAGTATCATTCAGTGCAGCCACAAAAAAATGAACCTAGACACAGAGCTTTCACTTTTAACAATTTTGCTTTCTTACGCTGTGACCTTGAGGAACTGACGTACCATGACTATAGCATTTCCCATATACAGTAGAAAAGAGTGAATCAGACAATTGCTTTAGTTGGTTTTGTATCTTCTGGCATGTTCAGTCACTGTATGCTGGTAATAAACACCAACCAAAAGATTTCCAATTACCCTTTCAACATCTTCCTCACTGACATAATGATAGGGTGTAGAAACAGTAGAACACTGAAAGGTGTCACTGATGAAGTAAGTTTTGACCTATGGCTAGAAGATTATTTAGTTGATATTCAGCCCGTGGTGGTTAGTGTTTTTTTTTTTTTTTTTAAAGACTGACTGCCATGAGCAGAATTAGCCATCGATATTCAATGCTGGGCCATGTCTGGATATTGGCATTGAGTATCAGTTCCTAGTGAGATGGCCACAAGAGCTTATGCAGGTAGGCTGAGACCTGCATAAGGGATGCAGGTGCCCTCTCATACTCTGATTCCCCCTCTCTGCCTCGCTAAGTTGATCTCCCTCCTACCACCCCTTGATGTCAAGAAGAGTAGACCAAGTCTTCCCCTACTCACCCAATTCCATCCCTCTAGGCCCCCCTGTGACTACCTTAAGAGTCCTAGTAGACTCTTGGAGTCTAAAGGGCAGAAGTGATGCCCCTCATTGATCCCTTTACAAAATGGGTGCCACAACCTGTAGCAGCCCCTTCCCTCCCTCCCCCTCCTTAACCCAATCCGACCCCCCCCCCCCCCCACCCACACATACACACCACCATTAAAATAAAGGTCCCTGGTAGTCTAGTGCCCCAACACACACACACACTCTCTACTTTAAAAGAAGTGTTAAGTCAGTCTTTGACTCTTTTGAGTGTACTGTGATAGAACAACTTTATGTTTCTATCAGCTGGGGTAATATCTGGTGCAACTTTGTCAAAATGAACTAAGTTGGATTTATCTGCTTAATACTGTTATATTGATTGGCTTAAATGCCAGCACTGAGTGGAATGTTTTTTACTGATTGAACACTGTTATAGAGTGCTGGCCAATGTTGATTCCTTCCCTGTTAGTGGATTAGTCATGAAGGAAGTGCCTTGGTCTGATGTTTCATATACGTTGGCATCCGAACCTTTCTGCAGCCATTTTGAGACTAAATTATGCCAGGAGGTGTTTGTATTATATCCTGTAGCAACCTTTGGAAAAACAAGGCCTTTGTTAAGAGTAGAATGAGTGTTTTATCATCTGGGGTTTGACTTATTTTGAAACAAATTTGACATATGGATAAGTATTTGTAGTTTTTATGGCAATATTTGTATAATTTTTCTCAATTAGCAACCTGACTGTAATCTCTGTTTTGGGAGCGGCTTGTGACTTATTGTTTTTCTTCTTTTGGACCAAAGGTTGCATTATTGAAAGTGGGATTCTGTTCTAACTTACAATTGAGTTGCTGTAGCCCGAGAACAATGTTGGCGTATGGCTATTGAGCAGTGTACTTTTTTCTCCACTTTTTTCTTGTTTAGTTAAGTAGAAGTAACTTTGTCATGCACACTAGATTTGTCTAGCCACTTCCAGGACATGCTGCTATTTTATTAGATGTTTGTGAGGTTTTGGCAGTTTGGTTCCTTTCTTTGTGGTAATTAAAATCACCCATTATTATGGACATTAGCACCCTACATGGCACTCAAAATTGTATGTGCAAATTTGGGCATGCATCCAATTTGTGTGTGCAATTTAAATGATAATTGAGCCAATTAACTTTGATAATTGGGCACTAATTATAATTATCAGGGCTAATTGGCATTAATTTAAATTGGGGTGTGGTCATGGGAGGGACATGGGTAGATCAGGGGCATTCCTGTAATTTGCACACATTTTTATAGAATGAGGTAGATCCATGCCTAATTTAGGCTTAAACATTTACACCAGGTTTTACTTGGTGTACATCCGCATAGCCAAAATTGGGTATGGATCCTGGTGCTGAACACTATTCTATAGACGGCACTCAACTCTGAGCACTGTTTATAGAATAGCACTTAGTACTAATTTTTATCAGTGTCCAAATTTGGGCGCCATCCCTCTGATTCTGTAAAGGTTGCCAAAAATTGTACATGCAAATTTATGCACATTCCCAATTTGCGTGCGCAATTTAATTGAATAACAAGCCAATTAGTGCCAATAATTGGCTTTTTAACAAGCAATTATTGGCACTAATTTAATTTAATTGGGTGTTATGCATGTAAAGTTAGGTGCGGGATCTGCATCTAAACTTTACACGTGGCCCAAAAAAGGTGGTGTGGAAAGGGATGGTTATTGGTCTTTCACTGCAGAAAGGGGGTGTGGCTTTGGATATCATTACAGAATAACAAATCCCTGCACGTAAATCTAGGTGCAAGCATTTACACCACATTTTCATTGGTGCAAATGGTCATGCCTACATTTACATGTGACCATATCACTTAAGTGTTATTCTATAAACTGCACTGAACTTCCGGCACGGTTTAAGCAGAGGGTTTCAGTGCAGATTTTTTAGGCACCATTTACTGAATCTACCCCCATATATAGAATTGAGTCCTAAATCTGCATTTATGTGCCAACATTTAGGTGCTATCATTTTCACCAGGCATAAATGTAAGCACATAAATGTACTTTGGGATGTAACATGGTATTCTATAAGCTATTGCTCTAAATAAGGGACTTGGCCATGAACTGCCCACATAGATGACCCCCTTGCAGTTCCACACTATGGACTGAATTCAGTAAATGGCACTCTGAACGGTATTCTACAGCAGGCATTCCAGAATGGGCACCATTCAAAGAAAAGCATGTGCTGCTGGGATCTACACTCAGCTTTGGGCATGAGGAGTTACATCAACTGAAACCAGGTTCACTCCCAATGCACAAGTTGGGCATACGTCCGCACTGTTCTATGTTTGTTATTCAAGATTGTACTTGGTCTAATTTCTCAATATATGATTCCTTTTGTATCAATATCAGGACGACACCACAATATTCAAAAGTCACTTCCCTAGTCCTTAGGGGATTAGTGTGAATAAATTGTTCACTTGCTTATTTGCATGTCAAGCAGTTAGTTTATGGAATTCCCTTCCATTTAAAATAAGCCATATATCTAGTTATAATATGTTTAAAAAAGGACTTAAGACAATGTTCTTTTACAAACATGTAATTAGTAATATGTTGTAGTACTTTAATGAAAATGTGTTTCTGTAAGGTTATTGATGAGCATGTTATTAAGATTTTGTGAGAATTTTGGATCATTTTGTTACATCCTAGGTCTATTTTTGATCTAGTATCTTAGTTGTAATACATTATGAACTATGTTACTGGTATTATCGGGCTAACTAAGGGGTCCTTTTACAAAGGCAAGCTGAAAAATGGCTTGCGGTAGTGTAGGCACGGGTTTTGGTCATGCGCCAATCCATTTTTTACTGCGTGTCCATTATGGGTCTGAGCCCTTACCACCAGCCATTGACCTAGCAGTAAAGATTCACACTGTAACCGAGTGGTAATGACCTATGCACACCAAATGCTACTTGATGCGCGTCCATTATGCGTGCCCGAAAATAAAACATATTTTTCAGACGCGGATGCGCGCCAAAAATGAAATTACCGCAAGAGCCATATGGTAGTCAGGCATAGTAAAAGGGCCCCTCACTGTAACTGTAATACCCCTTTTGCAGATCACTTAGGTGATATTCTATAAATGGACACAGTCTGCTGCTTCTGCCCTGTTTCAGCTCCTCCCATCCATTTAAACACTTTTTTATGCCGAAAACTCAGCCTAATGTTAGGCACCGTATATTGATTTCTCTCGTATGTGAGTTGTGCATTAAGCTTAAATAATAGAATTTAGCACCTAAGTGGCATTAACGTGTATCAGTTTTTAATTTAATTTGATACAAATTCTTATAGCCCGTTACTTTCAGCCTTAAGAACATACAGAGTGGATTACAACAGACAGTGAAACAGTAATAACAACACATCAAATAACTACCCTACACTTCCCTTCCCCCGACTCCCAAACCCTCATCCCCAGAAAAAGAAGAAATACAGCCATCAAACAACCATGTTTTCAAATGCTTTTGAAATATTGCATAATCACAAAGCATTTTAAGGTCCTCAGGAAACTTATTCCAAAACCCCTGCACAGCTCCCAGAAAGGACAAGCCTCGCATTTGTAACAAACAATACTCCTTGGCAGAAGACAATGCCAAAACATAAGAGGTACAAGAATGCAAGGCACGACAAGGTTGGTAGGGCAAAATTCAATCGGCAACCAATGTACAGCATAAAGCAATGGGGTAATATGATCCCACAATTTCCAAAAAGTAATCAAATATGTCGCCATATTCTGAGCACGCTGCAGTTTCCACAAAATATACTTAGGAAGACACATATAAAGAGCATTACAGTTGTCCAGGCAGGTCAGCACCATTGCCTGAATCAAAGTACAAAAATCTTGTGGCCGCAATAAAGAGCCATACTGTCTAGCCATCTTCAATTTTACCCATGCTGCATGAACCACCTCAGCCACCTGCAAATCCAAAGTAAGAGTAGAATCTAAAAAAAATTAAAATATTTCAAAGCAATCACCTTCCCAACGACCCACAAATGTTACATTCATGCACATAATATTCTATAATCTTACCGTTCAAATAGTGTTTACATTTAGGCGTTAGGATTTATACAATTAGGGGGATATGCCACTAGATATTATATAAGAAACAGTTATATGTTTGAATATTTGGAAGTAAGACCAATGCCAGGCAGACTTCTGCAGTCTGGATTCCATAAATGTCAAAAACAGATCTGGATTGAGGCTGGCGTGGGCTTCAAAGGCAGCTTCAGTAGTTGAGAAGACAGACCGCTGCCAGGCAGACTTCTACGGTCTGTGCCCCAGTATTGGCAGGGAAATATAGAGATGTGGAAGGTCAGTTTTTGAAAGAACATACAAGTCAGAATTGGAAGGTCCTGCTCATAACAACCAACAAAAACCCATCTCACAGCAATTTTTGAACAGGAAAGACGTCCACATTTCCTGTTCAAAAATACATGAGATGTGTCCTTATGCTGGGGATGTCCATCCTGAACAACCATTTTTCAAAGTGAAATGTTTAAATGATGAACGAAGGAAACCAAGGCACAGGGATGTCTATCTGGCAGAATTATTATGAAAATGGCCACACAGACACCCTTGTAGAACAGAGGAGTAGCCTAGTGCAGGGAACATAAGAATATAATAGCCATACTGGGTCAGACCAATGATCCATCTAGCCTAGTATCCTATTTCAAATAGTAGTAAAGCAAGGTTACAAGTACCTGGCAGAAAGCCAAATAGTGGCAACTAAAGGTCACAAGTTTAAATCCCACTGTAACTTTTTTTTTTTTTTTGTAAATGCGATCCCTTTAGGAACAGAAAAATACCTGCTGTACTTGAATGTACACCACTTAAGCAGCTTTCTGGCTTGCAGGGGTCTTATATCTTTAGGTACCAGAGGCATAGCTAAGTACTTTACAAAAGGTCTACTCACCCTGATATCATAACCTGGCTATGCTTCTGTTAGGTACAGTAGGTATGTTTCTGTTCTTGGAGGGAGCCCCAGAAAAAAAAACTAATAAGAATTACTGTGGAATTTGGACCCGTTTCCCTTGGTTTACAAGCCACTGTACTAGCCTCTAGGCTACTCCTTTGACTTGCTGTCTTGTTCAGAACGGCTATAATATCTGCAGCTGACACAGAACCTGGTTTTCCTTTCCAGTTTTACTTTCAGGGGAGAGGGTAGGGAACAGAAACCACTGTGCGATTAAGAAGGGGACATGCCATAATCACTCCAGTGGTCAACTGCTCAATCAGAACACCTTATTGTAAACTGGATATGACTGAAACAGGTCTAGATAAAAATGTCATTTTTAAACATGGACATTTCTTCCCATTCGAAAATGGCTGTTGGACATCCTACTTTTGGGTTCTCCCTAGTCTCACTCAAAACATGCCCACAACACGCTAGGTTAGACTGGATGAAACGTGCAGGTCTTTTTCTGCCAATATTTACTATGTTACATTTGTTCATGGTTTTATCCACTATAATAATGATGAGCAGACAGACTTTCAAGAGTTCTCCCTTATGGTCAATGTAGCAATGGCAGTGCATACGTGGACATAGGAGGACATCCTTGACTCCTGGATCACCAGATATTTTATCTTAGTCGCTGCTATTATTTTAGCAAAGGCTGAAATCATGCAAGTGACACTGAATGAAATGGCAATATGTGAACACAACAAAAACACTGCAAGATAACTTACAGGGCTTCTTGTTGGTCCCGCACAATTGATTGTGCATATTACACCTTACACCTCTAGAAGGAGGCTCTCTCTGAAACAGTGTAAGTGTTGAAACATCATCTCTAACATACATTGGCATAAGGGTGAGGCTCATTCCTGTAATAGTATGTACAAAATTAACCCATCTGGAATCATTACCTTGTTGATATCAGAATAAATTTCAGTAAAGAGTTTTGAATGAAGAAAGAATATAATATGTTACCTGAATTCTTACCCACTCATCCTAATTTTAATCTTGGTGAAAGTGCATGTTTGTGGCAGGCAGGGCAATCCTCTTGTTTCATGATCTAATTGTAGGGGATTGATTCCATACTGTGTTTGTAAAATGTGAAAGAGTGCCTTTATGGTGTCTCTTATACTCTATCCAAAGGTAAGTGTAACACACAGGAACCCCCCCTCCCCCCCTTGATTTCAGGATTGGAAGTTTCCTTAGTGCCACCGGTAGTGGACAGGAGGTAGAGGACCCCTGGTGATGTCAACAGTTGCTGAGGGAAGACTGCAGAGGGAGGAGCCTAGGGGAGTGGTCCATATCAGCCCAAGCAATAGGAGGTGGGGCTGGAGTGAGATAAGAAAGGAGATCAAGTGACTAAGAGAGTGTTTTTGGTTCCCCAGTCTCCCGCCAAGAACCAGGGGAGCAAGGGAGGATCCCAGAACTCAAGGAGTTGAAAATAGAGGGGAGAAAATGGAATTGGCCTTCTGTTCCAAAGCAAACATGGCAGAACTATATCCTTCACCCACAAAGGGAGAAGGATATGACTGTGGAGAAATCTTGGAGGGAAAATACACCCCAGGATGGGGAGCAAGAGATGGAAAGGCCTATTCTCATGAAAAAAAAAAATGAAGTGGATGGTGGGAGCAGAAGGGAATCCCCCGATTGAAGCCTTGAGTGAGGACATAAATGAATAATGGGGTCCTAAGCTACTAGTGTCAGAGGTCTTGGAAGGGACTTTTGCCAGCATAAGGAGAATGCTGAATGAATGAGCAGAGGCATAAGAAATGAATACCGAAAAGTAGTACTGCCATCATTGAAGTTAAACTGTAAATACGTACAATATGCCCTCTTGTGAGCATTCTTGAAAACTGTTATTCATTTTGACTATTCAGTAAAGTCAGCATTTGTAACGTAGACTGTTGTTAAGGTGTGGATTATTTAAGTTTCCGGACACAGATGAGGATGTGATGCTTCTCCAGTCTTCCAGAGACGACTCCGGCCCGTGGCTGAGCCTTGAACTACAAATTGAATTATGGACCCAGCCCTCTCATGCTCAACAGGGTCTTGAAGTAAGGCCAAATGAACTTTACCATAGGGCAAGGGCTACATAAGTGAGACACATGTACAGTGGTGGAAATAAGTATTTGATCCCTTGCTGATTTTGTAAGTTTGCCCACTGACAAAGACATGAGCAGCCCATAATTGAAGGGTAGGTTATTGGTAACAGTGAGAGATAGCACATCACAAATTAAATCCGGAAAATCACATTGTGGAAAGTATATGAATTTATTTGCATTCTGCAGAGGGAAATAAGTATTTAATCCCTCTGGCAAACAAGACCTAATACTTGGTGGCAAAACCCTTGTTGGCAAGCACAGCGGTCAGACGTCTTCTGTAGTTGATGATGAGGTTTGCACACATGTCAGGAGGAATTTTGGTCCACTCCTCTTTGCAGATCATCTCTAAATTATTAAGAGTTCTGGGCTGTCACTTGGCAACTCGCAGCTTCAGCTCCCTCCATAAGTTTTCAATGGGATTAAGGTCTGGTGACTGGCTAGGCCACTCCATGACCCTAATGTGCTTCTTCCTGAGCCACTCCTTTGTTGCCTTGGCTGTATGTTTTGGGTCATTGTCGTGCTGGAAGACCCAGCCACGACCCATTTTTAAGGCCCTGGCGGAGGGAAGGAGGTTGTCACTCAGAATTGTACGGTACATGGCCCCATCCATTCTCCCATTGATGCGGTGAAGTAGTCCTGTGCCCTTAGCAGAGAAACACCCCCAAAACATAACATTTCCACCTCCATGCTTGACAGTGGGGACGGTGTTCTTTGGGTCATAGGCAGCATTTCTCTTCCTCCAAACACAGCGAGTTGAGTTCATGCCAAAGAGCTCAATTTTTGTCTCATCTGACCACAGCACCTTCTCCCAATCACTCTCGGCATCATCCAGGTGTTCACTGGCAAACTTCAGACGGGCCGTCACATGTGCCTTCCGGAGCAGGGGGACCTTGCGGGCACTGCAGGATTGCAATCCGTTATGTCGTAATGTGTTACCAATGGTTTTCGTGGTGACAGTGGTCCCAGCTGCCTTGAGATCATTGACAAGTTCCCCCCTTGTAGTTGTAGGCTGATTTCTAACCTTCCTCATGATCAAGGATACCCCACGAGGTGAGATTTTGCGTGGAGCCCCAGATCTTTGTCGATTGACAGTCATTTTGTACTTCTTCCATTTTCTTACTATGGTACCAACAGTTGTCTCCTTCTCGCCCAGCGTCTTACTGATGGTTTTGTAGCCCATTCCAGCCTTGTGCAGGTGTATGATCTTGTCCCTGACATCCTTAGACAGCTCCTTGCTCTTGGCCATTTTGTAGAGGTTAGAGTCTGACTGATTCACTGAGTCTGTGGACAGGTGTCTTTCATACAGGTGACCATTGCCGACAGCTGTCTGTCATGCAGGTAACGAGTTGATTTGGAGCATCTACCTGGTCTGTAGGGGCCAGATCTCTTACTGGTTGGTGGGGGATCAAATACTTATTTCCCTCTGCAGAATGCAAATAAATTCATATACTTTCCACAATGTGATTTTCCGGATTTAATTTGTGATGTGCTATCTCTCACTGTTACCAATAACCTACCCTTCAATTATGGGCTGCTCATGTCTTTGTCAGTGGGCAAACTTACAAAATCAGCAAGGGATCAAATACTTATTTCCACCACTGTAGCATTAGACTCTCCTGTGTACAAAAAGTCTACTCCTTTTTGCCTACCATCCATTTCTGCAGTCAGTATGGTTGCATTTTAATGAGACAGAAATGCTGATAATGTGCTTCTAAGTCATGCTCATTTTCTTTCATGAGCTGTGAACCTGATGACGACTATGGTGTCCTATCCAGAGGAATACTCTTTCCCTTTCACCTTCCTCCTGCCTCTGAGTAGTTTGTTCTGCACTGTGCAGTGTAGAGATGTGAATGGATGGCATTCTAGTAGTAGTGTAATGCATAATTAAGTCCCAGAGCTGTGGAAAACTCTATTGCACACTGGGGCCAAATTCTCTGTTACAAAATATATTTTTTTCACAATTAAATATAAAGCAAAGCAGCTGGAACTGCGAGAATTGTTTCCCCAAGGATACCTGATGGGATTTGATGTGATGTGCTGTTTGTGAAGGGAATGATCTTCCCTGATATGTAGAGTTACTGTTGAAACAGTGAGACAAAAACAAAGCAGGCAAAGGACAGGGAAGACTTCTATATCAAGGGTCATGTAGAGCATTTTGAATCACCAAAAGGGATCAGTGTAAGGTCCCCATCAGAGTTTGCAGAGTGGAGTACCCTGTTCTGAGTTTCCTTAGTTTGTTGTCGTACTCTACTCCCATTGTCTTCAACTGGTGGTATGTAGGAATCCTGCCAGCCTTACTGTCTTTTGCCATTGTTGCATATGAAAGGAAGGAAACCCCCCTCTGTGGGTGGGATCTAATTATGGGCAGGACAAGTACAGTAGGGTAGAAAAATGAGCTGCATGGGCTGCAGTCTTCTATGGGCCAAAGTTTGGAAACCTATGCTCAATATAGAAATGAGTCTTCCCAAACTCATATGTAGCATTCTTTGTAAACTGAGTAAAGTATAAAATAATTTTTTTTAACACATTATAGAAGTATAACATAGCGCCTCAGATTAGACACCACAATGGGTCATCATAAGTACCAGTTCTATAACAGCACTTGGCCATGCCTGAGACATTATATAAAGCTAGTGTAAACCTGCTTCGATATGCTAAGTATTAGGTGCAATGGTTGGTGGAAATGGGCACGCCTAAGTGTGCTACGCAACACACGCAACTGTTAGTTGGGCACATCTCTTGGCATCATGCCCATGTGTATGTCCCCTTGCAGTTATACACCATGACACTTACACACTACTTTATAGGATAGAACGTAATGCATTTTGACTTGTATCTGCCAATTAGGATGACACTTATGCACACAATGCACCTGTAAGGGTATGCGCCCATTTATAAAATTGCATCCATTATATGTATATACTGTGGTTCACAAACCCATGGTTGCACCTGCAGCATTTCCAGTGACCTCACCTAGGTGTGTCAGAATGATGCACTTATGTACCTTGGGCCAGGGTCGTGACCCTGGAAGTAGTGTGCGTGGCCTATTTGGAAAGCCCTGCTGTAGTCTAATTTTCTTTTCTTTATCTTCTTTCTACTTTGTTTCTATGGAGTTGAGATGCATACATGTTTTTGAAGTTATTTAAATGAGGTAGAGTTGTGATTGAAATGTTCACAAGTATATTTGGCTTCTTGCCATGGGTAACATCATGGCATGAGTGGACTCAGTGAACTTCTTCCATCTAGTTCCAATCTCTGTATATTGAGAAAATTGAGAGAGAGATAATGAAAGTCATGAATATTATAATGAAACTTATAATATTATGCAATTCATGGGTGAGGCCATTATACAATTCCAAATACATCAGGGTTATATAACTTCTGAGACACGTGGGGTGTCTTAGTTGTGCTTTTTTTAACCTAAATATTTTTTTTGGTGGGGGTTAGATATGGTTATATTAGGGTTTCTGTCCTTACGTTTTGTAATTCTCAACTAGCTGTGTTGATATCTATCATTGTAACCTGCTCAGAATCTATGAGAAACTGGGTGGGGTATAAATATTCAGAATAGAATAAGGTGTGGTCAGTTTTATTTGTCAAGTAACTATAGGTCATGTGTAGTCAGCTATGCTCACGCTCGGTTAATAGTGCTTTGCTGGGAGTCTGATGTAACTAGTCGTGACCATCTCCTAGCTTCCACACCACCGAGCGTCAGAAAGCTGCACAGGTCACTAACCACGCTCTCCACTTCCATGAAGTGAAGAGGGAAAATAATCTAAATTGGATTGTTCCTGATTTTGGAAGAAATCAGACTTTTACTGTTAAACAATTTACATTTATTAAAAATACAAGTAACAAAAGTATTGAAATAACATTAAATCTTTTCGGAACTCGGAATTATCAACTATTCTCAATTTTGTCATACATTTTTTTAAAGAGTGAAACCCTTTGGACTTAAATTTTCCTTTCTTTCAGGTCAAACACCTTTACCATCAGAGTCCAGCAACTATCAGATAAGTTTGTTTCCCTTAAAACCTCTTCTCTATGTGCAAACAGTCATGCAACCTTCTTAAAAAAAAAAAAAACCCTTCTGCATAGTTGACTTCTGAATATTTCAATTAAGAAATTGATTCTTTGTTCCACTTTTCTCTTTTTCAGGTGTCTCTTCTCTTCCGGAATTAAGGTAAGTATGAACTCTAAGAATTTTGTGATAATAATTGTTAATAATGCTCTTTTTCAACTGTACTTAGCTGTAGAGCTGCAACACTTCACGAGGTCTTTCTTGCGGTGGGGCCCTTTGGACAGATGTTTTCTCCAGCGGTGTTGTTCTTCAGCTACACCTCTCACTTAACAAATAAAAAGGAAGCAATACCCTGCCTTCCTACTTTCCCTGGAAGCCGTCAAAAAGGGTTTTTAATCATAACTGGGGCCATTAATTACAAGGAAATAAATTTAAATAAATTACCCTGTCCTTTACAAACCTGTTCTTTGTACTTTTATTCCCTAACCTAAACAGAGTGTTTGTTCTTCTTGTAGCGATGCAGCACAACTTACCACAATCTGTTACCAGGCTTACCCCTCAACATTCCACTCCTTCACTTCCCATATACACTCCTATTTTTTAGTAAAACTTTCCTCACTCCCACTCCGGCTTCCTAATCCACCTTTAATCTCGCACAACACTGTCATCTACTCCCCCCCCCCCCTTCTTTAATCAACCTCGCCCTATCACACACTCACTATTCAAACACCACTCACACTCCTTAAGTGACCAAACACAAAGGAACACGCTTCCCACTTGTATCAACACTTTTCCTTATTCCCCTTAATTACCAAGATACCCTAAAAACACTCTGTCTCCCCTTTTCACTCATCAAATCACACCCTTCCACTCACAGACACCACAACACTTCCTCACTCACTGAAGTCCCAAATCACTCTGACCAACTGCCAGCCAAGCCGTTTCTCAGGAAATGGACACTTCGGCTTGGGGTTCCAAACCCGAGCAGCCAATCCTAAGTCCTGCTCAACATTCCGCACCTGCCTGCTGACAAGCGGAATGTTGAGCAGCACAACTTAATCTCCATTTTAAATAGGAAAACCCCATAGGAATCTATGGGAAATTCCTAAAACACTTCAAAACAACAATAAATTTATGTTAAATCACCCCACATTTCCTATGCCCACTAAACTTCCCATTCCCTACCTAACTGTATTTTTATAATTTAAATATTCCAAAATTTAACGTCCGCCCGCCATTATTCCACTTAAACTTCTTCCAAAAATCCCAAATTCAGTAAAAACCATTCCAAAAATTCAATAAATACTTCCTTAACCTGCCCCATCGAATTTAACAATTTAACCCTTTCCTATCCCTGTTAAACCCCCGCTCGTCCAAAACCCCTATTTAAAAACTAAAAATTGAAAAACTAAATCACCACAAAAATCCTAAAAAATTCCCCGAACCCAAATCTGAAAACTAAATTTAAATAACTTGAAACCCCGAATTTTTAAAAATAAAAAACGCTATTTATGCAAATTTAAAATCAACCACTTAACATTTTGGGTCAAGTGACCCCTTACCTGATCCGGGATTTTCCTCTTACTCGATGTCTTCCCTTGATTCCGGTCCCGGATGTCCCCACGCGAAAACGGAGCCAAAACAAAAAAAGCTCCTAAGCCGGCCCAAAATCTAGGCCCCGACTTTGGCCTACTCGGTGCTATGCGCATTCCCAACATGTGCATGAGGCGCGCCGCCCCATGCATGCATGTGCACGACTCCCGCGAATCGCGGCCATTTCCTTTTAAAAAAAAAAGGCTGGCTCTTCCCCGCAGCGCTGCCTCCTGCCACGCTCCTCTTCAGCCCTGAAAATGGGCCCGACGACCCTCCCGGACATCCACGCGTCCCAGGAGACAGAAAAACTTCAGCGCTGCTTCCTGCAGCGCATCTCTCCTCTCCCTCTCTCCTGCTGGCGCGATTCTCAGGCCCGAATGCCTCTTTACTCCCGGGGACATGCCCCATCGCCCCCGGGAGTCAGAAAAACCCGACGCTGCGTCTCCTACAGCGCTCCAGCCACCTGAATCTCATACCTGCTCCAAAATAGCCCCGGAGCCCCCAAAATGGACCCAGATAAGTATTATTTTTTTCCTTTTAATTCTTAACCCCCGTTACATCATGCATTTTTCTGAATGCCTTTTAAGAGGAAACTTCATCCTGATGTATGGTGAAAAAGCCTCAAGCTGAAAACCAGGGAATCCAGGATTCATATCTTGTTGGTGCTCCTTGGGCAAGGCACTTGGGGGCCCTTTTAGGGCAGCAAGTCCAACGAGGGCTTACCACTCGCTCTTCTGAGACTACCACTGGCCCAGCGCAGCCGCTGGCAGTAGCCCCGCCCCAAACATGCATCATTTCCTCAGGAAAAAGAAAACCCTTGGAAATGACTTGCAAGGTGATAACCTGGTGGTAATCGGGCTTCGCCTTCTGCTGCCTGGTTACGACCAGGTTTATGCAGGAGTTCTTATTGCCATCTCAATGGGTGTCAGTAAGGGCTCCACGCTGTATGGCCATGCGGTAAGAGTTATCTCACCGTGTGGCCATTTGGGGGGGGGGGGGGCTTTTACCGACTATGGAAAAAATGGCCCTGGTGCACAGGAAAAATGTTACCGCCGCTATCGCAGGGCCCTTTTTCCCATAGCTTAGTAAAAGGACCCCTTCACCCTTTGTTGCCTCAGGTACAAATGAAGAGACTGGTTCACGTTATTTACCATGTATTCCACTTGATTAGATGAAGGCTAGTCACTAAGTACACAGGTTTTCTATGGTAGAAACTTACCACAGTTTTCTGTATCAGCCTCATGGATTGTAAGCCTGTCAAGGAGAGACAAAAATCTCCTGCATCTGAACATAACTCATATTTGAGCTACCAATAAAAAGGTGTGGGATTAATATCAAATAAAATTAATTAAAATTAAAGATGAATGGAGCCATTGCAGAAAACCTCATGGTAGAACCAGGTCAGTGTGCAGCTCTACTTCAAAATTAGTGCTCCAAAATATCTGCAGCAGGCTATAAGCAAGGAGCATGCAAACTATTGCCACTCATAGCAAAATGTCACCCTTCCTGTCAGTGATTGAGCTGTGATTGGTTCACACACAGACAGGAAGGGTGATATTAAAAAAAAAAAGAGGCAGCACAAATGGAGGCACCAACATCTGCATTGGTCTCCCTCCCTCACTGAACTGATCCTACAATCCCTGGTGTCTAGCAGCACCCCTCCCCCAAACCTCTATGTGACCCTCCTTCCCTCCACCTCTAACTCAACCCCCCCCCAAAAAAAAACTTAAAAACATTCCCTGTGGTCTAGTAGCACCTCTCACCTATCTAGCCCCCTTAGGGTCTCTCGAATCCCACTTTCAAACCTTAAGAGGCAGGAGCCATGCTCACTCACTCCTGCCTGCAGCACCACTATGGTGGTGCCCGACCCCATGCAGTGTATTTTAGGCAGTGCTTTTTTTAATAGAAAAAAAGGTGCCGGTACTCATTATGGGCGGGGTCACCACATATGGCTCCATCCCTACGATAGCCACACCCACATTAGCCACACCCCTTATACCAGCTATGGCGCATATAAACAGACATTGTTGAAAACATTATACTAGTATAGGAGAACAAAATAACGTGATTTTTTTCATTATAAATAATTTCTGTAAGCTGTTACAGCTCCAGTATACCCAGTGCAAAATAAGACAGCAGATGTAAGTTCTCAAATTGGACATATTTCAAACACTAAAATGAAAATAAAATTATTTTTTCTACCTTTTTTGTCTGGTGACTTTGTTTTTCTTTCCAAATTGGTCCCAGTCTCTGATTCTGCTGCTCTGTATCTGTTCCCTTAACTCCGTTTCCAGGGCTTCCTTTTCATTTATTTCTTTACTTTCCTCCTTTTTTCTTCATTTCTTGTCCTACAACCGTAAGTAAAAGCTGTCCACTGGATCCAGCTTCTGCCTATTTTCTTCATCCATGTGCAGTTTTTCTCCTCTCTTCCTTTTCCCTCATCTCATCTCATTCCTCACTCTTCCCTCACCACCGTCCATGTCCAGCATTTCTTCTCTCTCCCTTCCCTCTCCTCCATCCATGTCCTGCAACTCTCTTCTCTCCCCTGCCCCCCTCCAGCCATCCATACCCACCCAGCGATTCCCTTGGCTCCCCTGCCCCCCCTCCAGCTATCCATACCCACCCAGCGATTCCCTTGGCTCTCCTGCCCCCCTCCAACCATCCATACCTACCCAGCGATTCCCTTGACTCCCCTGGCACCCCTCCAGGCATCCATCCCCTCTCTCCCTGAGCCCTGCCCTCCCACCCATGCTCCTCTGTCCCCTGCCCCCTCCATTCATCCCTATCCAGCAATTCCCCTCTCTCCCTGAGCCCTGCCCTCCCATCCATGCTCCTCTGTCCCCTGCTCTCTCCATTCATCCCTATCCAGCAATTCCCCTCTCTCCCTGAGCCCTGCCCTCCCATGCTCCTCTGTCCCCTGCCCACTCCATTCATCCCTATCCAGCAATACCCCTCTCTCCCTGAGCCCTGCCCTCCCATCCATGCTCCTCTGTCCCCTGCCTCCTCCATTCATCCCTATCCAGCAATTCCCCTCTCTCCCTGAGCCCTGCCATCAATGTCCAGATGGTCCTCTCTCCCTTGCCCTCCCGCTCCCATGTCCAACTGCCTGCCTGCCCTGGCGCCCTATTCCCCCCCCCCAAGGATCCTTTTTCTTTTATTATTTTAAATTTACCTGGCCTCCGAGTCCGACCGCATGGGCAGCAGCGTCACTGAAAGCGCTCCCCTCCCGAGTCCCGACGTCTGTAGCAAAAGCTTCCTGATTCGTTCATTCTCAGTGTCCCGCCCTCGAGGGACACTGAGAATGCAACAGAACAAAGACTTTTTTGACTGCAGGACGAAGAGGACGTCGGCTGGCGGGGATTGGGGTTCCCCGCCAGCAAAACCAAAGGTAGGTGATGGCGGGGGAGGGTTCGCGGGGGGGGGAGGGTCAAGAGGGCGGGAGGTTGTGAAAAGTGGCGGCGGGTTGGCAATGGGGGGGCGGCAATGGTGGGGGGGGGGCGGCTTTCAATTATACCAATTTGGACGACCCTGTGAGAAGGACGCCCATCTTCCGATTTATGTCGAAAGATGGGCGTCCTTTTCTTTCGAAAATGAGCCCAATAGTGTATCTAGATTTTCAGACTGCTTTTGACAAAGTTCCTCATGAGAAAATCCTGAGAAAATTAAAAAGTCATGGGATAGGAAGCAAAGAGGGGCATAATTGAACGAAAACGTCTATCTCCATGGGCGTTTATCTCCGAGAACGGGTCCGTGAAGTGGCGGACCGAACCGTATTTTCGAAAAAAATAGATGTCCATGTTTTATTCGACAATTTGTGAACTGGGCGTTTTTGTTTTTCAGTGATAATGGAAAATGAAAGCGCCCAGCTCAAAAACGAATAAATCCAAGGCATTTGTTCGTGGGAGGGGCCAGGATTCGTAGTGCACTGGACCCCCTCACATGCCAGGACACCAACCGAGCACCCTAGGGGGCACTTTTACAAAAACAAAAAAAAAGGTAAAAGAGCTCCCAGATGCATAGCACCCTTCCCTTGTGTGTTGAGCCCCCCAAATCCCCCTCAAAACCCACTGCCCACAAGTCTACACCATTACTATAGCCCTAAGGGGTGAAGGGGAGCACCTACATGTGGGTACAGTGGGTTTGGGGGGTTTGGACGACTAAGCATTAAGCAGCACAATTGTAACAGGTAGGGGGGGGGATGGGCCTGAGTCCACCTGCCTGAAGTCCACTGCACCCCCTAACAACTGCTCCAGGGACCTGCATACTGCTGCCAGGGAGGTGGGTATGACATTTGAGGGTGAAAATAAAAAGTTGTGAAACATCATGTTTTGTGGTGGGAGGGGGTTGGTGACCACTGGGGGAGTCAGGGGAGGTCATCCCCGATTCCCTCTGGTGGTAATCTGGTCATTTAGGGCACTTTTTGGGGCCTTATTCGTGAAAAAACAGGGTCCAGGAAAAGTGCCCTAAATTCTAGCTACAAACGCATACTTTTTTTCCATTATCGGCGAAAGGCGCCCATCTCTCCTCAGCCGATAACCACGCCCCAGTTCCACCTTCGCCACGCCTCCAACACGCCCCCGTCAACTTTGTACGCTTCCGCGATGAAGTGCAGTTGAAAACGTCCAAAATCGGCTTTCCATTATACCGATTTATTCGTTTTTGTGAGATAAACGTCTATCTCCCGATTTGGGTCGAAATCTAAGCGTTTTTCTCTTTCAATTATAAGGTGGAAAGTCCTTCTGTGGATTAGTAATTGGTTATTGTACAGAAAACAGAGGATAGGGTTAAATGGACATTTTTCTCAATGGAGGAGGATGAATAGTGCAGTGCTGCAGGGAGCTGTACTGGGACCGGTGCTATTTATAAATGATCTGGAAATCTGTACAAGTGAGGATATTAAATTTGCAGATGACACTAAACTATTCAAAGTTGTCAAAACACATGCAGAGTATGAAAAAGTGCAGGAAGACCTTAGGAAACTGGAAGACTGGGCATCCAAATGGCAGATAAAATTTAATGTGGACAAATGCAAAGTGATGTACGGGAAGAATAATTTGAATCATAGTTACCTGATGCAAGGGTCCACCTTAGGAGTCAGCACTCAAGGGATCTAGGCGTCATTGTAGACAATATGCTGAAATCTTCATTGGTCACATGCAGAACATAGACCACCCCTTACCAACTGCAGAATAAAAGACAAAAAATTAGAAATTGCAGAGAAGCCGAGAACACAGACCACCCCTTACAAATTTCAGAATAAAACATAAAAAATTAGAAATCAAAGAGATGGCAAAGTACCCAGTTCCAGGCTTGAGATTTTGTGCAGTCCTGATTTAAACTTCATAACCCAAATCAGTGTGGGATTTGCAGTGCCTGATCCTGCCCAAGGAAATCAGTTCTGCAAGCCCCATAACAATGGGGTGGTCAGAAATGCAAGACTGTCCCAAAATCTCAAGCCTGGAACTGTAGCCCAGCATCAACCCTGTCCTCCCCCCCCCCCCCCCCCCCATAGTTTGGCATCAGCCGCGGGAGAAAAGGCAGCGACAGCGATCAAAGCAGTGGCGTACCTAGGGTAGTTGACACCCGGGGCTGGTCATTTTTTTAACACCCCCCTCCAAAATCCAGTACTAGGCATACTGAGAATACAAAACACTCAAGACCTATAGAGCAATTCTAGCATATCATAAGCAGTCATTTCTATAAAGCATCTTAAACCCTACAGTGAGCACTAGAACATCAATTCACCTATTGTAAAACGAAACCAGACAGAATAGTATAGATCATCGATCCTGCAAAGTCAATGCCAACTGAAAGCCATGTCTTTTTCACAAACACAGAAACACCCTAATCCACTATAGAATAAGTAATCATAAACTTTCTATTTAGACAAAAATTAAACTGAACCCCCATGATGCTAGACTCTGCATACAATGCAACACCACAGAAACAGAAAATGTCCTCTAGTACTGTGCAAAATATAAAGACAGCAGATGTAAATTTGAAAAAAACTAACAAATACCAATCACCACTTTACAAATTAACAAATAGAAATAAAACAAATATAGAAAATAAAATAATACCATTTTATTGGACTAATACATTTAGCTTTCATAGGCCAAAACCTCCGTCCTCAGGTCAATACAGTATGGTGCTGTTACAATATCCTATCCGGACCTGAGGAAGGGGGTTTTGTTTTCCGAAAGTTAGTCAAAATGTATTAAAATTAGTCCAGTAAAAAGATTACCTTATTTACATGTTCTATTTATAAACATTTATTAACACATCTACAATACTACTTTATCCTAAAGCAAAAAAATAAAAATATATATTTTATTTACAGTTTGTTGTCTCTGGTTTCTGCTTTCCTCATCTTCTTTTCACCATTTTCCTTCCATCCAGCATCTGTCTTCGCTCTCTCTCTCTGCCATCCAGTGTCTGCCCTCTCTGCCGTCCCTTCCATCCACTGTCTGCCCTTTCTCTCTGCCCCTTCAATCCACCATTTGCCCTCCCTCTCCCATCCATCCATCCAGGGTCTGCCCTCCCTCTCGCTGCCCCTTCATTTTGGCCCCCAGTTCCAGCCCCATTATCCCACCTGCCCCTAGTTCTAGCCCCAGCCTACATCTCCCACCTGCCTCTCATTTCAGCCCCCAGTTCCAGCCCCATTATCCCACCTGCCCCTAGTTCTAGCCCCAGCCTACATCTCCCACCTGCCCCTCATTTCAGCCCCCAGTTTCAGCCCCACTATCCCACCAGTCCCCAGTTTCAACCCCGGTACTTTTCTGTCACCAGTCCCGAGCTTCAGCCCCAGCCACTTCTCCTTGTCCCCTTTTCAGCCCCCAGTCCGCACAGTTTCAGCCCCTGCCCCTTTTCAGCCCCCAGTTTCAGTACTAGCCCCCTTATCCCACCTACCCTCCTTTTCAGCCCCCAGTTCCCTTCATCCACATGCCTTGCATTAGGGCCCCCCTTTTCAGCCCCAGACTCATTCTCCCACCTGCCCCAGGCATGGCCCCATTCTCCCTCCTGCCCCCTTCTCAGACCCCAGTTCCAGCCCCCTTCTCCCATCTGAGTCCCCCCTCCCCGACCCAGTCCCCACCTGCCTACCAGCTCCATCGATGGACAGATGACCATCTTCTCCTGCCACCCGGCACCCAGCCTTAAAAAAAAAAATTGGTGAAGTGCCTTGCGTCTGCTCTGCTGTAAAGCAAGCAAATCGCCTCGTTGTGTCAGGCCCTTCCCTCACTGTGTCCTGCCCTCGCGGAAATAGGAAGATACATCAGAGGGTGGGACACAGTGAAAGAAGGGCCGACGCGACGAGGCGATTTGCTTCCTTTACAGCAGAGCAGAGCAGATGCAAGGCGCTTCATAGTTTTTTTAAGGCTGGATGCCGGGTGGCAGGAGAAGAGGGTCTCCTGTCCGTCGACGGAGCTGGTAGGCAGGTGGAGACTGTGGCGCCAGCGGAGCACCCCCCCACCTGCTGACACCCGGGGTGGACTGCCCCGCCCTTTGTATGAGGATGTTGGCTGGGCGGTCCTGGAGGGAAAGTGGCTGGGCCTGGGCCGGTCCAGGCCCATCCGTGGCTACGCCCCTGATATAAAATCCTGAGTGGTGTAGAACGGGTAAAATTGAATCGATTTTTCACTTTTAAAGTGCAATGAATAGGGGACACTGAATGAAATGACATGGAAATACTTTTAAAACAATTAGGAGGAAATATTTTGTTCACTCAAAGAATAGTTAAGCTCTGGAACTTGCTGCTGGAGGATGTGGTAACAGCAGTTAGTGTATCTAAGTTTAAAAAAAGGCTTGAACAAGTTCCTGGAGGAAAAGTCCGTAATCTGTTATTGTGAAGGACATATGGGAAGCCACTGCTTGCCCTGGGATTGGGAGCATGGGATGGTGCTACTAACTGGGTTTCTGTCAGGTATTTTTGACCTGGATTGGCCACTTTTGGAAGCGGGATATTGGCCACTGTTGGAAACAGGATATTGGGCTAGATGGACCATTGGCCTGACCCAGTATGGCTGTTCTTATGTTCTTAAAGGTTATTTATTGGATGCTTTTATATTTTTCAATTTTTATGCATATTTATATTGCACTTTGATTTATAAATGCTTGTGCTGTATCATTTCAGGGGGTAGTTATTTAAGGTATCTTACAGCCATAACACATGATATTTGCCCCTTATTGCACATTAAACAACAATAACTTACATTATATTACCATAACACAAATTAAAGTTGTCACAGAATACCTGGTAATGAGATGCAAAGCATGCAAATGCTTGCAAAACAGTTTTTGCTCTTGTAAGATAACTTGATCTCCCTAGTAGTAGTACCGCAAAACTACTGCTAGGTGTCCCTGTACTCATTTTGAGCTTGGCACCGGTGAGGATTGCTTTTACCCCATACTCACGGGGGGGAGGGGAGGGGAGGGGAGGGAGCTTTAGAGGATAGGAGGGGCATGTGCTGGAGACAATGTGTCTGCTGGGTGGGTCATCAAGGGTAAGAGGGTATGCTAATGCCTGAACACATTAAGAAGTGGCCTATGGAACCCTGAATGACACTGCTGGCTAGGCTGATCATGAGCATTTACTCTTATACCACAAAAGTCACTAACCTGTGGTACTGAGATATCAGACGTTAGTTGGTACAGTAAAAACACAACTTTTACCACACCTTAATAACTACCTCCCGTGGATGGGCATAATTGAACAGGGCGCCCAAGTTGTCGAGGGCATCCTCGCAGGATGGCCCCGTAAAGGGGCGGGGCAACCCGTATTATCGAAACAAGATGGGCGTCCATCTTTCGTTTCGATAATACGGTTGGGGACGCCCAAATCAGGAAATTTAGGCCGACCTTAGAGATGGTCGTCCTTAGGTCGTTTTTGAGATGGTCGTCCCCAGTTTTCGGCGATAATGGAAACCGAGGACGCCCATTTCTAAAATGACCAAATTCAAGGCATTTGGTCGTCGGAGGAGCCAGCATTCGTAGTGCACTGGTCTCCCTCACATGCTAGGACACCAACCGGGCACCCTAGGGGGCACTGCAGTGGACTTTCTAAATTGCTCCCAAGTCCATAGCTCCCTTCCCTTCTGTACTGAGCCCCCCTTAAAAACCCCAAACCCACTCCCCACAACTGTACACCACTACCATAGCCCTATGAGTGAAGGGGGCACCTACATGTGGGTACAGTGGGTTTTGGGGGGGGGTTGGAGGGCTCAACGTTTACTAACACAAGTGTAACAGGTAGGGGGGGGGGGGTAATGGGCCTGGGTCCGCCTGCCTGAAGTGCACGGCACCCACTAAAAACTGCTCTAGGGACCTGCATACTGTTGTGATGGAGCTGGGTATGACATTTGAGGCTGGCATAGAGGCTGGCAAAAAATGGTTTTTTTTAAAAAAATTTTTAGTGCGGGAGGGGGTTGGTGACCACTGGGGGAGTAAGGGGAGGTGATCCCCGATTCCCTCCATTGGTCATCTGGTCAGTTCGGGCACCTTTTCGAGGCTTGGTCATGAAAACAAAATGGACCAAGTAAAGTTGGCCAAATTCTCATCAGGGACTCCCTTCTTTTTTCCATTATCAGCCGAGGACGCCCATCTCTTAATCACTCCCCATTCCCGCCTTCAGTACGGTGCCGACACGCCCCCGTGAATTTTGGTCGTCCCCGTGATGGAAAGCAGTTCAGGACACCCAAAATCGGTTTTCGATTATGCCGATTTGGGCGACCTTGAGAGAAGGACGCCCATCTCCCGATTTCTGTCAGAAGATGGGCGCCCTTCTCTTTCAAAAATTCACCTGTTGGTGGCCTTTTTATCAAACTTCAGTACAAAGCGGTCTTGGCACATTTTTACATGGGTCATTTCTGTGCACTAAGGCCAATTTTACTGCCTGGCAATGTTTCCTCTAAGGAGTGGCCTGGTACGTGCAATTTGTTTTTTCATGTGAGCAACAAATTTGAAAAACCAACAATTTTTGAGCGCCAGTATTAGCAATGCATTTCTGTATATAGAACAAAAAAGCATTTTTGTGAGCAACCATGTACAATCCATGAGCAATGCTGCTGAAATATATGAGCAATTGCTTATCCGTTTCACATAGAAGGAACACTGCTGCCGGGGTAAAATGGTAGATTTTTCAATTTTCCCCATTAATGGCCATAAGCAATTTTCCCATTAGCATGTGAGCCCCTACTGCCACCCGTTATATAGGTGGGAAAGGCTCATGTGTTAACCATGTGCTAATCGGTTAGCCCAAGCCACGTAACTGTGCTAACCAGTTTGCACAGAACATGCCCACTCTGCTCCCCCAGCCCTTCCTCCAGTGCTAAAAAATAATTTGTATTATTTAGCTCATGGGTGGCGCATGCATGAGCAAACATTACCATAGGATGCCTGAGTGCGACCTGCGGTAAACCCTTCCTTGATGCGGTAAGCACTCATCAGTGCTTACCGCAGCTTAGTTAAAGGACCCCTTAGTGTGCACAAAATTGTGCATGCTATTTTTAGCAAGTAATATTAATTCACAGTGTGAGCTCTCTATTAAAAGTGTGCACTATTACCAAATGACATGAAATGACAGAAAAGAACAACAGATCAACGTGAAAAGGAATGGAAAAAAATGACGATTTTCTGCCCTATCAGAACCATTGAGTATTTTTTGCATTTCTAAGAGAATTGCATGGAAATCCATTAATGTGTTATTGTTTGGGAGGGGATTGGAAAGAATAATATATAGCTTCTGGCTTCAGTCTTGCTTGTGAGGCCATCCTACAGAAACAAGAGTCATACACAAGGTAATAAAGCAGCTAAGAGGCTGATGGCTTTGTCATGTTCTGTAATAGACAAAAAGATCTATGAAATACACTGGGATAGATTCATCAATGTTTTGCTCCACTCTAAAACTTCTTCCAGATTTATCAGCAAAAATATCCCAGTGTTTTCTAACAAGGGTAGTTTTCACACTGCAGCAAAGATTAGATAAATCTGTCCCATTACTTTTAGAGCCTGCACATGTATCTTCTGATTAATGAAGAGTGTCGTTGAGTAGGGAACTTTGGCCAGTAACAGGAAACAAAACCAATAGAATCCAGGGAAAGAGTCCATTAAGCATTTAGGAGAATCGTTTCTGTATGGTGGTTCTGCTATCCACTGGATCAAACTATGCTGTACTAAGCATTTTAATTTGGGGGGGAATAGTAATAAAACATCTGGTACTGTCACAGTCACAGAGCCAGGAAGTATTTCATGCCAATGGAGTGTTCTAACTTTAGATTTTTTTTTCTAGGTGAAAGGTCTAATTTCCTGAGGCTTTTCTTTTATTCTGTGCCTATAGAAATGTAGTAATTCAGGGCCAAAGAGCATAAAGATAAGGGGCCCAATATTTAATTTAAAAATAATGCTGAGCTCCTAAAATCAACAACCTAAATTAGGTTCCAAAATTTCACGCCAAATGTTTTCACCTGAAAATGTGGACTGTGCTCTTATATTTAGGCTTGTCATTCATTTGCCTGTATTTTAGGAGCCTAGTAAAATCAGTGCTAAGCTCCTAATATTATTCTTTGCCCTCCTGGTGCCACTGGATGTACACAGCTCTGTACAGTGTTCAGGAACAAATGTCTCTGCCCCAAGGAAGTCACAATCTGAGTGGATACCTGAGATAATGAGAGATGAAGGGACCTTTTTACTAAAACACATTAAGATTTGGCTTGACTTTTAATGTGGGGCTTTCCTACACATTAAGCCCAGATTTTCTGCAACAGTACTTAGGGCTTTTTAAAATAATTATTTTATGACAAACTCAGGACCCCTTTTATAAAGCAGCGGTAAGCCCAATGCGGGCTTATTCTCACTAAAAAGGAAGTACCGCCAGGCTACTGCAGCAGCCTGGCTGTAGTTCCCAGCCCCAGTACACCATCATATCCAGCGCTACAAAAATAATTTTATTTTCGTAGCAGTGTTGTGTACCTTGTGGTAATCGGACAGAGTCGTGTGCTGCCCAGTTAACACTGGGTTAGTGTGGGAGCCCTCACCACTACCTCAATGGGTGGTGGTAAGTGTACCCCCCCCCCCCCCCCAAATTGGCTGCGTGGCAGGTCCTTCACTTGTCGCATGGCCATTTCCAGAAAAAAAAGAAAGACCTACCTTTTACCCCCTGTGGTAAAAGGGAGCCTCGGCGCATGTCAAAACCACACACCGATGCCAGCACGCGCCCCCTTTTGCTGCAGCTTGGTAAAATGGGCCCTCAAATTATAAATACCTCGTTTGCTAAATTGCACTAGCGATTCCCAGCACATCAAATGCACTGCAGCCTATTCATTTTGAAAAGGCTTGGTTGCATTTGCCGCATGGGAATCGCTACTGCGGTTTAGCAAAAGAGGCCCTTAATGTTTTGATGTCATCTCAATAAAAGCAACACGCAAACCTTCCTCTGCAAAACACTGTTTTTTCATTAGTGCATGGGACTTGCCAAAAATTAATGCAGGAGCACTTACAGCCTCCTATTTAGGGGGCGCTAGGGGGGTGCTAGGTGCTGTTGCATTAAGTCCGCATTATTCAGTTAGTGCATGCTAATCAGAATGCCCGTTCCCTGCCCATGGCATGTCCCCTCCTGAAAAAAAAATGTTTTAAAAAATAATGTGGAATTAGAGTGTGCTAACAGGCAAATTACTTCAAAGTTCTTTAATACATTTTGTGGAATGCCTTTTGTGCACACTAACTGGACACTCTGGTTTAACACTCTTTAGTAAAAGGGCCCCAAAGTGACTTGCTCAAGGTCACAAAGAGTTACCTATGGAAGTAGCAATAAGTGAACCCTGTTTTCTGTAGTTACATTACATTGTTACAATTCATATAGCCCACTACTTCCTTAATTAGATTCGGTGTGGATTACGTACAAGAAGGCATGGGCAATGATAGATAGTGTGAAGAAACAGTGTTTTAAGCCTGCAAAATGTATTGGATATTTTCCTGCATTGATTATGTTCTGAAGTGTATTTCTTCTATTTGGCCAGCAGATGGTGCATGTTTATTCTTAAAGCTGCTACAGAGGACTGGGTTTTTTTTCTTTAGTTTGACACAAACAGGAAGCAAGAAGCAGTACATATTTGAAATCTTGTTGACTGGGCTCTGATTGGTCCAGGAGCTCATCTCATCTGGACTTTACTGGTTTTGAGTTTAGTTTCAGCCAGGGAGGAAAGAAAGACAGATCTCTTTGCTGAGGCTCAGTGAATTATATGTCCTGGCCTTCCCAGGTACTGATTAGACAGTACAAATGTGTAGTTAGTGTTATAATTGAGCCATATTTCAGTTACCTGTTATTGTTTTGCTAGTTGCACATTTTTTTTGTCCACTGTTCCAAGTTCTGAGAATAAACACAATTGTTTGTCCATTCTGCCTGTCTGGACTGATAAAGAGTCCAGGTGGTTTGTGTGTTTGGTCTGTGAGTGCTTTCTGGGAACTGTGGGACCCCTAGGAGTATGGCTCCAGTAACCTAGAAATCACTGGGGATAATTTGAGAGTGGGAGACTCACCCAGAGGCAGTTGTGACCCAGTTGGTGGGAGGAGGGTGCTAGTGTAGAGCACAAGTGGCAGGTGCAGGCTGACCTGAGGTGTGCTGGGGATAGGCCCTTTAAGTGGCCACGGGGTAACCCCAGGCAGATGGCTAGGCATTTCATGTCAGATAGATAAATAGATAGATAGATAGATAGATACTTTATGCCCAATGCCTACTAAAATCCTTAATCATAATATTAGTAGTAAACCAAACTTTACTTAGGGCCCCTTTTACTAAACTGTGCTAGTGATTCCAGGTGCGCCAATGCCGACAAAGCCTGTTCACTTTGAATGGATTTCGTTGGCGTTGCCATGCAGCTCTCGCTAGCAGAGTTTGGTAAAAGAGGCCCTTAGATCCTAGAACATTAACTTTAGCCATTAGGCTACATTCTCTCCCTAAATCTGCTCTGTTGCTGCCCACTTTTTAAACTCCTACATTCAAGAACCTAGTGAAACCAAGAGCATAAATGTAGGTGCTCAGCCCCAATACATTTTCAAAGAGGCTAATTTAGGATCCTAACTTTCAAAGTTCAAAGACTAAACCCCTTGAATATTGACCTCACAATTTTCCATTTCAACTATGTTTTTCATTCCTAAATAACAGCGTATATGAGGTTACCTGTAAAGTGTTAAGTGAAATATGCTCTGTCAGTGTCAGACCAGAGACGCTGAAGAAATCATTGAATAATGAGGTTATCTAACAGCAGCAGTGACAATGAATATTCTGATGCAATTCTGAAAGATCAAAACAATCAGGTATGACTGGGTGTGTGGGTGAGATGATAGCCCTTATAAGACAGGATGTGTTGCGAGATGTGGAACAAGAGATGTGATAAAATGTGCTGTTTCCTCACTCTAAAGGATGTCTCACATTACTTACAAAATAGTTTGGAGGCGAACTAATGGCAACAACCACTCATGAGAAATTGATTTGTGTGACATACGAGTCATAGAGGAACACACCTTCTACCACACCTTCTGGTTCTGCAGTGTCTTGTTCATCTGTTCATGTTCTCTTGCATTTGTTTAGTTACTTGGGAAATATATTTATGCTCTACTAATCTTTAGAATCACTTCATACCGTATGTAATGAGTTTATCTTATTGGGCAGACTGCATGGACCATACAGGTCTTTATCTGCTGTCATCTACTATGTTAATGTGTTACTATGGAAGCAATTCTACAATTGGGCACCCCTATTTATGTGCGCTGAGGATGTATGTTAGCAACTGTTCTATAATGGACCCTGCGTGCCTAGGTTTCATTATACAATTCTAGTGTAACCCAGTAGTAGCACACCTAATATTTAGGGATCTGTAGTTATAGCAGCCATAGAGCTGGCATAAGTGCCGATACCCAAATACAGCAGAGACATGTATTCTATAAATTGCAAGGGTAACTGTGAGCCCAATCAGGGCCACCAAAAAAAGCTGAGCCTGGGGCAAACACACTCCAGCCAATTCCCCCCCTCCCCCACCAAGCCTGCTTACTTGCTTACTGCTCCTGTGTGCTGGGGCCACATTAACTCTGCTCTACCGCACAGGTCTTTCTTTCTGCCGCATCCCCTCCCATGTTTGCGGAAACAGGAAGCGCTTACACAGGAGGAAGGATGAGGCAGAATGAAGGACCTGTGGCCAACAGAGCAGAGTTAACTTGATAACCCAGCACTGCATTTCTGAAGATACATCTAAGACTTCTATTTACCTTTATACTGTTTGTCTATTTGTTGGGATGTTAAGGGTGTGGAATCATTAAGGTTTTAAAAAAATATCTCCCTTAATTCTGTGAAAAAGAGAATATAATTTGTGTTGTGCCCTCAAGATCAGTCATTTATCATGCATTTGGTTAGCAGGTTATGAGCAAAGGTTTTTGAATATTCACGTAAGTGGTTACTGATGTAATGCCACTGATGTCATTAGTAGGTGCATGCTAAAATGAGCATGTAGCTATGTGTAAATTCAAGAATGCCATATGCAAATTAGGATTTAGCAGGTATAGATGAAATAGTATGATATACTCTTATCTAGTTTCTAATTACATAGGATTCTCTGGGACTACTTTACTATAGTATAGAAAGGTTTTGCATTTAGTGTTCATTATATGCAAAAACTAGAGCACAGTAACTGTAAAGTAGTGTGTTTAATGTAGTGGGGTGTATCTAGCATTTGTCATGCGTTTATCACACTGGGCAGGCACTTTGCACAGCACCATGTTAGATGTAGTGCCAGACAGCATGGGTGCCCACATAATCTGCCACTGCAGGTAACTCAGTGTGAGCCCAAGCATATATAAATAAAGAAGCACAGCCTGCCATGGCAGTGCAACCCCCCCCCCCCCCCCTTACTGTCCCCCACCCAACACCCAGATCACTCCTGATGCTTCCCTGATCTGTTCCTTCAAACCTCTGATATTTGTGATATGTACCCCAACACCCTCAATCTTGTCTTTCAGTCTCCCAAATCCTATCATGCGGATGTCTGTCCTCCAATTTCAAGCACCACCCACCAGTGTCAATGGAAATCCTCCATCACTCCACCCCCTCTGGGCTCCCAGAAGTGATCCTTGGTAGTCCAGTGGACAAGGCGGGAGCGGTGCTTCTCCACTCCTACTGTATCAGGCTCCATGCAGCAAAATGGCCACCATAACACACGGCAGTTGTCTGTGGTACTACTTATAGGAGGCTGGTAACTGCCCTGAAGGGGAAGGTCAAATGCCATTGTCCTTCTGATTCTAGGTTGGCAGGTCACTCTCTCTGGAGTGAATGAGATGAATATGCAGGAGTCCTTCTCCTCATCAGGCATCTTATGCATATGATTTTTATTTGGCATTCTATCTTTGGAGGTCTCTTTTTTATCCTCCTCTTCTGGGATTCAGATGTATTATTATTATTATTATTAATCTATCATCTGCAAGCTCAAAAGGTATTAAAGTGATGTACAATCAATATTGTAGGTATTTTTCTTTCCTGAGGTAATGAGGATTTAAGTGACTTGTCCAAGGTCACAAGGAGCTGTAGTTAGATTTGAACCCTGTTCCTCTGATTTTTCTTAGCCTACTCCTCTAACCATTAGGCTACTTCTCCACTCTCTTGCCCCAATACATACAATCAGCTTCATATGCCAGACTTACCTTTACACCAAATTGCAGTGAGGGGGCTGAGCTATGAGGAAAACAGAACTGTAAACACCCAGTTTAGCAGGGGCACACTATGAGGTTAGATTTATAACAGTGCACTAAGGTTAATTGGACAGGCAGTCATCTATTCATAGCCTATTTTAAAAGGGACATAGGCAAGTCTTTATTTGTTTAGATTTTGCTCATACCTTTATATGAGTAGCTCAAGGTGAGTTAAATTCAGGCACAGTACGTATTTCCTTGTCCCTGAAGGGCTCACAATTTGTTTGTATCTGAATCAATAAACAGTTAAGGACCCTGTTTACTAAGCCATGCTAGAGGCATGCTAGCATTTTTAGAGCTCACTAAGCATTAGCGCGGGCTAACCGTGTAGATGCCCATAATATTCCTATGGGCATCTACATGGTTAGTGTGTACTAAGTTTTAGCACGCGCTAAAAACGCTAGCACACCTTAGTAAATAGGGCCCTAAATGACTTGATCAAGATCACAAAGAGCAGCAGTGGGATTTGAATCAGGCACTTCCTGGATGTCTAGGTTGCTGCAGATAATCTTTCAAACATGCATAAAGCTGCATGTGCAGTGTGTAGCTTTTTTTTCCCAAACATTTTTTAATCGCTGCCAGCTTTCTCTTCTGCAGCATTCCCTTTCCTGCAGCCAGATCTGCCCGATGACCCTCGGCAGCAGTGCAGCCAGTGTTGATGGGGGAAGGAAGCAAGCCAGGGCGAAGGACATAGTAAAGGGCTGCTTGGGGAGTGGGGGGGGGAGCAGGGGGATGGGTACTAGAGATGCCTCAGCTCTCCTCAGCCAATAGGAAGTTACTATTTCTGAGGTAATGGGAAGGAAACAACAGTACCGACAGTTCCTGAGCACCTGTAAAAATTTCATCACTAAAGTAGGTGGTCCTTTCTGTACATTGCTAGGAAAAGGGCTGTTAATCACATTTGAATAGTAACTAGCTCATTATAATAAGTTTGCATACAATTATTATGCTACCATGACAGGAAAAGAGCCCACAGAACCCTTGTGCGTGTCTCGCTGAACTCTGTGTTCGCTTAACTGGCTCTAACCAGTATAAAAAGCATGCTGCTTGCTCATTAAGTTTTGAGCATCTGGGCCTTAGTGCCTCCTATTTAGGAGGCGCAGATGGTCAAATATTAGCTCTGCATCAGTCAGTTATCAAGTAATAAGTGCAGTGCATTAACTGCCAAATGCCTTCTACCCCCACTCTCTGCCTATGCCACATCCTGACACAAAAAACACTTAATGAGTTGTTTACCATGTGGTAACTGCTAAATTACTACAAATGCAGTAAACTGTGTGTTAAGTGCTTAACATGGTTTAGTAAAGGGTCCCTGAAGTGTCTTGTATTTGAAGGGATATAGGATTTCTTTCAAAATTTCCTGGAGTCAAGCATTTTGAAATGGACTTCAATCGGATAAATTTGCTGATACTTAAGACTATGGAACTTACAGACATTGGCTTCTGTAGTCACGCCATATCTTCCACTTCTCTATGCTGGTGGTTTATTTTTTACCTCTATCAGTAAAATGTTTCTGGTTGGGTACAAAGGGTAGAATATGAATTTCTTTGGAGTGGGCCATTGACTTAAACCTGAAGCCTAAAGCTACCCAGCTGTTGCTGATCCCATTTCTAAAAACCGGCAAAACAGTAAGGTTGGTGGAAGAGACTTCCAACACAATCACACTGATGAGAGAAGATTCTAAATGGTGTATCTAGTATTGTTCTTTGGACAAGTTTGTGGTTTTGAACCATTGAATTTTAGAAAAGTAGTTTGATGTATCTACAAGAGACCCCCGAGGCAGGCTTTTTATGCTGAAACACGGTCCCGTATTGGGTCTTTTTGATCACAAATAAAATCATACCATTTAGAATCTTCCCTCACCAGTGTGGTTGTGTTGGAAGGCTCATCCACCATCCTTACTATTTTGCCTGTTTCTACAGACTCTGTAAGGTTACCCACATCCCTCCACCTTGGTGGTTTGCTCCTTTTGCTGATCCCATTTCTGTCATTCGTTTCCAGACACTGCAATAGTACTGGTGACTGTGACATCTCAAGATCAACTCCTTAGCCTTTATTAGAACAATCCTCACCATAAAAGAGATCACATATGTGTATAAGCAAGCTGAGTATGTTTGTAATTAAATAAGGTTTTTAAATTTACCTCTTAGGAACTTTGGAACACATTTGGGTTTATTTCAAACAAAAGAAAAAAAATGGTTCCTCCGGGACAAACATTGTGTTTTCTCAAATGCTGCTTATTCCTTCCAAAATAATCATATTGCACTAGTTAATCAGCAAGAGAGCAAACAGGACATAATATATTCTTCACTTGATGAAGTTCCTCTACCATGTGATGCATAATAAATGTTCTAGAAAATTCAAGAGTACCAAGAATTCCATTTTAAAACAATCCCATTTAGATTATATCAGAAAAGCACAGCATACTAGCAGGAATTACCTGCAGCTCATGTGAAGTACTTATTTAATGCCTCTGCTCATTGAGGGTAGCTAGCACAAGCTATTGAACTGGAAGAAAGTAGAAATGGAAAATTATATCCAATGATGTGCAGTATTTGCATGCAAATGTGTTTTTTCCCGTGCAGATTATAAAGTACTATAGATGTTTTTTAAGGTCAGGTTTACATAAGTGGCATCTAGGAAGCTGTAAAAGTGTATATATATATATATATATATATATATATATATATATATATATATATATATATATATATATATATATATATATAAAAGTGTGGATAGCCTCTCTTAATATGTACAACAAAGATTTGGAGCACCATTTTAGGAAGGATGCATAAATCAGGATTGAGACATCCAGTTTGGTTCGTGCAAAGTTCCACTAGTATTGTAGAGCAGGATCTGCCAATGTACAGCCAATGCTAACATACATAGAGGAATGGATGTTTATGCACAGGGCTGATTTAACCACTTATGGGACCCTGGGCTAACCTTTGAGGATGCCCCTCCCCCACCTATATAGCCCTGAGTAAAGTTTTGAGGATGGGCCCCCCCCCATCCCAGGTCCAGTAGCACCTTTCTTCCTACCTCATCTCCTCTCCAGTGGCACAGTTTCCTTAGCCCCCTGCCAACCAAGACATTTCCTGCTGAGAAACAAATATGTGGCATAAAGGCACAAAGCTGCTGTCTAGGCCACACCACTGACGGGTCTGCTGATTCTGTTCCTCAGAAACAGGAAGTCTACATCAGAAGAGGTGGGATCGCAGAGCCATCAGCTGTGCAGCCTAGACAGCAGCTACACACCTTATTGCGTTTTTTTTTAACTGGAAGCAGCTGCTCTGGCAGGGAGGGGGTGAAGTGTTAAGGAAGCTGCTGGACCAGGGGAGGGGAGGGAAGGAAAATGCTGAACCAGGCAGTGTCTCATAGTTCAATCCCCCTGATATTCAGCTGGCGGCAGCAGTGCAGTTAGCTGCCGCTGGTGTTGCTGACTCCGGATATTCGATGCAGGGCAAAAGCCGCAATGCGCTAACTGCTAATGTTCAGTGGAGATAACCAGCTATTTTGCGCTATATATTAATGCTTAGCAGGCTAAACATTATTTAACCAGCCAGGAACCATTCCTAGCCGGTTAAACAGCACTGAATATCAGGTCCAATATGTTTATTGAAAGATTTTTAAACACATGTAGCAGGGCATTTTGACATAATGTCCATAGGTGGAAAAAAAGTCTATTGGAAAACAGGCAAAGAGCTATGTCCATAATGAAAGAGGTAAATGAACATTTTCCAATAAAAAAAATGTACTACAAACGACATAGACATTCTGAGAATATCGTTTCCGCAAATCGGATATACGCTATGGAAAACGTGCAAAAGTGCTCCCCATGTCGTAAAAAAGGCTGCAGTAACAGCAGCACGTTCCCTCCATGTGTGTATATACCTCTGAATGTGGAAGGACGTCTCTCAATCTGGATAAAATGTCTCAGGAAAAAGCCCAATTTCTCTATGGAGGAGTCTAAGCTCATGGTCCTTCTGTGCCTCAGGCACAGGAGAGAAATATTTAAAATCCCCTTCCATCTGCCACCTCACAATGTCTCCACGAGGGCATGGAGATCCAGCCTGGATCACAACACCAGTCATGTGCAAGCTCTATAAATAGGCAGGGTCAGATAACCATAAAAGGGTATCAGGCGAGTTCCCACCCACCAATTCCCCCAAGACAATTCCCACTAAGGGGGACAATTCCCACCAAGGACTTTTCCCCACCCGGTTATTTCCCACCCTCACTAGCCCTTTTTTTTTTTTTACTGACCATAGCTTCTTTCTTGTATCAGGTCCCATAAACCGTAGTGGTGCTTTTTTTTTTTCTTTTTAACGGCATCTGGAACACAGAGGTTAGAGCAGCATATGGATATGCACAGAAGACATATAATAACAAAATAACTTTTCATAGGTAGAGTAGTAATTTGTTATAAATCATAATCAGTGTGTCATTTTGAGGGGCTACATTAAGTTGAAACCTAGTTTGGGAGGGATGTGGGGGCACATGAACTTCACATGAACTTCAGTTTGTATTTATCTATTTATTTACTTATTTATTTATGACATTTAGATCCTGGATTAAACATAAATTAGATTGAAACCTAGTTTGGGGCGTTTGTGGGGGGGGGGGGCATAGGTAGAGTAGTAATTTGTTATCAATTGTAATCAGTGTGTTATTTTGAGGGGCTGAATTAGGTTTAAACCTAGTTTGGGGGGTATGGGGGACTGCCCCCCCCCCCTACACACACACACACATGAACTTCAGTTTGTATTTATCTCTTTTACTTGTTTATGACATTTAGATCCTGGATTAAACATGGATTAGGTTGACACTTAGTTTGGGGATGTGGAGGCATTGCCCCCATATACAAACTGCATGTCTGGAAGGGGAAAGGTATGTGTAATATATAATGTTGGGGGTGAGGAGGTACTGGCCCCCCAAAAAATGATCTGGAAGAGAAAAGGGAGGGAGATTACTTGTCCTAGTGTGTGTTGTATTTTGGGGGTTATGAGTGGGAATTGTCCTTCCAGGTGTGGGAATTGTGGGAATTGGTTCAGTGGGAATTGTCCTAGGTGGGAATTGTCCAGATGGGAATTGGTGGGTGGGAACTGACTTAGAACACCATAAAAGAGGGAAACAAAACCCACAGCCCTAACCCCTACAGCACAGACATACGTGACAAAGGAGCACAGTACACTGACCAAAGAGGGCTTTGAGAGCACATGTTGCCACCAAAATGGTTAGCCTTTCATGTCACAGAGCCCACACAGATTGTATAAAATTGTGAGGTCCAACGTTAGGTATGCTGCCTTGTGAAACATCCCTCAAGGCAAACGTTGAATGCCCTTGAAACCTCTACATGATAGTAGGATACAAACCCCTTCTTAGGGAACTACCACCTATGCATGCTCCTCCCTCCCCAGTCTCCCCAAGATCATGACCATGTATCATAGGGTGATGTGCAGCCACTGGCATCAGTGAAGACCCCAAACCAGCTAGCATGATGATGCTGCAGATAGATGCCCACAGATCTATATTTCCCACCATGCAGTATGCAAAGTACCTTTCTCATGGGGGTCCCAGCAGAGGTGGCCTGAAGGATGGGAGGATCAAACAGAGTCTCCTGCCATCTCCCAGCCAGCTGTAGACCACATAGGCATGGAGATGTACACACATCCAGATTCCTGTCAAGAGCTGTAACAATGGCCCCATCCCTGCAACAGCACAGTGTCATACTTCCTCCCAGCCAGTGTTTGCTCACCCAGGGCCCTCCAGCAGGGCCAGGACAACTGTTTCCTCTAAGCTGAGCAGAAGTTCAACATTAGGAGTCACGGACCAGGAAAGGGATCTAGGCATCGTCGTTGATGATACGATGAAACCCTCTGCTCAGTGTGCGATGGCGGCTAAGAAAGCAAATAGAATGTTAGGTATTATTAGAAAAGAAATGGAAAACAAAAATGAGGACGTTATAATGCCTTTGTATCGCCCCATGGTGCGACCACATCTCGAATATTGTGTTCAATTCTGGTCGTCGCATCTCAAAAAAGATATAATGGATTTAGAAAAGGTACAGAGAAGGGCGACAAAAATGATAAAGGGGGTGGGAAGATTTTCCTTTGAGGAAAGGCTGAAGCAGCGACGGCTTTTCAGTTTGGAGAAAAGATGGCTGAGGGGAGATATGAGAGGCCTATAAAATAATGAGTGCAGTGGAACGGGTAGACGTGAATTACTAGTTTACTCTTTCCAAAAATACTAAGACTAGGGGGCCGCAATAAAGCTACAAAGTAAATTTAAAATGAATCGGAGAAAATGTTTCTTCACTCAACATGTAATTAAACTCTGGAATTTTTGCCAGAGAATGTAGTAAAAGCAGTTAATTTAGCGGGATTTAAAAAAAGATTTGGATGGCTTACTGAAGGAAAAGTCCATAGACCATTATAGCATAAAATGTACTATACTTTTTTGGGATCTTGCCAAATACATGTGACCTGGATTGGCCACCGCTGGAAACAGGATGCTGGGCTTGATGGACCTTCGGTCTGTCCCAGTATGGCAATACTTGTGCACTTATGTAACCTACAGTTCTGCCAGTGGGGGGTGCTGTTTCACTATTACATATTCAATAGTGAAGGACAGGCAAGCTGTGCAAGACTCCAGGGAACCTACCTGTCATTAGCAATTAAAACACATTATTGAAGCACAGTCCCCCCCCCCCCCCCCCCCCCCCCACTGGCAGCAATGCAGTTGGAGAACTCCCACTCAGCTTAGAGAGAACAGTGGCCAGGACCCATCTTGCATGCCCGTAGGGAGACAACCTTCTCAGAGGACAAACAATGGCTCTGAGATTCCCTGCTATGTCATTTTATTGGTGCCACAGATCACAGCATCTTCATCGGATGCCAAGCCCAAATCATGAAAAAACTCCAAACCGCACAAAACACAGCAGCTAGACTCATTTTTTGGCAAACCACGATTCGAAAGCACAACATCACTTCGCAAGAAACTTCACTGGCTCCCAATCAAGGAACGTATATACTTCAAAGCCCACACAATGATCCACAAGATCCTCAACGGTGAATCTCCTAGCTACATGTCCAACCTGGTACAAAGTATCGCAGGGATGATACAAAGTATGGAACAAAGTGTCGTAGAGATTACATAGTTACATAGATTAAGACAATAGTAAGAGATGTGGGGAAGGGGTTGAAGTGTGGGTAATACTAGTGTTGTGGAATTATGTGTGGAAATATGTTTGAGAGTTAGGATGGGTCATTTGGGTAGGCTTGTTTGAAGAGGTAAGTCTTCAGCAGTTTTCGGAAGGGTAGGTATTCAGTGGTTTTTCAGATGTGTCGAGGTATGGCATTCCAGAGTTGGCTGCCTATGACAGAGAAGTTGGATGCGTAGTATGTTTTGTATTTGAGGCCTTTGCAGTTGGGAAGATGAAGATTGAGATATGTTCTAGAAGTTCTGATCGATCTTCCAGCCAGGAACTTTGTTCCATACTTTGTATCATCCCTGCGATACTTTGTACCATACTTTGTAAGCTGCACTGAACCTACTCTATATAATTATGTCAACTCGTTGATACATTGTTCCCAAACCTGTATTATCTCTGTGCATTGTACCACACTTTGTAAGCCGCACTGAACCTGCTATTGAGCGAGAAAGAGCGGGGTATAAATGCCACAAATAAATAAATAAAAAATAAATAAATAGATGGCCCCCAGGTAACAACAAACAGCTCCCAGCTGTCCCTGTTCCTGCATACCAATAGCCAGCTGCACCACTATGCAAGCCATGTTGGATGTGTTGATCTGTACTGCAAACTTTTTAAACATACAGATCACCTTCATGCTGCCATCCAGCCCCACCCTGACCAGCCTGTCCCAGACCAGCCTGCCCTGGACCAGCCATCCATGACCAGTCTGCCCTGCAACAGCCGGCCCTAACCATCCTGCTGCCAAGAGGGCCTGGGAGGAAGTGCTGTTGGACTGTGGGCAGTGGGAGGTGCCCCTCACCCCATCAGAGAAGGACCCCTGGAAGGACATGCCCCCACTGGAGGGGGAAGAAGGGTCCAAAAAGAGTCCAAGGCATGTGCAGAGACATGCGGCAGGAGCTCACGGCTGTATACCACATTCAGGGGAAAATTCTAGGAGAGCTCATGATGCTTCATGAGGAGCAGATGCAGCAGCAGTTGCAGCCACAATGAGGTCAATGGACAAGAACACTTGTAAATAGTTTAAACTTTTATTTATTGTTCCAAATACAATGTTTTCTGTTATTTGTTATCCGTTTCTCCATTTTTCAAAATATTCATTGATGCCCTGATATGCATGGCTGACAACTGCTGTGGTTTAAACACTACTACTGGAGGCTGGAGGATGGGGGTGGGGGAGTATTAGACAGGGTAGAAAAGTTCCCAAAAGTGTCCTCAATCAGAGCAGCTCCTCCTTACTGTTAAGTGATCAACTAGAGGGTTGCCCAGTGGAGAGGATTCTAACGCGGTCTGCATCACAAGAAGCCCCAGTCGGAACTTATCATCCTCAGGTTCCCAGGCCACACTCAAAACCATTATGCCATGCCTCCAGTAGCTAGAAAAGAGGTGACAGGGAATGTCTGATGTCTTATCACAGACAACAATAACAGTTGAATGTAGGTTGGCCACTCCAGCACCTGGCACAGGTATGAGGTATATAGAAACTGCTACCAGGTTCCACAGTGGGTGGGGGGAAACATACATGACTGCAGTCTCCCCTTCCAGTCCCTTATCCCAGGTCATGGCTATAGGTTATCTGTGAGTGGGGCCTTTTCTGAGATGAGACATTAAGCTATATATTCCCCTGCCAGGTCCTGGGGGCACCCTGGACATTCAGGTGGTAAGGAGATGCACAAGCAATCTATCTGAAAGAGATATTATTATTATTATTATTATTATTATTTGTTGCATTTGTATCCCAAATTTTCCCACCATTTAGCAGGCTCAATGTGGCTTACATATTACTGTAAACAGCATTTACTTTCTCTTTGTATTAGACCTTGGAAATACCATTTTAATACACTACAAGGTTAGTTGTCTAGTGTTTCACTTGCACCTAATTTTTAAAATTTGTGAATGTTTTATTCTCTATTGATGTGGGATTATAGATGTATTTAATTCATTTTTTATTTGTATAAAAATTGTTTTATTTGTATGTTTTTATATATGCAAATCTACCTAGCAAGTTTTACTTTTATTTCAATTCAAGTACAATATTTTCTGTTATATACTTAATATATTTTTTATTATGTTATATCTTGCTACATTTATATTTTAATTTAATTTATCTTTCTCAGTATTATATGTTTACACTAGTCTTTACATGTTTTACAGACTACTGAGGTAGGTGCTTAAACGATGAAACATGGCAGCTATATCGAGTCTCTTGGTGTTTCTTAATAAAGACCTGTAATTGAACATACATCTCCCTTGTTGTTTGGAAACAGCCAGCCTACCCTACTCCTTCTTTCACTTCCAGTGCTTATAACAGAAGTTTTTACCACATGTGGTACATGCTAACAGTTTAATCCTGTATGTTTCAATTTCTGAACCGTGAGGAGTATCTTCTGTCAGAAGCTTTTACCATACTCAGCACATGTGAATGGTTTTACTCCTGTGTGTATTCTCTGGTGCTTTGTTAGCTGTGATTTATGAATAAAGCTTTTTCTACATTCAGTGCCTGTAAACAGTTTCTTCCCTAAAGGGACTCTATGTTGCTTTGACAATGATTTCCGGCAACTGAAACTTTTCTTTTACTCTGTTCTTGAAATTGGTCTCTCTCCTGGGTGAAGTTTTCTATCTCTTATGGGGATTTCTTCCTGGTTGAAGATATTCTTTCATTGGTGTTTTTCTAATGTTCTGTAATGCTTGCTTTATTGATACAGTTTTTCCTATATTCTATACTTGTACATGTTCCAGTTTCTTTATTATTTTTCAGGGGCTGCATTAGCTTTTTCTTCATATTGAAATCTTTCTCATACTTAGAGCATGCAAAATATGTGTCTTTTATACATGTTTTCTGTTGTTTTAGTTATACCTTTTGACTGAAGGTTTTTCCACAGTCTATTTAAATGATCTCTCTTCAATGTCAGATCCTTAATGTCTCTGCTAGGAGGTCAGGTATGGGCTCACTATCCTGACACTCTTCTGGTAGGCTGCACACAGCTAATACCATGGTTGTGTGATTTGCATAGGCCTTTAACAAGTAACATGAAAGGTACGCTGCTTTCTGCCTTGAATGTCCATAGATATAATATAGTTTGTATCATTCAGACGCCTTATGACCTTGTAAAGTCCCGCCCAATTAGCTTGAAGTTTATTCTGATGAACTGGGACTAAAACAAGTACCTGCTGGCCCTCTTAAAGCTCTCTATTGCGGGCCTTACGATCATACCAGGTCTTTTGCTTAGTCTGGGCTGCCTACAAGTTATCTCTGACAAAGCTCACCAAGTTCATCTAATCTTTGCCACATATTAACTTCATATTCAATTAAAGGGGTGTCAGAGATATCAACTTTCCCCTCCTAATGTTCTCTTATTAGGTAAAGGGGCCCTCTCATCCTCCGGCCATAAAGCAACTCAAATGGGGGAGAACCCTGTAGACTCCTGAGCATAGGCGGTCGGTGGCCCAACTGTTTGGGGAGGCTAAAGGGGCGGGGTTAGGAGTGGGGCCATGGGTGGAGCTTAAATCCATAATTGTCTGATAACACGCAGAAAAAAATAAAAATAAAAGTCACAATTAATACCTTTTATTAAATTTAGATATTAGATATGTATCATATGTCAAAGGATAAAGTGGTTGCTCAAAGCATATTCTAACCACAATCGCTCAACTGCAAAACACTATGCATAACTTTGTGCAAAAACACACTCAGAACCTTACTGTACCATAAATATTACACTGGGCAGACCCTAATACACCATATACCACCCAAACGGACAACATCACAGACCGTCAACAATATGAAACAAGGGATCATACCACAATTCTCATGTCATATACAGCCACAAAACATCCTTTTAGGGTGGAAATTCACAATGAGCTCCTTTTATTAATGACCAGATAGAGAAAACAGTTTTCAAATTTCAATTTTGGCACAGTATAAGTCATCACAAACAAAATATAGGAACCCAAAGCATTAGGGGCTTATAGCCCATTTAGTTATGTTTAAACAAAAAGAGATCTGCATGAAACAAAATATTATTTTTTTTATTTTGACTTAAACCATCAGAGTCAGCACCTACCTCTCCTGAAATCCAATGTGCGCTGCGTGCCACAATTTCCTCTTCTTGAATTATTATGGTCTGGGTCTGGGAAGGAAGTGGGAACACCTCAGACAACCATTGTAACCAGCCTTGAGCGTTGAGCCTTCCCTTCCCTACTTTGACGGCCCCTCCTGTGCGGAACAGGAAGTTGTATCGCTCTCGGGTAGGGAAGGCTGACAGCCTGCACATCATGAATATCCCACCCGCTCCGCCAATCCATCTCGCCCCTTCCCCGTGCGAGCTCTGACTGTCCCCATGATCCCCGGCCCACGTCAACGCAAGAATAGGAGGAGGGACGCGGCGCGTCAGAACTGGGGATGGCGCTCAGCTGATGGTGATCCGGCCGGCAGTGCTCAGAGCACTGCAGAGAGGATGGACGGACGGTGAACAAATCAAGAAAGACGGCGTGTCGGGCTGGCGTTGTGTCGGAGATTGAGACTGCTGCGGGCGGCTGGGGAGGCTTAGCCTCCCCAAGCCTCTTATACCGGGCGCCTATGCTCCTGAGGTACTTCTCTGTATGTGAACAGTAGGGGCAAGTAATTCTCCCACTGATGGTCTCCTGTTTCTACAAAAGTCTTTAACATGTGCCTTAATATACTATTAAATCTCTCCACCAACCCATTAGTTTCAGGATGATGTGGAGGGGCATTTTAGAAAGAAACATTCAAGTCACCGAGGAAGATTTGGGTGGGATACCAGTGTCGGAAATGGTATTTCAAGCGGACGAGTCGGAGAAACTTACTGACTTCACGGTAAACCTGGACGTAATGGGGCAGTTCAGCAAACTGAAGAGTAGCAAATCTCCTGGACCGGATGGTATTCATCCTAGAGTACTGATAGAACTGAAAAATGAGCTTGCGGAGCTACTGTTAGTGTTATGCAATTTATCCTTAAAATTGAGCGTGGTACCGGAAGATTGGAGGGTGGCCAATGTAACGCCGATTTTTAAAAAAGGCTCCAGGGGAGATCCAGGAAATTATAGACTGGTGAGTCTGACGTCAGTGCCGGAATGGTAGAGGCTATTATTAAAAACAAAATTACAGAGCACATCTGAGGACATGGATTACTGAGACCAAGTCAGCACGGCTTTTGTGTGGGGAAATCTTGCCTGACCAATTTACTTCAATTCTTTGAAGGAGTAAACAAACATGTGGACAAAGGGGAACCGGTTGATATTGTGTATCTGGATTTTCAAAAGGCGTTTGACAAGGTACCTCATGAAAGGCTACAGAGGAAATTGGAGGGTCATGGGATAGGAGGAAATGTCCTATTGTGGATTAAAAACTGGTTGAAGGATAGGAAACAGAGAGTGGGGTTAAATGATCAGTATTCACAATGGAAAGGATAGTTAGTGGGGTTCCTCAGGGGTCTGTGCTAGGACCGCTTTTAATATATTTATAAATGATTTAGAGATGGGAGTAACTAGCGAGGTAATTAAATTTGCTGATGACACAAAGTTATTCAAAGTTGTTAATGTAACAAGGGGTTAAGGGTTGGGGAAAAGAGAACGGAAAAAAACGAGTAAGAAAAAAAATTATACTTACCAGGTTGGGGCTCCGGGCTAAATCTTGGGGGTTGGGGAGAGGAGAGGTGCTGCGGGAGGCAGCAGCGATTGTTGGGAGCGCTGGGGAGTGAAGTTGCATTCGGGGCTGATGAGGGCACTGAGGAAGCTGCATTAAGCAGCGGCGAGTTTTTTTTCCCGGGCGTTCGGTGGTCCGGAGGGAGAGGGGAGCGCTGCCGGATGCGCTCCCGATGGGGGCCCCGTTTGGGCCGGTGGCGGTGTTGGCGGGCTGGCGTTGATGTGGGCAGGTAGCGCCATGATTTTTGGCTCCCGGGGACGAGTGGGTCCCCGGGAGTGAAGAGAAGAGTCGGGGCGGTAATTTTTGGGCTAGTTGAGGTGGCCAGAAGCGGCGTTGTGGTCCGGAGAGGGGGGCGCCTGTGAGGAGCGCTGCGGAGAGGCGGTGAAGCGCCAGGGTTGTTTTTTTTGGAAAAAAAGATGGCCGGCTAAAAGAAGACGTCGGCGCGAGTGTGCATGAGGCGGCGCGCCTCATGCACATATCGGGATCGCGCGTCTTCGCATTTAGGCCGAAGCCGGGGCCTAGATTTTGGGCCGGTTTCGGTTGTTTTTTTATTTTAGCTCCGTTTTGGCCCCAGGACGTCCGGGACCGAAATCAGGGGAAGTCTACACGTGTGGGGAAAATCTTCAATCAGGTAAGGGGGTTTTTAACCCAAAATTTTAATTTATTTATTTTTAAATTGTACAAATATGTTTTTTTATTTTTAAAAAATCAGGGATTTGTTTAATTTAAATTTGGTTTTCAGTTTCGGGTTCAGGGGATTTTTCCAGATTTTTCCAGTGGGTTACATTTTGAATTTTAATATTTTAAGGGGGTCTTTTGGGAGGGGTCTGGTTTTAAGGGGTTAAATAAGGGTTAATTTTTTTAATTCGATAGGGTAGGTCCGGGAGGCGAGTTGGAAATTTTTGGGATGGTTTTTGGTCGGATTTAGGGATTTTGGAGGGGTTTAGAATAGTTTATTTGAGGGCGGACATTGGAATTTGGGATTTTTAAAATTGAAAAACAGGGATGGATAGAGAATGGGGGATTTAATTTTTGGGCCAAATGTTAAGTGTTTTGGGTAAACTGTAGGGTGGCTAGAATTTTTGGAAACATTTTTCCATTGAAATCTATGGGATTTTTCTGTTCAAAATGGAGCTGGAGCAGCGCTGGTCAACATTCCGCAGGTCAGCTTGGTCAGTTTAGAATTTTAAAAAAGGATGGTGATTGGCTGAGCTGACTTCGGAATGGCAAGCCAGCGCTGGTCTCCTTGGAAACGGTGGTTGGGCAGTTGGGCAGAATGTGTTTGGGAGTCAAGGTGAGAGGAGGTGTGGTGTGCGTTGGGAGTGTGTGAGAGTGATTTCATAGTAAAAAGGGTAGAGGTTTGAGGAAATATTGGGGAAGTTTTGGAATATAGGATATTGGTTAGAGTATAGGCTGTTTGGTAGAGTTAATATTCATTTTTATTGGGATTTGGGAATTTGGGGTAGTTTTAAAGGGGGGGGGGTATGGGAAGTTGGGGTATAGTGAAGAGTCTGGATTAATATTAGAATCTGGGTGAGTTAATTGATTCTAAAGGTTAAGTTAATAGAGAGGGGATAGGTATAGGGGTATAGAATGGAATGTTAAGATTATAATTAAGAGTATGGGAGTGGAATGAGAGGCATGTGTGAATAAAGACTGCCAAACATATTTAATAGGGAAGTTAGATAAAATAAAAGTTTAATTAGAGAGTGTAAGTCTGTAGGATAGGGAATTGTTTAATTATTTTGATTTTATTAGTCAGACGGCCACAGTATAAAACTGTTACTGACACTAGGTATCCTGGTACCTGATCAGAGAAGGGAGGGTCTTGCTTCCATTTATTTTATTAAAGAGTGAGGTTTAGGAGGAAGAGCAGTCATCTGCCAAAAATTCTGGGACAGCTGACACAACATTTACAAGGGCCCCAACGCAAGAAAGGTTCACCGGCGCACCGGAGAAAGAAGAACAGCCTACAGCTAAGTGACTGTAAAGGGAATTCTGAGACTGGGGATAAAGGGAAAATGGTGAGGTTAATTGTGTAACCTGAAAGAGAAAAGAGAACAAATCAAACAAAATACTTACCTGTACCTGGAAAGGTTGGGTGTAGAGGTCTTCTGTAAAACATAAAAGTGAACACAAAGAATCACATTCTAGAAAAACACCTTTTAAGGGAATACTTAAAAATATTAGGAAGGGTTAATAAAATAAAGAGAAAAAGAAAATAAGGAACTTATCTGATATATATATTCTGGTGCAGCATTGAAATTCAATCTGTAAGAAAGAGAAAAGGAATGTATGGTAAATTTGGGGGTTTAAGAAATATTTATTGTTTTTATTGAACTGCGATTACTGTTATATTGAAAAGTTACGAATAAATGTTATCTAATTACATAAAAAAACACCTGATTGCTATCTGATTTTGGGAGCTTGGGCAGGAAAGAATCCTAAAATTTTAGTTTATTTTCCTCTCTTGGTCTTAGAGACTAAGGGACGAGGTTAGTGATTGTACCCACCTTCCGGCCTGGGTGATTGGGGTTTCAACTAAGCTGGCACGACTACAATCATCCGGCTGTTGAGACCCCTTTACTTATTACAGCATACCCAAGGCTGAGGGGCTGTGGCATATTAAATCGCGACAGGATTGTGAAAAATTACAAGAGGACCTTACGAGACTGGGAGACTGGGCGGCTAAATGGCAGATGACGTTTAATGTGAGCAAGTGCAAGGTGATGCATGTGGGAAAAAAGAACCCGAATTATAGTTATGTTATGCAAGGTTCCACGTTAGGAGTTACGGACCAAGAAAGGGATCTGGGTGTCGTCGTCGATAATATGCTGAAACCTTCTGCTCAGTGTGCTGCTGCGACTAGGAAAGCGAATAGAATGTTGGGTATTATTAGGAAAGGTATGGAAAACAGGTGTGAGGATGTTATAATGCCGTTATATCGCTCCATGGTGCGACCGCACCTTGAGTATTGTGTTCAATTCTGGTCTTCACCCAACGTATAATTAAACTCTGGAATTCGTTGCCGGAGAAAGTGGTGAAGGCAGTTAGCTTAGCAGAGTTTAAAAAGGGGTTGGATGGTTTCCTAAAGGACAAGTCCATAAACCGCTACTAAATGGACTTGGGAAACATCCACAGTTCCAGGAATAACATGTATAGAATGTTTGTACGTTTGGGAAGCTTGCCAGGTGCCCTTGGCCTGGATTGGCCGCTGTTGTGGACAGGATGCTGGGCTCGATGGACCCTTGGTCTTTTCTCAGTATGGCATTAAATATGTACTTATATATATGTACTTATGTAAGTCGTGATTTGGACGTCCTTGCAAAACAGCGAAATCCAGGGGCGGGGAAACCTGTATTTTCGAAAAAAGATGGACGTCCCATCTTTCATTTCGAAAATACCATCAGAGATGTCCAAATCCTTAAATTTGGACATCCCTAGACATGGACGTTTCTGACTTTTGGCGATTTTCAAAACCAAAGACATCCATGTCAAAAACGTCCTAATGCAAGCCATTTGGCGTGGGAGGAGCCAGCATTTGTAGTGCACTGGTCCCCTTGACATGCCAGGACACCAACCGGGCACCCTAGGGGGCACAGCAGTGGACTTCATAAATTGCTCCCAGGTACACAGCTCCCTTACCTTGTGCACTGAGCCCCCCAACCCCCCCAAAAAAATCCACTACCCACAACTGTACACCACTTCCATAGCCCTTACAGGTGAAGGGGGCACCTATATATATGGGTACAGTGGGTTTGTGGTGGGTTTTGGAGAGCTCGCTGTTTCCTCCACAAATCTAACAGGAAGGGGGGGTATGGGCCTGGGTCTGTCTGTCTGAAGTGCACTGCAGTACCCACTAAAACTGCTCATGGGACCTGTATGCGCTGTCATGGACCTGCGTATGACATCAGAGGCTGGCATAGAGGCTGGCACAACATTTTTAATGATGTTTTTTTGAGGGTGGGAGGGAGTTAGTGACCACTAGGGGAGTAATGGGAGGTCATCCCCGATTCTCTCCGGTGGTCATCTGGTCATTTTGGGCACCTTTTTGTGCCTTATTTGTAATAAAAACACGTCCGGGTGAAAAAGTCCAAGTGTTCATCAGGGACATCCTTGTTTTTTTCGATTATGGGTCAAAGACGTCCAAGTGTTAGGCACACCCAAGTCCCGCCTTCGCTACGCCTCTGACACGCCCCCTTGAAATTTGGACGTCCTGGTGACGGACTGCAGTTGGAGACGTCCTAAATCGGGTTTTGATTATACCGATTTGTACAACTCTGGGAGAAGGACGTCCATCTTCCGATTTATGTTGAAAGATGGACGTCCTTCTCTTTCGAAAATGAGCACGATGGTGTGCTATGTACAGATTTCACTCCACACTGTGCCCACAGATTCTGGATCAACTCAGACATAAACTGTGTCTCTTGGTCTGAGAGTATTTCTCGTGGATATCCTACCCGGGAAAATATTTCTAGCAGGATAGTGGCAATTTTCACTGATTCTATGGAGGATAAGGCTACTACTTCAGGATATCTGGTAGCAAAGTCCACTACAGTCAATATATATCTTTTCCCAGTCCATCTAGGGACAGCGAGAGGTCCTAATATATCCACAGCTATTCTCTCAAAGGGCTCACTATTAATGGGTAAAGGTTTCAGGGGAGCACAGGGGTGATCTTGGGTCTTACCCACTCTTTGGCATGCATCACAGGTTCGACAATAGTCAGCTACAGCTTGAGATATTCCTGGCCAATAGAAGTTCTGGATCAATCTAGTGCGTGCATGTCACCCCCTGATGTCCTTCTAGTGGAATGTTGTGTGCAATCTGTAGAAGTTGTTCATTGTTCTCTGTATGCCCTGGGCACTATGGATGGAAAGAGAGGGCAAGTGTAGAAATGCTGGATAGGGAAAGAGGGGACAAAGGGGAGAAATACCGGATGAGGAGACATGGGAGAAGGGGGAAATGCTAGATGGGGAGAGAGGGGGCAAGGGATGAAATACTGGATGAGGAGAGAGGAGACAATGGGAGAAATGCTGGATTGGGAGAGAGGGGCAAGGGGAGAAATTCTGGATGGGGCGAGAGGAGGAAGGGGAGAAATACTGGATAGGGATAGAGGGAACAAGGTGAGAAACACTGGATGGAGAGATGGGGGCAATGGGAGAAATGCTGATAGGAGAAAAGGGTCAAGGAGAGAGATGCTGGATGGAGAGGGAGGGCAAGAGCAAGGGAGAAATGCTGGAAGATTGAATACTAAGAAATAACTAAACGTGGATAAAGGCAAAAAATAAAATCAAAGAAAGCTGAAAGGAAAAGGAGGAGAGAAAATTGGCAAACAGGAAATCCTGGCAATAGAGTTAAGAGAAGACGAGGAAAGTAGAAACCAGAGACTGGGACCAACACAAATGAAAAGAAGTAGATGGCCAGGCAATAAAGATAAAGTAGTGTGGTAGCTGTGCTATTTCTTTTTGTTTTATTTGTAGCTGTTAATTTATAATGAATGTAGTGAATGGAATATTTGAAATTTGTGTCTGCTATTTTTATAGCAAGGGGAAAATATTGTTGTATTTCTGGTGTTATCCTTCATGCCAGAGTCTGTTTTTTGGGGGTTCCAGCTGATTTTTTGTCTACATATTTTATTAGTTTACGGTCAGTCTTAAGGGTTCTTTTGTTGGGCCTAGGGACTTGTGTACTATTTTCAATGATACCTTTTTAAATACTCCACGGCTGGTAAAATGGGTGTAGCTACTGTGGGGTGGAGCCATAGATAGCGACCCCACCCTTAAGGTTGGAACTGTATGAGTACCAGCACCTTTTTTCCTACAAAAAAAGAAACCACTGAACAGTATCAAGCCATTTAGACCATTTTTTAAAGCAAATCAGTGTAAAAATGTCTTTAGTGAAAACAAAGGAAACCAATGACAGTTATTTAATGGCATATACATCTGCAGTCAGTGTTATAGCTACCATCTTCATTAAAACAGTGAAATTCATTTTTATCTTTAAAATATTAATTCAATTCATATCCACAATGGCCATTTTTTCTACCACATGAAAAAACTGACATTTATCAGAGCAATGTTCATCTTATCAGTATTTTCTTTTCTTTATTTCTTTAGAATAATGTACTGCCTTTTTTATTGTGTAAGAAAAATGAGTGCAGGGATAACAAACCTGGAAAGGCTGTGCACATTGTATTTACCTTAGGTAACAGCTTCACGTTTCAATGAGACACGTCACACTTTTGTCATGGCAAATTTATGAATATTTTAATCTCCTATGCAGTGCAACATCCACTCTCAACAGAGCAGTCTCAAGAGGGGCCGCATATCCCCCCTCCCCCTCCCCCAATTGGCAATAGGTGAATGAACACATGAGGTAAAACAGGGAAGTGGATTTTAAAGTAGAAATACAGAAAGATTGCAGATAGAACTGCTAAGGAACCTTAGAAGAAAGGCACTTAGCCAACTGCCATATGCCCTGACAAAGATACCAACAGCAGTAGAGAGCCCAGGGAGCTGTTTTGTCATTAGCCCCTTGCCCAGCAGTAGTGGAAACTAATTTAGCCCCATGCTGGACTTTCATTAAGTCAGACTTGCATCAGATGGACTGTGCATTTTGGCAGGGGTGCTGCGTGGCCCTTTGTTGGGTGTTACAGTCATATCTCACTCTGCAGGGATCTCAGAACTGGAGCTCTTCACACTACCAGATGCCAAGACAGCAGCCGCAACCGCTGTGAAAGCAGGCTGATTGAAGGCCAACTTTTCAGGCAGGCATTTTATGACAGGAAATATTAAAAGAAAAAAAAATCTACTCTTTCTTTCTGACATATGCCTGTTACAGATAAAAAATAAAAAAAAAAGAAATAGGTAAGAAAAATAGCACACAAAAAAAAGTAAAATCAGTGTTTCCACTGAAAACTATAATACATGTCTAGGAAGCTGCCACTAACAATCATTTTATTTTATGTCAGTACTGTGAGAAAAAGTTAATGATGCATAGGAAGCCAGTGTACGCTACTAGCAAAGAACAGCAAATATCTCAGCTTTTATATTCCATCTCTCTCTCTCTCTCTCTCTCTGTACATAAGTTTACAAGGGGAAAGTTGTGCTTCTGCGGAGGTGAACATAGCCTGAGACATTGAGAAAGATTCTCTTTCTCTTCAGTAGCATTGACTTCATATCTACTATAATAAAACTCACCCTCAACGTTCTGAGGACACTGACGTCAGTGAAGCCAAGCCCTGACTTCCTTCAAAAAGGTTCGAAGGTTCGTGGTGGTGAAGCCACCAAAATCGCTCCGGGCCCGGCCCTCGAGGGTGGAGCAATGGCAGAACAATGAAGGGGGTTGGCCAGGGAGGGGGGGGGGGGGTGTTGGCGACGAAAACCTTGCTAGCGCCCGTTTCATTTGCTCAGAAACGGGCCTCTTTTACTAGTTACTATATAAGAAAGACAAAGTTCCACTAGACATGAACATAAGAAGTGTAATTTTAGAACCATCCACATAAGTAGATGTGGCTTGTGTACTTGTAAAATACAAGCAAGTTTTTGAATGGGAAAATACACAAATTTTCCCTTCTGAAACTGCGTTTTACACATATACCGGTAGGCATAAATATACACAATGCATCTCTGCTAGGATTTTAGGGATGCACATTCATTTGAAATGGCACAGGGGATGTCAATGACATATCCCATGACATTTCATGTTGCTGGTAAATGAAAACAAACAGAAAATGGCATTTTGTATGTGTGTGTGTGTGTGCACCATCAATAGTGCACTCTTTCAAAAGAATGCATACTGTCCATGAGCAGTGTGCACTATTCGGGAAGAGTGTGCACTTTTTCTTGATAGTGCTCAAATGTGCAAACCATCACACGTGCTCACTATTGAGAAGTGCACACTGTTCATAAAATATAGAAACAGACGAAAATATAGGCAGATAAAGACCATATAGCCTATCCAGTCTGCTCATCCATGACATATACTCTTCCTCAATCCCTTAGAGATCCTATGTACTTGTCCCAAGCTCTCTTGGATTCAGGTACTGTTTTCATCTCCACCACTTCCACAGGAGGCCGTTCCATGAATTCACCACCCTTTCCATGAAATATTTCCTCAGGTTCCTTCTGAATCTATCCCCTTTCACCTTCATCCTATGCCCCCTCATTCCAGAGCTTCCTTTCAATTGAAAGAGACTTGCTTCCTGTGCATTTATGCCACATAAGTATTTAAATGTCTCTATCATATCTCCCCTCTCCCGCCTTTCTTCCAAAGTACATATATTCAGATCTTTAAGTCTGTCCCCATATGCTTTATGATGAAGACCACTGACCATTTTAGCAGCTGCTGTCTGGACTAACCCCATCTTGTTTATATCTTTTTGAAGGTGCGGTCTCCAGAATTCTAGACAATATTCTAAATGAGGTCTCACCAGAGACTTACACAGGGACATCATCACCTTCTTTTTTCTACTGACCATTCCTTTTCCTATGCACCCAAACATCCTTCTAGCTTTTTTACATTTGTTTGGCCCCTTAAGATCATCTCATACCACCACATCCAAGCCCTGCTGCTCTTTCATTTACTTAATTTCTTCATCAAACTCAGTTCCCCAAGATCAAAGTCCACTGCACTAACCACTAGGTTACTCCTCCACTCTTTTTCCTTACCTTTTCAGCTGCTACTTATGAGAACCAAACTGGCTTCCTTTTCCTCTTACTTTTATCTAATTTCCTTACAAAAAGCTATCTTTCCCTTACAATAGCTCCTTTCAGTTTTGTTCACTGCTTTCCAGCTTCTTCCAAATGTTCCCATCCAGGCAGTGGCTTTCCTAGGGGGGCTGACACCCGGGGCGGATCGCCGATGCGCCCCGCCCTCCGGGTGTACGCCCCCCCGGCGAAATAACCCCCCCCCGGGTGTACGCCGCTGGGGGGGGTACCATGCACCTGCTGGCACTTTGTTTTCATGCTCCCTCTGCTGTTCCGGGGCAAAGGGAGCATGAAAACAAAGAGCCGACAGATGTGCAGCACCCCCCCAGTGGCATGCACCCGGGGCGGACCGCCCCCCCCCCCCTTGGTACACCACTGCATCCAGGCAATTCCTTGAGGTAATCCCCTATCTGAACAAAGTGTTTTTGAAGTCTAGAACCTTCACTTTTATTTGAACCTTCCCTACACCTCATGGGCGTAGTTTGACTGTTTCATTTGGGGGGGGGGGGGCAAAGGATGGGGCGGGAATATTAGCATATTCATTTGCATATATATATATATATATAAGCTAATATGGAGGAATGAAGGAAGGGAGAGAGAACTGGCTTTTTTGGGAATAACCATAATGACTATCCTGCTTATAATCGAATGAGAAAAACGCCCAAGTTCCGACCTAAATCAGGAGATGGACGTTTATCTTACAAAAACGAATAACACGGTATAATCGAAAGCCAAACTTGGACGTTTCAACTGCACTCCATTGCGGAAGCGTACAAAGTTGACGGGGGCGTGTCGGAGGCGTGGTGAAGGTGGGACTGGGGCATGGTTATCACCCGAACAGAGATGGGTGCCTTTCGCCGATAATGGAAAAAAAGTATGCGTTTGTAGCTAGAATTTAGGGCACTTTTCCTGGACCCTGTTTTTTCACGAATAAGGCCCCAAAAAGTGCCCTAAATGACCAGATTACCACCAGAGGGAATCGGGGATGACCTCCCCTGACTCCCCCAGTGGTCACTAACCCCCTCCCACCACAAAAAATGATGTTTCACAACTTTTTATTTTCACCCTCAAATGTCATACTCACCTCCCTGGCAGCAGTATGCAGGTCCCTGGAGCAGTTGTTAGGGGGTGCAGTGGACTTCAGGCAGGTGGACCTAGGCCCATCCCCCCTACCTGTTACAATTGTGCTGCTTAATGCTTAGTCGTCCAACCCCCCCAAACCCACTGTACCCACATGTAGGTGCCCCCCCTTCACCCCTTAGGGCTATAGTAATGGTGTAGACTTGTGGGCAGTGGGTTTTGAGGGGGATTTGGGGGGCTCAACACACAAGGGAAGGGTGCTATGCACCTGGGAGCTCTTTACCTTTTTTTTTGTTTTTGTAAAAGTGCCCCCTAGGGTGCCCGGTTGGTGTCCTGGCATGTGAGGGGGACCAGTGCACTACGAATCCTGGCCCCTCCCACAAACAAATGCCTTGGATTTATTCGTTTTTGAGCTGGGCGCTTTCATTTTCCATTATCACTGAAAAACAAAAACGCCCAGCTCACAAATTGTCGAATAAAACATGGACGTCTATTTTTTTTGAAAATATGGTTTGGTCCGCCCCTTCACGGACCCGTTCTCGGAGATAAACGCCCATGGAGATAGACGTTTTCGTTCAATTATGCCCCTCCACGTATTCACAATATAAATTAAGGTTCACACTGAATGATTGGTTGTATTCATTAACATACACATAACAACAACCGTTAGAATTATGTAATTCTATTTGTATGATTTTATTATTCTATCTTGTTAACTTATAGTCATAAAATTTTTTACACACACAAATATTACCATTCTCTCTCATTCACACATACACCATTTCAACAAGTAAGCGACAAATTATAATCTAATACAAATATACTACGACTGGTACTAAATAAGGAGTAATACATCAAAACAGAGTTGTGCAACTGCTGATTAATCACATTTCAACAAATGAGTCCTTTCCATGTAGTAAAATCTTGTCCAAGTTGTATACCGGATTCCACTCACAAAAACCTTCAATATGAATGTTGTATATTGAAGTTGGATATCGTTTGAATCAGCACTAGTAAATGATCTGTATCGACTACACATGGGGATATAATCTCATGAGGAAGATTTTCAGCTAACAAAGTTAACAAACTTGACTGTAGAACTTATTTGGAGCTGTTGAGCCCTTATACATGGGTTGAAGATAGTCGTCTCATGGCAGTACATCTACTCCAAGAGGTTTACCAACAACACCTATGATTAGAAAAAAATACAGATTGTGTTTCTAATCATAATACAAGATAGTGGGCTTGATGGATCTTCAGTCTGTCCCAGTATGGCAAACGCTTATGTTCTTATGTTGTCACAACATCCAAAAAGCATGTTTACCAAAAAAACAATGTAAGGCATTATATTGGTCATATACTACAGAGTATAAAAAAATTCTAAAACAAATATGTCAACTAACAAGATAAAAACATGCATGACAGAACTTTTCTAGAAGAAACTAGAACTGCTGATGCCTACTTAGTCTGAGCAAAAAGGGTGTAGAATGGAATCTCAACAGACACAGCCACTCAGAGAGGTTGAAGTAAACAAAACACTTTGTATTTAAATCCCGTTTCTTTCACAGATTTGGAGGGGCATAATTGAACGAAAACGTCTATCTCCATGGGCGTTTATCTCCGAGAACGGGTCCGTGAAGGGGCGGACCAAACCATATTTTCAAAAAAAATAGACGTCCATGTTTTATTCGACAATTTGTGAGCTGGGCGATTTTGTTTTTCAGTGATAATGGAAAATGAAAGCGCCCAGCTCAAAAACGAATAAATCCAAGGCATTTGTTTGTGGGAGGGGCCAGGATTCGTAGTGCACTGGTCCCCCTCACATGCCAGGACACCAACCGGGCACCCTAGGGGGCACTTTTACAAAAACAAAAAAAAAGGTAAAAGAGCTCCCAGGTGCTTAGCACCCTTCCCTTGTGTGTTGAGCCCCCCAAATCCCCCTCAAAACCCACTGCCCACAAGTCTACACCATTATTATAGCCCTAAGGGGTGAAGGGGGGCACCTACATGTGGGTACAGTGGGTTTGGGGGGGGGTTGGACGACTAAGCATTAAGCAGCACAATTGTAACAGGGGGGGATGGGCCTGGATCCACCTGCCTGAAGTCCACTGCACCCCCTAACAACTGCTCCAGGGACCTGCATACTGCTGCCAGGGAGGTGGGTATGACATTTGAGGGTGAAAATAAAAAGTTGTGAACATCATTTTTTGTGGTGGGAGGGGGTTAGTGACCACTGGGGGAGTCAGGGGAGGTCATCCCCGATTCCCTCTGGGGGTAATCTGGTCATTTAGGGCACTTTTTGGGGCCTTATTCGTGAAAAAACAGGGTCCAGGAAAAGTGCCCTAAATTCTAGCTACAAACGCATACTTTTTTTCCATTATCGGCGAAAGGCGTCCATCTCTCCTCGGCCGATAACCACGCACCAGTTCCGCCTTCACCATGCCTCCGAAATGCCCCCGTCAACTTTGTACGCTTCCGCGATGGAGTGCAGTTGAAAACGTCCAAGTTCGGCTTTTGATTATACCGTGTTATTCGTTTTTGGGAGATAAACGCCTATCTCCCGATTTAGGTCGCAATATAGGCGTTTTTGTCTTTCGATTATAAGCTGGTTGATAACCTTAAGAAATAAAGTCCCTTGGAATTCAGTTATTATCTTCCAGCAGCGAGGTCCTTGACAGAATCTCACAGTCTCAGTATGCACTAGTCTATCCCCCAGATATTCAAACGGTGGCAGTGAATGTTTTTTAAAATGCTGATCATTGTTGGCTAAATTATCCCCTGATCATAGGTGCCCCGTATAAGAGGCTTGGGGAGGCTAAGCCTCCCCAGCCCAATCGTCGACTTCCGCTTGTGGTGCAGCCCACCCTCCCGCCCCGCGCATTTTGATCTTTTATTTCCGTGGCAGCGACATCAATGAAGAAAAAGACTACAGGCTCGCCGCCAGCTTCTCGCTTCTCTCTGCACACAGTGTCCTGCCTTCTACGGTGATGCATTTCCTGTTTCCGCGAGAGCGGGACACTGTGTGCAGAGAGAAGGGAGAAGCTGGCGGCGAGCCTGTAGTCTTTTTCTTCATTGACGTCGCTGCCACGGAGCGTATGGAGGTAAGCTCCGCCCCCTTTAGCCTCCCCAAACAGTTGGGCTACCGACCGTCTATGCCCCTGATATTCTGGGTCTTCACAATTGGGAACATAGATATTTAGTATAGCTATTTTTATTGAACTGTTTATACCAGAAATGAACACCCATCTTTTACTGACATCTGCTTGAGAACAAATGATTTGAAAAGTAATATTATGATGCATGAGAACAAGTATACATGGGCTGAAACACAGTTATACTTTTATTTCAAGCATTCTGAATCAGTGAGATGACTTTTTTGTAGCATGATGTCTGCTTTTTGTCTCTTAAGAAATGAGAAGATTTTCTTTTTCTTAATAGGATGGTTGATTCATTTAACATTAAAGGATAAGATTTTAAGGGAAGATGTGATAATATTTAAATAAGGGATCCTGAAAAAGAAAGAGAATCATTCCACTGAGAAAAGTAATCAAGATTTTCTTCCCTGGAGAACAATATATAGAAAACACTGGTAAGTAGGAATATGATAAATATTCCTACACCTAAGAACGGGTAACTAACATCAGGGTAAAGAAGAACAACCAAAATGACATACGCTGGAGATATTTCCAGGTATGAAGAAAATATAAACATTAAAAGAAGTCAGTATAACTGAGAAACTTGATATGCAAGATATCTATATTATCATATGTGTAAAGTTTCAAACCAATTATTGTTTTACTATAATGGTAACATCTATCATAGAAGCAAATAAACCTTTCCTTTCATCTGCTTGGGTTGAGAAGAATTATTTTGAGCAAAGGTTTACTCGTTCCAAAAGTACAAAGCAGTGGCATAGCAAGGGCGGGGCGGTGGAGGCGGTCCGCCCTGGGTGTCAACGGGTGGGGTGGTGCTCCGCTGACGAGTCCCTACCAGCTCCGTCCACCCCCCCCACCCCCCGGCGTGGACCACCCCGACACATTCCCCACCTGCCTACCAGCTCCGTCCACCTGGCACTGTGCAGCATGGCGCCTCGCATCTGCAGCGCTGCTGTAAAAGAAGAAAATTGCCTCATTGTTGGCCCTTCCCTCACTGTGTCCTGCCAATGACGAGGCGATTTTCTTCTTTTACAGCAGCGCCGCAGATGCGAGGCGCCACGCTGCACAGTGCCGGGTGGACGGAGCTGGTAGGCAGTTGGGGACTGTGTTGGGGGTGGTCCACACCAGGGGGGACTGCCATGTTGCCCTGCACCCGGGGGGTGTGCGCCGTGTTGCCCTGCACCTGGAGGGGGGGTGCGCAGCAGCGATCCGCCCTGGGTGTCAGCCAACCACGGAACACCACTGGTACACAAAGACTAGGGGACACTCGAGGAAGTAATATGGAAATACTTTTAAAACAAATAGGAGGAAATATTTTTTCACTCAATGAATAGTTAAGTTTTGGAACTCTTTGCTAGAGGATGTGATAACAGTGGTTAGCGTATCTGGGATTAAAAAAGGTTTGGACAAATTCCTGGAGGAAAAGTCCATAGTCTGCTATTGAGACACACATGGGAAGCAACTGCTTGCCCTGGGATTTGTAGTATGGCATGTTGCCACAATTTGGGTTTCTGCCAGGTACTTGTGACCTAGCTTGGCCACTGTTTGGAAAACAGGATACTGGGCTAGACGGACTACAATAGTAACAGAAATGTAAAATATTCCTATTGATTTTCATAGGAATATGCTTGATATGGAGAATGATTCAAAAACAAGTAAAAATAGTTAAGATTTTGCAAAATCCAAAACATGTAAGCATAATGAAACATTTATTGTGGAAAGAGTAAATTAAATTGCAGTAGTTGTAATGAATTTAATCTTGGAACTTGAAAATTTGTAAGGCATATCAAGTATCTTAATTTTATTGTACCCTTGACACTGAGTAACAATGAAATTCAGTCTTCTAAAGTACCACAGTCAGAACAGCTCAATGAGATAGAAGCTACTTATAACAGAAATTGCATATTTTATCATGGGTAAGTCAGATAGCAGCTGGAGTAGTTCAGAATGTTATGAAAGAATATCAACAGATATTTCTAAGTGTGAGTCACTTCAGGCTAGAAATATAAAGTTTTACCTTTGCCAATACAATTAATAGCCTAATAGTTTGGTAGTAGAGATAAGTGAAGATTTTGTCGGTTGTCTAGTAAGTGAGTTTGAGGTAATCTTCTGATCGTAGAAACCAAGCAAACAATAACATCTGAGGTAGTTGTCATACAATACAAAGTGAGATTAAGTTTCCTCGGGGGGTGGGGGGGAGGTTTGGAATAAAAATGAGAGAGAGTTAAACAGGACAGTGATTCAGCTGCAGGTTCCCCAGGGGGTCTGGAATTAAAATGAGAGAAGTAAACAGGACAGCGATTCTGCTACGAGAATGGAATGGGATTTGCGTTCCAAGACATATGAGCAGAGACTTGCTGACCTGAACATGTATACCCTGGAGGAAAGGAGGAACAGGGGTGATATGATACAGACGTTCAAATACTTGAAAGGTATTAATCCGCAAAAAATCTTTTCCGGAGATGGGAAGGCGGTAGAACGAGAGGACATGAAATGAGATTGAAGGGGGGCAGACTCAAAAAAGATGTCAGGAAGTATTTTTTCACAGAAAGGGTGGTGGATGCTTGGAATGCCCTCCCGCGGGAGGTGGTGGAGATGAAAACGGTAACGGAATTCAAACATGCGTGGGATATGCATAAAGGAATCCTGTGCAGTAGGAATGGATCCTCAGAAGCTTAGCCAAAATTGGGTGGCGGAGCAGGTGGGGGAAGAGAGGTTGGTGGTTGGGAGGAGAGGATAGTGGAGGGCAGACTTATACGGTCTGTGCCAGAGCCGGTGATGGGAGGCGGGACTGGTGGTTGGGAGGCAGGAAATACTGCTGGGCAGTCTTGTACGGTCTGTGCCCTGAAAAAGGCAAGTACAAATCAAGGTAAGGTATACACATATGAGTTTATCTTGTTGGGCAGACTGGATGGACCATGCAGGTCTTTTTCTGCCGTCTTCTACTATGTTACTATATGTTACTATGCCTCAAATTTCCCTCCTTTATTCGCTTTGAGGTAGAAAATCTTCTGCAGACTAGAGTAGTTGCTGTAATTTCATAATTCATAATCCATAATGTTTGACAACAACTCACCACCATGGACACTGACCCTCGAGGTACCACAAGGATCAATACTGTCACCTATTCTGTTCAATATCTACCTCAAGCCACTAGCTGAGCTGATTCGGTCAATGGACACTCAGTTCTACATCTATGCGGATGATGTGCAGCTACTCTTGCTCATTGAACCTGACTTACCTACAGCCTTGAATAAACTGATTACCTGTCTAACATCAATTGAAGAATGGGCTAAACACAACAAACTTTGACTGAACCCAAGTAAAACCAAGTTTCTCTGGGTCCCTAACACAAGTGGATACATACCTGACATCAAAATCCCTTTTGGGAAGTATGAACTCCCCCTCAAATCACAAGTCAGAAACCTTGGAATACAGCTAGATTCAACACTTACTTTGATTCCCCAAATCAAAGCAACCTTCAAGAGCTGCTTCTACTATTTGCGATAGCTACGCTGCCTCTCTTCTTACATCGAGACGGTAAATCTTATCCCAGTTGTGCATGCCATGGTAACATCAAGACTGGATTACTGCAATGCACTATACAATGGTCTGACTACAAAGGGCCTGCACCAGCCCCAGTTGATTCAGAATGCAGCAGCAAGACTCAAAGAAGGTTGCAAGTGACGTGACCACATCACTACATTTTTGCAAAACCTTCATTGGCTACCAGTACAATACAGGGCTAAATTTTTAGAACTCTATGTCTGATCTTCAAGGCCCTGAAAGGAAATGGCCCGAGTATCTGAAGAATAGGATGATCCTCCACACACCGCCAAGGACACTAAGGTCCTCCCAAGGACTTTCACTAACTACACCCTCTCCAAAAGACATTACACGATGTGATACCCGCAAGCGAGCCTTCTCCGGAGTAGCCCCCACACTCTGGAATGCATTGCCTGAAAGGCTCCACTTAACACAAGACTACCTCTACTTCAGGAAGCAGGTGAAAGCTTGGCTCTTCAACCAAGTCTTTAATGGAAGAAAACTTGTTAGTCTCAGTCACACACAAGGATTGACTCGGGCTGCACATACTGCAGCGGGACATGTTTATCCACTCCTACCCTAGCTGAGATAATATTTAACCATCTCTCAGACCTCACGTGCAACTTTCTTCAAATCAATCACCTTTCTAATTCTTCCTACTTTCTTACTCATCTATATGTTACAACTTTGCCTTACCCCTCACTACCAGTTATAATGTTCTAGTACATATTGTGTTGTCATTGCAAGTAGTATACCATGCCATAATTTGTATTGTTGTTCAAATATTTTTACTGCTCTAATTGTCTACTGCTCATGTTTAATCTATTCTTACTGTACACCGCCTTGAGTGAATTCCTTCAAAAAGGCGGTAAATAAATCCTAATAAATAAATAAATAAATAAAGCTTAGCACATGCTAACAGACATTAGCACAAAAGCATATAGAAAATAGCCATTTTCAAAAAAAAAAAAGATGGACATATTTCTGTTTTGAAAATGACTATATTCCCCTCTTGAAATTTGACCGTTTTTTTAGCAAAAAGTCAAAAGTTGGACTCAGGTGTCATATGGAAAATGCCCCTCAATATATATTACTGTACTGTTCCAAATCAAGAAATTAAGAAACATCTCTTTGTAGAAAAATCAAAAATGAAACCACTTAAATAGCAGACCAGCAGCTAGGATTATCCCGCACATTCCTTAATCTTCACTTCCCCAGCTGTAAAGGACTAAAATACAGACTAACACATGCGTACAGCTTTTCCTACATGAGTACGCATTTGTGGAATGCATTGCCACTTAACTTAAAAACAATTTACGAACTAATTAACTTTCGTAAATCTCTGAAGACCTATCTCTTCAACAAGGGATACCACAACGATCAATAATTGTAAATGTAACATATCACCACTTTACCTTATATTCTGAATTGTTTTCTTCCTATATCTGTCTGCTTAATTCTATTATGTCATCCGTGTTCTCTATGTAACACCAATTGTTATCTTTTACTCTGGAATGGCGAATGCCATAACGGAACATTGCAAGCCACATGGAGCCTGCAAATAGGTGGGACAATGTGGGATACAAATGCAACACATAAATAAATAAATCATCTATTCACTGGTGCAAGCTGAGCACAATGTATAGAAGCTTCTATACACTGTGTGGCAGTCTGCATCAATGAATGATGATCCTGTCTGCTGGTCCATTATTTGAATGGTTTAATTTTTTACGCATTTTGATTCAGATGTTTGTTCATTAACACTTCTGCTAAAACAAACTTTTAACTTGCTTTTGTCCTTTGTTTCTAAGAATTATGTGCTGTAACTTTAATGAAATAAATATTACTAAACGTTATCTGACACCATGCCTAAATGTTAATGGGAAAAAAAAGCTGCACCGGTGAGCAAGCAATTCATCATAGCACAATACATCCCATGGTAATAGGACAGTTCTAACTTGTCTGAACAGAAGCAAACTTGAACATAAAGAAAGGTACAGTCATCAAAAAATATGCTACTTGGTGCTAGTCATCATAAATTATAGCAAGTGGAGAGGTGTCTGACTGTTATATTGCTGAATTATCAAGGCGTGTGCTGAAAAAGATGTGCTGAATCAAAGTATTATGAAACCATAGATAAAAAGGACCAGTTATCATTCTGTCAGATGGTGACTGATGCATTCTGACTGTAACAGCAATGAGAAATAGGGAAATCCTGGATTGTCTACACAGGGTGCTGTGTAGGCTAATGTTTCACACCCTTTCCAAGCCCAAAGAATGTATATATTTTCAAAAATGTGTACTATACCAATTTTTGCAAAGCTGGCAGCATGGACATGAGAAAGGACTAGAGGAACACTAAGCTCCAGCAGAGAATGGAAGGACTCAAAGGAGGGGGCTCAGAAGGGGGGAGTAGATACCGTATACAGTCTGAAGAACTTTTTATAACAGGTAACCTATGTGTGAAGGATAAATAGGTGTCCATTTCAAGCCTCTTTTTGTAAAGATGCATAGACGCCTATGAGTCCTTAAACACTGTCTCCACAAATCTACAGACAATTTGATTAAAAAGAAACTGAGAAACAAGTGTAAATTTTCATGCATAAGCTTATTTTATAAGGTTCAATCAAGCCTGGTTGTGGTCAATCAGCTGAATCTAATTATCAATTGAATTTGGTCAATTGGTTGATTGAGTAGCTAAGGGGGCAGTTATTTTTTCACATGGTGCTGGATAACTTTGGGGTCCTTTTACTAAGTAAGCTATGTTAGGTGCTGACACGTGCCTAATGCAGTTAGAAGTGGAGTACTGCGAAATGAGTTTAGGCATCAAAATGTACACGTACTAACAGTGTGCAAAAAATGTTTTATTTTATTTTGAGAGTGTGTGTCAGGGGTGGGGGGTGTGCATTCCTATGCTAACCAGTTAGTTCATCTATATTACCACGTGCTAACTGGTTAGTGCAGGGATACGGCGTGAGCTCTTATTGTCTCCAAAATGGGTATCAGTGAGTGGTGATTTTTAATGATGGTTGCGCACTAATGGCTCAGCAGTACAGAGAGAGATTCGAAGCACACAGCAAAGAATGAAAAGAAGAATGCACCAAGAGCCTTAAAATCTGTTCAGGTCTGGTCGCCTCATCTCAAAAAAGATATAAATGAATTGGAGAAGGTGCAGAGAAGGGTGACAAAAATGATAAAAGGGATGGGACGACTACCCTATGAAGAGAGGTTAAGACGGCTAGGACTCTTTAGCCTGGAGAAAAGGTGGCTGAGGGGTGATATGATAGAGGTTTACAAGATAATGAGTGGGGTGGAGCGGACAGATGTGAAGCGTTTGTTTACACTTTTTAACAATAATAGAACCAGGGGACACAAGATGAAATTTGAATGTGGTAGGTTTAAAACGAATCGGAGAAAGTTTTTCTTTACTCAGCACGTAGTTAGACTCTGGAACTCATTGCCGGAGAAGGTAGTGACGGCAGCTGGCCTTGCTGAGTTTAAAGGGGGTCTGGATAGATTCCTGAAGGAAAAGTCCATTGATTGTTATTAAATTTGGGGTTTTTGCCAGGTTCTTGGGGCCTGGATTGGCCGCTGTTGGAGATGGATTGCTGGGCTTGATGGACCTTGGGTCTTTTCCCAGCGTGGCGGTGCTTACGTGCTTATGTGCTTATGTGGAACAGGTCCTTTAATCAGTAGTTGATGCTGTACATCATTGACCCAACATGGGCCGTGTTTCGGTACTCAATGCTTGCATCAGGGGTCATATAACAAAAAAATTCCAAAATGGGATAGCCCCAGATAAGGATTTTAGTACTGACAATGATCTGTTAGGGAGTCAATCTTCTAGCAATTCATTTTCCGTAGTCCCTATGTGGGGCTATCTCATTTTGGAACTTTTATGTTGCATGACCCCTGATGCAGGCATTGAGTGCCGAAACACGGCCCGTGTTGGGTCAGTGATGTACAACACCAACTTATATGACTGATTAAAGGACTTGTTCCGGATTTGAAGGCCCTTGGTGTTTTTTTTCTTATACTAATGACAGCATTAGCACATGATCATTAATACAAAAAATAGAAAATAAGCCTTCTTATCACTGCAGTAAAAATGGCCTTAACATGTGGGAAAGACCCATGTAAGGGCACACTAAGGCCACTTTTTACTGCAACTTATTAAAAGGACCTTTAAATAAATTAATACATAATTTTAAATCATATTAGATGTTTATTGAGGTTCACTTTGACTAATATTACATTTTGTTTAAAGATCAAAAATTATTCAGTGTGACATATATGCAATAACTAGTGGAACCAAGCCCGTTTCGTCAACAATGAAACTGGCCTTAGGAAGGCTCTCATGTAAGCGTTTTTTTTTTTTCTTTCTCCCCTGCCCTCACCTCCATGTCCAGCGATTCTTCCCTGCCCTCCCATCCCATCAATGTCCATCGATTATCCTCTGCCCTCCCCTCACCTCAATGTTCCGCGATTCTCTCCTCCCCTCCATGTCCAGCAATTTGTACCTGAACGTACTCTGGCTGGATGGCTTCCGTAATGTTCTGTTCGTAACATCCTTTCTGACATCAGCTCACCTCCAATGTTCCCTTCCCTCTCACTGTTCCGCCCTACTCTGACATCATTACGTTTTGACGCGAGGGCGGGACAGTGAGAGGGAATGGAACGCTGGAACCCAGCCAGCCAGCCAGCCATGGAATGTTGAAGGTACAAATTATTATATATGAAAGGGAAAATTAGGAGGGGGCAATTTTTCTCACATTCCTGTAATCTGGGTAACTCTATAACAGTGTGCCTGTACATAGGCATTCAGATGCCTTTTGCATGCATAATACATGGTTTAGAAAAAAAAAATCCTTTAGAAAGTCACCTTTTGTGTGTGCTGAACAAAGTAGGTCTTTGGTGACTTACCTATTTCATATAAATTCCTACACTCCAAGGTTAATGCTGTATCTAGGAAGGAAAGGTACATAAGTGAGTACATATGCTCAGAAAGGTGCTCCTTTAAGTTTAAGAGCCACATCTCTTGTTGCTGCGAGGTGCTGAGAGCAAAACCCATGAGAATCAAGTAGTGGGAATTATTTCCGTGGCACTCCTGATCAGCTCTGAAGATACATTAGTGGGTCATGGTACAATGGTTGGGAAACACTGGCTGAGGCAATTAGTAATATAGCACACAGGTGGAGGAACAATTTTAGACCTGGTACTAAGTTAGCAAAGTATTTACAATGTCACATGTAGTTAATTACATGGAGTCTAGTTATCAGTGAAAGGGGTGATTCCATATAAGCCCAAAGAAAGAAATAGTTCAAACAAAAGTGACTGTCCCAGAGCTCATAGATGCCAGCTTTGGTTAGATGTAATCTATAAGGGCATATAGAGGCCCTTTTACTAAAGGGTTGCTGCGTAGCAACCCGAAACTACCGATGGCCCAGTGCAGCCGCCAGCAATAGTTCAGCTTCCAGAGCGCCACAGGGGTTACCTGGCGGTAATCGGGCAGTCTGGAAACCTTCAATCTTTCAATTATTTTACCAATAATTGCCTCTTATGGGTCCCCTTAACATTTAAAATGACAACCTTAATGCTCATGAGTCCGCAGAAATTCTATCTCTAAGACCCCACTCCGATCAGAGTACAAACAGAACAAATTATTGAGTTCATATTCCCAATTTGCTCAGATTCTCCTACCTTCAGCACAAACAACCAGGTCTCTCAAGCCCTCCTAAGTACCCCCATCTTTGGTGTTGGTGTTGACATTGTTTCCTGCACTATAGCCCTCTGAGCATTCTCCACAGATTAATACCAGCGCTAGTCCAGTGCTAATCAACTCTAACGCTGGCATTAGGTTTTGAGCATTGGGGCCTAGGGGATTAATCTCCCAAGGGTGCCTTAATTTCTTGCTATTAAGAAAAGTGAAGAATCTGATTAAAGGAGACAGAACTGCCCAACAACGAGTAGCTAATCCAGTCTAAGTAAACCTCATTTTACTGGTTAAATGCCTATTCCACTTGTTGGATTATTTGTAGTAAATAATTAGCAGATTTTAGTACACACAGCTTCAGCTTTAGAAATGTTAATTTCTTTCTTCATCTCTCTCTCATTCACCCCTGAATAATTCACTGCTGAGTCACTTTAAAGTTGAAGTAACAAAACATCTGTTTACTCACAGTTTGTAGTTAGATTATAATCAGACAGGCTTATATATACATATTACTATACATTTGTATTATCAGCTCCTTCCATGTGCTTAGATGGTAATGGATGCTCACACCACCATAGATCCTCTCAGGTTAGGAGAGATCATGAGCTCCATGTGCTCCATGTGCTGCATGTGCTGCATCTGACCCCCACAGGAAGTTGCATAGCTGTGTGACCTCTCTAAGTATTTCACATCAGAGGTCACAGAGTAATCACAGAGAAATAATAGGTGACAGGCAATGCATGTAAAATACAATTACATTCCAACAAACCCCTTCTCATGCATAACTGTCATGCAATTATTTATTCATACAAAGTCCAAGCTTTATACGCAGATTCACAAAATGTTCTCTGGGTAACGGTTTGGTCATGATGTCAGCTGTCATCTCACTGGTGTGACAATAGTGTAGACTGATGACCCCTTCTTTTGCCAACTCTCGCACGTTGTGGTATTTCGTTGCGATGTGCTTGGTGTGTGACTGAACCTTGTCATTCTGTGACAGTCGGATGCAGCTCTGATTATCTTCCATTATCTGGATTGGTCTCTTTTCAGCTATTCCAAAATCCAGCAAAAGTTTTTCAATCCACATCAGTTCTCTGCACGCTTCCGATACGGCCACATATTCAGCTTCTGTAGAAGACAAACTCACAATACTTTGTTTATGACTGGCCCATGAAATTTGTACATTTCCATACATAAACACATATCCACTTGTGGATTTATAATCAGAATGATCCCCTGCCCAATCTGAATCACAGTAACATATTAGTTTTGGATTACTATTGGCTGAAATCTTTAATTTACAATCAATGGTACCCTTTAAATACCTTACCATCCTTTTAACTGCAGTCCAATCTGATTTGGTAGGTGAGCTGACCCTTCTGCTCAAAATTCCTACTGCATTTGCTATATCAGCCCTGTATGTGGTAGCTAGATATAAAAGCTTACCTATGGCTGATCTATATTGGATGTTATCTGGTAAAGGTTCTCTTACTGTTTCATCCTTCAGAAAATCAGTGATCATGGGAGTGCTTACAACTTGGGCATCTTGCATACCTAAACTTTCAATAAGCTCATTTATTTTCTGCTTCTGGCTTAGAAGATAAGAACCATCATTTTGTTTCTCAATTTCTATACCAAGATAGTATGACACATTACCAAGTTCTTTTATCTCAACATTGAGGTTTAAACATTTTACAATGTCCTTGTACTCTTGCTCACTTTTGCTTGCAATGAGCAGATCATCAACAAAAGCTAAAATGTATGCATATTGTCCATTTGTGCACCTAGTGTACAAACATTTATCTGCTTCACCTTGCTTAAATCCTAAATTTGTCAATATTTCATGCAATTTTTCATTCCAACATTTTGCACTTTGCTTTAATCCATAAAGACCTTTGTTTAATTTACACACTAGCTGTCTTTGTTTTGTATTTATGAAACCTGTTGGCTGTTCCATGTACAAGTCTTCAGTTATATCTCCGTGAAGAAACGCTGTTTTCACATCAATGTGTTTGACTTGCATGCCTTTTGAGACTGCAATGCTCAGAAGTGTTCTTATTGTCGTGTGTTTCACTACAGGTGCAAACACTTCATCAAAATCTTCTCCATATTTTTGAAGATATCCCTTTGCGACTAATCTGGCTTTATACCTTTCCACTTTTCCTTGTGCATTCCTTTTTAACTTGAATACCCATTTGCATCCTATAGCTTTCTTGCCAGGAGGTAATTTTGTAAGAATCCAAGTATTATTTTTATCCAATGCATCAATTTCTTCTTGTGCAGCTTTATGCCATTCAGCAGCTTCTTCTGCTGGCATTTTCTCAATCTCATCCCATGTTAAGGGCTCTTGAGCTTCTGCTGACTTTGTTAGGTAAGACAGTCTTGGGGTGGAACACCTTTGTTTTCCCTGGATGAGCGTCTGACAACAGGTTGGTCTGACCTTTCTGCATCCTCTATATCTGAGAGTCCTTCTCCAATTGATTCCCCTTCTCCAACTGTACTGTCTTCTTCAATGATCCTTTCTGTGTCTGCTTCCTCTGCCTGTTCCTCGTTAGATACAGATGAGTTGCTTTCAGACATCTGCCTTGGTATGGCATTTATATACACTGGCATGTCTATTATGGTTCTAGTTTCATATTCTGGATGATAAGGCTCATCTGGGATAATCCAGCCTTTATCAACCCTTTTGTTTTCATCAAAATATGTAACATGTCTTATGCCAACAATGCCAGTTTTCAGATTCAAAATTCTATATCCTTTGTGTCCTGGAGCATAGCCAACTAAAATGCCCCTTTCTGTTGTGGAATCCAGCTTATGCCTTCTTTGCTTTGGTACATGAGCATATGCTGTACTTCCAAATGTTCTTATGTGTGACAGGTTTGGCTTCCTACCATGCCATGTCTCATGTGGTGTGCACTCAGCGCCTTTAGTTGGCATTCTGTTTTGTAGGTACACTGCTGTGAGAATGGCTTCCCCCCATAGTCTTTTAGGGAGATTGCTATCTGACAGCATACATCTGGTCATTTCCACAATTGACCTAAATTTTCTCTCTGCAACAGAATTTTGCTCTGGTGTATAAGCTACTGTTGTGATATGCTGAATGCCTTCTTGTTCTAGAAATGTGCGCATGCTTTGTGAAGTGAACTCACCACCATTGTCGGTCTGAAGAACCTTTGGTTTTCTTTCAAATTTATTGCTCACCATGGCTACGTATTTCTTCAGCATGTCTGTGACTTGACTTTTCTCTTTCAGCAAATAGGCCACACAATATCTAGAGAAATCATCCAAGAATATTAGCACAAATCTGTTATTTCCCAATGATGGGATATTAAACGGTCCACATAAGTCACTGTGTATTAAGTCCAGCACTTTATTACTCCTATTTCCTGTGTATGCAGGAAATGAGGGTCTCACACCTTTTTGAGTAACACAGTCTATGCATTTCTCCATATTACCAGCATCTGCACTTATCTGAATGCCGGTGGCCAGTTGCTTACTGTAAAGATCCTGGATCACCTTAGAATCACGATGTCCCAGGCGGCGATGCCAGATTTCCAGACTACATTTACCATCATTCTTCCTTACTTGCGCCATATGTGAGGCTTCACCTGAAATGTTCAGCTTATAAACATCATTATGCATAAAAGCTTCAGCATACACTTCATCATTTTTAGAGATTGTGCACTTACTGTTTTCAAAATGAATCGCAAATCCCTTCTTATCTAATGTAGATACACTAAGCATATTGCAAACTGCTTGGGGAATATACAAGACATCACTTACAGGAATTTCTTTAACTTCATTAGACACTTTGCATTTTAAGAATCCAATACCTTTTGCTTGGATCTTAGCAGTCCCTGCGTTTGCAGTTTTAAGAATACCTTCCTCTGGACACATTTCCTGAAAGAAATCTTTACAATTGGTTAAATGGCATGTGCTCCCTGAATCCAAAATCCAAGTACTTTCATTTGAATTATTATTTACCATAGTCAAAGATTTTTCTGCCATTAGAAAGCCCTTGTGTTTATCTTTGTCCTTCATACATTTCCTGGTTTGAAAATTCTTTAGTTCCATTGGCTTAGGTGAGCTAGAGGGAGTGTTTGTGTTTCCTTACACCATTTAGATACATGTCCCTCCTTTCCACATGAGTAGCAAATCAGCTTGCCCTTGGGTGGAGTTTTCCCATAGCTCCGCCTTCCTCTGTTCTTTGCCAAGAAATTTGTTTCATTTCTCTCTGACTTGCTTTGAGAACACATCTCCTCAGAATCATTTATTATGCATTCCTGCCTTAGTTTTGATGTTGTCTGTTCAAAAGATTGCCCTTCAATGGCCTCATTTACAGACCTAAAAACATCAAACTTCTTTGATAGTGAGGTAAAAAGAAATGCTCTTTTCAATGCATCACACATGGGAATTCCAGAAAGTTCTAGCTTTTGAAATGAAGACATAAGATGCATAATGTGATCATTACATTTACTTTTATCCCTTAATTTGGTTTCATTCAACTCTGCCAACCAAATTGGTTGCTGCTTTGCATATGTAGTTGCATACATAGTTCTCAGTTTATATAAAATGTCCTTTGGTGTATCTTTTCCCTCCACTAATATGGCCTGTTTCTCTGAGAGAGCTTCCAAAAGCATGCACTTCACATAATAGTTTGCATTGTCCCATTCAGCCATATTTTCAGCTGTTCTGTCTTGGTCTAAGCATATATTTAATCTTTTTGCTCGAAGGAGACATATGAATCTTAGTTCCCACTGCCGATAATTAAACTCAGTTAATCTAGGCACCTTGAGAGAGTAGAACAATAGTGAATTTCTTCCCTCAGCCATTTTCTTAGCCTTCTGTCTGCTGTGTGGGGGGAGAGAGAGACAGACTGAATCTTTCCTTTAAAACTTAAGAGAAAAATGTGGCCTTTTTTTTCTGCCTGGTAATATTTCTCTTCTTTTTCAATTCCTGGCCCTGGGCCCATAACCCTTTTGTTGGATTATTTGTAGTAAATAATTAGCAGATTTTAGTACACACAGCTTCAGCTTTAGAAATGTTAATTTCTTTCTTCATCTCTCTCTCATTCACCCCTGAATAATTCACTGCTGAGTCACTTTAAAGTTGAAGTAACAAAACATCTGTTTACTCACAGTTTGTAGTTAGATTATAATCAGACAGGCTTATATATACATATTACTATACATTTGTATTATCAGCTCCTTCCATGTGCTTAGATGGTAATGGATGCTCACACCACCATAGATCCTCTCAGGTTAGGAGAGATCATGAGCTCCATGTGCTCCATGTGCTGCATGTGCTGCATCTGACCCCCACAGGAAGTTGCATAGCTGTGTGACCTCTCTAAGTATTTCACATCAGAGGTCACAGAGTAATCACAGAGAAATAATAGGTGACAGGCAATGCATGTAAAATACAATTACATTCCAACACCACTGACAGTTGTCTTTCTTCCCAAGAGGTTACATCTACACTGAGTGTACTGTATGCATCCTGGTTCTATGACAGCTCACTGACATAAGCAGACATAATCCATAAGTTATAAGATGAAAGCAGTGTTTCATGTTATGCCTGTACAGTCCTTGGACCAGATGTGGAATCCAGTTGTGTTTACAGACTGTGCTAAAATAAACTCAGTAATTGTTTAAACCAGAAACTAGTCTCTGTTCTAGATTAACTAAGACTGGAAAAGTCAGTGTTCCCCCTTCCCCATTATCCCATTATTATTCTTTATGCAATAGACAATAAAATCATGGGTGAGGGGGATGGATCTGTGCCTGCGTCTGACATGTCCCTGTTTCGGCTGTAGGGCTGGGATGGGCTTGGAGGAAGGGGGCACTTAAGGAGGGGGCACAAACATGATTGGTTGGCATTTTTTAAGTTAAATATTGCCACAGATTCCCTGATGTCTGATTGGACATCTTACTGGCAGGAAGGAGTTCCAGCAAACTCAAATAAGAGCCACATCCTGAGGCCTGAGGCCATTCCCTCATTCCTCGGAGGCAGCATTGGCAATGCTGTCCAATTTCACCATGGCATCCGGTGGTGATTCTCTACGTGATTTTAACAACTACAATGTCTCCTTGAATGCTGGTGATTCCTTCAGGGGGGAGGCAATGGAAGTTGATCAGGTAAGTGCTGCTGACCTGCCAGTGCATGTGCAAACTCTGCAGGGCCTGCAAATGCGGCTCTTGAAGGCTACTGACTGCACCCTGCTTTCCTTAACTGCTGTCAGTCCCCGCCAGGCCAAAAGTGATAAGTGTGGTGGTTCCTAAGGCTCTACATGAGCTAAAAGTCCAAACAAAAAAAACATGCAAGGCTCCTGTTTCTGTTTTGGCTTTATTCCTGTGGAATTTCCTGCAGGGGGCCTGCTTTAGGGGAGAAACCTAGCAATTCTAGTAGGGCTGTCGATGCTACTCAAGCTGTTTGATCCCTAGCCTAGTGGTACTTTGGGTTGAAAGCTGTGTAGTCCAGGGGTGGAGACTGGTGTTAGGTTGGGGGTTTACTTTGCTTCTACAATGCCAACTAGTCCTGTGCCAGGCCCTAGTGCACCTGCTGATAGGGCCCAAGTGTATGTTTTGCTGAAGCTGTCTCCAACAACTCTCCACTCCTGTCTAATGTTTCTCAGCTTCTTCCTCTGTCTTTGACTGACTCAACCAAGCCATCTCACATGGGGTTACCTAGAGTGGGGGTTGTGCAGGATGAGGGAGGCCTGCAATTCTGATGCTGTTCACTACATGCAGCAGCATCCTCTTCCCGCCGGCCCCTCTTCTCAAATGGGATCAGGTCAAAGGCATTCTTCTCTTCCTTGGGGACTTCCTGCTTCTGGTACCAGGGTTTGGCATCCTCCCCCCCCCCCCTTGTCCCTTTTGGTTCCATGTGGCCCCCTTTCCTTTTCCCTTTTTGGCACAATTTCCTTGTTATCCACAGGCTTTAGCAGCAGGAGCCTCCAATGTTTAAGGCAGTCAGTGTATGCCTTTGAGTTCAAATGCAGGTTGTGATGGTCTTCCTTCTGTTTCCTTACAGGTTCCTCCCAACACTGAGTCTCCTTGCTAATCTTCAATACTGAGATACAGTCAGCAGAGTGACCTTCCAAAGGAAGCACACGTAGAGCCACCTACAACTCATCAGACCCATACAAGTGGCTTCTCTGGGCAGGTCTGGTTGGAATCTGAGGCCACCACTGTGTCTGTAGAACCGTGATGACTTGCTTGCCAAGGTAGATATCAATTTGGCTTTCCAATTACTGCCAGTTCACCCTGCATCCTTCCTCCTCCTTAGTTTTCATTTTTGGGTCGAGTTTTATTTTGATAAATGTATTCCCAAGGGGTGCACTATCTCCTGTGCATATTTTGACTAGCACCTTTGTCCAGTGGGTTGTGACAATTTGGTGCACTATTTGTATGACTTCCTGTTCATCCATCTATCTATCTAATGTATTTTTATATCCGTTCTCCTTTATGTAGTGTTTTATTCATGTGTATTTCTGTTCAGATTCCAGAGGCAGGTGCTCAAGTGCCACAACACGGCCGCTGTATTGAGTCATATTGGTGTGATTTTTAATACACTTTACAAATAGGCATCTAGGTGTCTCCCTTGTTTTGTTGGATGAACCTATCCACCCTATTGCAGATATTCACTATGAGGACTTGGATAATTATCCAGGCAAGTTAAAACAGCTATTTGCTGGCCAACCCTGCCTGGATAGTTATTTATTTATTTTCCAAATGTTTATATTGCTTAAATCAAAGCGGTTCACAAAAAAACAAAGAAAACATAAAATACATATATGAACGGAACATTAAAACTAACCTCTTAAATGCTGCCATATAAAGTGCTAATTCTTACAAACATTGCATACCTAGCACAAAAACTGTCCAAATATGGACAGTACACAGTTAACTTTCAGTCCCACCTTGGCCCCGTTAGGGCTGCTGAGAGCTCCGGGGGGGGGGGGGGGGGGGGGGGGGGTTGGGCCCAGAGCTGGCAAGCTTCTTCCTGCCTGCTTCCATGTCTGTCCTCTCCTGTGTGCCACCCAGGACCCAGGTGATTGCATTAGCACGATATCACATTAATGCAATCATTCGGGTCCCAACTCCCGGCACAGATAGGAACAGGCGAGGACAGACCGTGGGAGCAGGCAAGCAGGAAGAAACTGTCTAATGCCGCCCCCCCCCCCCCCCTTGAAGGCAGAGACAGAAAAGTAAGGGGGCAGGTAGGAGGTAGCAGCGGCACAAGTGGGAGGGGTGGCGCACGCAGCGTCCAGTTCTGCTCTGGGCCTAGCTGTGTCTCTCAGCATCCCTGGGCCCTGCCACTACCCAGGGGGTCAATAAAGATTTTCAGCAGTAATATCCATCTAATACCACTGAAAATCTGGTATGACCTCAGTGAATGGCATTTATCAAAGTAGGAGCTACTCTTACCTGGATAACTGCTGCTGAATATTAGTGCCTGAGGAAACTTGAGAAAAAAAAATAATACTTGACCATAAAGAAACAAGATTGCAAGTATCAAAGGCAGTTCATATAATTTATTAGGACTTTATTGCTTGGAAAGAGGTCAACGCTATAATGAGAGTCAAGATCAAACCTGTTCCCTTGTTAACTATGAGGTCAAATTTCAGCTGCATGGCCACTGCATAACTTTAGACAGCTAAAACATGTGAGCTGTTTCACTGAAACTTCATATATAGCTCAAGAAGGTAACATTAATTTGGGACTTGATTTTACAACAGGATACCTATATAAGAAATCCAAAAAGGTGCCTATTGAAAGTCTATTTTGTAATCATTGAAGGGCCCTTTTACAAAGCCGTGGGTAGTGTGCACCAAATTAGTACTATCACCGGGGTAGCACGTACGCCCGGCAGTAATTCTGATTTTGACATGCGCCAAATCCTGTAGAAAATATTTTTCTATTTTATACCATGGGGGGCGTTCCCGGTGTTAATCGGCTATGCGGGTAGCACATGAACCCTTACCACTAAGTCAATAGCTGGCGGTAAGGACTCAGGCCGTAAATAGGTGTGCGCTAGTTTTAATTTTTGTGCAGGCCCATTTCCTGGATCATTAAAAAATGGCCTTTTTCCCAGCCACAGTAAAAAGTGGCCCAGCGTGCAGCCGAAAGACACGCCCATGCTACCACAGGCCACATTTTACTGCGGCTTTGTAAAAGGACTCTTTCATTACTGAGAGATGGCATGCATGCATTTGTAAGGGGGTGCTCCTGTTTCTCTTCTGAACATCAGGAAGGCCAGGGTTCAGATCCCACTGATGTTTGATGTGACCTCCAGACTCAGGGAAATATCATGTATGTGAGCGTAATTCACCTTGTGCTTGTACTGAAAGCCATGAACTAAATTCAAATAAATAAATTGTTGTGTAAAATTTATAAAGCTGTTTTTGCTTGCATAGCGTGTTTTACCTATAGACAAGAGCTTATATAAAATTGAGACCGTATATGCTTGTAAGATGTAAGTGCATGGAAAGGATGTACCTATGCTTACGTGTTCTGTAGTTTGGCATTCCAGGGGGCATAATTTTGCTGGACCAAAGTAAAGCAGCAATGGGCATACATATTAAAAAAGCACATGGGAACACATGTGGGGTACATGCACGTATATACACCTTTTTCTGAGCAGTTAGAATTTGTGGGCTTTTGAAGCTGAATCTGAGACAATTTTTTATAAAGTCACATAGTTTCTGTGCTGCCTTTATGAAATATCAAAATAAGGTAACTAGCACTGTCACTTTAAAAATTGGTGATATTAATAAACTCACTTCGGAACATCTCCCTTTGAAAATAGAAACTTTTACAATGTATATTGGACTTCAGAGGCAATACTCAGATACCTTACAGCAGGTTATTTCTGAGACATCACATGCCATAACCATCAGTAGCACAAAATGTTCGTATTTACTTAATTTCAAACATTTTTCAAAATCTACGAAAATTATAAACTCTTTACTCCCTTAGAACAATACTATATATATATATATATATATATATATATATATATATATATATATATATATATATATATATATATAATTTAATTCAAACATGTCTAATTTTGTACCTTTCGGGTATTCCATTCTGTAGATAAATCTCTCTTATCTGTCCCCTTCTCCTCTACTGCTAATTCCAGACTCCCTTCCTTTTATCTTGCTGCACCTCATGCCTGGAATAGACTTCCTGAGCCTGTACGTCTAGCCCCCTATTTGACCGTTTTTCAAGTCCAAACTTAAATCCCACCTCTTTACCACTGCTTTTGACTCCTAACCCTCACTTGCCCTGTCTTCTATCCTCACCTCTTTATTTCCTTACCCTTAATTGTTCTGCCTGTTTACCTGTCTTATCTAGATTGTAAGCTCTTTGAGCAGGGACTGTCTTTTTTGTGTATGGTGTACAGCGCTGCGTATGCCTTGTAGCGCTATAGAAATGATAAGTAGTAGTAATTTTCCTAATGGCCATATGCTAATGTTGCAATTAGCGTGTGGCCATTATTAAAATTAGCGTGTGAGCCAGTAAGTGCTCACACGCCAATCCTGTGCTAATCAGTTAGCACACAGCAATGTAGCTACACTAATTGATTAACACAAAAATGCCCACTCTCCTTTCCTAGATATGCTCCCTGTGTGGTAAAATAAAATGTAATTTTTATAATGTGGTTTGCACACACATTACCATGGGATGCCTCAGTGTGTCCCATGGTAAACCTTTTTCAGCAGCAGTAAGTAAGCATGCATTAGTGGTTACCACAGCTTTGTAAAAGGAGCCCTGAAAAGGTAAATATATGTGTGAATGTCAACAGGGTTTCAGCTGTCCAATATATTTAATGCCTATCTATAACTAAAACCAAACCGTTAGTTATTTTGTTTTGGTTTCTTCTAGTGAAGAATTTCTTTTCTAAGCCATTTTGAACGGTGTAGCAGTATTTGGTTGGATCAACCTACTGTAAACACACTTTACCTTCACTTTACCTTTTTTTTAATAATAATTTTGTATTTATCATTTCAATTCTTATTTATATAGGGGTTGGTTTACCAAGCTGTGGTAGAGGAACCTTGCGGTGTTGTCAGCGCATGGATTTGCCACGCACCAAGGCCCCCTTTTAGCAAAAGGAGGGTTCTTTTTAAAAGGAAATGGCCATGCGGTAAGTTAAGCACTTGCCACGCGGTCATTTCCTGGGGGAGCCCTTGCCACCTCCTATTTAGGAGGCGGTCAGGGCACTCATGCTAACTTGGTGGTAACCGGGCAGTATGCAGTACTGCCCAATTACCACCACGTAAGCCCCCGGTGCTAAAAAATATATATGTTTTTGGAGCGCTGCAAATGGAGCGCGACACACACTGGAACTACCGCTGGGCTCCTGCAGTAACCCGGTGGTAGGGCCAATTTGTCACACACCATTGCCGAGGTAGCTCTACCGTAGCTTTGTAACAAATCCCTCCTTTTAGTACCCTTCTCCACCACCGCCAACTCCAGGCTCCGCCCTTTCTGCCTCGCCTCACCCCACATGTGGAACAAACTCCCCGAGCCCATACGTCAGGCCCCCTCCCTGCCCATCTTCAAATCTTTGCTTAAAGCCCACCTCTTCAATGTCGCCTTCGGCACCTAACCTCTACACCTCTACCCAGGAAATCTAGACTGCCCAACTTGACATTTCGTTCTTTAGATTGTAAGCTCATTTGAGCAGGGACCGTCCTTCTTTGTTTATTTTGTACAGCGCTGCGTAACCCTAGTAGCGCTCTAGAAATGTTAAGTAGTAGTAGGGCCCCATAATGCCATTTTTATCCTTTATATATGAGAAGCTAAGGTTTGTGACAACATACTGCCTAACATTCAAAGTGATTTAAGCGAGCAGGAGAGGCTTCTGCCCACTTACATCACCTGGGGCCACCAACCACTCATGTTCAGCGCACTTAACTGGGCAATGCTGCTGAATATTGACTCTGACCAACCTCCCCCCCCCCCAAAAAAAAAGTGGGCAGGTCAGGGGCAGCATTGAGGTGCCAGCAATATTCAGCTCAAACGCTGTCCTAAATTTGACAACCTAGCTATGCGGGTGTCAGCACTGAATATCGGCAGGCACCTACATAAGTTAAAAAATGCCTCCCAGACCCTCTATTCTCCCTTCCAATCCCCCCCCCCCCACAAATGATCCCCTGAAACTGCAATCACCCCACCCCCACCCCTTCTTGGCTCCCCATCAGCATAGGTTGTATCCCTGGTGATCCAGTGGAGGCTTTGGGGGAAGAAACAAAAACCACTTGCTCCTGTCACTAGTAGAGGCTTCCACAAAATGGCCACTGCAACCTCTCCCTGATTTTCCACCAGCTGTTCTAACTGCTAGGTTGCTCCTCCACTCCAGATGTTCAATGCATTTTCAATAATACACACTATCAATTTAGTGGCTGATTTTCACTACTGAGTAAGGGACTTTTACTGTTAACCTGGGTTATTAGTAACTAGGTTTTAAAGCATAAAAATTGAATGTGTGCTAAAATAGCAGTAAAATAACACATCTTAACGGTAGCCCACAGTGATAATTTCCCCCCTTAAATTTATTAAATGGATAATTTTGGTCATTTATAGTTGAAGTTGCTAATGTGTATTAAGGGAATAGCATATTTTTGAACCAAAAATGATTGTTAAAAGACAGAATCCTGAGCTATTGACCCTTAAAGCAAGAACTTACAGTGCAAGACAAGATAAGATAAGTAATGATGACATGTAATGTATCCAAAGCAGTACATTATTCTGCAAAATGAATAACTCAGCTTGGATTTAACCTCAGAAGCTGCATTATTCTTGGAAATATATGCCACCTTTGAAAGTATTGGACCCTTGGAGCATTGAACTTTCAGCATATGGTCTAAGTTCTCAGGGATCCTCTTAAAAGGAGTCATGCACAATCTCAGAACCTTCCAAAGCCCCCTCCTGCAAATGTCTACCAACTGTAAGCCCCCTCTTGTAAAAAAATATTTTACTCCTCCCCCCACAAATTCCTTCTGCACCTAGTATGGATCTCCTTAGTGACTGGATACCTATATAAGAAGTAAAAAAAAAAATCTGGGTGCAGTGCTGTAATGAAACAAGGGGTCCTTTTACTAAGCTGAACTGAAAAATGAGCTGCCCTAGTGTAGGTGTGTGTTTTGGGCACACGCAGATCCATTTTTCAGTGTGCCTATAAAAAAGGCCTTTGTAAAATGTTTGTGGAAAATGGACATGCGGCAAAATAAAAATTGGCACGTGTCCATTTTGGTTCTGAGACCTTACTGCCACCCAATGACTTAGAGGTAAGGTCTCATGTGGTAACCGTGCGGTAATCATCTACATGTGTAGAATGACGATTACCGCCCGGTTTCTGCTGTGCGTAGGAAAATAAAAATGATTTCCAGGCCATGTAGCAGACGTGCATAAAAACAAAATCACTGCCTGGGCCACATGGTAGCCAGGCAGTAACTCCAAATTAATGCGCATTGGGTGTGAATAGGCGCCTACGTGGCTTAGTAAAAGGGTCCCTAAATGTCACCCTGCATTACATAGTAATGAGGTGCCAAATGTACAAATGCATGTAAAACTGCTCATTACTATGTAACTCTCATACCACAGCTTTAGCTGTGCAAAGGCTGTTTATAAATTTTTCTTTTTTACCACCTGGGAGCATTGGGTCACAAGACCAAAGCCTGATGCTTCCGGACAGTCTTTTAAAAGGGCTAGCGACATGTTAAATTGTAGGCTCTCATTCCCCCCCCCCCCCCCCCCGACCCTCACACACATAGAAAGCAACTAATTATGCCCCATAACCATCCACATCCACCTGAAGGACCCCTCAAATGTGTTTGATAAGCAGTAAAGAGCATTGCAGAATGGTGAAACGGCAAAGAAAACTTCTTTGGCGAATCCTGTGCTTAGAATAACTTTGCCAAAGACCTACTTTAATTGTGCAACTGAATGTGAATTTTATGTGACTTTTTTGGCAGTTTAACAATTAGTTAGCACTGAAATACACAGGCGGCTCCTGACGAAGCAAGTGAAACGGAAGCTTTGCAGAGTGCGACCTGCAAAGCTAAGTAGTCATTCTGCAGCCATTACATTTAAGAGTTGAATTGATAAAAATCCAAGATCCTGTGATACTGCAAAACCAAAGACTGTAATGGACACACCTTAACCCTTATCCCCTCTCCCTAACTTCCCCTATGTATCTACCAAACACGATCCTTTTGCCATCAATAACACCTGTATTTGTTCACACCGCAACCATGTAAGCCACATTGAGCCTGCAAATAGGTGGGAAAATGTGGGATACAAATGAAACAAAATAAATAAATAAAAAAATTAATAAGTTGAATATAAATAGATAAAAAGAAAAAGACAAGAAGCAAACATCAGATGATAAAATAAGGTAGAGGTTTTTGGACTTATGATGGAAACAGCATTTGGCTATTCAATTTAGCAACAATAAATCTGAAGTCTTTTCCTTTTCCAAATCCAATTAGGATCTTAATCTCAGTTGTTGACATGAAGACTTGGATATAACAATTTGGTATTGCGATATATAAGTCCTTTAGCCTATTTGAAAATTGAGCCCTACTTAGAAGCCCCACTCCCCCAAGCCAATAATGCCCCTCCCCAAGGTTTCCCCCTCTCTCAAAGATTCCCTTCACCCATACCTTTAAAATGCCCTGGGGTCTAGTGAGCGGGCAGGAGTGCTCTCCAATCACTCCTGCTGTTGCTAGTGCCAGGATCCATAATGGCACTGGCAACCTTTTGGCAATAGTCTTGTTGTACTACAGCTAGGGGTCATATTTCCATAATAGGGTTTCTTTTACCGGCCCTTGATAGCGTCCACCCCCCCCCCCCCCCACCCCCCAGCTTTAACAAAACTACCAGCTCTGCAATGGTGGAACTCAGCTCTAAGCATTAGAAATCCCTTTTCCCTCTAGAAAAAAAAAACTGTAACCCTCCATTGCCCCAGGTACAAATAAGTACCTGCATATACTATGTAAACCTCTTTGAATGTAGCTGCAAAAACCACAGAAAGGTGGTACATCAAGTCCCCATTCCCTTTCCCCTTCATAGAACATATACAAAGTATTATCAAGGAAAATTAAGCATTTACATGGATATATCAATTGGAACAACACACGGCGACAAAACTTGATGACAATAAGTTATAACTTTTCCCTTCTACTCTGTATCTATTTAAAGATATAGGGACTCATTTTCAAAGCACTGACACACAAAGTACCGTACGTTGCTATTGTACTTTGTATGTCCCAGTGCTTTGAAAATGAGCCTTATAGTCTTCCCTCCTAAAGGAAATGCTCTATTGTGATTATCCTCATATTATTTCAGCCTCTCGTCAATTCTGAGCTCATTTCATTCAGGCTTTCTAGCTATTTTGTAGCTATTTTCATTAGAAAACATTAGATTAGATAACTTTTTGTTCTCTAGAAGGAAGAGAATATGAGATAGCATTTGCTGTGAATGAAGGATGGAAAACGATCTAGGAATTTTTCTTGAATTCATATTTTAATAGAAAATCACTTCCCGTCATTGTATGTGTAGCTACAGCAGAAGACAGTCAATAAATGAATCAATATATTAACATCCTGTAAACAAAATATTTACCAGCAAGGCAAGCTGTGAGGGCATGACACATAATGGACAGTTTTGCAATTCTAGCAAGTAGATTTAAGCCATGGTGTTTACAGTGGTAATTAAAGTACAAAAATTACCCACAGCTTTCTCTACAGGTAATTTTTCATACTGAACCAATGCACATAAGGGTCCTTTTACCAAGCTGTGGGAAAAAGGGGCCTGCGCTAGCGGGGGGGGGGGGGGGGGGGGGTCTGTTTTTCCTGCATACCAGTGCCATTTTTACTGAAGCAGGTAAAAAGCTCACAGACAAACAAGGCCATGCAGTAAGAGAACTCTTACCGCATGGCCATGCAGCAGGGAGCCCTTACTGCTACCCATTGAGGTGGCAATAAGTGCTCCTGCATTACCCCAGTGGTAACCAGGCAGCGAGCAGCGATGCCCGATTACCACTGGGTTACTGCCACTCAAGCCATTTCTGGGTTTTTTTTCTTTTTCCCCCCAGAAATGGTGCATGCTCAGGGTGGACCTACCACCGGTGGACACGTTGGGCCAACAGTAGTCCCAATTTAGAGTTTGTAAAAGAACCCCAAAGTTTGGTTTTAAAGAAACATGGTAAAGCCGTAAGACCCACTTTCTGTACTGACAATTGTAAAATTGTAAATAACATTAGTTGCTGCATTCTAAAATTATTTATTATATATTTATTATTAGGATTTATGTAATGCCTTTTTAAAGGAATTCACTCAAGGCGGTGTACAGTAAGAATAGATCAAACATGAGCAATAGGCAATTACAGCAGTAAAATATTCAAATAACACTACAAAGTATGGCATAGTATATTACTTACAATGTCAGAACAATAAGTAATAGAACATTATAATTGGTAGTGAAAGGTAAAGCAAAGTTGTAACATATAGATGGGTAAGAAAGTAGGAAGAGTTAGAGAGTAAGGTGACTAATTTAAAGAAACTTGCACATGAGGTCAGAGAGATGGCTAAGTATTATCTCAGCTAGGGTAGGAGTGGCTAAACATGTTAGTAAATGACCTCCTAAGTGCATTGATGCTTGATCCACCTGATCTCTTCCCCCAGGAATGCTTTCTTCATCTTGGCTAAGAGTATATAGATTGTTGAAAAACATTCATACTTTTACGCACTGTGAGGGTGGGCAATGATGGAAGTCCAAGGTTTTTTTTTACTAAGCTGAGGTAACCACTAAAATGTGCTTACGGCAGCAAAATAAAAAAAGGGCTTACTTTGGGGCATGCTCAGGCATCCTGCAGTCATTTTTGCATGTACGCATCCTATCCACTTGCTAAAAATGAAATTTATTTTTTAGTGTTGGGGTGGATCTGGGGGCAGTGGACATGTTCTGCACTAACCAGTTAGTGTAGCTTTGTTGCCATGTGCTAACTGATTAGTGCATGTTTAAAGCATGAGCCCTTATCACCTACATAATGGCCATGTGCTAATGGGGGATGGGTGAATTGGGACTTGATATACCGCCTTTCTGAGGTTTTGCAACTACATTCAAAGCGGTTTACATATATTCAGGTACTTATTTTGTACCAGGGACAATGGAGGGTTAAGTGACTTGCCCAGAGTCACAAGGAGCTGCAGTGGGAATTGAACTCAGTTTCCCAGGATCAAAGTCCACTGCACTAACCACTAGGCTACTGCTCCACTCTAATGGCCACTCACTAATGGTCATGTGCTAATGGGAAAATGAATGTGTGGCCAATAATGGGAAAAATTGAAAAATCGGCCATTTTACCCCAGCGGTTGTAATGGCCTTAGCGTGCAGGAGTAGCCCATGTAAGGATGCACTAAGGCCACTTTTTACCACAGTTTAGTAAACGGGCCACCCTAGTCACTTAACGAATAGTTAAGTTCTGGAACTCATTGCCGGAGGATGTGGTAACACCAGTTAGCATATCTGGGTTTAAAAAAAGTTTGGACAAATTCACACAAATAATATTATTGTTTATTATTTGTCTTTCCCACATCTATAGAGCAGTTTTCTCTTTTTGTGCCATCAGCATGCGGCTATTTAAAAAAAAAAACATTATTGCTTTAGCACTCACTGGCATCTATTTTGTAGGTGGTAAGGGCTTACTCCGAATTCCTGCACTAATCAGTTAGTGCAGGTAGTGTAGCTCATTCTCTACCTGTAGATGTGCCCCTTCTGTGCAAAAATAAAAAAATATTGTTTTGCCTGTGGTTAACATGTGCCAATTTCACACTTACCACAGGATGTTTGAGCACATCCCGCAGTAAGCCATTTTAAGCTGTTGTAAGCGTGTGCAGCCTAATAAAAGGAACCCATAGCCACTGAACTTTAGCCAGATATTGGACAGCTGAATATCAATCCCAGTATTGTTACGTGTATCATATGTTAGTGTATAAGCTAAAGATATAAGAACATAAGAATAGCCATATTGAGTCAGACCAATGGTTCATCTAGCCCAGTATCCTGTTTCCAGCATTGACCAATCCAGGTCACAAGTACCTGGCAGAAACCTAAATAGTACCAAGATTCTATGTTACCAATCCCAGGGCAAGCAGTGGCTTCCCCATGTCTGTCTCAGCAGCTGTTACTACAAACTTTGGCAATGAGTTCCAGAGCTTAACTATTTGTTGAGTGAAAAAATATTTCCTCCTATTTGTTTTAAAGCTATTTCCATGTAACTTCATTGAGTGTCCCCCTAGTCTTTGTACTTGTTGAAAGAGTAAAAAAATCAATTCACTTCTACTCATTCTGCACCACTAAGGATTTTGCAGAGCTCAATTATATCTCCCTTGAGCTGTTTCTTTTCCAAGCTGAAGAGCCCTAACCTCTTTAGCTTTTCCTCATACAAGAGGAGCTTCATCCCCTTTATCATTTTGGTCACTCTTCTTTGAATCTTTTCTAATTTCACTATTTTTTGAGATACGGTGACCAGAATTGAACACAATACTCAAGGTGAGGTCGCACCATGGAGTGATATAGAGGCATTATAATATTCTTGGTCTTATTCTGCATCCCTTTTCTAATAATTCCTAGCATCCTGTTTGGTTTCTTGGCTGCCTCCGCACACTGCGCAGAAAAATTCAGCATAGTGTCTACAATGACAACTACATCTTTTTCTTAAGTACTGTCTCCAACTATTACTCCATTTTTGTTTAGGAGGTACATTTCTCCTGTTCAGTCTTTTTGATATCTTGGGGTCATTCTGGGTTCATGTCTGTCCTTTGGCCCTCAAATTTCTCCTGTTGTTAAATCAGATTTCTTTCTTTTTTTTTTTTTTTTAAGAAAGTTGAGATCAATCTGTAATTTTTTGGATTATGATGCACTGTGCACTTTGTTCTATGCTTTTCTTTATTCCAGATAAGATTATTATAATGTCATCTATAAAGGGTTTGCTAAGCATAACCTCAAGAGATTGCAAATATTACAAAACATTGCAGCACGTATGCTTTGTCGAGCATCCTGCTGTGATCATGTTTCTCCTCTTACAGCTTCACTGATTACCTATAGAATTCAGAGTTAAACTCAAATTTCTAACTTTAGCCCCTAAGGTTCTTTACAGTGGTTCCACTGAATATCTAGCTTCTCTGGTGATTCCTTATACACCTTCCTGCACTTTACGCTCACTAAAAGATAATAGATTATTTCTCCCACCCCCTTTTAAAGCTAGATGGGAATCTACGAGGTCTAGTGCTTTTTTTCTTTAATTCACCAGCACTCTGGAATTCACTACCACAGCATCTTCGGCTTGAAATATCTTATACTTTGTTTCATGCACTATTAGATCCACTTGTTTCAGCAGGTTTTTTATGTTTAGGCCAGGGTTGACTCTACAGCGGGAGATCAGGGATGGTTTTAATTGTGTGAACTGTGAGTTTATCTGACTCTGGTATGTGAGTTTTTATTCTCTCTGTATGGTTCTCTTTCATTATGTCTCCTGTATGATTGGGTCAGTGATTGAACAGTAAGATAGCTATCCTGCTTATTTTCGAGGGAGAAGGGTGCCCACCTTCCGACACAAATCGGGAGATGGGCGTCCTTCTCCTAAGGTCACCCAAGTCGGCATAATTGAAAGCCGATTTTGGGCGTCCTCAACTGCTTTCCGTCGCGGGGACGACCAAAGTTCAAGGGGGTATGTCGGCAGTGTACCGAAGGCGGGATGGGGGCGTGGTTAAGAGATGGGCGTCCTCGGCCGATAATGGAAAAAAGGGCGTCCCTGACGAGCACTTGACCAACTACTTGGTCCATTTTTTTTTGTGACCAAGCTTCAAAAATGGTGTCCGAACTGACCAGATGACCACCAGAGGGACTCGGGGATGACCTCCCCTTACCCCCCCCCAGTGGTCACCAACCCCCTCCCAGCCTAAAAAAATACTTAATTTTTTTCCAGCCTCTATGCCAGCCTCAAATGTCATACCCAGCTTCCTGACAGCAGTATGAAGGTCCCTGGAGCAGTTTTAGTGGGTGCAGTGCACTTCAGGCAGGCAGACCCAGGCCCATCCCTGCCTACCTGTTACACTTGTGGTGGTAAATGTGAGCCCTCCAAAACCCACCCGAAACACACTGTACCCACATGTAGGTGCCCTCTTTCACCCCTTAGGGCTATGGTAGTGGTGTACAGTTGTGAGGAATGGGTTTTGGGGGGCTCAGCACCCAAGATAAGGGAGCTATGCACCTGGGAGCAATTTGTGAAGTCCACTGCAGTGCCCCCTAGGGTGCCCGGTTGGTGTCCTGGCATGTGAGGGGGACCAGTGCACTATGAATTCTGGCTCCTCCCACAACCAAAGGGCTTGCATTTGGTCATTTTTGAGATGGGCGTCCTCGCTTTCCATTATCACCGAAAACCGGGGAAGACCATCTCTAAGGTCGACCTAAATTTCATGATTTGGGCATCCCCGACTGTATTATCGAAACGAAAGATGGATGTCCATCTTGTTTCGATAATACGGGTTGCCCCGCCCCTTTACAGGCCGCCCTTAGAGATGGGCGCCCCCGTTCGATTATCCCCTTCCATGTCTCTGACTATGGGCCCTGTTTACTAAGGCACACTAGCATTTTTAGCGTGCTCTTAAATTTAGTGCATACTAACACTAGAGATACCCATATATTCCTATGGGTGTCTCTAGCATTAGTGTACTAGAAATGATAGTGCACCTACAGCGTGGCTTAGTAAACAGGACCCTATGACTTTGAACGTGTTCCTTGTATGATTGGGATAGTGCTTGTATGGTTAGCTAGTTAATTCTTTCCTATCTTCAAATGACGTTCCTTTCTGTTTCTTCTTTTTTTTAACTTTTTAAATTGTAAATCACTTTAATTTGCATGCAACTAAGCAGTATAGCAAGTTTAATAAATGATAAACAAAGGTGGACCCTAGCATCAGGTAACTATAATTTGGATTTTTCTTCCCAATGTGCATCCTTTTGCATTTGTCCATATTAAATTTCATCTGCCTTTTGGATGCCTAGTTTTCCAGTTTCTTAAGGTCTTTCTATAAGTTTTCACAATCCGCATGTGTTTTGACAACTTTGAATAGTTTTGTGTCATCTGCAAATTTAATCACCTCGCTCATGATTCCGATTTCCAGATTATTTATAAATATGTTAAATATCAGCAGTGCCAGTACAGATCCTTACGGCACTCCACTATTCACCTTCCCCCATTCTTAAAATTATTCTAGCTCATACCTTCCAATGCTCAAGATATATATATATATATATATATATATATATATATATTTTTTTTTTTTAAACAATATAAAGACATAAAGAGGGGGATTTTTGACATGATGTCTAAATCTGACTTTGGAAATAAAGGAGAAAGGGCGGGGGGGGGGGGGGGGGGGGGGGGGTCCAGGTCCACTCCTTCCACCGAAACGCAAGCAAACCAACCATGGGGTGGAAGAAAACAAATCCAAATGACCAGCCAGAACCCAGGAGTGAGAGCTCCAAAACAAAGTTTATTGGGACCCTACACGGTCCGTGTTTCGGCAAACAAGCCTTCTTCAGGGGTCAATAGCTCCAACGTTGACTGTGCTCCCTTTGGTGGTTTCAGCGTTATTATATTTGTGCTTTCTCAGCACTCACAGTTGACTCAACTTGAAACGTTGGATCTATTGACCCCTGATTTTGGACATTTTGTGAAAAGCATCCAAAAGTCCAGTAGCAAGCATGGCCATTTTCAAACCAGAAAAATGTCCAACTTTTTGTTTCAGAAATGGCTATTTGCTAGTTGTTTTTGTACTCAGTGCATCTATTTGTTAGGACCATTTTTGAAAAAATGAAAAACACACAAAAACGAGCCATTAGGACGTATGGGGGAGCAGATTTGTGGACTGGCCACACAGACATCCCAGCAAAGCAGTGGGGCAACCTAGGGGGCACTGTAGTGAACTTCACATAAAAGACCCCAGGTACACATCACACTGTTATCCTCTTATATTGTATGCTGAGCCCTCCAGAACGCACAAAAAAATCTTCTGTACCCTACTGTACACCACTACAATAGCCATTATGTCTGCAGATGTCACCTAAACGTAGGTACAGTAGGCTTTTAGTATTTTTTGGAGGGCTCACACATTCCACCACAAGTGTACCAGTTAGAGTGAGATATAGGCCTGGATCCCCTTCTCTACAGAACACTAGGCTACTCCACGGATCTGTTTGTTGCTCTAATAGGACTGGCCATCATATCTAAAGCTGTCATAGAGCCTAGTACATATATTGTCACTATCACATCTTAGGGGGCTGGGAGGAGGTAATTGACCACTGGGGGAGTAAGGTGGTTATGCCTTAATCCCTCCAGTGGTCATTTATAGCATCTTTTGTTCACTTAGTCATGATTTAGTTGGTCTAACAAAAAAGTCTTAATTTTGGCCTTAGACATTTTCATATTGTTCCATTATTTCAGAAAAATTCTTAGCTTTTGGTGCCGCCCATGTTACACCCAACCCCCCACCCCAACATGCTCCCTTGAAATCTGGATGAACTGTGGAGCAAAATGTCAAAAATCGCAACTTGGATGTTTTTCAGAGAAAAATGACCTTCTTCCAACTTATGACTTTTTTTTTTTAACGTTTGAACATAAGCCCCAAAATGACATACATTTCAGCAATCTATAAAAATAGTAAAAACAGAGTACATAAGTCATCTACATAAGTTGCTAGTCTGTTTCATTTCTCATCAGCAATTACTTTGACACATTCATATACATATTACCCTTCAATATCATAGTAAGCCAGCTGAAATAAGGGGACCCTTTATTAAAGCTTAGCGCAAGCTTAGAATGCACTAACAGATTTACCTCCATGTATACTAAGCTGCGCTAGCGGCTGCTGCTCAGCAATGCCGACACAACCCATTCAAAGTGAACAGACTGTGTTGGTATTAGCGCAACAGTAGCAGCTAGAATGGCTTAGTAAATAGGGGGAGGGGGTTAGTGTGTGCTAATCGCTAAGAAACCCATTATTTATTTATTTATTTATTGCATTTGTATCCCACATTTTACCACCTATTTGCAGGCTCAATGTGGCTTACGTGGAGGGGCATAATTGAACGAAAACGTCTATCTCCATGGGCGTTTATCTCCGAGAACGGGTCCGTGAAGGGGCGGACCGAACCGTATTTTCGAAAAAAATAGATGTCCATGTTTTATTTGACAATTTGTGAGCTGGGCGTTTTTGTTTTTCAGTGATAATGGAAAATGAAAGCGCCCAGCTCAAAAACAAATAAATCCAAGGCATTTGTTCATGGGAGGGGCCAGGATTCGTAGTGCACTGGTCCCCCTCACATGCCAGGACACCAACCGGGCACCCTAGGGGGCACTTTTACAAAAACCAAAAAAAAGGTAAAAGAGCTCCCAGGTGCATAGCACCCTTCCCTTGTGTGTTGAGCCCCCCAAATCCCCCTCAAAACCCACTGCCCACAAGTCTACACCATTACTATAGCCCTAAGGGGTGAAGGGGGGCACCTACATGTGGGTACAGTGGGTTTGGGGGGATTGGACGACTAAGCATTAAGCAGCACAATTGTAACAGGTAGGGGGGATGGGCCTGGGTCCACCTGCCTGAAGTCCATTGCACCCCCTAACAACTGCTCCAGGAACCTGCATACTGCTGCCAGGGAGGTGGGTATGACATTTGAGGGTGAAAATAAAAAGTTGTGAAACATCATGTTTTGTGGTGTGAGGGGGTTAGTGACCACTGGGGGAGTCAAGGGAGGTCATCCCCGATTCCCTCTGGTGGTAATCTGGTCATTTAGGGCACTTTTTGGGGCCTTATTCGTGAAAAAACAGGGTCCAGGAAAAGTGCCCTAAATTCTAGCTACAAACGTATACTTTTTTTCCATTATCGGCGAAAGGCGCCCATCTCTCCTCAGCCGATAACCATGCCCCAGTTCCACCTTCGCCACGCCTCCGACACGCCCCCGTCAACTTTGTACGCTTCCACGATGGAGTGCAGTTGAAAACGTCCAAAATCGGCTTTCCATTATACCGATTTATTCATTTTTGTGAGATAAACGTCTATCTCCCGATTTGGGTCGAAATCTAGGCGTTTTTCTCTTTCAGTTATAAGGTGGATAGTAACCTTGATGGCGATCGCCAGTTCCGGTATAGCAGATACAGAGTGACAATGTAGAAGGTTCGTGTAGGATAAACACATCAGAGAATAAGGAGGAAGGGTTGAGTTGTGATCAATTTGAGTCTTCGTTGCATTGTGTTGTGGGATTGAGGCATTTAAGTTGGGTCATCAGGGGATGCCTTTTTGAATAAGTAACTTTTTAGTGATTTCCAAAAGTTTGATAGGCCGTGCGTTGTTTTCAAGGTGTTTGGTAGTGCGTTTCATAGTTGCGTGCTTATAAAGGAGAAGCTGGATGCATAGGTTGATTTGTATTTAATTCTTTTGCAGCTTGGGTGGTGTAGGTTTAGGTATGTGCGTGTTGATCTTGTGGTGTTTCTGGCTGGAAGGTCAATGAGGTCTGCCATGTATCCCGGGGTCTCACCATAGATGATTTTATGCACTAGAGTACAGATTTTGAAGGCAATTTATTTATTTATTTCTTTATTTGTAGCATTTGTATCCCACATTTTCCCAACAATTTGCAGGCTCAATGTGGCTTACATTTGCCGTAATGGCGGTTGCCATTTCCGAATAATAGAATTACAAATGGTAATTTGTTAAGTTGTATACATACATGGTAACATACATGTAACATAACATACGTGAACAGATCATGGTATAGATAATAATCATGTGCATATATATGTTAAGGAAGAATAAATTATGGTAATACATGAACGTTCCTGAGTACGAAATTGGGTTGTATCATTCTTTAGGTCATCGACTATGGAGAAACCATATTCAACATAGAGATTGAAGTGGTTATGCTTATTCATTAGTGGTAAGGACGTTGATTAGTCAAGTGATAAGATTTCAATTATGTCTATGTCGTGTAATGTCTTATTTTTTGGTGTTTAAGATGGGTGTTTATGGTATGCCTTCTTGAACAGATCTGTTTTCAGTAGCCTTCGGAAGATAGTTAGATCTTGCGTTATTTTTATGGCCTTCGGTAGTGCGTTCCATAGCTGCGTGCAGATGTATGAGAAACTGGTCGCGTATGTGGATTTATATTTTAGTCCTGTGCAGTTAGGGTAATGGAGATTGAGGAATGTGCGTGCTGATCTCTTTGCATTCCTGGTAGGCAAGTCTATAAGGTCTGACATATAGGTTGGGGCTTCCCCATGAACGATTTTGTGGACCAGGGTGCAAACTTTGAATGCAATTCATTCTTTTAGAGGGAGCCAGTGTAGTTTCTCTCTTAGGGGTTTGGCGCTTTTGTATTTCGCTTTCCCAAATATGAGCCTGGCTGCTGTATTTTGAGCGGTTTGAAGCTTCTTAATGATTTGTTCTTTACATTCAGCATAAATGGCATTGCAGTAGTCTAGATGGCTTAGCACCATTGATTGTACTAGGCTGCGGAATACTTCCCTTGGGAAGAAAGGTTTGATTCTTTTAAGTTTTCACATTGAGTAGAACATTTTTTTTGCTGTATTTTTCGCATGATCTTCAAGTGTGAGATTTCGGTCGATTGTGACTCCCAGAATTTTTAAACCATTCTTTGATCGGATTATTTTATAACTATTGGCTTCTTAGAGTTTAGCCGTATGCCAATCTGGAACTACCACCGGCCCAGCGCGGGTGTCGGCAGTAGTTCTGCCCCAGCGCATGCCATTTCCGGTGCTAGTGGTAATTAGGGAAAAATATTACCACAGGGGTTATCTGGCAGTAATCGGGTAGTGCCATGCACTGCCCGGTTACCTCCAGGTTAGTGCGAGAGCCCTTATGTTCTCCCTCCAAAATGGTCACACGGCAAGTGCAAATTTACTGCACAGTCATTTCATTTTTTCTAATATCCACCCGCTGTAGTAAAAGGGCCCTGGCATGCAGCAAAAATGGTCACCACCGCTAGCACAGGGTCCCTTTTTACCACATCTTAGTAAAAGGGCCCCTTAGTGCACTCTAAGATTTAGTAAAAGGGCCACTGAGTAAACAAAACTAGTAGTCCAGACAGTTTGCTACTGGTAAGCACACATGCAAACCCATAGTTAAACTGGCTGTACCCATTCAACTAAACACATTTCTTTTTATGCTGCTCTCACCACAGACTGACAGGTGTTTATATTGAGAGCGCTCAGCCATGAAAGGAAAAGAGCAGCTATGACATCTTCACAAAGCTATCAAATGAGTTTAAAGAATCCCAGGAGATAAAACCTTTCCTACTGAAGGATTTAAAGGCCCCATAAAATATTATCTCATAGCCTTTTATCTGTTGAAAAGGCAGTGGGAAAGGTTGTTAGCTCTGACAGAGCATGACTGGTCACCAGCAGTGTTTGCGTATACTGAGCTGCATGCCCTATGGAAAGGAAGTGGCACTCTGTCACCAAGTCCTGCATAGGATCTGCTCCATCGTAAGCACTGGCATATGTAGGAAAGTGTTAGGAATGTGGCACTGAATAAAAATATAAGAAGAAAAACCTTGTTACATTTATATGCTGGAGCAACGATGCCGTAAATTAAAAAACATGCCTGGACTAATGGCTTGGGATGGAAAAATTAATTACTTTATAGTAGAGGGGAAAGTTTTTTTTAAATGTATTTTTTCTATTTGTTTTTGTGAGGATTATACACAAATTTTCCAAGTGTTACATTTAAACCTAAAGGTTAATTTGTTATAAATTAAATCAGGTACCATAAAACGAACACTAAAAATCAACATTTTTAAAAATAAAGATAATAATTTAATAAATAAATAAATAAAACAGTTCCAACCTTTTGGGTGCTTTCTACATCATGACAAAAAGTCCATGGAAAGCATTTTCTTTTATTTTTCAATCATGTACAGAAAACAATTTGTTTCATTGTTTGCTTTACATTTCGAGAACAGGGACAATCAGTCAAGAAGAATAAATCAAGAAAGTGACTGAACAGCAGACTGCCATGGAGTCACATTAAAGATTTGTAAGTCTGCTCAGAAGCCTCAGTGCAGTAGCTAAAGATCATGATATGGAAGTGATTAGGAGGCAGATAAGTGACAGAGAGGAAGTCCTGGAATAAAAGGCCTCAGAAAAGATGAATAGCCTATAAGAATACTCCTCTCTTGTTTCTCCCCCACCACCCTCACCATTCTCTGACCTCCCTTGAATTTATGAAGGCATGATGAAAGATGTACACACTTTTTTTTTACCCTAATGATTTCCTCTCTGCAATCAGCCAGTGGAAGTTGTCAAGTCCGGTATGAGCATTCAGAAAGGATTTGCTCACCATTTGTTTCCCATTCTCTAAACAGATACAGCTAGGGCTTCAGTAAATATTCATACGGAAGTATTTTCCTTCTTGAATATGTTGAAAAAATAGTCAAATTGTAGTTTTTCTTTGTTGATATCCTGTTGTTATGCTGTCTTCCAAAATATTCAACTTTGGGTGCATGCAATTTGCAGTTTCCAAACAGTAAAACAGACTGAATCCTTAGATTAAGCTAAAGAAGGAAGTTAAACTTAAACAATGGTTACATCTACAACTAAGAATTTGGGGTTGTTCTAGAATAATATTTTTATGACATAAGTTACTATGAGGCCCTTTTATTAAGCGGCCGTAAGCAATAACGTGTGCTTATCGCAGGGTAAAAGGCAGTACCACAGGGTGCGCTCAGGAATCCTCCGATAGTTTTATGTTTGGTGCACACTGCCCACATGCTAAAAAATAGACAATATTTTTTAGTGCTGGGGGCAGGTCTGGGGTGGAGAGTAGGCATGCTCAGTGCTAATCAGTTAGCACATTTACATTGCCACACCAGAGCCCTTACCACCTCCATGTTAATGGCCAAAATGGAAAATGGGGCCATTTTACGGCCACACTAAGGGGGTCTTTTAGAAAGGCACACTAGCGTTTTTAGTTTGCGCTAATGATTAGCACACTCTAAATGCTAGAGATGCCCATAGAAATATGTGCAATTTCAATATTATCTCAAACATTCTCTCATATTAGTTTTCATAAATAGTCAATGCTACCACGTTTCAAGCTCCAATATTCATTCATCAGTAAGCCTTTTTTTTTTTTTTAAAGCTAAACGGGGATCTTCAGAGTTTTTGACCACCTCCACCATCCAGGAACCTTGTTCCAATATATTAGTGGTGCTGTTCACATCGTCATTGATCCACCCGATGTGAACAGCATAGATTCAGGCATGGGAGGTCCTGCCTCACCAATTTGCTTCGTTTCTTTGAAGATGTGAATAAACATGTGGATAAAAGTGAGCCAGTTGATGTAGTGTACCTATAGTTTCAGAAATCTTTTGACAAGTTTCCTTATGAGAGACTCCTGAAAAAATTAAAATCTCATGGGATAGGAGTCAATGTTCTGTGGATTAGGAATTGGTTGTTGGACAGAAAACAGAGAGTAGGGTTACATGGCCATTTTTCTCAATGGAGGAGGGTGAATAGTAGACTGTCGCAGGGATCAATGCTGGGACTGGTATTATTTAACATATTTATAAATGAACTGGAAATTGGAATGATGAGTGTGGTGATTAAATTTGTGCATAACACAAAACTATTCAAAGTTGTCAAAATGCATGTGGATTTTGAAGAATTGCAGGAAGACCTTAGGAAACTGGAGGACTGGGCATCCAAACAGCAGATGAAATTTAACACAGACAAATGCAAAGTGATGCACATTGAGAAGAAAAATCTGAATCATAGTTATTTGTTTGTTTCTTACATTTGTATCCCACATTTTCCCACCTGTTTGCAGGCTCAATGTAGCTTACATTGTACAGTAGAGGCGATCGCCAATACTGGTATGAACAAATACAAAGTTAGGTTAATGTCAGGGTAATGATCAAGTGTGAGAGGCACATTGGGGGTTATAAGGAAGAAGGGTTAGGTTATGTCCAGTACGAACTTATATCTTGTGTTAATGCTAGGGTCCACTTTAGGAGTCAGCATTCAAGAAAAAGATCTAGGTGTCATTGTAGACAATAAGCTGAAATCTTCTGTCCAGTGTGCGGCAACGGCCAAAAAAGCAAATAGGATGCTAGGAATTATTAGGAGAGGGATGCAAAGTAAGACCAAAAATATTATATTGCCTCTGTATTGCTCCATAGTGTGACCTCACCTTGAGCATTTTGTTCAATTCTGGTCACATTATCTCAAAAAAAGATACAGTGGAATTAGAAAAGATTCAAAGAAGAGCAATCAAAATGATGGAGGAGATAGAACTGCTCCTGTAAGACCAGGGGACACTAGATGAAATTGCACTTTTAAAACAAATAAGAGGAAATATTTGTTACTCAAAGAATAGTTAAGCTCTGGAACTCATTGCTGGAGGACGTGGTAACAGCATTTTGTGTATCTGGGTTTAAAAAAGGTTTGGACAATTTCCTGGAAGAAAGGTCCATAGGCTGATACTGAGATGGGCATGGGGGAAGCCACTGCTTGCTCTGGGATTGGTAGCATGGAATGGTGCTACTAATTGTGTTTCTGTCAGGTACTTGTGACCTGGCTTGGCCACTGTTGGAAGCAGGATACTGGGCTAGATGGACCATTGGTCTCACTCAGTATGGCTGTTCTTATGAAGTGTGCATATATTTCTATGAGAAGAACCACATGTGAGAATGGGTGAGCAAATAGAAATAGTTTATGAATATTAGGGTCTTAGTAATGAATGAGCCAAAGTCTGTGAACCAAGCTACAATTCAAGAATGCATAATGGTATACAAAATAATAGATCAGACAGGAATTAAGTGTGCATACCTGATTTGCATATAATATTTCTTCCAGTGGCTACTGATACTGGGACTGAAGCCCTATCTAGCCCCTTCTACCTCCTCCTGTTATGCTTCTGTATGGAGGACCAGTATGTTGTTGCAGCACTGTAAAGGAACAAATATGATAGAGATATATAACATAATGAGTGGAGTGGAATGGATAGATGTGAGTTGCTTGTTTATTCTTTCCAAAAATACTAGGACTAGGGGGCATGCAATGAAGCTACAAAGTAGTAAATTTAAAATGAATCAGAGAAAATATTTCTTCACTCAACATGTAATTAAATTCTGAAATTCATTGTCAGAGAATGTGGTAAAAGCAGTTAGTTTAGCAGGGTTAAAAAAAGATTTGGCTAACTTCCTAAAAGAAAAATCCATAAGCCATTATTAAGATGGACTTGGGAAAGTTCACTGCTTATTTCTAGGATAAGCTGTATAAAATGTATTGTACTGTTTTGGGATCTTGCCAGGTACTTGTGATCTGGATTGGCTACTGTTGGAAACAGGATACTGAGTTTAATGGACCTTCGGTCTGTCCCAGTATGGCGACACTTATGTTCTGACATTTATAAGGTTTATACATTTAACTCTGTCAATCACTTGGTTGTCTTATTTACAAAGGTAGCTAAATTTTCCAGTATGATCTGGTCTTCCATTTGCATTTCTAAGAATTTTCCTCCAAGGGATCAGAAAGTCATATACCAGAATGACAAACATTTTTGCTCTTTAGCTGTGCTGATTGCTTGCTGGTGATGGATATTATGATCAAGTTTCCTAGGTTCTGCTATGATACCTCTGTATGAGTACAAATGAAATATAAACATGAGAATATAAGATAAGGCACGCTGAGTGAAACTGAGGATGACTGAACCTAGTATTCTCTTTCTTGCTGCTGTCAGTTTAGGTTACAAATAGCTGGCAGATCCCAAAATGTAGATCATATTCATACATACATAGCTCATTTCCAGGAGTACGCAATGGCATTTACAAGTTTACCTGGCTGATAATTTTTTTATGAAATTTTCCTTCAGGAACTCATCCAAACCTTTTTTGAACCCCTCTGTTAGTTGCTTTGACTATGTCCTCTGGCAACAAATTCCACAGCGTAATTATGTACTGCATGAAAAATTGCTTTCTTAAATTTGTTTTCACTCTGATGGCTGGTAATAAAATGAAGTGTCCTCATGTTTTAGTGTAGTTTGAAAGGTTAAATAACCATTCCCTATTTAACTGTTCCACCCTACTCATGATTCTATAAACTCCTGTCTTTTTCTCACTCAGGGACCATTTTACTAAGCCACGTAAAAGCCTATGCATGCCCAATGTGCGCAATTCTGAGTTACCACCCAGCTACTGCTTAGCCCTTGCAGTAATTTCATTTTTGGCGCACATCCGCTATGCATGTCCGAAAAAATATTTTTTTATTGTCTGGCGCACACCAGCTACGCGCGTCAAGCGGCATTTGATGCGGGTAGGTCATTACCACCTGGTTACTGTATGGGACTTTACCACTAGGTCAATGGCCATCGGTAAGGTCTCAGGTCCAAAATGGATGTGCAGCAATTTTCATTTTGACACATGTCCGTTTTCGGCAAAAATTAAAAAAGGTATTGTTTACAGGTGCGCTAAAAATTATTCTGCGTACGCCCAAAATACATGTCTACACTACCGCAGGCCATTTTCAGTGCACCTTAGTAAAAGGACTCCTCAGTTTTCCAAGCTGAATAGCCCTAATCTGTTTAGCTTTCCTTCATATGAAAGTTGCTTTGTCCCTTTCATTGTTTTTGTTGTCCTTCTCTAAGTCTTTCTAGTTGTGCCATATCCTTTTTGACATAGGGTTATGAGAACAACACAGAGCACTCAAGATGCAATCACTCCAGGAACTTATACAGAAGGTATTAAGACATTCTCAGGTCCTATACCATCTATGTGCTTTTTCAACAGCTGCAGCAAACTAGGCTGAAAATGTCAAAGTATAATTCACAAAGACTCTAAGATCTTTGTCATGGGTGGGGATTACTAACTCAGAATCCATCATTGTGTACCTGTAGTGAGGATTACTTTGCCTATGTGAGGCATTTTGTGCTTGTCCACATAAAGAAGCAATTCTGTAATGGGGTGCTTACATTTCTGCATGCATTAAGGACTAGATTCAGTAAATGGCACCCAAATTTGGTTGCTTAATAAAATCTGTGCAGATTGCTATTCTATAAACAGCGCTCTGAGTTGCATGCCATTTATAGAATAGCACTTAGAGTCAATTTCTGTGGCAAACTTTGGGTGTGAAGATTTACAGCAACTGAAACTTGGTGTAACTCCTGGCAGTCTTGAGGGTCCCTTCCGGTCTTAGGAAGAACTACAGCAATTGCTTCCAAAATTGTACTAAACATCTGACCCCATTCAAAAAAGATAGAGGGGGTCTATCTGCAGCAGAGTCCATTTTATTCCTATGGGCCCTGCTGCAGAGAACTTGAGCTAATCTTTACTAAAAGACCCCCAGAGTAAAGGGACAGTAACTGTGGAATTTAAACTTGTTGGAATTTGACAAAAAAACTCCATCGTAAAACCATCCATACCTGGGGTTTTATTTGGTATAAGGATTTAATCGCCCTTTGGACCTCCAAAGCAGTGATAGGTTGTTCAAGGGAAGTCCTGTCAGAGTCAGAAATCTGCTTGATCTGGAGGGAAATAAGGAAATAATCAACAGTTTGGTATAGTTAGGAATAGAAATTGTGGAATCGGGAGAGAATTGCAAATTGTTGAGTCAGTACATTACCAGCCTGGTCACAAATAGAATGGATAAGGGATATTTTATGGTTACCCTTGAGATATAACAATGGTTTAATTGTTGTTCTAACAAAATGATTTTGGCTTCTAAGCGGTTGCTTTTCCCACTCATGGCAGACTCAAGGCAGTTTACATATTGTATACAGGTACTTATTTGTACCTGGGACAATAGAGGGTTAAGTGACTTGCCCAAAGTCACAAGGAGCTGCCTGTGCCTGAAGTGGGAATCAAACTCAGTTCCCCAGGACCAGATTCCACCACCCTAACCACTAGGCCACTCCTCCACTGGGACTGAGCCATTGTTGGATAAGTGAAAAGTCAGATAAAATGAAAAAATAAAATGGTAACCCCATAAAAAATGCACAGAAAACATACTTTATGCATATAGAACAGGCATAGGGTACCTGTACTTAAAATACAGTATAGTTTGTAGATAATAAACACAGTTATGCACCCTGGAGTAGAGTCAAAGGGCAAAGGCCCAGGAACTTATGATCTGATATGATATCCTTACAGGCAAACAGTCCTGGGAAAGGAGGAAGCATAAACAAACATGGAAATGTAGTTTAGCGGGTGAGGGAAACCAGATGGTTTTAAAAGAAGACCAGATGATCCCGGTAAGATAACTTGTTGAAGCTTTGTAAATCATTGATAAATACAAAGTATATAAAAATAGCTGTTTCAGTTCAGTATGTTAGAGTGATAGGTACAGAGAGCATAAATATGCAGCAGTTCTATCCTCCCATGAGAAAATATTAATTGTATCAATACTTGGTAAGTAAAATAAATTACTTTTCTCATAAATGGCAACTTTGGTCTTTTATATGAAGAACATCATATGCAAACATGGTACCAGTCAAATTGACGTGCCATTGCTTGGAACTTGGGAGTTTAAATGCTTGAGATAGACACCACCACCATTATTGGAAAACTGACATGTAGTGTTTGAATCACTCGTAAATCTTGATTTTGGTAACCATGCATATGCTTGAGATATATTTTATTTAGTTATGAAATTAGATTCTCACTATAGGGTCCTTTTACTAAGCCGCAGTAAAAAGTGGCATGCGGTAGTCTGGGCACATCTTTTTGGTGTGTACCGGGCCATTTTTTACCACAGCTGGGGAGAAGGCTTTTTATAATGGGGCAGTAAATGGCTGTGTGCTACAATTAAAAGTAGTGTGTGGCTATTTACTGCTTGAACCCATACTGCCACTCATTGACCTAGTGGTAAGGGCTCACACACTACAAATGGCGTACTCTTGTACCGCACACAAAAAGAGAAGTCCAAATCTCCCGTGAAGACAAAACAAAACACAAAAAAAGGCGGAAGACTCCTCCAAGATATTCATGAAACAAAATTGTTTCTAGTTGTTCATCTAATATACAAGGGCCTAGCCTTCCACATACTGATGGTCAGTGACTCTGGAAGGTCTTATTTCTTCTCTTGTCTGCCAGCTGCTGCTGCTGTCTGGGTTCCTATCTCTTCCTCAGGGCTCTCCAGGTCCCATTCCATTTGTTTCATGAATATCTTGGAGGAGTACCTGTAAACGTCAGATTCAGGACCCCTGAGGAAGGCCTGCTGGCCGAAACACGGACTGTGTAGGGTCCTATTAAACTTTTCTGGCGCTCTAACTCCCTTGTTTTTGGTCTGTTTTGGGTTGTCTTCTGCCTTTTTTTGTGTTTTGTACTCTTGTACCGTGCACCAATATGGCTGTGCTGCCGATTACCACCGGGAATATCATCTCCAGTAGAAAGTAGAAAAACATTTTCTACTGTGGGAAATAGCGTGCACCAACTTCGAAATTACCACTGGGTAGGTGCAGTAACCAGGAGGTAGTGTCAATTTGGCATGCTCTACATGCATGGTATCCCTACCACCACTTTGTAAAAGGGCTCCTATATTTGTTTCTTGTAGGCATCTCAACCCTGACACAATATTCTAAGATAAGTGCTTTAAATATTTAAATAGGAAAATCGATTGAGGAATGCTACAATGAAGTTAAAATACTTGGATTAATGAGGAATATGGGAATGGCAAATGAAAATATTTTTTTGCCAACCATCTTAGGATCCATCCCTTTAAAAAAACATTTATGGTGGCTGGAGTTAGGATTGGTATTGACACTTATACTGTGTGGCATGAGTCAACAAGGCAAATGTGTGATAACAAATGTGCATCCTTAGTTTTCATACTGAACAAAAAAAATAAACACATTTTACTGAAATAATCAAAATAAGGTTGATTGCATAATCACATACACAGTGATGTAGCATTCATTTTTGTAAATAAAGAAATGAAGACTAGAAGTTTGAACACTGAGCTATGAGGAAAGTATTGGAAATGTATAAGTTCAGCTTTAGTCTTGGTGATTTTTTTTCACTTTTGTTTTCATGTCATTAGTAGGTTTTTTGTTTCATTATGTATTTTTGTTGTTGTTGTTGTTGTTTCGTTATGAGTTCACCAGAGGCGGATTGACCATTCAGGCAACCGGGCAGTGCCTGAGGACCTAGCGACTCTAGTTGCCCTCCACCACTGCACATTACAACCCCCCCCCCATCCTCAGTGGGCCCTCCCCGGTCCTACCTTGAAGGACTTTGGTGGTCTAGTGGCCTCTATGAGGGGCAGCGAAGATTCCCACTCTTTCCTGCCCGCTGCCGCTACTCTGCCTGGCAGCACCACCGTGTTTTAAAAATGGCTTCTGAGACCCACAAGACTACCACGGGAATTCTTGACAGGCATTTTGAAAACACTATGGTGCTGGGCACAGTAGTGATAGTAGGCATGAAAGAGTGGAGTTCTTTCCTAAACCCCCTCCCCCCTGAAGAAGCTATTAGATCACCAGTCTCCTTCAAAGTAGGACTGGGGAGTGCCCACTTTGGCTCAGAGGTCTGTAGTGTGTGGGAGGGGGTGGTAACTGTGGGGGGAGCTGTAGTGTGTGGGAGGGAGCGGTAGTACAGCGGTGGGCAGTGTAGCCGAGGTGGCCCCCGATTACCTTTACTGCCTGGGGGCCCTGACCACTGTCAGTCCACCCATGGAGTTCACATTTTAAAAGTATGTTGAAATCATTTCAATTAATCTGAGTTCATTGTCATAAAGCTGGAGCCCTTGTTGGTGTCAGGCCGCTAAGTTGATCATTGATGTCATCACTACTTTGGATTCAAGTTGGATTCAACCACAAGTACTGTGTAGGCAGCTCGTTTTGCCTGTTGGTTTGATTTTCATGTCATCACTGCACTGAAAAGTACCTAAGGATTTTGGATTGTGATGCATCTACAATTCTTGACATATTTGCATTCTAATTTAACAGAATGTTGTGTCACTTGACGGGAAGATGGACAGACAGGACTGATTGGCTCACCTTTCACAGCAATGAAAGCTTGTTCCTCCACTTTCACCACTCTGCCACTTTAATACAACTGGCACCATGCCATTTTTGAAACATGGAAGCAAGCACTTCTTTCTCATGAGATGTGCATGTTCCTATGCTTCAAATCAGAAAACGGTGGGTAAAAGGAGAAGTAAGAAGGCAAATACTGGGAAGAGAAGCAAAGGCATATGCAGTGATATGTGACAGGGGATGGATGCTATAGTAAGGAAGAGGAGAGCAGGCATAATGATTATTGGAGAAGGATCTAGATGGGCAAATGCTGGGAAAAGGGGGAAGAGGCACGAGGGCAGATACTGAGAGAAAGAGGATATAAATGAGCAGGGACCCAGACTTAGGTTGTGGCTCTGATATTAGGTAGGAGACAAGAAGAAAACAGACAATAAGATTGGTTGAATATTTGGAGTCTAAGTGGGGGACTCAAGATATAGATAAAATGTGAGTGAGGAATCAGGGTTTGGGGAAGGTGTTTTTACATAACAGGCCAAGAATAGGCTCCTACCTGCCCTCCCAACATAGGCAACCAGTTATAAAATTATAATTTATATGATTTATTTTCAAATGTATGTTAGACTGACATGAAATTAAGTTTGAGCTGATAATTTTAGTGGATGGCTGAAACTGGCTAGGGATGGAATGTACTTGTAAAGTGGTCAATCAAAAGAGAGAGCTCAGGCGCTAGGTTTGCATTTTCACCTCAGGAGCTGATTAATGCCTTGCATTGCTTGCTCTCTTCCTACTGGCTGCTGTTGGGGCTGACAGGGATCTGTTGCTGAACTCACTGGAACAGTAAAGGGAGTTTGGGAGGTAGGGTGCTGCTGAGTGTGCATGCGCATAGACATAAGGAGGCAGAAACTGGCAGCAGCACAAGAAGCTGAGAATGTGCTCAGTAAGGGAGCAGGAGGAGGTCTGGGATCTAAGTGTGTTATGATAGAGCTTGGGTGGACAATAGGTGTTAGATTAGTATAAATAGGAATATTAGAATAAGGGACTCTGAATAGAAGTCTCTGAACTAGGCCTTAGAAGAAATGTAAAGTAAACAGACAGAAATATTCCAGCCATCACTGCAAGTAAGGAACTAATATTACACCCTGTGCAACACATCCCCTAATGCTCCTGCCATGTCCACTGTGCCGTGGCCACCACAGGGGAGACAATGGATAGAGAGCAATTTTTGTGCCTCGTCTCCCTTGCACGGCCCTCGGGACTGCCCTGCTATTCAAAAGCCAGTGGCACAGCCACGAGAGGCCTCGGGGGCCTGGGCCCCCCCCCCCATTTGGGTTCTGACCCCCAAAGTCTGCTAGTTCGGCTGGCGGTGATCCCCAAGCCCCACCATCAGAAGCTTTCCAGTTGCGATATTTGTCATCATTCTGCCTGCTCTGCTTCCCCCTCCCTCGTGCGCATACTTGGTTTTAATGAAATTGAGCAAGCCAGGAGCAGAAGCCACTTCAGTCAAACTCTGTGACAAACAGCCAAACAAGCCTATCACTGCCTGGCTTATTCAGATCCCATAGGTGATGATGTCACAGCCCAACCTTTATCTCAACATTAGGCAGGTAAGCATATTCTCTCAGGCTTTCAGAGAGAAAGGAATAAGTATCTGATGCTTCAGTAATTCTACTTAAAAGTGCAGTTTAGAAGCAGTCAACAACAAAAAAAGAGGACAGATTCTGTTATAGAACACACAGTGACAGCTGACATCTATGTTGCAGCAGAAAAGAAATTTCTGCTGTCTGTATTTTCAAACTTGCTGGCTGCCTAGTCTTGGAGAAAAGAACATGGAATGTGTCAGCAACGTTTCAGGAAGGGACACAATACAAAAGGTGTATACATATTTTGCTGATGTTCCCAGCTTTGTTAGAGCTGCTAGCTGTTGCAGACAGGCAAGTACTAGAAGTGGAGTACTGTGCACTTGTACTTAAATATGAGTTATATTCAGTGGTGTTCCTAGGGGGGCGGACACCCGGGACGGCGCCCCGCCCCCCCCCCCGGGGGCAGCACCCCCCCCCCCCCGATGCAGCGCGGACTCCCTCCCGAGTGCACGCCGCTGGGGGGGGTGCTGCAGCTCATGCCTGCTCAGAGTTCCCTGACTTTGCGCGTTCGATGCAGCTCCCTCTGACCCGGAACAGGAAGTAATCTGTTCCAGGGCAGAGGGAGCTGCAGCGAAGGCGCGAAGTCAGGGAACTCTGAGCAGGTGTGCGCCGCAGCACCCTCCAGCGGCGTGCACCCAGGGCAGACCGTCCCCACCGCCCCCCCCCCTCTTGGTACGCCACTGGTTATATTCAGTCACAGCAGATATGCCGTTTCTGGCTGGTTAAATGCTTTTAAATATTGGGCGGACAGAGCTCAATTCATTAAAGGGTGCTAAAACCTAGGGGGCCCTTTCACTGAGCTATGATAAAAGGGGGCTGATGCGCTAGCATCAGTGTGTGTTTTTGATGCACACTGAGGCCCCCTTTTACAGCAGCAGGTTTTAAAAGGCTGTCCATTTTTGGGAAAAAGAAATGGTCGTGCGGTAGGTGAACCATTTACTGCATGGCCATTTCAGTGCAGAGCCCTTACTACCACCCATCTTATAGCTTGCTGATGGGAATCTTCTGATGATGTCCAGATAAAAATACATCATCCAAAGTATGTTTCTATACCTTTTCATACTGAAAATCCAAAGATATATAAATAAATTGTTTTTCAAGATCTGCCACATATAAAGTGGCCAGTGCTGGAGCCAAGGGCACACCCATTGCTGTTCCATGCATTTTGCGATAATAAGCTCCACCAAACCAAATATAACTCTTATAAAGTACCGAATAAGCTAATTTAAGTAAAAAAATGTACCCATTGCTATTCCATGTATTTCATGAGAAACTGTTGAATTTTAAAGAACAAAGATGGGTATTTCAAATGGACTCAATTGACACCAACAGGCTTATTTTCGAAAGAGAAGGGCGCCCATCTTTCGACACAAATCGGGAGATGGGCATCCTTCTCTAAGGGTCGCCAAAATCGGCATAATCGAAAGCCAATTTTGGGCATCCCCAACTGCTTCCTGTCGCGGAGATGACCAAAGTTCCCGGTGGGCGCGTTGGAGGTATAGCAAAGGTGGGACTGGGGTGTGCCTAACAGATGGGCATTCTCAAGCAATATTGGAAAAAAGAAGGGCATCCCTGACGAGCACTTGGCCGACTTTACTTGGTCCATTATTTCTTATGACCAAGCCTCAAAAAGTTGCCCGAACTGACCAGATGACCACCGGAGGGAACCGGGGATGACCTCCCCTGACTCCCCCAATGGTGACTAACCCCCTCCCACCCTCAAAAAAACTTTTAAAACATTTTTTGCCAGCCTCAAATATCATACTCAGGTCCATCACAGCAGTATGCAGGTTCCTGGGGGGGAGAGGTGTGTGTGTGTGTCAGCGGAGGCATAGGCATAGTGAAGGCGTGGACGCCCTGAACTGCCCCCCCCCCAAAGGGACAGCCAAATTTCAAGGGCGTGGAGGAGTGGCCTAGTAGTTAGAGCACTAGTCTTGCAATCCAGAGGTGGCCACTTCAAATCCCACTGTTGCCACGTAAAATCCAAATAAATAAATAAAGGGGGTGTCCGAGACATAGCAAAGGCATAGACATCCTTCTCACAGAAACATCCATATTTTGGTGCCCCCCCCCCAAAAAAAATGACGTTCCTAACGAGCACTTGGACGTTTTCACCTGGACTTCTGTTTTTTTAAGGTTGTAGATGGCAATTTATTTAAGGTTGTAGACAGCTACTATATCCGCAGCTTGTCTGTGTATGTGAAGCCGTCTTTGGCATGCACAGAGCAGCCACGCATAATGCTTGGCTGCTCTGCACTGGCTTCCCCTCCTTAGGAAGGAAATCATATGCAAATGAGCTAACAGCGAGCAGCTCATTTGCATGCGATTTCCTTCATGCATGCCCATTCCTTTCCGAATCGCTAAGGAATCGGTAAAGGAAGGGCTTTAGTGCATCAGTTAGTCCACTGCAGTGCCCCCTAGGGTGCCATGTTGGTGTCCTGGCATGTCAGGGGGACCAGTGTACTATGAATGCTGGCTCCTCCCATGACCAAATGAGTTGGATTTGGTCGTTTTTGAGATGGGCGTCCTCGGTTTCCATTATCGCCAAAAACTGGGGACGACCATCTCTAAGGTCGACCTAAATTTTGAGATTTGGGCATCCCCGACCGTATTATCGAAACGAAAGATGGCCACCCATCTTGTTTCGATAATACGAGTTTCCCCGCCCCTTCACGGGGACGTCCTGTGAGGACGCCCTCAGGAAAACTTGGGCACCCCATTCGATTATGCCCCTCCAAGGGTCTTAATGAAGAACTTGAATGGATGACATTGATCTAATATCATATATAAACATGGTAACATGGAAGTAGTCAAGTTGATGTGGTATTGCTTGGACCCTGAGAGTTTAAATCCCCGAGATAGACACCGCCGCATTATTGGAAAACTGACATGAAGTGTTTGAGGGCCCCTTTTACAAAGTGGCAGTAAGCCCAATGCGGGCTTACTGCTTGCTAAAAAGGAAGTACTGCTTGGCTACCACAGAAGCCCAGTGGTGGTTCCCACCCCCAGTGCACCATCATATCCGCATTGGTGTGTCCCCAGCAGTAATCAGGCAGTGCCGCAGGCTTCCCGCATAGCCATTTCCTGCAGTAAAAGGGGACCTCGGTGTGTGTCAAAAACACATGTCAATGCAAGCACAGGCCCCCTTTTGCCACAGCTTGGTAAAAGGGGGATAAATCCCTAAAAATTAAAAATTAAAATCAAAAAGAGTAAAAAAAAAAACTCAAGACGACACACAAAAAGATAAAACTCAAAATTTTATTGAAAGGTGATATGACTCGACACAGCTGTGTTTCGGCCCAACTGGTCTGCATCGGGAGTCTTTACACCATGTATGTGTTCTCTTGTCATTTGGAAATCTATATGGAATGTTCTGTCAAACGGAACCTTATTAAACAAGCTGAACCTTTATTATCATACTGTATAAACAGTCTTTCAAACAGTCACTACAAAGATCTTCGAACTCAAGACATCAAACGCTGTCTGTAACAACTGAAGAAACTAAAGTGAGCGCCTTACCTCGACCCTGATGCAGTATTCATGTCGGGAGAGGTTACTGTATTTAAATTATCATTAAGACAAATGGGAGAGGTTATTGCATCTAAAGTGCCAACCATCTGAGGATCCATCCCTTTAAAATAAAATATGGTGGTTGGGGGTTGCAACTGGTATTGAAGTGAGTCCTATTCTTATTATTTAAGGGGCCCTTTTACTAAGCCGTGTGTCATTTGTGCACCGCTTGGCTACTGCGTGGCTCTTGTGATAATTTCATTTTTGGCGCACAACTGCTACATGCACCCGAATTTTTTTTTCTGGCACGCATAGTGGCATTTGCTGCTTGAGAATTTATCGCTAGATCGATGGCTGGCAGTAAGGTCTCAGACCCAAAATGGACACGTGGCAATTTTCATTTTGCCGCACGTCCATTTTCGGCAAAAATGTTAAAAAGGCATTTTTTTGCAGGTGTGCTAAAAAAATAAATAAATGCGCACCCAAAACATGCGTCTACACTACTGTAGGCCATTTTTTCAGTGCATCTTAGTAAAAGGACCCCTAAGAAATTTGTTTTACCGTGCAGTGTATATTTTAAAGTATAAGTGAACACCAACTTGTTTTAAAGTACATCAACCAATGGTCAACGTACTAACAATTAGTATATATTAAGAAGTTCTAATGTGCCTTAACATTTCTGTATTAAATCAAATGTATGAAAAACAAACAAAAAAGTGAGACAATTTCTGTAATCTTTCTTAACCAAGGTCCCAGTCCACTATTGCTTACCACATTATGTGCCTGGAGCTTTGTAGTTAAGCTTCCCATTGACTACTTTCCTTAGTTTTTGTCAACGATTTTCAGTAAATACCTGTAGTTTTAAAATGAGGGTTTGACCTGCAAGTCATTCTTTCTTCCTTACTTCTGCCTCCACTCTCCCCACCCCCCCCCCACCCCCCATCCTTCAGTTTGCTACTGGAAGTCAAAGTTATAAATTTGATCTGAATTTGGAGGGGGGGGGGGGCTTAAACAAAATTGAAATAACATACAAGAGATGTCTCTAATAACTCAGGTGACATATGAAAACCTATGATCTCCATTTACAATATGTCTATATTCCTAATTCAAATTATTTTATTTTAGATAAAATAATTCAAAAAGTAACAGTAACAGTAAAGAAGCTTTAAACAATTAAAGGATGGCAGTGGTGTACCTACCTCAGATACCACCCAGGGCCGAGCACCCCCCTCCTCCGAGCAAGGGGGTACACAGAACAGGCATGCAGCTGTCCGCTCTGCCGGTCCCCTGCCACCTCTGATGTTAACTTCCTATTCTGAGGCAGGGGACAGGCAGAGCTGACAGCTGTGTTCTTGTTCCATGTACCCCCTTGCTGTCTACACCTAGGGCTGACCGCCCCCACCGCCCCGTCCTTGGTACTCTAGAGGAGGAAGGGTTGAGACAGCTGCAAACTGTATTTGAGCCAATGGGATCATAGTGGCTCAAATACAGTTATATTGACAGATCAATCATACAGAATTACTCCCTACAGAGGAATTATGCTGAAGAATTTATAAAACTTCATAGTAATACAGGAAATTCAACTATAAACTTTTATATACAACGTGGCAACATGTTTGTTCCCTATCTTACTTTAACTATCCTTATTAAATCTATGCAATTACATTTAAATGATTTTTTCCACTATTATTTATAAGGTTAAACTACTTGAAAGATAAGTGATGGTGCTATTTTTGTTACTGTATATTGAAAATTCAATTAAAACAGTAGAACTGTGATAAGCTACACTAGCAGGAAATACGTTGCATCAGAAGGTTTTTGGCCAATGATGAAGGCAGGATCCTTTGATCCGTTCTAGCTTTAACAGATAGACTGCAGTGCATATAACTTAATTATAGTCATTTTTGAGCAGCAGATTTTGTTGTATATTAAGTATAAACTAGAGAACACCCATATTGGTCTTCTGTTCATTACTCTTTGCAATTGCATTCATTCTCGATCTCCTTGGCCCCTTTATGATGCATAGGAGTGATTGAAACCATGCCAAACTTTTGTAAGGGTTCTGCATACCTAACTTTCCCTCTCTTACTCCTGGCATTTCTGATTTCTAGCCTATGTATCAGATGAGAACGAGGAAAAACAAGTGCCTGTAATTACAGTACTAACTGTGGCTGGAAAATTCCAGTCTACATTACTGGGTCTGGTTCTGATTGTATCTAGTAATCAAGTGGCAAATGGAATGACTTGACTTAATATCTCAGAAGATGTTAATCTGAATGCTGGATAGTTTGGCTTCAATGATTGTACGACCCATTGATTTGGAAGGCACGTCACAGTCCACCACTTTTTCATGTGCATTGCTTTTTTTTTCATCTATGGAATGGCTAGTTAGAATTAAACTGCATGTTAATAGTTTGTCAATATTAATTTTTAAACATTGTGTATTATAATAGTTTCAGATCATAAAAGTAAAGGTCAGTCAACAAGTTGTAGGTGATACCTTTGTATTGAGCTATTTTAATACTTTCCTGGCTAACTTTCAAGTGTTTTGCATACTTCAACAGGAGAGAATAAGCTAAAGATGATGTTGCCCAAATAAACAAGTAAATTACAAGTTGAATTACAGTGTTGGTACAAAGGATGTTTGTTTTCAAAACTATAAAGCTGGGGTGAGGGGTGATAAGGATGCTAATCACTCAATCTTTTTTCACTGCTCATATTCAACCTCACTCATACTTTGCAGACTTTTTCTCCTACTCTCATTTTTTCTTCCTTCTTTCATGACATAGCTTGTCCCCAACTTTTGAACTTCAAAATATCCATTCCAGGTTTGAGAACAGGAATCTAATATTTAATCCACTCCATGATTTTTAATCGAATGAATTATTGTAACTCCTTTTGAGCCGGTCTTAGCCACACGTGACAGATTGTGCACAAAACTACCATCAGAAATCTTCAAAGAACCAAGAGGTTTGACCACATTAACCTCTTACTTTATGAGCAGCACTGGTTGCTAGTCTCTTTCAGAATTCGTTTTAAGAATCTCCTATAGATACAGCATGTATTTTTCACTACGTTATCTCACTTCCTCACCCCATTATTGATTAACTCATCTGCCCACCCAGTTAGGTCTTTATATCATAGCCTTCTATAGCCGTCTTCTCCTATAGCTATCCATTATTCCACTTTCACCTAGTTAGACCCAGTGCTCTGAAACAAGCTTCACCTGAGCTTCACCTATTGAGAATCTGCTTTACTTTATATATCTCAAGTATCTGTACTATTTCTTTTCCAATTGTTTCTGAACTGGACTGGTATTCATACCCTTGCCCTTTGCCATTCTATTTATACCTTGTAATTCTTAAACTAGTGGTTATTGGTATTGATTATTGTCACTTAAATTTATTATTACCTATATTGATAACCTCTGCCCTTTTGTCTGCTCCCGCACTTCTTCCCTGCTCTGAGTGTCATCAATTGGACTACCCCTACTAGCAAAATGTTAATTTTGTATATACACCACGTTGATGTGACCTTGCGAGACTGGGAGAATGGGCGTGCAAGTGGCAGATGAAGTTCAATGTTGACAAGTGCAAAGTGATGCATGTGGGTAAGAGGAACCCGAATTATAGCTACGTCTTGCAAGGTTCCGCGTTAGGAGTTACGGATCAAGAAAGGGATCTGGGTGTCGTCATCGATGATACGCTGAAACCTTCTGCTCAGTGTGCTGCTGCGGCTAGGAAAGCGAATAGAATGTTGGGTGTTATTAGGAAGGGTATGGAGTCCAGGTGTGCGGATGTTATAATGCCGTTGTATCGCTCCATGGTGCGACCGCACCTGGAGTATTGTGTTCAGTACTGGTCTCCGTATCTCAAAAAAGATATAGTAGAATTGGAAAAGGTACAGCGAAGGACGACGAAAATGATAGTGGGGATGGGACGACTTTCCTATGAAGAGAGGCTGAGAAGGCTAGGGCTTTTCAGCTTGGAGAAGAGACGGCTGAGGGGAGATATGATAGAAGTGTATAAAATAATGAGTGGAATGGATCGGGTGGATGTGAAGCGACTGTTCACGCTATCCAAAAATACTAGGACTAGAGGGCATGAGTTGAAGCTACAGTGTGGTAAATTTAAAACGAATCAGAGAAAATTTTTCTTCACCCAACGTGTAATTAGACTCTGGAATTCGTTGCCGGAGAACGTGGTACGGGCGGTTAGCTTGACGGAGTTTAAAAAGGGGTTAGATAGATTCCTAAAGGACAAGTCCATAGACCGCTATTAAATGGACTTGGAAAAATTCCGCATTTTTAGGTATAACTTGTCTGGAATGTTTTTACGTTTGGGGAGCGTGCCAGGTGCCCTTGACCTGGATTGGCCACTGTCAGTGACAGGATGCTGGGCTAGATGGACCTTTGGTCTTTCCCAGTATGGCACTACTTATGTACTTATGTACTTATGTACTTATGTCTCCAATGGAAGATAGTTTCTCAGATCAAAATATACATTAAAATAAACCTTAAACTTTTCATAGCACTTGCTATTGCTGGTTCTCAGTTCCACTCTTACTCCATTGCCTCTCATCCTATGCCACCACTCATCTTCACCAACTGCTATTATGCTATTGCTCTTCAATCCATTTCTCAAAATGCTCATCTTCCCATCCTCTTTCATCTTTTTTCCCTATGTATTCTATAACACCGTTTATCTCCAGATCTTTTCCACCATAGTTATTTCTATTCATCTTCCTTTCTTCATCTCACCTCTTCTAACTTGCCTTGAATTTTTCTTTTTTCTTTCCTATCCTTTCCTTTCCCACTTCTTCCCCATTTACCTTTCTCTGCTCATTTTCAACTACTTCTCACTACTCCTCCTTTTTTGCTCCCTGAAAGGGAGTGAGAAGGTAGGCATGAACAGTGGAGGGACTCTGTAGTCTGATGACAATTTTTTACACTCTCCTGTAATGTTCATCTACTCCATCCCCATACAGAACTGGTCAGGGCCATTTTAAACTACTGTGTGTTTTTGTGCCCCCTTTTTGGGGTCAGTCTAGTGGTATGAACTGAGTTGATAGCAGGGCTCATACTACAAGAATGTCCCCACACCACATGGTACCCATGTTGTCTAATCATTTGATTTTTCTAGTTGGGTTGGTCCTAGTTTTTCTTTTTTTATTTGATTATGCTAGCTTTTTCCTAAGTAAGATAAATGTAGTCTCCTATCGTATCTCAAGATTTTAATGACTTATGGGGGCTGCCACTTGTGTCAGTGAGGTGGCTTCCATTGCCTTTCCCAGTTATCTTCCTCCTCCCCTCCACCCCAGCTAAGGCCACATACACATTACCATAAGTGGATGGATAGCTGAACTTCATGCTAGTGCTGGATTTGAACTTGTTGTGGTCAAAGCCTCTTTTTTTTCCTAAGTACTTTTTCAATCTCATTTCCATTTTATATATCTTTCTGTTTTGTATCATATTCCCTTGCTCCCCTTTTCTTTTTGACATTGATCCTTCTATTTTACTTTATTTTCCTTTTTTTCTCACCAGTCTTTTTATCTACCTGTAGCTAGATTTCATTGCCCCCCCCCCTCCATTCTGCAGTCTCCTTCTTTACACCTTACACCTGCTTTCTAGCTTTTCATTTCCTATCCTTACTTCCCTAGTCTTCCCATTCCCATGTCTCATTACTTTTCCAGCATCCTATCTCCCTTCATCTTTTACCCAGTTTTAGCTCCCCCCCCCATATCCATCCTCCCTAGTCTCATTTACTTTCCCTACTAGCCCCACCTACTTCCCTGTCACTTAACCCCTTTCTATCTGCAGTCCTTTTCTTGTATCTTACCCCCATCCAGATTCTGGTTTCCCCCTTTTACCTCCCCATTTCTACCCTCTCCCATCTCCATTAAAGATTTGACCACGTCCGTTGTTTCTCACCCTTTCCGTAGCTCTCTGTCCCTTTTATCTGCCTAACAAATCTTACAGATCCACTATGTTGTTCTCCCCACCCCATTTTTCTGTATTTTCTCGAAGGAGCGGGGAAACCCGTATTATCAAAACAAGATGGGCATCCATCTTTGGTTTCAATAATACAGTTGAGGACACCCAAATCTCAACATTTAGGTCGACCTTAGAGATGGTCGACCTTAGAGGTGGTCGTCCCCGGTTTTCAGCGATAATGGAAACCGAGGACGCCCATCTAAGAAACGACCAAATGCAAGCCCTTTGGATGTGGGAGAAGCCAGCATTCATAGTGCAATGGTCCCCCTCACATGCCAGAACACCAACCGGGCACCCTAGGGGGCACTGCAGTGGACTTCAGAAATTGCTCTGTGCATAGCTCCCTTACCTTGGGTGCTGAGCACCCCAAAACCCACTACCTACAACTGTACAACACTACCATAGCCCTAAGGGGTGCAGGGGGCACCTACATGTGGGTACAGTGGGTTTTGAAGGGCTCACATTTACCACCACAAGTGTAACAGGTAGGGGGGATGGGCCTGGGTATGCCTGCCTGAAGTGCACTGCACCCACTAAAACTGCTCCAGGGACCTAAATACTGCTGTCAGGGAGCTGGGTATGACATTTGAGGCTGGCAAAAAATATTTTAAAAGTTTTTTTCTTATGGTGGGAGGGGGTTAGTGACCACTGGAGGAGTAGGGGAAGGTCATCCCCGATTCCCTCCGGTGGTCATCTGGTCAGTTTGGGCACCTTTTTGAGGCTTGGTTGCAAGAAAAAATGGACCAAGTAAAGTCAGCCAAGTGCTCGTCAGGGACGCCCTTCTTTTTTCCATTATTGGCCGAGGACGCCCATGTGTTAAGCACGCCCCAGTCCCACTTTCGCTATGTTTCCGACACCCCCCCCCCCCTAACTTTGGTCGTTCCCGCGATGGAAAGCAGTTGAGGACGCCCAAAATTGGCTTTCAATTATAACGATTTGGGCAACCCTGAGAGAATGATGCCCATCTCCCGATTTGTGTCGAAAGATGGGTGCCCTTCTCTTTCGAAAATAAGCCTGATTGTGGAATTAGAAAACATGCAGAGAAGAGCGACGAAAATGATAAGGGGATGTGATGACTTCCCTATGAGGAAAGGTTAAGGTGCCTAGGGTTCTTCAGCTTGGAGAAAAGGCGGCTGAGGGGAGATATGATAGAGGTCTATAAGATAATGAGTGGAGTTGAACAGGTAGATGTGAAGCATCTGTTTACGCTTTCCAAAAATACTAGGACTAGGGGGCAGGCGATGAAGCTACAATGTAGTAAATTTAAAATAAATCGGAGAAAAAGTTTCTTCACTCATCGTGTAATTAAACTCTGGAATTCGTTGCCAGAAAATGTGGTAAAGGCGGTTAACTTAGCGGAGTTTAAAAAAGGTTTGGACGGCTTCCTAAAGGAAAAGTCCATAGACCATTATTTTTTACTTGTTACATTTGTACCCTGTGCTTTCCCACTCATGGCAGGCTCAATGTGGCTTACATGGGGCAATGGAGGGTTAAGTGACTTGCCCAGAGTCACAAGGAGCTGCCTGTGCCTGAAATGGGAATTGAACTCAGTTCCTCAGGACCAAAGTCCACCACCCTAACCACTAGGTCACTCCTCCACTCCACTCCACTCCACTATTAAATGGACTTGGGGAAAATCCACTATTTCTGGGATAAGCAGTATAAAATGTTTTGTACTTTTTGGGCTTGCCAGGTATTTGTGACCTGGATTGGCCTCTGTTAGAAACAGGATGCTGGGCTTGATGGACCTTTGGTCTTTCCCAGTATGGCAATACTTATGTACTTATTCCTTAATTGATTAAATCAGCCTTGTCTTGTTTTTATATCACTGCTTCTTTCTTTCTTTTAAAAGCATTTACACTTACAAGAATCCAAATGAAAAGCAGAAATACTATAAAGAATAAAAATGTGCAATGTGAGGCAAAATGAGTATCAGTAAGAAAGCAGCTGAATGTACACTTACCGAACAAGGGTGCCGTGAAACACTTTCTAAAAACTAAGCCACTGTGAAATGACAGCAAGTAAACGCTCTAACACAAGTTAAGCCACTATGATTCACGAAAAGAAGACTTATGCGTCGAAACAAGCTAAGCCATTGTGAAGTGACAGCTGCACATGTGTCTAGATAACCCTGGAGAGTATAGCTGGAAGCATTTCAAGGTAAGATTGGGCCATTTTGATGGTGAGCTAATTTGACAGGGGCTGTTCTGTTTTATTTTGTTGGGGCTTTTTTAACGGGTCCATTTTGATTCGGTACTGTATGTCACTAATCCAAATATTTCAAGTTTGTTAACCTGCCATGATTATAGAGTCATGGTAGTTGTTAGACCAGGAGAGGGCAGGCACACAATATATTGTAAAATAGTGTGTATAAATACTATCTAGTAATCCAAGCAGCATCAAAAACACAACATAGGCCAATCTGAAGCATGCACAACTACATCTTTGCATCTCTCTTGCTTTTACTAACTTGCTAGTTAGGCCTAATGTACTAAACTGAAATATTTCATTTGTTAGTGGCCATTTTGTGGTATTTAGAAATACACCTAAGCTTTTGGATGATCTGTATCACATAGCTACCATTTGGGCATGCTTTGCTATGGCTGACAATTTCACATATTTCCCAGCAGTGGATTGGATTCTCTGATGAACTTCTGAGCACTGCAGGGCTGCAATGAATGAATTCTCCAATGAATTTCATAGCACTGCAAGGCAGTTTGAGATAAATAAATAAATAAATAACGTTTGGGTGCAATATCAATGTGAGTAGTTTATGCTCTTAAAGATTAGCATTTTTAGTTTTTATTATGAAGTTAGACTTCACATTATTGATTGATTTGTACATGGATAGACACGTATGAACACTCTTTATTCAAATTTGAAAGTTCACGTTACTTTTATATTTCGTATGAATGGATTATATTCCCCTGAATTCTAAAAACTTGTGTGCACAATTTTACACTTACCCTCTGATTCTATATCTGGTGATTTGAGCTACGTTCACAAATTTGGGTGCACACCCAACTTGTGTGCACAACTTAATTGAATAATGAGCCAATCAGTGCTAATTGGCATCATAACAAGCAATTATTGGAGTTAATTGGTTTTAACTGAAATGTACATATGTAAATTTAGGTGTGGGATCCATGCCTAAATTTTACCTACAAGTCTGAAACGGAGACATGGAAATGGAAGGGTCATGGACAGATCAGGGGAGTATCGAGAATTTACACGTGTAATTTATAGAATAAAGGGGAAGTGTACCAAATTTAGGCACAACAATTTACACCATGTTTCAGCTGGTGCAAATGGCCACACCTAAAGTCAGGCATGATTCCCGCATAAACGCTAATTCTATAAACCGCACCTAACCTTAGACACAGCTTGTAGAATGCAGATTTTGTAGACGCCATATATTGAATCTAGTTCTTAGCATGCAAAGTTGCTCACACATGTTATAGAGTCAGTGGTGCATGTAACTTAATATGATAATTAACTGTTAATTGGCATTAAGTACCAATTATTAGACATAATTGTTACTCATTGGTAGTAATTGGCACTAATTAGCAGTTACGTGTGTAACTGCTCTTAGCTGGGATGCTGCAAATTGTGTACGCAATATCCATAGCGTGCCGATGCAAAGGAGGGGGGTGGACCCGGGAAGGGAATGGGTTGGTCAGGGGTATGCCTAGCACTTGTGCACACATGTTACTGAATGCATTTATGTGCCTAACTTCTTCCATATCGGCATACACATTTACACCAGTTATTGAGCTGGCATAGATGCTCACATGGGTGTGTAAATGCAAATTAGACTAGTATTCTTTGTTGGCAGTTCACACAGTCGCTGATATAGAATTTGTGCTTAGTGCACACCGTCCAGGCACCTATCTTTAGGTGATCTATAGAGCAGGGGCATAGTCAGACCGCAATGGGGGAGGGCAGGAAAGAGACAGGGAGAGAATGCTAGCCTGCTTCTGGGGTGGGGGCTGGGTTGGGAAGGGGATGCAGGAGGAAGGGAAGAGAGGGAGGAGGGACAGGGACACAAAATATATATATTGGGTAGGGGGAACATTAGGGAAAGAGGGACAAGGCTGGAAAGCAGTGTGAGAATGAGGTAGAGACACAAAGAGGAGCAGTGCTGGAATAGAGGTGATAGAGGAACAGAGGGATACTGTGTTAAAAAAAATAATATAATGCTTATTTTGTGCATAACTCTGTCAAAACTTGACCAATTTCAATACAATTTGGGATAAATCATCCTGAATAAATTTGCAATAATTCTACACTCACACTGGCCACCTCACCAAAATGACGTTATTTCACTACCTGGTCTTTCAACTATCAAATTTTCTTCAGTGCAAACTAATAAGGTCCTGCCTCTAGTGATCAGTTGAGCTCGTTTCTCGCAATTTCTTCAAAGCATATTCTACGCTCATTCTTTTCCTGACACTCTTGGACCAATCTTGGCAGGACAATCTGCACACCAAGAAAACCAATGTGCTTTCTAAAATCCACTTGTCAAGACTAATAGCACAACATCCGTTGTCTACAAAATGAAAACTAATTGGCCAAAATACAGCTGTGTTGAGTCATGGTTGTTGCACAATAAACTTTTAGACTTTTGGCACATTGTCGGTGTATTTGTTTGAGTCATCTTCGCTGTTTTCCTGAGTATCTTCAAGTCTGCGAGGACCTTGTTTCTTTTGTTGTGTGCATCAAACAGTCAATGAGAGCCATAATCTTTCCCCAGATACAAATTTTTAGTGAGGATCAGATCCTCTTGACTAAAAACCATGGTAACTGTATATATTTAAAGCAAAATGGCTTCTGCATATATCATTTGTTTATTTATTTATATTTGATATACCACCAATCGCCATATGGCATCTGGGCACTTCACAATAAAACCTCAGAGAATCATAACCAAAGAAGTAAGAAAAGAAATAGAAAGGAGGAGAAGGTGAGTAACTCAGAGAGAGAAGGCTTGGCTAAACAACTGGAACTTTAGGAGTTTCTTGAAGGTGGGACATCAGTCTTGAAGTGTAGAGGCAAGGCATTCCAGAGCTGAGGACCAATGTAAATAAAAGATGTAGCTCAAGTGGTATCAAGCCACATAACAGAAGAAGAAGGGAGGTGGAGAAGATACTGCTGAGATGATAGTAAATGATGAGAGGAGTGATATTTTGTGAGGAGTCATGAAATGTGTTCTGGGGTGAATGGAAGGAGACCTTTGTATACCAGGAGTAGTAGTTTATAGGTGATTCAATAAGATACAGGCAGCCAGTGTTCTTGCTGTAGGAAATAAATAAAATGGTCAAACTCTGGGCATTGTTTAGATGTTTCACCACAGTAGACTGCATGAGACCCATTTACTAAGCTGCGGTGAAAAGTGGCATGTGCTAGTTTGGACGTGTGAAATTAGCGTATGCTGGGCCATTTTCTTGCTGCGGTGGGTAAAAAGGCCTTAATGGTGTGTTAAATGGCTGTGCACTAATATTGAAAGTAGCATGCGTCTAAGTACTGCCTTAGCCCTTACCCCCTACCCCTACCGATTTACTTGACAGTCAAGGCTGATGCACTAATTGTGCGGTAATCAGTCAGCATGTGGCAATGTGGCCACGCTGCCGATTACAGCCAGGAATGCCCCCTCGCCATAGTAGAAAATAGAAAATTATTTTCTACCATGGGAAACAGTACGTGCTAACTTTAGAATTACCACCATGTGTCCATGCTACCTGGCGGTAGTGTCAATTTAGTACACACTACCTACACATTAGCCCTACTGCAGCTTAGTAAAAGGACCCCTATGAGCTGTAAATGATTCAGTGAGGACAAAGGTAAACCAGAGAAGAGAGAAATACAGTAATTTAGGTGAGTAATGACAAGGAAAGAATAAGGGTTCAGAAGGAAAGATCTGTAGAGCAAAAAAGGACAATTTGATGATTTTATGAATATGGTATTTGAAAGAGAGTTTTGAGTCGAAAACAACTCCCAGAATATGAGCCTTTTTGGTGTAGGTCAGTGTGTGACCCTGGAGAACAGGAGAGGAGGGAATGATACAGTGAGGGTTGGGGAAATGAGGTACTTCAATTTTAGAGACACTAAGAGACAGTCTGTGTTCTTTAAGCCAGATAATTTATTGAAAATGGTCAAGTTTTGACAGTTATGCAGAAAACAAGCTTTGTATTTTTTTGAAACAGGGCTCTGACAGTTTGGGATATTTTGAGCTGTCTTGACATGCTATGGATTAGATGTTGTTGAGGGTGATGGTATGTGATTCATATGCATTTATTTTGTGATGCCATTTTGATTAAGTCAAGGAAGAATTTAAGAATAGTGACCTTTGATTCTTTTTACCAAAATAATAGCTAACCAGGTCTAGAACTTTTCTTAAAGACCTATGGGGTTCTTATACCCTGCAGTGGTGTCAGCATTTGCGTTTGCGGCGTGCCGAGGTCCCCTTTTATTGCAGTGGGGCGTGTGGTAAGTTAAACACTTGCTATGTGGCCATTTCCTGGGGGAGCCCTTACTGTTTAAGAGGTGGTAAGGACTCCCATACTAACCCGGCAGTAATAAAATAAAATTACTTTTTGAATGCTGTAAATGGTGCATGGCACACACCGGCACTACTGATGGGCTCCTGCGGTAGCCAGGTTGTAGGGCTGATTTGCCACAGTAGCCTTACCATGGCTTAGTAAAAAGGCCCCTATATGATTCTCTTCAAATTTTAAGAATTTAGGGAGTTTATTCCATATTTGTGGTGCCATACCCATCAATATTTGGTTAATTGTAAAGGCCAAATTATGCAATCTAGGGCTGAAGAGACTGTAAACAAAACATCATTTTCTTAATGTGAGGAATTGAATACTGTTAGCATGTTAATCTGTTCGTGAGCCCTTGAGCCCAGGCCGAGGCCTAGGAAGGATCTTGGCCATGGCCTAGGGTGGACCAAACAGGCGCTACGCACAACCCCAGCCACCAAGCCCCATACACTCAGGACAAGCAACTAGTACCACCAGAAAAAGGGAGATAGACCACTCAGGCGTGCAGAATGGCCGAACAGGACCCGAGTCATACACTGGGAAGGGAGAAGAATAAGAAGGGGTCCCCTGAGGGACTGGAACAGAAGCAACGCACACAGCGCAAGCTAGAGACACCAGGGAAAGGGCGATAGACAAAAGCTACTATAGGAATACACAAGGCTGTGCCACATGGCAGTCAAGGCTAAAGGAAGCCACTCAAAGGAGTACTCTAGGCTGTGCCATACACCATTCAAATGTAATGGAAAACCACCTATAGGAATACACAAGGCTGTGCCACACAGTGCAGAAGGGTAAAGGGAATCCATACACAAGAATGCACAAGGCTGGCCCCACAGCACACAAGGGTAAAGGGAAGCTGCATATAGAAATACACAAGGCTGTGCCACACAGAGCATGAGGGTAAAGGGAAGCAAACAGAGAAAGTTGCCTTAACATACGCAGATCAGACAAGGAGCAAAGCTCACCAAAATCAGAAGACAGACTCAGCAATCCAAGGGGAAAAACAGGCTATGGGAAGGCAGGGCAAACACAACAGACAAAAGTAAGGCAAACAAAGGAAAACTTAAACTAATGAACAGGAGCAAATACAAGGACAGGGAGGCTGCCGACAGAGGCAGGACTACAGAAAGCAAATACTAAATTCAGTACATAAAGGGTTACACTGAGGAAAGGGAAACTAAACAAACGAACTGGAATGATACAAGGGACAAGCTTACCACAGACTTCACTACACCAGCAAGCAGGGAACAGACTCAGGTGCAGGGGAGTGAAACAATCAAGCACACGCTGGGAACACCCAGAAAACAGAGAAGCTACAAGCTATGAGGAGAGAAGACAAAAGTCCAACACACAGTATGCAACAGCACAGACTGAGAGAAAGTGGAACAGGCTTCAGATGACAGAAATGAAATGCTAAAGCATGGTCTGTAGGAAGAGGTAAGCTTAAATAGATAGATCAGGCTTCCGATGTCTGCTCCTTCAGACGTCAGCTCAACCTCTGACAGGCCAATCAGAAGCAAGTCCCAAACATTCCCCTGTCTGTCTAGCAGAATCATAACATAGCAATACTTTGGTTATAACATTAAGGGTTCTGTTTACAAAGGCGTGCTAGCATTTTTAGTGTGCACTAAAAATTAGTGTGTCCTAACCTTGTAGACACCCATAGGAATATTATGGGCAACTACACCATTACCATGTACTAATTTTTAGCACACGCTAAAAACGCTAGTACACCTTTGTAAACAGGATCCATATTTTCCCAACACTATATTATATTTAAATGGCCATTTCTCTCAATAGAGGAGGGTGAATAGTGGAGTGCTGCAGGGACCTATACTGGGACCGGTGCTATTTAACATATTTATAAATGATCTGAATATCGGAACAACAAGTGAAGTGATTTAATTTGCAGATGACACAAAATTATTTAAGGTTGTTAAAACATATGCGGATTATGAAAAATTGCGGGAAGACTTTACAAAATTGGAAGACTTGGCATCCAAATGACTGATGAGATTTAATGTCGACAAATGCAAAGTGATGCACATTGGGAAGAATAATCAGAAACATAGTTACCTGATGCTAGGGTCCACCTTGGGAGTCAGCACTCAAGAAATGATATAGTTGTGGTTGTAGACGATATAGTTAAATCTTCTGCCCAGTGTGCAGTGGTGTTGAAAAAAGCAAACAAGATGTTAGGAATTATTAGGAAAGGGATGGTAAATAAGACCAAGAATGCTATAATGCCTCTGTTTCGCTCCATGGTGTGACCTCACCTTGAGTACTTCATTCAGTTCTGGTCGCCGTATCTCAAAAAAGATATAGCAGAATTAGAAAAGGTTAGAAAAAAAGAGCAACCAAAATCATAAAGGGGATGGAACTCCTCTTATATGAGGAAAAGCTAAAGAGGTTAGGGTTCTTCAGCTTGGAAAAGAGACAGATGAGGGGAGTTATGATTGAGGTCTACAAAATCCTGACTGGTGTAGAACGAGTAAAAGTGAATCGATTTTTTACTCTTTCAAAAAGTGCAAATACTAGGGGACACTCAATGAAGTTACACGGAAATACTTTTAAAACAAATAGGAGAAAATATTTTTTCATTAAAAGAATAATTAAGCTGTCGAACTCGCTGCCAGAAGACATGGTAATAGCAGTCAGAATATCTAGGTTTAAAAAAAGGTTTGGACAAGTTCCTGGAGGAAAAGTCCATAGTCTGTTATTGAGATGGACATGTTGGAAGCCACTGCTTGGCTTGGGATTTGGCTTGGGATTTGGCTTACCTACAAATGCACTCAGTCTGCTGCCCCTCACTATCTTTCTACCCTCATCTCCCCTTACGTTCCCACCCGTAACCTCCGTTCACAGGATAAATCCCTCCTCTCAGTACCCTTCTCCACCACCGCCAACTCCAGGCTCTGCTCATTCTGCCTCGCCTCACCCTATGCTTGGAACAACCTTCCTGAGCCCTTACGCCAAGCCCCCTCCCTGCCCGTCTTCAAGTCTTTGCTTAAAGCCCACCTCTTCAATGCTGCGTTCGGCACCTAACCCTTACCGTTCAGTGAATCCAGACTGCCCCAATTTGACTGCCCCTATCATTCACTTGTCTATTAGATTGTAAGCTCTTTGAGTAGGGACTGTCTCTCTTTGTTAAATTGTACAGCGCTGCGTAACCCTAGTAGCGCTCTAGAAATGTTAAGTAGTAGTAGTAGTAGTAGAATGGAATGTTGCTACTATTAGATTTTCTGCCAAGTACTTGTGACCTGGCATGGCCATTGTTGGAAGCAGGATACTAGGCTAGATGGACAATTGGTCTGACCTAGTATGATTATTCTTATGTTCTGATATTCTTAACTGCCTATATACAGTTTGCATGATGACAAATTGCCAACACACTTTTAAGCATGAATGACTCTAACCTGAGCAAAGTGGCACGTGCAGCTCTGGTTACCTTGTTGAACAGAGTGGATGGACAGCACAGGTCTGTCATGATTTACTGTGTTACAGATTAGATTTTCATTGGTGATATCAGGAGTACTAATGATGTTCTTTTGGCTTGGTCTTGAATGGGGACTATCTTTGAGGGGTGGGTCAGTCTTTCAGAGAGGGGTTCTCTCTTGGGAAGATGGTTCGTGAGAGGGGTTGCATGACAGAACAATGTTTTTTTTAAATCCTGTAAAACTACCTTCATTATTTTTTAAAGTGTATTTCTTCTAGTGGCCAGCATGTGGTGCATGTTTTATGCTGAAGCTGTTATAGAGAGGTGAATGCTCCCTCTTTGATTTCACTCAGTGAGGAAGTGATTTACAGTACTGTGAGCAGTATACATTTAAAACTTGTTGTTCTGGGCTCTGATTGGCCCAGGAGCTCAATTTCATTTGGACTTTACTGGCTTTTCCCCCAGTCTTAGTCTGGGATAAGAGAGACAGAAAGATCTCTTTGCTGAGGTCCTGTGATCAGTTATATTTGATAATCTATAAGCAATATATTTCCTGATCTTTCCAGGTACTGTTTAGATAGTATACAAATGTTTAGTTAGTGTTATAACTGATCCATATTTCAGTTACCTGTTATTGTTTGCTGATTGCACTTTTTATGTCCGTTGTTCAATATTTTTATGAGAATAAACATAATTGTTTGTTTGACCTACTTATCTGGACTGATAAAGAATCCTGGTGGTTTGTGTGGTCTTTGAGTGCTTTCTGGGAACTGTGGGATCACTGGGAGTGTGGCCTCCACTAACCTAGAAATCACTGGGGATAATTTTAGAGTGGGAGACTCACCCAGAGGTGGTTGAGACCCAGTTGATAGGAGGAGGGTGCTAGTATAGAGCACAAGCGGCAGATGCAGGCGGACCTGTGCTGTGCTGGGGATAGACCCTCTAAATGACCGTGGGGTAACCCCAAGCAGGTGACTAGGCATTTTGTCACAGGTTAGAATTGTCAGGGGGTTCAGGAAAGGGGTTTAGGAGGGGGGTGTTTAATTTTCCAGGAGGGGGCAAGAGTAGGGAACTACAATGAACAGTGTCATCTGCTACTCGGAATCTACTGTATGTGATTGCGGACTGATATTAAGTGCTGGCACTAGTATAAATAGATCGATATCCACACTCACAAGTAGTTTTGTCTCTGTATTATTTGTAGGGAACAGAGGAAAAGACTTCAGATACCCGGTAACCACTTTTTGTATTTTCAATAGTGGAATGCGCTGCTTAGCACTTACTCATGAAATAGATATTTTTCTTTTGTAAGGCTACTAGCGAGCATCTTTATGAGTCAAAAACCTCACCCTTTGCATTCTTTTTTCTTTAATTAAATAGGCAACCACGGTTAGAACTGCTTTTATGTGGGCCTATTTGATCACTTAGTTATGCAGGCACTGGCAGTGAATATTGCTGGCACTCACATAGCTACCAGTTACTCCATGACTCTGCCCTCAGAACACCCCTTTCCAGTCCATTGCAATAGTGGTCGGTGAGAGCTGATATTCAGTGGCACTGCCTGATTAAGTGCCGGTGACTATTGGTGACCAGCAGTGTGATTTAAGTAGACAGGAACAATTGTCTCCAGTAAATGCATAACAAAGCATTTTCCACAACATATTCATATAAATTCATTTTTTCTTCCAAAAGAACAAAGTCTTGGCATAGAGTCTAGAAAAGTTAATATGCATTTTTTTTTAATTATGCGTTACCAAAGTGCTATGTTCTCCTATTTTCTGCATATACCGTAGCAGCTTCTTGCTGCCAAATGGCTTATATAGTGGCTCTGGATGCTCCCTGGAAGTCATTCCATTTCTTGGCTCTGGTTCCAGCTAAAAGCCAGTCCTAGTCAACCTGTACAGTTTCAGCCCAACAAATAGGCAGACACTCAGGGTAATCTTGTTAGTGCAATGAAACAGTTTTCAAACATTGTAGCAAATCAAATGATCCCGAAGGACTGAGAGTTAGCCGGAGGATGATAGAGAGGATAACCATCAAAAGTACGATTAAATGGGGGTCGGGCTTTTACCTGGCCATTGTCAGCAAGCTTGTTCTGCTAAACACCTTATTTCATCCTCTGCTCAGCACAACATCATACCCTCCCCACCTCCACCCCCCTCCTCTGTGCTCACATTGTAGTCAGCAATACACAATGACAGTGAAAGAGCTCATCTATCTGTGAGAAAAGAAGCCACTGCTTTGATGGTTCCCCAGTGGATGTAATTGTGCTCATTACTGCCCATTTGCATTTCATCACCCGATTATCACAAATGCCTCATTACTGTTGATAAGGGTTTGCTGCTGAACTAGTTCATTCTTGGTTTGCACTGTTATCAGATGGAATCAAGGAAACAGAAAGGAGGAGGAGAGGGGATAACAGAGGTGAAAAGGGTCTTCTATCAGATTTGATTAAAGGCTGTGATTTAAATCGATATTTAATAAAGTGGTTGCTGCCACATAACCGCGTGCAATTCCCTGTGCAGGCAGAATCATGATTTGGAGGCCCTGGCAATCTGCCATTTAACTCAATTGGGTTTTGTGCACTGGTCTGGCACCTGTGTCCCTGAGCATAGGGCCTCCAAGGTAATAGATTTATGAGCTGATAAACAAAACTGATAGATTCTAAATGGATTAACTAGGTGTCTGTGGCCTAGCATGAATATATCAAGGTAGAGAAAAAAATGTCAGAGGCCCACAGAAGCACAGTGTGACAGCAAGTGTTAACAGACACTGTGTATATCATGAAGCCCATCGGTAAAATGTTGCTCGGATCCTGTCGGTCAGCTGCTGCTTGAGTAATGAGTGATGATATCGCATGCAGAGACTTAATGAGCTGTCAGGTGCCAGGTAAGATAGGGCATCTGCTGAAAAAAGAAAAAAAAAGGCTAAAGGAAGATATGTCTTATCTACCACAACACTGAGACTTACTATTTCATTCATAAAGAATCACTATCCATGTTGCAAGATTTGTCTCTGTTACTTTCCCCTTGGAAATGAGTTTGTACACAGAGGCTGATTGTGCAGACTCAGCTAGGTCTCACTTATTATTTATTTATTTATTTATTTATTTATTTATTTGTGACATTTATATCCCACATCATTCCAAACAAGTTTGAGTTGAATGTGGCTTACAATAAACAGTATAGGATACATAACAAGGCATAATGCATAAGAAAGTAATTTGTTTTAAGAAACCAATTTTACAATACAGTATCATAAACATACTGGGATAGCTATGGATGTTTAACATTTAGAAAATCTATTATGAATGAGAAATTCTACATGAAGCAAAGAGAAGGTTAATGGTAAAACAGAGTAATAACCAATTCAAGAAATAATTAGTTGTTTGAGATATTGTTGTTCTTTGTGAGGATTTATTTGAATAGGAATGATTTGAGGATTTTGTGGAATCTAGTATATTCTTGTATATTTCTTATTTTGGGTGGTAAGGAGTTCCACCATTTGGTTCCTAGGTAAGTGAAGTTTGCAGAGTGGACAGTTTTGTAGATCACTTTTTTTGCAATTTGGGAGGTGTAGTCTGTGATGGTTTCTTGCCTCATATTTATAAGACAAACAAAAAGATTATACTATAAAGCACAAATAGGACCAGATTACAAAGACATGAAGAAACTATATAAACTCTTAGACAAGCTCCTAGACACTAACTCAGTCACTACATTGAACACAGACATTCCATCGGCAGACAAACTTGCAACGTACTTTAAAGAAAAAATTGTAAACCTATGCAAAACACTTTCTCAGGACAACCATGCCCTCGAAAGCTTCATCGAACTGAATCCCCACACAGGAGAATACCCAGTCGATTGAACTTGGTCAAACTTCACCCAACTCGCCGTCAATACAGTCAATACAGTTGCTCAGATGATCAGTAAGCTCTCCATCTCTCACTGTAAACCAGACACCTGTCCCACTTACTTAATAAAAACAGCCCCAGACCATTTCACAACAGACCTCACACTCGAAACTACATGTACCAACAAGGTCTCTTCCATAAAGAACAAAGCAATATTCTACTCACACCAATACCAAAAGATACCAAGAAAAGAACAAACCACGTCACCAATTATCGTCCAATAGCATCTATCCCGCTGACAACCAAAGTGATGGGAAGCATTGTAGCCAAACAATGTACAGAGTACATCAACAAGTTTTCTATACTGCATAAATCATAATCTGGCTTCAGGCCCCTCCACAGTACAGAATCTGTATTAGTTACTCTCCTAGTCAAATTCAAACAAGAAATAGCAATCGGTAAAAGCATCCCCCTTAAACTTATACCTTTCAAATCAAAACCATCAGAAATCACCAACGAAATCACGAACAGCCTTAACATCATGGACTCGTAGGCAACAGCATTCAAACTAAAACTCAATAAGTAAAAAACTCACTGTCTCATTCTCTCATCCCAACACAACGCTGACCACCCTGAAACCATCAACACCCAAAATTGTACCCTCCCTATCTCAGACAGTATGAAAATCCTCGGCATTACCATAGACTGCAACTTAACACTGGATAACCAAGCCACAAACACAACAAAGAAAATGTTCTACACTTTGTGGAAACTTAAATGCGTGAAACAATTTTTCCCCAAGGGAAACTTTGCGCAATCTGATTCAATCCATGGTACTAACCCACATCAACTACTGTAACGGCATATACACGGGATGCAAAGAACATATCCTAAAGAAGCTTCAGACCACTCAGAACACAGCAGCCAGACTTATCTTCAGAAAAAAACACGATTTGAAAATGCAAGACCCCTGCTAGAAAAACTACACTGGCTACCAATCAGGGAACGTATCATTTTCAAAATATGTACCATGGTTCATAAAATAATCCATGGTCTAGCTCCGAGATACATGACTGAATTGATTGACTTACCAACAATAAACAAATCCGAAGAAGCAAGAACATACCTAAACCTCCACTTCCCAAGATGCACAGGACTGAAGTACAAATTAACATATGCTTCCATTTTTTCCTATGTCTGCACACAACTTTGGAACCCTCTACCTAAAGCCCTGAAAATCACAAACGACCACCTAACCTTTTGCAGAAACATGAAAACACATCTCTTCAAGAAAGCATATCCCACTGATCCAGCATAATCGCCGGTTACTACAACATCACATAACTGAAACACGACAGGAACATACTCATAACTTCCATCTCACGATCCCTTACATGGTTAACACACTTTAGCGTCACTTAATTAATCAACAACAACAGCCTTGTATCCATTTTACTGGAGTTGTAACCACTTCTCCGGAATTATATAAGCCACATTGAGCCTACAAATAAGTGGAAAAATATGGGATGCAAATGTAACAAGTAAATAAATAAATAAATAAATATATATTTATATTTACTTATGCTCATAAGCATTCATTTTCCAGACATAATTGATTTAGAAGGTATAGGTGCTGTTTATACGTGTAAAAAAATAGCTGATATACACCTGTAAATTAGTACTCATCTATAAGCAGCTATTTTGGGAAAAGGTGTTCAAAAACACATACAAATTTTAAAGAGACATGTTTTGGGTTTGCTTTTGGTGCTTCTTCAAAGTATACATGTTTTTCATATTTTACAGTGGCATTACATATATTCCACAGAAACTTTCACATCAACATTTGTCTGGGCATTGAGCTACACATAACCTCTGGCTAGCATTTGTTTAGAAGTGGTCCTTACCTCTCTGAAGTCACCTCAAAAAGCCAAAAGTTTGAGTTTCAGTACTTGATTTCTTAATTGGCTCTCTTTGAATGAGCAGTTTTACAAACTCAGCTACTCAAGTGTGTAGCTGGTGCCAGTTTCTTATATGAATTGCAAAATCATTGTATTTGCCTATACATTGTGTTATTGGCATATGCAAAGACCTGAGTGATACTATTAAAAAAAAAAGCATTTCTTTTGTAAAAATTGGCTTCTTCTGATTTATGCATCATCAAATATACATGCGCTTTTTTGGTGGCCCTTTGGAGCTCATTTTCGAAGTAGATAGACATCTGAAAATGGCCAAAAATGCTCATCTGCCAAAAAAAGTCTAAATTGCAATTTTTAAAAAGGCAGAATTTGGATATCTTCCACTGAGTTCATCCAAATAGCAGGAGGGCATGTTGGAAGCATGTTTTGGGCATGACTAGGGGAGTGGGTTCCAAAATTAGGATGTCTTTCACTGATAATAGAACAGAAAGATAGATCTAAGTCAAAAAAAGAAGGACATTTGTATTTAGACCTGTTTCACTCATGTTCAGGTAAAACAAAAAAAGGTGCTCTGATTAATGACCACTGAATGGAATAAGGCTTGACCCCTCCTTAATCCCTAAGTAGATACTGTCCCCTTCCCACCCCCTCCTAAGAACTGAAACTGAAAGGGGAAATCTGGCGCTATGACAGCACCAGGTATTGTAGGCATAAACAAAGAGCAGCAAACAGATGCTCTGGACTATGCAATGGAGTGTGAACAAGGGGGTCCAGGTCCAAATCCCACTCTATCTAGTACATTTGTGATGAAAAGTATGAGCTCTTCAAAACCACCAAATTACCTACTGTACCTAAATATAGGAGACAATTGGAGGGTGGAAGGCTAGAGTTGGGAATAACTAGTGAGGTAATTAAATTTGCTGATGACACGTGAAAGTTATTCAAAATTGTTAAATCGCAAGAGGATTGTGAAAAATTACAAGAGGAGCTTATGAGACTGGGAGACTGTCCATCCAAATAGCAGATAATGTTTAATGTGAGCAAGTGCAAAGTGATGCATGTGGGAAAGAGAAACCCCAACTATAGTTACTTGACGCAAGGTTCCACGTTAGGAATCACCGACCTGGAAATGAATCTAGGTGTCATCGTTGATGATACTTTGAAACCCTCTGCTTAGTGTGTGGTAGTGGCTAAGAAAGCAAATAGAATGTTAGATATTATTAGGAAAGGAATGAAAAACAAAAATGAGGATGTTATAATGCCTTTGTATCTCTCCATGCTACAACCACACCTCGAATACTATGTGTAATTCTGGTCACTGCATCTCAAAAAAGAAATAGTGAAATTAGAAAAGGTACAGAGAAGGGCGACAAAAATGATAAAGGGGATGGGATAACTTCCCTATTAGGAAAGGCTAAAGGGCTTAGGGCTCTTCAGCTTGGAGAAAAGATGGCTGAGGGGAGATATGATAGAGGTCTATAAAATAATGAGTGGAGTGGAACGGGTAGATATGAATTAATTGTTTACTCTTTCCAAAAATACTAGAACTAGGGGTCATGCAAAGAAGCTACAAAGTAGTACATTTAAAACAAATTGGAGAAAATATTTCTTCAGTCAATCTGGAATTCATTGCGAGAGAATGTAGTAAAAGCAGTTAGCTTAGCGGGATTTAAAAAAGGTTTGGCTAGCTTTCTAGAAGAAAAGTCCATAAGCCATTATTAAGATGGACATGGGGAAAATCCACTGCTTATTTCTAGGATAAGCAACATAAAATCTATTTTACTGTTTTGGGATCTTGCCAGGTCCTTGTAACATGTATTGGCCACAGTTGGAAACAGGATGCTGGGCTTGATGGACCTTTGGTCTGTCCCAGTATGGCAACACTTATGTACTTATATAGTGTCTGCATAAGCTAAACCCCCTTATGCACATAAGTATATTAATAGACAGGCAACCTCAAATGACAATCCAAATGGTTCCTCTGTGCTTGGGCATGGGAAACATTGTCATTTCATGTTGCTATGTCATGTCTGCATAATTTCATTTATGTCATTTCAGATTACCTGTCATTTGTGTCGTTTAAAAAAAAAATCATATCATGTCCAAGAGTCTCCCACCAGATAAATCCATCTTAGCTGATGTTTGTTAAAAAGAATTGCAGTGGAGTGCAGCCCCTCCCCTACACCATGTAATCAAAACAATTGACTTCATACCTTCATTAGCCCCCTTCCCCACTATGATCCCCAGAAACACCTAAAACTCTCCAGTGTTGCTCTGATAATAATGCACTAACTATGCAGGCTAAAAAACAGATAGCTAGTATAGCTAATGTAGTGTTGCATTCTTAGAGCAGCTCTGTTTTAGTAGACAGCTCAAATAAATATAGCTAATGCAGCTATTGTAATATAAGAGGGAGATCTCTGGTAACCACAGTAAAAAGTGGACTTTGGAGAGTAGCTTAGTTATTTAGCAAGTGTAAACATTATCCGGCTGATATTCAAAGCAAGTTAACTGGATGGGAATGGCCGCTGACCAGTTAACTTGCATCTCAGCAGATAACCAGTTATTTTCAGAAAAATTGAACCAGTTATCACCACTGAAAATGACCGGTTATTGCTGAAAAAAAAGTTGGTAATGTTGAGGGCATTCCAGGGACACACATACACACTGCTTTCATATTCAGTGTTTTAGGCTTGTGTATGTTTTGAATAACTATAATATGTATTAGATATATGTATGCAAATGATATGCTAATATACCATGCCCCACCCTTTGCCCCCCTCCCCCCAAATTAAACTGTCAAACTATGCCCATGTCACTACCCCTGGATATTCAGATAAAGCAGTGAGTTGCCAGCACTATCCTAATAGAGGTGATATTTAGAGAGTTGATTGGATACATTTAGGACATCCTTCCTATTGTCCTAAGTCATCCAAATATTATCTAGGCAGTGCTCTGTTTTCTGGTTCACCTTTATCTTCCCTAAAACGATTACAACTTGTACAGCCCATGGCTGTTAAGCTCCTTCATAATACTCGAATGTTCGATAGTTTTACACCCCTACTCAAACAAGAACACTGGCTCCATCTGTCTTATCGGACTACTTGGTTGATTTATAAAGGTCTTTTACCTACAGCTCCTGATTACATCTTCAGGTTACTTATCCCCTACTCACCCTTCCCTTCCATTCCCTTCGATCCTCCCAGCAGTCTTTACCCCATCTTCCCTCCCCTGCTATTATGAATCTTGACAACACCCATACTATCGACTTTGCATATGTTGTTCCTAAACACTGGAACGCATTGCCCCAGTATTGGAACCTTCCTACCCTGCCTTCAAAAATCTTCTCAAATCCTGGCTCTTCATCTTAGCATTTCCCTGTTAACTCTTCCTCTACCTGTCCTTGATTCTCTTCTTCTATCCCCTTTCCTTCCTTTGTCCTCAACTCTTTTTTCCTCCCTCTCTGAGGGGCCCTTTTACTAAAGGATTGACACATGACAACAGGCTTGCCGCACACTAATCCGGAACTACTGCCAGGCTACCACAGGAGCCCAGGGGTAGTTCCCACCCCAAACGCATGCCATATAAAAATATTCTATATTTTTGTAGCACCATTGCTTACCCAGTGGTAATCAGGCAGCACCACACGCTGCCTGGTTGCTGCTGGGTTAGCACAGGAGCCCTTACCCTCACCTCAATGGGTGGCAGTAAGTACTCCCCCCTGAAATGGCCATGCGGCAAGTTATTCACTTACCGCATGGCCATTTCCTTTCCTCAAATATGGCTAGCCTTTTACTTGCTGCGATAAAAGGGGGCCTCAACATGCATCAAAAACACGTACTGATTCTAGAGCAGGCCTTCTTTCACAACGCTTAGTAAAAGGACCCCTGTGTTTTACTGTTAACCGCCTAGTTGAAATATAGTGATGGCCGTATATCAAACGTAATACAATAAATAAATTAAAAATAAAGATATTCAGTAGCATATCTGGATACTGCTGCTTATGTGTCTCAGTGGTGCTTATCTGGGTAGCAGGTGTTGCAACTGGGATAAATCCTTTTAAATATAGACCCCAATGTTTTTAAAAAGAGATATCCCTCCCAGCCAACTACAGTAGAGAAGTTTAGTTAACAGTTAGATGAGGGTTTATGAAGCTCTCTGATCATAATTTGTCATGGGGTGAAAATAAAAGCTTTTTCCTTTGCTTTGGGAATAAATAGAATTCCAAAAACATATAGTACCATTATCTGCCTGCTGACCATTTAACATAAAGTATGAATTCTTATCCTTTCCATGACTCAGAGGACTTCTAGGAAGCTCCAAGCAGTGTCTGAAGGAAGAGGTTAGCACCACTGGGGAAAAAAATATACTGTTCTGCCTAATGAAATGGTGGACTTTCTTTCACTCCTGACTGAGTTTAAATAAATTAAATTTGTCTTTTCAAACTGTGGTGGAACTGAAGTGTGATGTCAAAGAGCGTACAGGTCATGTAATGCAGAGTAAAATTCAGGTGGGAAAGCAAATAGATGCCATTATTTTTTTGTTCAAGAAATTGAAATCCCAAAGAAAAGAGAAGCCAGATAACTTGAAGAACAGACAGCCTTCGGTGAAGCTCTTCATAAAGGTGACTAATAAATCCCAATAAATAAATAGATTAATACATAAAATTAATTTTGAGAATATAGCAATCCTGGCTCTTAATAATGATATCAAGTCTTTAGATTGGGCTTCCCAGTTTCTTTTAAAATTCCACATTCAATGCAAATGATGATGATAATAATAATAATAATAATAATAATAATAATAATCCTTAAGCATTGTGAATGTGTACAAGGAAGGATGTGAAAATTTGTTGGTGGAACAGCCCATAGGATTTTTAATATGGATGGATGGAGGAAAATTCTACCAATGCAGCTTAAGAGGTCTGAGCAAAGCTTTGAAATTGAATGCTGCCACAGAATCAGCCTGGCTAATCTGTTTCTGAAGATTTCATTTTTGTGCATCATAATTGACAATAACCAACAAAGCTTGAAATGTTTCATGTTTTTCTTGTTCTTTTTTTCTTTCTTTCTCACTTTTTTTTTAATTATAGTTTTACCTGAAAACCACAAGAGGCATAATGCGGCATAGTCAAGCAAAAACTCTAGCAGATGCTCTAGAAGATGCTAAATCCAACTAGTCATGTCTGCAGATGTTTCTCAAGCCAAGACTGGAATAATCCCTTCCCAGTCTGATTTTCAGGATAGCCACAACGAATATGCATAAGATAGATTTGTGTTCAATTGATGTACTGCATGCAAATCTATCTCATGCATATCCACTGAGGATATCTTGAAAACCAGATTAGCTAGAGGGTGCTATAGGAGTACAGTAGTGTAACCTAAGGTTTGTATATGTTGCCTAGGTGTTTGCCTAGCATGTACTCAGAATATTGGGTACCTAGTATATAAACTGAACTTATTGGTTGTTTGGACCACAGTCAAGAATGGCTTGCACCAGGAGGATGGAATAAGCAGGGTTTTTTAGACTTTTAGTAAATCCACTCAATAACTGAGCTGATTCCAAAGAAGTTGTTCTAACCAACTATTTACAAGTCACTATCTTGGTGAATCACAAATAGTATGGCAGAGACAATCAGGCTTATTTTCGAAAGAGGAAGGGCGCCCATGTTTCGACACAAATCAGGAGCTGGGCGCCCTTCTCCCAGGGTCGCACAAATTGGCATAATGGAAAGCCGATTTTGGGTGTCCTCAACTGCTTTCCATCACGGGGATGACCAAAGTTCCCGGGGGCGTGTCAGAGGCATAGTGAAGGCGGGACTTTGGCATGCCTATCACATGGGCGTCCTCGACCCATAATGGAAAAAAGAAGGGCGTCCCTGATGAGCAGTTGGCTGACTTAATTGGTCCCTTTTTTCTTACAACCAAGCCTCAAAAAGGTGCTCAAACTGACCAGATGACCACCGGAGGGAATCGGGGATCACCTCCCCTTACTCCCCCAATGGTCACTAACCCCCTCCCATCCTCAAAAAAACTTTAAAATATTTTATGCCAGCCTCTATGCCAGTCTCAAATGTCATATTCAGGTCCATCACAGCAGTATGCAGGTACCTGAAGTAATTTTAGTGGGTGCAGTGCACTTCAGGCAGGCGGACCCAGGCCCATCCCCCCTACCTGTTACACTTGTGGTGGTAAATGTGAGCCCTTCAAGACTCACCAGAAACCCACTGTGCCCACATCTAGGTGCCCCCTTCACCCCTAAGGGCTATGGTACTAGTGTACAGTTGTGGGTAGTGGTTTCTTTTTTTTTTTTGGGGGGGGGGGTGGTTGTATAACATCATACATCAGAGGAACCAAACACCTGAAGAAATAAATGAGTTTTCAATGCTTTTTTTAAACTGGTCCATATTTTGTATTGAACGAAGTTCAATGGGCAAAGCATTCCATAAATACACAAAATACATTTAAAAAACAGTTACAAATTACATCACATAAAAACTCTCCCCAACATTCCCCCCTTCATAATTCCATGCACCTAAAATATTGGCTAAAAAGCCATGTTTTCAATTGATGACAAAACAATATATAATCAGACAAACTTTTCAACTCAATCAGAAGATTGTTTCACAAAATCAGCACCACGCCCAAAAAACATTGGGGTCCTTTTACAAAGGCACACTGAAAAATGGCTTGCGGTAGTGTAGGCATGGGTTTGGGGCGCGCGACAATCCATTTTTAGCGCGCTTGTAAAAAGGCCTTTTTAAAATTTTTGCTGAAAATGGACATGCGGCAAAATGAAAATTGCCATGCGGCCATTTTGGGTCTGAGACCTAGCAGTAAAGACTCATGCGGTAACCGGGCGGTAATGACCTTCGCACGCCAAATGCCACATGTCCGTTACGTGTGCCCAAAAATAAAAAATATTATTCAGATGTGCGTATCGGATGTGCGCCAAAAATGAAATTACCGCAAGAGCCACATGGTAGTCTGGCAGTAACTCCATTTTGGCATGCATTGGGCGCGCGTAGATGCTTACGCGGCTTAGTAAAAGGACCCCTCAGTGACTGAGAGAATATTAATCAAAGTGCTGTAGCTGAGGGAAGCTGAAGATCATAACCATAACTACAGCATAAGGATTGTGTTGAAACAGGTTTAAAGCATTACTGCAAATACTTATTCCATGTATAGCCTTGAACCCCATTGGACCCTAGCATTGAGTACCTATAATTAGGATTATTCTACTCAGTATTTATCACCTTGCACTTGTCCACGTTAAATTTCACCTGCTTTGGATGGCAAGTCTTATAGCTTCCAAAGCTCCTCCTGGAATTTCTCACAGCCCACATACAATTTATCTACATTGAATAATTTTATGTCATCTGCAAATTTGATTACTTCACTTATCATTCACATTTCCAGATTATTTATAAATATGTAAAAAGCACCACTCCCAGTACAGATCCCTGTGATACTCCACCGTTCGCCTTTCTCCATTGAGAAAATTGTTTGTTTAACCCTGCTCTCTGTTTTCTCTTTCAACCAATTCCCGGTTTATAAAAGCACATTGCCTTCTATTCCCTGGCTGTTTTCAGTTCTTTAGGAGTCTCTCATGAGGAATTGTATCAAAAGCTTTCATATTCTATATCAACTGCTTACCTTTATCCACATGTTTATTCATGCTTTCAAAAAATGTAGAAGATTCATAAGGCTATCTTACAGTACTGATAAGGAGTATACATATGAACGTCAGAGTTAATGCAAAGCATGTTAAAACATGTTGGTAATAAACAAATGAGCTACTTCATTTTCTCTGCAAGGAATAGCCTCTCTGTATTGCTCCTTTGATGAAAGGATGTTAATTGAAATTCTTAATCTGCAGTAATTCATTTTCTGTACATGGCTAAATTCTTATATTAGTAAATAAGAACAAAGAGAGAAAAAAAGGCCCATTCTTGCCTGAATCTTCCTAACTGTCTTACTATCGTATTCATGTCAAAATTAAATATTATGTGGAAACATTAATGAAAGTTTTAAAATGTAATCATTGCTTAAAGTTTATATAGAGAGATATAGATATATAGATATAGATAGATAGATATGAAATTGATAAATGTTTCTATTAACTAAAAACCCAGGAATCAGTCTACAAAGTAGGTTTATTCTGCCCAGAAAATTAGGCAATCCATCATGACAGATTTTCTCATAGTTTAGCTCTGCAAATAAGTGAGATGAAAACTCTAAAGACAATAAGATAATGCACTTAACACATTTAGCTGAGGGAGATAGATATACTAGGATGCTACTGGCACCAGTTAAAGCAGAATGGTTGTGTTTCCAATTATTTCAGAATTTGTATTCCAGTTTGTTGCCAAAGCAGCAATGTTCTCTGCTTACTGCAATGTGCCCCCAACTATGCCTCGGAACAAACTATATCATGGCACACCAAGAAAGATCAGCAGAAGAAGCATAACCCCAGATCCTATGAGATTTATTTAGGATTTTATCTCTTACTGCAGTTTAGGGGCCCTTTTACTAAAAGATATTAAAATATGTGCTTACCATGTCTTATCGTGGGACTTTTCTACAAGCTAAGCACACAGCAGTATTTAGACTTTTTTCTTTTTTGTAGGTTGTATACTAATATTTTCCATTAGTTGTACGACTTGCAAAAAGGTGTAGTAAAAGTCCCATGGGATTCAACAACTTGTGGGATCCTGGTGCCACAGGTTGCTAAATCCTACCTTATAGAAATAACACTGCCTGTGAGTCATCTCACAATCAGCATTACCCAAGCTGCCTGGGAGCATTGGGTCACAAACAGCAGCATAATGCTCCAGGGCCAGTAGCTGAGGGTCCCGCCAGACTTCCAGCCCCCTTCAAGAACCCCTCCACCCAAGCACCTCAAAGAGTTGAAGCCCCCCTCTCCCCCACCTGAAAGGTTGGTGGTCCAGGGTGGGGTCTTCCATGGTATGGATGATCTTCAGGCAGGAGTGATGCCCAGTTGCTCCTGCCTTCTCAAGTGCCACCTTTCAAATGGCAACCCTAGCAGTAGTATAGTAGGAGTGGCCTTGTGGTTAGGGTAGTGGACTTTGGTCCTGAGGAACTGAGTTTGATTCCCACTTCAGGCACAGGCAGCTCCTTGTGGCTCTGGGCAAGTCACTTAACCCTCCATTGCCCCACGTAAGCCGCATTGAGCCTGCCATGAGTGGGAAAGCGCGGGGTACAAATGTAATAAAAAAATATGAGCTACTACTGAAAAGGTGTGAGCAAAAAAAAAAAATCTAAATAAAAAAATATTCAAGTTTCAAGTTTTATTCAGGATTTGCCATCCCACCCATCAAAAGCATGCCTAGGCATCTCACAATCTACAGGCGAGAGAGACAAAGATCAGTAATGAAAAGTGAAGGAGGGAGGGTTGGGAGGAACTACAGTACTGCTAGGACAGGAGAGAAGGGAATAGAAAAGGGAGGGGTTTTGCCTAGTTTGTTTGGTTCAACAAGTTCACCACCAAAAAGAGGAACACGGAGAGGAAATACCGGATGAATACCGGATGAAACTGAAGGAAGCCAATAGAGAGATACGTCTGGCGAAAGCGTGTGAGGAAGAACAAATGGCTATAAAGGAAAGAAGGGGTGACAAAAATTTATTCAGGTATATTAGTGAAAGGAAAATGACTAAAAAGGGAATTGTGAGACTGAAAGATGCTGTGAACCGCTATGTAGAAAATGATGAAGAAAAGGCAAATTTGCTAAATAGATACTTTTATTCTGTTTTTACAGAAGAAAATCCTGGAGAAGGACCAAGATGGACTGACAAAAGTACATGTGAGAGTGGAGTGGATTTAGCACCGTTCACGGAAGAGAGTGTGTATGAACAACTAGGAAACCTAAAGGTGGACAAAGCCATGGGACCGGACGGGATCCACCCCAGGATATTGAGGGAGCTCAGAGAGGTTCTGGCGGGTCCTCTTAAAGATTTGTTTAATAAATCCTTGGAGACGGGAGAGGTTCTGTGCGATTGGACAACAGCGGAGGTGGTCCCTCTTCACAAAAGTGGTGATAGGGAAGAAGCTGGAAACTACAGGTCGGTAAACCTCACTTCGGTTATTGGAAAAGTAATGGAAGCGATGCTAAAGGACAGGATAGTGAATTTCCTGGAAGCCAATAAGTTGCAAGATCCGAAACAACATGGTTTTACCAAAGGGAAATCGTGTCAAACGAATCTCATTAAATTCTTTGACTGGGTGACTGGAGAATTGAATCAAGGATATGCTATGGACGTAATCTACTTAGATTTCAGTAAAGCTTTTGACACGGTTCCCCACAGGAGGCTCTTGAATAAACTGGACAGGCTGAAGATAGGACCTGAAGTGGTGAACTGGATTAGGAACTGGTTGACGGACAGAAACCAGAGGGTGGTGGTGAATGGAATTCGCTAGGAGGAGGGGAAGGTGAGTAGTGGAGTGCCTCAGGGATTGGTGCTGGGACCGATTCTGTTCAATATATTTGTGAGTGACATTGCCGAAGGGTTAGAAGGTAAAGTTTGCCTTTTTGCGGACGATACTAAGATTTGTAACAGAGTGGACACCCGGGAGGGAGTGGAAAACATGAAAAAGGATTTGCGGAAACTAGAAGAATGGTCTAAGGTTTGGCAATTAAAATTCAATGCGAAGAAATGCAAAGTGATGCACTTAGGGAGTAGAAATCCACGGGAGAAGTATGTGTTAGGCGTGGAGAGTCTGATAGTTACGGACGGGGAGAGGGATCTTGGGGTGATAGTATCTGAAGATCTGAAGGTGACGAAACAGTGTGACAAGGCGGTGGCCGTAGCCAGAAGGTTGCTAGACTGTATAGAGAGAGGTGTGACCAGCAGAAGAAAAGAGGTGTTGATGCCCCTGTGTAAGTCGATGGTGAGGCCCCACCTGGAGTATTTTGTTCAGTTCTGGAGGCCGTACCTTGCTAAGGATGTAAAAAAAATGGAAGCGGTGCAAAGAAAAGCTATGAGAATGGTATGGGATTTGCGTTACAAGACATATGAGGAGAGACTTGCGGACCTGAACATGTATACCCTGGAGGAAAGGAGAAACAGGGGTGATATGATACAGACGTTCAAATATTTGAAAGGTATTAATCCACAAACGAAACCTTTTCCAGAGATGGGAGGGTGGTAGAACGAGAGGACATGATATGAGAGTGAAGGGGGGCAGACTCAAGAAAAATGTCAGGAAGTATTTTTTCACGGAAAGAGTGGTAGATACTTGGAATGCCCTCCTGCGGGATGTGGTGGAGATGAAAACGGTAGCGGAATTCAAGCATGTGTGGGATAAACATAAAGGAATCCCATGCAGAATGTCCACTGTTTCCTTCCCTTGTCCTCCAACCTGCATCAAGACCCCCTCATAAGACCCCCACACCCCCAAATATGCAAGTAGGCCCTCCCTTGAGCCTACCTCTTTTCCTAGTGGTCCAGCGGCGTCATTGGTGGAGGAAACACAGCCCCCTCATTCCTGCCCCTTGTGGTGCCTCTCTAAAATGGTTGCCACAACAACTCACGGTAGCTTGCTTTACCACACGAAGTACTGTGAACTGCTGCGAGAGGTCATAGCATGCATTTTAGACTGGCACTGCAAAGGGGGCATACATTAAAACCACAAACACATACCTCTTGACACCAGTTTTTATGTATTAGTATTCATTGTTATTACGTCTTTTTGAAGATACTGGATAGTAATCTATGTCTATTTTTGTTTTATATAGTTTGGTTTGTGACCCTTGAGGCAGCTGGCTGTGTCCATGTCGGATCGTGTCTGCCGTGTCAGGTCTGCATTTCTAGTGCTTTACTAAAGAACTTTTCTACGACTTATCTCCATGGCTGGTCATTATTAGTATTATCATCTACTCTTCTTGATTCCTGTTTGATTCATGTAGAGGTTTTTTTTTCTTGTTTGTGCTTCTGATCATGAACAATTTGTTATCATATTGGGACTTATAGTAAACCTTTTCACCTTGATGGACCCTTGAGCCATCTATCAGCCCTCTCCTTAGTTGTCACTTCTCTGCTGATTATATTTTGTATGGATTAATCCTGTTTGTTGATAGTCCCCATTCTGTAATCCACTCTGAACTGGTTGGTTGGGTAGAATGTAAAAGATTTGAATTAAATTAAATGAATCATACTATAAAGTATGCATACATCTTTAGCATTTAGGAATCCACAGTTGCACCACCTCTATGGCTGGTATAGGTAACCACACCTAAATACCATGGGGCTGATATGCAGACCGCCTAAATCCCGTGGTTGGCGCTCAGCCTGGATATTCAATGCCGGGCCACTTCCGGTGACTGGCATTGAATATTTAGTTTGTTTTTGGCTAGTTTAAAGATAACTGGCTAAGTTGATATTCAGACTTAGCTGGTTATCATTAAACTGGCTAAAGATATCCCATTTTTTCCATACGGCCAAATATAGCCACTAAACCAGCTTTAAAAATAGGTGGATAGTCGGTTATATTAGGTGCTATAACCAGCTATCTGCTAGCCGCTAACCAGGGATATTCAGCAGGGGGGGATAGCTGGTTATCTCCCACTGAATACACTGGATAGCCAGTTTAGAACTGTTTAACTGGTCAGCAGCTGTTCTGGCTGCTCAAATAGCATTGAATATCGGGAGGCATGTACAGTATATATTACCTGTAATACTAGTATACTATGAAGGAAAGAAGATGCCATCTTTTTTTTTAAGTTTAAACAATTAACCTAAAAGGGAAGGATACATCTCTCAAAATCCAAAATAATAATCAATCTCAGAATCGTAACTATACTTTATATTTCAACCACTGCACGTACTGTCTGGGAACTGAAGTGGCAACGAATTTTAATGCATTATTGTGGTGAGGAAAAAATGAGAAACTTTTAGAATAGGCTGTTTCTTACAGCCGAGCTAAATTCTTAGTGAGAAAATGCAGGATTTCTGCTCTCTTAATTGCTCTATACATCATAATGCTCCAACACCATACTTAAATTAGTGCGTTTTTTTTTTTTTTAATACTCCAAACTGAGTATGATAATAATATTTTTACTAAATTATTTCCCAGAAGAGCGTTAAAGAGGATACGATTTAGTCTGCTGAAATAAGCTTCTCAAAAAGAGCTAATATAAATCAGTGCAATGAAGGCACCAGATTTTCAATGCAAAACTCGGCAAACTTATCTTAATTTAAGTTTGAAATTCCCACTGTTGCTGTGGGTCGTCCAACAGAGCACCCTGTTTCAATCCTTCATCAGGGATGCCGGAACCAGGTTCTCTAACAATATCAGCAGATTTTTCAAGATCTTTTCTTTACAGCATAGGTTCCTGTCTAAGCACCAGGGTATAGAATTCCCTCCACATGTGCATATGGAAAAGCTATATTAAATATAATACCCCTTAAGTTTTTGCATGAAAAATTGCCATGGTGCTTATCTTGAAAACAAAGTATACATTGGAAAAAAAAAAACCTTAATAAAATTATGATGTGTTTTCTCCAAACTGCTTAGGTAAAACAATTTATTTTAACAAAAGTAATCAAAATTAATGCCAGCAGTTATGACACATGCTATTTGCTAAGAAACAGAACAATTGCTCACAGCAGGCATCATTAAGAAATCAGATATAATTGGTAAAACCGATTGTATTTCAAAACAGAGCTGCAGCAGCAGCCACTGCAATTTCTATTGAAAAGCATCTGATTAACACAATTGGTCTTGTTCAAAACCAACTTTTGTAATCTCATTATTTGTTCATATTTAAATCATTGCAGTGACTGTACAACAATAATTTTCACACCAGCTACAAAATAAGGTCTGCGAAAGGAAACATGATGCATGCAATTACTGTGAATGGATTAGGGCACAACAAGATCAAGGGCGATCCATGGTCAAACATATTGAATAGAATATGGTTTTTAAAAACAATGCTTGTGCATTTTTTTTATTCATTTTACATATTTCTTTTAATAATTTAGTTAGAATGCATTAGGATTTTTTTAATGTGCATAAATTGATTATTTATGCATTAATTCATAGGTTAACATGAGTTAATTTGATTTTGCACTAATATGTTTAAAGTGCAATAATACACCACAGGTGAACTAATAAACGCACATCTCTAAAAGAATACATATTTTTAACAGTAGAATATAAACTAGACAGATGATAATCTCATTCACTATTGCATTTTTCCCTATTATTAGAACTGTAGAATGAAAAGACACATTTAATTTGTCATTCAATTGCAGATTCAGTTGGAGAACTACCATGATTATTATGAAGTAAGAGCAATGGTCTGCAAAAGGAGGAGGAGCCTAGTAGTTAGAGCACCAGTCTTGACATCCAGAGGTGGCCCGTACAAATCCCACTGCTGCTCCTTGTGAACTTAGGCAAATCATTTAACCTTCCATTGCCTCAGGTACAAAATTACATTATGAGCCCTCCCCCCACCCTGCATATAACTCACCTTGAGCTACTACTGAAAAAGGTGTGAGCAAAAGTCAAATAGTTATTTGAGAAAACAGCCATGTTTACTGTTTCCTTCTTATAAAGAGAACAAATGTTATACTACCAAACTATCAAACCACATTTGTATACTTCTAGAATATGTTGTCCTGTATTGAAAGTACAGTATGTTACAGATAAATAGGCTAGCAATGGTCAGCATTGTTTTAAATGCCAGGGCCGCCAAGAGAGGGGGCAGGGGGGACAAAATTCCCCGGGCCCAGGCCTCTCTCCTTCTCCTGCTCCGTCAACAGCCCCCTTCTGTCTGCCACCAGGCCCCCTGCATTTAAAAAGAAAAAAAAAAATCTCTAATCGGCAACGCAGTGCCTCGCGTCTGTGTGAAAGCAGCAGATCGCCTCGGGCCTTCCCTCACTATGTCCCGCCCTCGTCTGATGTAACTTCCTATTTCCGTGAGGGCGGGGCACAGTGAGGGAAGGCCCGAGGAGAGGCGATCTGCCGCTTTCACTCAGACGTGAGGCGCTGCTCACTGGCACTGCACTACCGATTTAGATTTTTTTTTTAATGCAGGGGGCCAGGTGGCTGACAAAGGGCGGCTGTCGACGGAGCTGAGGGTAGGCAGGTGGAGATTGGGGACTACGGTGCTGGTGGCCTGGGAGCAGGAGAGGGAGGCAACAGTAGTAGCGATTGGGGGGGGGGGGGGGCCTTGCCCCGGGCCTGGCTCAGTCTCTCAGCGGTCCTGTTATGCTTACTGTAGTTGGCTAAATTAGCCCTGGATATTCAGTGCTAGGCCATGTGTTGGCGCCGGCACTGACTAACCAGAGCTAATAATATGTTCTTTGGTTGCCAGAGCTTATGCAGGACCAATGTGATATTCAGCCAAGGCTCATATAAGACAGATTTGTGGGCCCAATCTGAATATCATCCAAGATCCATTTTTTAGCCCTCTGAGCCCCCTTCCACCTCTGAAACAGTTTCCTCCTCCTGTTCACCCTCCCCTAGCCCACAACTATAAGAACCTTCCAGAACATCCCCTGAATCCCCCCAGGTCTCAGTAGGCCCCCTTCAGGCCTACCTTTGATCTCTGATGGTCCAGTGGAGCAATAGGGGCAGGAGGGAACTTCATTTGCTCCTGCCCCTATGACAGGCTTTCTCAAAATGGCTGTTGTGAACTCTCACATAACCGCTGGCTCCTCCCAATACCACCACCCTGTACCACCCCTGACCTGCTCACTTTTTACATGGGTGGTCATTGATGAAATTCAGTGGCACTGCCCAGTTAAGAGCGGTTGACTATCAGAGGTTGAACGGCTCCAAGCAGGACAGTCCCAAACAAGAATTGTGCCCTGTGAGACACACATACTAGAGCTCCTATTCCACCCACTGCATTGTAGTCAAGCAGGAAAGGCAATGGATAGAACAGAATTTTGATCTCCCACCACCCTTGTGCCCTGTGTGGCCACACTATAACCCTTACAGTGTAGCCATGCAGCGTGGAGCATTTACCACCACCCATTGAGGTAGCGGTAAGGGCTCCCACAATAGCCCAGCAGTAACTGTGCAGCGTGCAGTTTAGCGCTGCACTAGAGAAAAACATTTCCTGGAGTGTGCTCTAGCTGGAACTACTGCTGGCGGCCACGGTGGGTTGGTGGTAATTCTGGATTAGCGAGTGGTAAGCCTCTTCAAATCTATCTCTTCAAAAACAACGAATAACTACAGGAACTATAGATGCCCTTTCCACATTGCACAACACTATTGTAACTCCACCAAAATGTAAATTGTGAGTCACTTTAAACCAAAACTTGCTTTTGGATAATAGTGGGATACAAGAATGCATAAATAAATAAATAAATAAAATAAAAAGAAATCATTGGGACATTTGGGGGGCCAGCATTCTTAGTAGACTGGCCACACAGACATCTGAGCACAACAGTGGGGCACCATAGGGGGCGCTGCAGTGAACTTCACATAAAAGGTCTCAGCTATACATCTCACCATTACCCCCTTGTATTGTATGGGGAGCTCTCCAAAACCCAACAAAAACCTATTGTACCCAATTGTACACCACTACAATAGCCCTTATGCCTGCAGGTGTCACCTATATGTGGATACAGTAGGTTTTTGGTGGGTTTTGGAGGGCTCACACTTTCCACCACAAGTGTACCAGTTAGATTGGAATATGGGCCTGGGTTCCCTTCTGTATAGTGCACTGCACCGACCACTAAGCTATTCCAGGGACCTGCTTGCTGGTCTATAGGATTGGCCATAAAGTCTGATACAGTCATAGAGGCTGGCATGTACTGTTTCTTTCACATCTTTGGGGGGTGGGGAGGATCAGTGACCACTGGGGGAGTAAGGGGGCTATGTGTTAATCCCTCCAGTGGTCATCTGGTCATTTAGGGCACTTTTTTGTGACTTGGTTATGACTGAAACAGGTCTAGAACAAAATGTCTAACTTTTAGCCATGGGCGTTTTGGCTTTGTTCCATTATGGGCAGAAAAACGTCCAAGTTTTGGGATCACCCAAATACAGCCCTCAACTCCCCCTTTGCACACACTTTTGTGATTTGGATGTACTGCAGATGAACTGCATAGAAAAATGTCTTAAAAGCGTGTTTGGAAATAGCTATTTCGATGTTTTGACAAAAACAAAAACCTCCCTCTGCTGCTTTGTGTGGCATTTTGGACGTTTTTCTCGTTTGAAAATTAGCCCTTTAATAATCTCTAATTTTACCAGTCCTATAATACTGAGCTGAAATTCAGAACATTGGCTGATGTTCTCTGCAACTTATGATATATAAATAATAATGGTCTCCAGTCTTACTGTGAGGGTGGATTTGGTTCCCAAGTGTAGTGTGAGTGATTTTACCTGCTTTATACTCTGTTGGTGTTACATAACAGTGGGATTTTGGTGTGAATGACTTTTATTCTGGTACCATCGTCATTTTTTTAAGATTAACACTTCTGGAAAATATTTACTAATTCCTCAGATGCCTATGTTAATTTATCTTGAATTGGTTGAAAAATAGCTGAAAATCTCTCCTTTTTATAGATAGATAATAGACTCACAAAGATTCAAATGTTTCCCATTAATCACACTTAGAATCATCCTGTAACTCTGACCTGCTCTGCTCACATGCCAATTGTACTCACCTATAAATGCATATGGGGATAGAATGCTCAGTCACCACTTTGCTCCCGTTTCAAATAATAAGATTGATTTTATTACATGCTCCTGAGTTTATTTAACTGATTTTAGTAACTGCTACTGATGAGGGGACTGAGAACATCTTCAAGGTTGCTGTCATTTGGAATTTTATGTCCTTCATTTTGTTTCACTCTGTATGCCTGTCACATCATTTAAACTGTGAGCAGCCTTCAAGCCGGTACCTCTGGCATACTGTATATTAATAGAATATTGATATAGCCCAAATACTGTTGTGGGATCCATCATTTAGTAAATCCTTTGCCGTCTGCAGTTTTACAGATCCATTTAATTAGCAGTTTTACAACCTCCCCTTCTATCATTAAATTAATTAATAATTAAGTTCAAATATAGGCATCTTTAATGCCATAATTATAATTCAGTTTTATGGTCACCAGAGTTGAGCTCATTAGGCTAGGTGCTCATAAACTAGAGCTGATCTGTTTAGGGGTTCAGTCAATGTTATGCAGTAGTGTTAGTCTCTTTCTTTCTTTCTCAGTCTCTCTGTCTGTTTCTCTCTCAGTCTCTCTCTCTTTCTCAAGAGAGAGAGAGAGAGTGTCTAACACTACTGTATAACATAACATAATACATACAGAGAAACGCTCAGAAGCATCACTGATATTTCCCCTACCAGTTCTTAAGCAACAAATACAGATAAAACACCCCAATGTGATGATGGTGATGATGATAATAGTAATAATATATTAAAATAGGTGTTCATCCAATAAATACTGGGGAAAATATCACTGCTACAAGGGTTCTCTCACCCCTCCCCTGGCTTTTTGGGATTTTTGGGGGGGGCTGATTACCCCTAAGTAACATAAATATGCATATGTACATATGTAAAAATGTACATACCATGGTACAATCCATGGTACTAAGCCATCTAGACTATTGCAACAGAATCTATGTGGGATGCAGAGAACAAATCATAAAGAAACTCCAAACCACTCAAAACACAGCAGCCAGGCTCATATTTGAAAAAATGAGATTCAACAGCGCCAAACCCCTTCGAGAAAAATTGCATTGGTTCCCAATCAAAGAACATATTGCGTTCAAAATCTGCACCTTGGTACACAAAATCATCTACGGTGAAGCGCCAGGATACATGGCAAACCTCATAGACCTACCAACCAGAAACACAATAAGATCATCACGAACTTACCTAAATTGCCACTACCCAAGTTGTAAAGGTCTCAAATATAAAACAACCTATACATCCAGCTTCTCCTATATAAGCTTGCAACTATGGAGCGCACTACCAAGCGCCTTGAAAACAACTTATGACCACTTAAACTTCAGGAAAGCACTAAAAACCAACCTGTTCAAAAAGGCATACCCTAAAGATCCAACCTAAAGAACCCTGCAACACAACGAAGCCAAAACCATACTGGATATAACTAAACTCTACCTCCTCTTTATGATCCCCAAATGTTTTTGTCACACATGAACTCTACCCTACTACAACCACTCTCTATTTTGTTCATACCTGAATTGGCGACCGCCTAACGGTATTATGTAAGCCACATTGAGCCTGCAAAAGGTGGGAAAATGCGGGATACAAATGTAACAAAATAAATAAATATTTGATTCCACTGGAAAATATACTCAGCAATAGAACCTGTGGTGCAAAAACACAAATAAACATACATTTTGTGTACTCAACCTCTCCCCCCTCCAACTAGCTGGAAAATATACACCTAAATTTGCAATATATGAACACACAGAAGTCCTATTCATATTTAAATGAAGCAGTGATACTACCTTTGGACAGGCCCCTTTATTGGCTTCTGTTGACTCATGGTTTATTCTTGGAACAATTCTACAACTGCTCTGGGTACCCCCTTCACATGCCCCTTTCCTCTTGTATCCAATCTTTCCTGAAAAGCATGGGTAGATATTCAGCCTGCGGTGGCCAACAGATTTTAAGCTGCTTACAGCTGGTGGCTGAATTAATCTGAATATTTAATGCTGGGCCATGACCATGCTCCAGCATTGAATATCTTGGTGTGTGTGATCACCTGACCGACAGTCACACAGGTGTCTGGTTAGCTGTCCGAATTTTATCTGCTTACTTAACTGGTTAACAGACTGAGGGCCCTGTTTACTAAGGTGCATTAGTGTTTTTAGCGTGCCTACACTTAGTGTGTGCTCTCACCATGTAGGTGTCTATATGGATATTGTAGACATGTACATCGTTAATGCACATTAAAAATGTTAACACACCTAAAACACTGCTTAGTAAACAGGGCCCTGAATATAATTTCCAACCAGCTAAGTTTTGGCTCAACCCAGGCACCGACTCGTACCACACCAGCACAAACTGGGCTGTCCTGAGTGGTCACAGATAATATTCAGCAACACTAAATCGGTGTTAATGCAAAACCACTTAAGTGGTTTTTGTATAAGACGCACCTGAAGTTTGGTGCAGTTTATAGAATAGTGCTTAAGCGTTATGGTCGTGCCTAGATTTAGGCATCACCATTTGCACCAACAAAAACATGGTGCAAATGCCCGGACCTAAATGTACCCAAGTAGCACCCTTATGCTGTAATTATGCGCATAACTGAAATCCTGCCCCCATTCTGCCCTCAAATGCCCATGACCATCCCATTTCTGTGCCCCCTTTTTCGGGCTGTGCGTAAATATTAGGTGCTGATCACATGCCTAACTTTATGTGCATAACACACAATTAAATCTAATTAGTGTTAATAATTGCTTGTTGAAAAGTCAATTGGCACTAATTGACTCATTATGCAATTAAATTGAGCCCATGCCTAAATTTGTGTGCATAATTTTTGGTGACCTTTAGAGAACCAGTGGTAACTGCTTAAGTACTACAGAATAGGAGAAAGGGAATTGGATTGATATCCTGCCTTTCTGAGGTTTTTGCAACTACAACTACATTGAAAGCGGTTTACATAGTACATTCAGGTACTTATTTGTACCTGGGGAAATGGAGGGATAAGTGATTTATGTAGAGTCACAAGGAGCTGTAGTGGGAATCAAACCCAGCTCCCCAGGATCAAAGTCTGAAGCACTACCCACTAGACTACTCCAGATAGCCAGCCCAGTCGGTTTTAGCTGGGTAAAAGCCATTCCTGCCCGGTTAAACCATTTTGAATATCAGGCTCCAAATTACCTACAGCATGGGGCTTTGTCTGCACTGCATTCAGTCCATTCACTGAGTGTGAGATTCATGAAAACAGGGCATTGGTAGTTTCTACAGTACGATATGTTGCACATTGATTAATATGTAAGCGGCTTTATTTCAGTCATTATCACTGATTAAATCAGCCAGTTAAAAAGGCAAAACAAAACTTGGCTTTTAAATTGTTCTTATTTAATTTTGTTCATCTTCACATAACCCATAACAGCACTAATTAGCACTTTACTGATGCTCATATTTCTAATGTAATTCATATGTAAATCCTGCTTTAATTCATTTGAGAATGTTTGTGCTTCTCAGTGATCTACCCAAAGAATTAATAAAAAAAAAAAAAAAGCAGCAACAACAAACAGGCACTTTGAAAGTCAGACCTTTTAGTGTAATAATTAAACACTGAAGTTAGTTTTAAATATATATATATTGATATAATTTTATATGTCTTTCATAAAATACGTTTTATGGCCTCAGAGTGGTGTTTGGTAACAGGGGGTCCTTTTACCAAGCTGTGGGAAAAAGGGCCATACGCTGGTGGTGGGGGATGTTTTTCCCTTGTGCCAGGGTCCTTTCTACTGCAGCAGGTAAAAAGGCCCCAGACACACATGGCCATGTTCTCTTACCACATGGCCATGTGTGTCTGGGGGGGCTTTTTACCCGCTGCAGTAGAAAGGGCCCTGGCGCAAGTGAAAAAATAACTTCAGTGTTTAATTATTACAATAAAAGGTCTGGCTTTCAAACTGCCTGTTTGTTGTTGCTGCCCGGTTACTGGCAGGTTAGCGTTGGAGCCCTTATTGCTAATCTGGCAGTAACCAGGCAGCGCACGGCGATGCCTGATTTCCACTAGGTTACCGGCATGCAAGCCACTTCTGGGGGTTTTCTTTTTCCCTCGGAAATGACGCATGGTCGGGGTGGGACTACCGCTGGCAGTTGCGTTGAGATGGTGGTAGTCCCAGAAGAGCTAGCGGTAAGCCTGCATTGGCCTTACGACCACTCTGTATTTTACACTTATGTTTTTAAAGGCAACAGAGGCACTAATACACTTTATAAAATAAGCACTCAGAGGGGTAAATTAATATAGGTCGCTAAAAATTAGGCGCAAAAAAAATGGATGCTAAGCTAGTATTCTATAATGGTAGAGTTGTATACACCAAGAGCTAGATTCTATATACGGTGCTTAAAAAATCCATGCAGAAAACATTTCTACCTAAACATACTCTGTAAGTAGTCTATAAGCAACATCTAGATTTAGGTGCAGTATATAGAATACGCTTCGTCGATATCCTAGTGCCTAAAATTATGCGCATCCATTTGCACCAATGAGAATGTGGTATAAATACCTGCACGTAGATTTAGGTGCAAAGGGCCATTTTCTATAACAATGTGTGTAAATTTTGGAATGCCCATAAAATGCCCATTTCTCTGCCCATAACCACACCCACTTTGCCTGCATGCATTCAATTTTAGGCGCAGTGCATTATAGAATACGCTTAGGGAGTTGTGCGTGTAAATTCTAATTATTGCCAATTAGTGCTCATTATTGCTTGTTAAGTGCTGTTAACAATGCTGATTGGCTTGTTAAGCCAATTAAATTACGGGCGTTGTTATAGAATACAATTGGATTTCAGCACAGAACGTTAGGCATGCAATATAGAATCCAGTTGCAAATCTGTTATAGAATACTAGCGTAAATCTGTAATTAGGTGCCAAACTTTAGGCATGATCACTTATGGCATGTCTATGACTGGCGTAAATGGTGGCACTTAAATGCAGCGGCTGGGTGCGCAAATGCAACTATTCTATAAAATGTGTGCATGAAGACAGAACACCCTGACATGCTCAAGCGCCTCCTGTGTTAATGCCCCCTTTGCATTAGTGCACAAGAGAAGCTAGGTGCATGTTTATAAAAGAGGGTGTAAGTCTGTTAGACGTGTAATGGCACATTAGTGCAGTTGGTGCTTGTTAATGTCGATTATTGGTATTTATCACCAATTAATTGCCAATTTAATGCCAATTAGTTAATTATCTTATGCACATAGCTGGGCCTATTCTACAACTCTGCATCCAATTGCATGTAACTTTGTGCAGCATTTATAGAATACTAGTGCAACCAAGTCCGTTTCGTCAAAAATTAAACGGGTCATAGGAAGGCTATCTTCTATGCGATTTCTCCTCTCTCCCCTGCCCTCCTCTCCCCTCCATGTCCTGCGATTCTTCCCTCCCCTTGCATCCTCCCCTCCATGACCCGCGATTCTTCTCTCCCCTCCCATCCCCTCCGTGTCTCGCGATTCTGACCTCCCCTCCATGTCCAGCGATTGTCCTCTGCCCTGCTCTGCCCTCCCCTCCCCTCAATGTCCCACGATTCTGTCCTCCCCTCCATGTCCAGCGATTGTCCTGTGCCCTGCCCTCATCTGTTTGTAACATTCTGACATCAGCTTGCCTCCAGCATTCCCCTCCCTCTCACTGTTCTGCCCTCCTCTGATGTCATTTCATGTTTACGCGAGGGCGGGACAATGAGAAGGAAGGGAACGCTGGAGGTTTGCTGATGTCAGGATGTTACAAACCCAGACAGCCAGCCAGCCATAGAACATTGAGGTACAAATTATTATATTAGATGGGGGAGAATCTGAACAAATGCTCAAATTTAAACTTGCTTCAAGACATGTGTAAATGCATGCCTGTATATACAGATGTGCAAGTATTCTGGAGAATTCTAACGTACAGCACACATATTGCTGGCAGCATGTATTCTTTTATACATATAACAGAAAACCAACTGGTTCACAAAAGCCAGAGTAGCTGAAAAAGAGCAAACCAGAACAAGGAAAAGTTCCAAAATAGAGATTTATTTTAAAAACAACAAGTGAGGAGTTCCATTGGAAACCTCTCACTTGGTGTTGTTTAAGTAAATCTCCATTTTGGATCTTTTGCCTTGTTCTAGTTTGCTAATTTTTGGTGGTACTTATATGCATAAATACAGCCATGTAATTTAACATGGACTGTTTTTCCACATGCAAATGAAGATTTACATGTGGAAATGCTTTCTAAATATTACCTCCTTAGTCTGAAAGAGACAACTGGGATTTCTAACTATGCAGCTCTTTTCCTAAGATGCAATAAAAAGTGGCCTTAGTGCCAGTTATTCTATGCCTACCTTTATACAGGCACTGAATATGAGGATCTGGGGTGCCCTACAGGGGTTACTTGTGTAATGCCAGTGTTCAGAGGTGATACCTAGAGAGCTACCTGGTTAGCTTAGGACAGCCTTTTTTCTGTCTTAAGTTAACTGGGGAGGTTATTTGTGTATCATCCTCAGACCGCCATGGCACTAACCCTCTGATTCTGTAAAGGTCGCCCAAAATTACATGCTCATATTTAGGCATGTTCCTGATTTACGTGTGTAATTTACTTGAATAACAAGCCAATTAGTGACAATAATTGGCTTTTTTAACAAGCAATTGGCACTAATTAGATTTAATTGGGACCATCATGAATAAAGTTAGGCAGGGATCTGCACCTAAAATTTACGTGCATTCTGAAAAATGAAATGGAAGGGTCATGGGCATTTTGGGGTGAAACGGGGGCATGGCTTCAAGCTTCAAGTTTCACTCATAATTACAGAATAATGGTGCTCCATGCATAAATTTAGGTATGGGCATTTGCACCATGTTTTTGTTGGTTCGAATGTCCATGCCTAATTTTGACTTTCTGCTTAAGCGTGTATTCTTTAAACTGTGACAAACTTTTGGCATGGCTTATAGAATACTGCTTAAGTAGGGTATTTTGGGGCCAATTTTGTGAGCACCATGTATAGAATTTACCCCTTACATATAAAATGCCACTGAAAATTTGAGTTGGACCTGGTGAGTGAGAGTTATCCAATAGGAGATGCCGGTACCCAGAAAACTCGTTTTGAAAATTTATCCCGAAGAGTTTAATTTATTATGGATTTTTGGGGTAGACCAATTAGGGAATTAAGAAAATATTCCTCAGATTAATGCATTAGCATGATGGTTAACCAAGCCTCAGAATATGCAACTTTGCTAATTGTGTTGCAGAGGTATGTTCAAGCAGTGTAGAAATTGAACCAAATTATCATAGATGCAGGACTGTAATTTGAGTATCTTTTCTGAGAAACAGGCAGACTATCGATATTTGGGAGAATCAGCCTGAATTGCATTGATATTTCAAAAGCCAGACCTCCAAAATGCTTAGCAAATACCCTACAGATTCTGACTTTGTAATATTCAGGGTAGAACTGCATTTATATTAAGTATGCAAATATACAACTCACACTCATATCAGGACAACATAGGAGCTATCTGAAACTTTTCAATAATTGATTTGCCATTTAATTGAAGAGCACGAGTGACTAACATAGCTCATTACTTTACTCATTAGTTAATTATCAAGAAAGTAGGACAAGTCAATAAAATAGAAGGTTATAAATCCCAAGACTAATTAGCACTATTTCCTCAGAGACATATTTAAGGGTAGATTGGTTACCTGAATTTTCCAGGACCTTGTAGTTAAGGAAAAGTCTAGTCGTACCCAATAAATCTTCATTTTAGATAAAAGGAACTAGTAGACTAAGCTCCCAAAACGAGCTCATATGCTAGACTAGAATACAGTACTCAGTGGGAATATTTATAAAAACTGAGAAGAAATCAACCACAATAATGCACGTTGAAAGATATGTATGCACAATATCTTCCTTTACCATCACTTTTCTTCAGTTTCTAAAACAAAAATAACATGATTTTTCTAAATCACGGCTTACATTTCAAATAATTACATTAAAAAGAAAATACTACTACTACTACTACTATTTAGCATTTCTATAGCGCTACAAGGCATACGCAGCGCTGCACAAACATAGAAGAAAGACAGTCCCTACTCAAAGAGCTTACAATCTAATAGACGAAAAATAAAGTAAGCAAATCAAATCAATTAATGTGTACAGGAAGGAGGAGAGGAGGGTAGGTGGAGGCGAGTGGTTACAAGTGGTTACGAGTCAAAAGCAATGTTAAAGAGGTGGGCTTTCAGTCTAGACCAATCACGAACTACACTGTGAGTATTATAGAATAGTTTCTGGTACAAACAAAAATGTAGATGACTGCAAACCGTTTACATTTTTCCAGCAGTTCATCTGCAAAGATGATAGCTATTTAGATATTACAGATCAATAGGTATCATGGTAAAAATGCTCATGTATTAATCAATTCAGTACATTTCTATTGCAAGGAAAAATACATTTTGATTTCTTTTTAAGAATAAATATAAAAGAGGTAATAATTGTGCATTGTTTTTAGTTATGAAAAAAATGTGCTCAAAGCTGCCTGAAGAAATACCACAGGGCTTAGTCACAGCACACAGGGGGCAGTTCTATAACAGGGCGCCTGGTAGGATCATATTTTATAAAGGAATGTGGGCATCCATTTTCTTTTATGAGATACTAGCCTAATTGGTATTAATGTAACTAACAATTAGCCACAGGCCACTGTTCCCTCTAAGTTGAGCTGCAGTCCTCCACATATGGTACTGCCAGTGGAGGTGCTGTTTTGCTAGAGATTTTAATACTATATTACACGTAATACAGAAAAAGAAAAATAGCTCTATAAAGGAAACAAGGAAAACATTACAAATCAAATAAAATCTTCTTTAAGTCCACATCAAGTGGAAAATTCAAGTATATATAAGGAGGATAATAAAATAAAATCACATCATCGCTTTGCATTGCAGGTCAAATTAGATTAAACTAATCAGGAACCCCAAGATTTAAAACTCCAGCTTTAACTTGCTCTGTAACAACAAAAACTTTATCTTTATCAACCAAAAAAGTTTCCAGCTGAACTGGGTCCAAAAAAACATAATGATTGTTTTCAAAGTCTATCAGGCACTTACAAGGAAATTTAAGGAAACATGAACTTCCTGTGGTCAATCCCCTTGGTTTTAGCCCCAGAAAAGACTTTCTATGAAGTTGAGTTGGCCTGGAGACAACAGGGAATGACTGAATTACTTGGTCACAGAAAAATAAATTCTTTTGTAGGAAAATAAGTCTTGAGGATCCTCAACTTCTGCTACTCAGACTGCGATATCACTAATAGTGTAACTCATTTACTTATGGTATCCTGGAAGGATTTGAAAAACGTAGGCAGTCTTTTACTAAAGGTTAGCTTGAGTTATCTGCAGCAGGTCCCATTTTATTTCTATGGGCTCTGCTGCAGATAACTCGAGCTAATCTTTAGTAAAAGACCTCCTTAGATACAACTAAACTGTCTGGGGAGTTAATCACATCAAATGTTCCTTCTTCTTTCATCTTTATAGAAACTCAAGGCAAATAATATGCATTTACTACTTGTACTGAATCAAGATCTACAAGCTGTAATATATAATGTAAATACATTTTAAAGAGTTCCAACGCAGGCAAATAATGCATAATTGGAAAACTGAGCAACCTCAAATTCCATGCACACTGAGAGTGTTCAATGGACTCTATCTGTAGAAGATCTAAATGGGTAACTTAACCATAGCGACTTGGTCTTGCCCTTAGATTTGCATGTATTTCCTCTTTGGTATGCAAATCTATCTCATCAAATTTGTTGTGGATATCCTGAAAATCTGACTGGCATTTTCGATAGAACATCTAAATCAGAATTTGGACATTTTACAAAAACGTCCAAATTCTGAACAGGAAAGAAAGTCATTTTCAAAAAAGATAGACATGTTCAAAAATGCTATGGATGTCTTGTGATTTGGACGTCCTTTTCTTGGTCCATTTTCAAACAAAAGATGTACAAATGCAAGATGTCCAAAATGGAGAAGGAGTGGCTTAATTGTCAGAGCAGCAGGCTTTGATCCTGACAATGTGTGTTCAATTCCCACTGCTGTTCCTTGTGACTTTGCACAAGTCAAATGCAGAAGGGGCATTTTTGGATATGTCATCTAAGTCTGAATTTAGACATTTTTTTGTAAAACATCCAAAATCAGAACGGGAAAGGTCATTTTCTACAAAAAAAAAAGTCTATCTTTTCCTTTTGAAAATGCTGTTTGGAAAAGTGTTTTGTGATTTGGGGGAGTAAGGGCAGGTGATCCCCGATTCCCTCCAGTGGTCACCTGAACACTTGGGGCACCTCTTGTGGGGAGTAGAAGAGTAGCCTAGTGGTTAGTGCATTAGATTTCAATCCTGCAGAAATGGGCTCAATTCCCACTGTAGCTACTTGTTATAAAAACAGGTCTAGCTCAAAACATCTAAGTTTTAGTCATGGACATTTTTGTTTTGTTCCATTATGGCTGAAAGACGTCTAAGTCTTAGGAACGCCCAAGTCCCGCCTTGAACACACCCCTGGCATGCCCCCTTGAGATTTAGACATCCTTCTGAAGGACTTCAGAGAAAGACGTCTAAAAATAGGTTTTGAAAATACTGATTTGGACATCTTTGTGAGATAAACGTCCAAATGCGGACTTATGTCACTTTTTGGACATTTTTCTCTTTTGAAAGTGAGCCTGTTAGTGTGTCCTGAGGACTGGGTTGAGAAGCAGTGGACTAAGGGACATGCATATAAGTTACTAAGTTGTGTATTTAAAAAAAAAAAAATAGAGAAAATATTTTTTTTTCACTTATTGCATAGTTAAGATCTGAAATGCATTGCCGGAGGATGTCATAAAAGTGGTTAGCCTAGCTGGGTTTTTAAAATATGTTTGGACAAATTCCAGGAGCTAAAGTCCATAAACTGCTACTAAGGTAGACCTAGAAATTAGTAATATGGAATCTTGCTACTTTGGGGGATCCTGCCAGGATCCCCCGCCTTCGCCACTGATCCCTACTATGCTCATATCATATACTGTAAATACTGAGAAGCTGCCCTCCACTCTCCACTACTCTGGTGTCAGCAACTGTGCTTGCTTTGGAACCTTGTGGGTGACACATCATATTGATATTCTCACAAGATCATCACTGGAATGTGCTGTTCCCAAGGTTTAAACGTGAGCAGTATGGAGTGGAGGGTAGGCTTTCACTGGTCTCTCTACTATGGTGCTCAAACTCTTCTCCTGGCAGGGCTAAGGGATCCCTGCTAGCTAAAGTATTCTTTCTAGGGGTATTGGAGGGCACTAAGATAAATACTGAGAGACCTCCTAGGCCTCATCATGGCTATAACCCTATAGGGTAAGTACATTAGCCTCTAGAGGCCTCTTTTATTAAGCTGTACTAGGAGTTCCCTCACAGCAATGCCAACGAAGCCCATTCATAGCATTACCGCACCGGGGACTGCTAGCACAGTTTGATATTAAAAGGCCCTAAGTCTGTTGCTACAGAAGTTATATATACCTTCTTTGCATTGTTGTGAATTTTTCCTCTTACTGTACCATTTCTAAAAGCCTTGAATAGCAACAGTTTTCCACCAATTGATGGAAAGATCGAGATGCTATATGGTAGCCTTTATATTTTCATAAATCAATTAATTGCATGAGTTAATCTGTCCATAGGATTAGGTAGATACGCATGAATTTTTAATGATGGTAGGGTGACCGGCTGGCAGATTTACAAGAACAAAATGATTATGTCACACTGTCAATGTGGGTGTGATTCAGTGACTGCTTAAGTCCTGTCTTTTTTTTTTATTATTATTCTTTTAGAGAGGAGATGTGATAGCCTGTTTAGGCAAAGGGATTTAATGCAATCCAGTCAAAGAAAACAAGGCTGACTTGGAAGTTAACCAGAAAGATGTCTTCACACTGCTTATCACGGGTGCTCCCTTGAGACCTCCTTCTTTCATTCGATTAAATGCAGCATTCATGGATTTTGTACTCCATTCACAACAATAGGACAAGCACTAAGCACCTTGTTTTACAGCCCTTGGGAAGGAAGTGACAGAAGGTTTGCCATATTTACCTTTGCAACCTTTCTTTGTCATCTGATTAATCGTGTGACTAATCAACAACACTGAGGAGCCTCTCACACTGGGCTTGACAATGACAACTCATTCATATTTAATACAATGGAGCATTTAGGTCTTTACACGCCTTCCAGATGAAACGGCCTTTCTTTGTTTTGGTCTGCACAAGATCTTTTTTTTCCAAACAGGCATATGTTCAGGCTCCAGTCTTTGAGAGGCACATTGCAGCTGGACTGGGAGCTAGTAGTTTTCTTCTTATGAAAGGCAGTATCATGAATTGATTACCATGGTGTGAAGGATGTGCTGAAACACCCACCACATATATTAGTCTTTTGCTATTCTAATAAGCCACAGCAAAATGGCTTGAAAGCCATTTTCAGGCGATTGCCTAGTTCCTCTATTGTTTAGGCAATCGCCTGAAAATAGACTGGAAGGACATATTTGACACATATGACACATTTATGCTATTTTGTCAATACTGCTTTTTATATCGCAAGTGTTCCTTTTAGTAGTCAAATATAAGAGGGTCACAATGTGAGCGGCATGCTCCGCAGACACACTTGCACACCCTGGGGTTCCATTTCACAAAATTATGTGCCTATTCAGCTCATTCGAGTTGACTACACTGAACAAAATCCAACCACCAAGTCTTCAAATAACCTTGAAAGTGAGAACCGTTTTTCTTCCCCAATCCTCGCTCCCTTTTCAAAAATAGATTAAAATAAAGCTACATCCTTTTCACTTTTAAAAATGCATGCAAATGCTTCCATGGACTTTTTTTGAATTGTAAAAGAGTCAAAAGTGAGCCTCTTCAAGTGAACATGTTGCTGTTAAGTGGGCGACTTTGTGAATCTCAAGAGTACAAAAGTTTAACAACAACAAAATCGCTAGTACCCGACGATTAAAGGAGTCTTTTAGTAAAGTGTGTGAAGTTTTTGCACTTAGCACACGCTAACAATATAAATCAGTGCATGTTAGGTATGAAGGCTGCATGCTAAATGTCGAGGCTGTGCTCAGTATGTTCTGCAGATAACTCAAGCTAAGCTTTAGCAAAAGACCCCCTGAGTCAGGTAACGATAGCTATTTTGTAGATTACTTGAATAGTAAGCCAGGAAAATAAATAACCAAATAACAAGGTATAGCTCATTTTCCCCCTTTCAAGCTCTAACTTTCAAGATGTTCATGTTTCATGACATATGAATGTTCTAGCTGTTTTGTCCTTCATTTTCTCATTTGATATTTGCATAGTTTTCAGATTATACAGTATATGTATTATCATTTGTTTTTAGTGTTATATTCTTTTATATTTTGTTTATATATTGTTTTTATTTGTAGACTCCTGATGTAGGCCCTTTGGCCAAAACACAACGTTGTGTCGAGTCAATATACTGATTAATAAAGTTTGGTTCATCTTTACTCTGGAACTCCTGGTTTTTTACCCACTGTTTTGTTATATAATGTAATAGAACTGCATAATTTGAAAAATATACATTTGCAAAAAGTGTACGCACACTGTGTACTTGCAAAAAAGAGCCTAATATATTCTTCATTGTTGGACATAATGATATTTGGGAATATGCAATGTAGATTCTCATTTATAGATCTCAACAAATTGGCTTTGGGAATCTTCTAAAAACTGATAATTCTATAAGCTGTTGCCAACGTTTAGGTGCCAATAGTACATGCAAGTTACAGAAGTCTAGCACCTCTGTGTGTTGTTGGTGCCAATAATTGAAAAGTATACACATAAATGGAGCGGGAAAATGAGGGGTACAAATGCAGCAAATAAATAAAATGTAGGCGCTATTCTATAACAGTGGGTGTAAGTTGCTTAGGGCTGGATCTAGTAAATGGTAATCAAAATTTGGCATTGAACTGTATTCCATAAAGGGCGTTCCAGGATGGGTGCCCTCTATAGAATAACGTGTAGAGCCAGAATCCATGCTCAACTTTGAGTACGAGGATTTACACAAACTGAAACCAGGTGTAAATTCTGAGATGCAAGATGGCATGGATCCATACTATTCTATAGCACTGTGTGCATCTTAAGCGAACACAACTGACCCACCCATGTCCCTCCCATCATTATGCCTCCTTTGCACATTCACACGGAAACACTTAAGTGCTATTCTATAAATGGGTGCTCAAATATGTCTTAATTTGGATCTGCTATTTCTGCCCCTTTTAAGTGCCTTGCATCCATAAGAATCAGTAACGTAGTAGCCAGGTTGAGGGCGCAAGGGAAATGGAGAGTGGACTGGTGCCGAAGCATATTTTAAACACAACAGATCGTGTGAAAAATAGATCTCAGGCACCGGTGGAAGTCCGTTTGGGGAAGCAGCTGCTCCCCTTGCAACCAACCTAGCTACACCTCTGATAAGAATGTTTTTCCGCTCTGAAACTTGGCACAAAAGTAGTGCCTAACATTAGACACCATATATAGAATCCCCCCTTTAGCGTACAACTGCCAGGCAGCATATATGTGAGCAGAGAATGAATGTGTCATGGGTATGTTACCAAGCAACATGTGCAGCTTATAGAATATGATCCGTGGCGGCCATGCTTGGTATAGTCATGAGCTGAATGGGGAGAAGAACAAAATTCTGGCTGACTACAAGTTAACATGGAGATTTTATATCTACCTGTCTATTGCTGCCACCATTGAGGTTTTTTTCTGATTACCAATCCTTGAATTTTGCCCTTCAAATATTGTGACTCCTGAGGCAGGTGATCATGCCAAAACACGAATCTGTGTTGGGTCTTTGGATACAATTGTGTTATCCTCGGTTGGACATTGCAATATAGTTGTGACTTTGGCTTTTGATTTTATCAAAATACTAAATTTTGGACTTTTTTTATTATGACCTATTTTATTAAAGTTTTATACTTTGCTACCTCTAGTTCCTCTTCTCTTTGTGGAAATCCTTTGGTCCATCCTTACTCCGAAGGTTTACATAATAACATAGTAAATGAAGGCAGATAAAGACCTGCATGGTCCATCCAGTCTGCCCAACAAAAAAAAAAAAACCTCATTTTACATGGTATGTGATACTTTATATGTATACCCAAGTTTGATTTGTCCTTGCCATTCTCAGGGCACAGACCGTAGAAGTCTGCTAAGCATTGTTCTTGTACTAAAAGTTCTGAAGCTAATGTCAAAGCCCCTTAAAATTTACACTCAAGCCCATCCATATCTATTCAGTCATGACCAGGACGTAGACCATAGAAGTCTGCACAGCACCGGTTTTGCTTCCCAATTACCGGTGTTGCCACCCAATCTCCACTAAGATTCTGTGGATCCATTCCTTCTAAACAGAATTCCTTTGTGTTTATCCCAGGCATTTTTGAATTCCATTACCCTTTTCATCTCCACCACCTCCCGCAGGAGGGCATTCCATGTATCCACCACCCTCTCTGTGAAAAAATACTTTCTGACATTACTCCTGAGTCTGCCCCCCTTCAACCTCAATTCATGTCCTCTAGTTCTACCGCCTTCCCGTCTTCGTAAAAGGTTTGTTTGTGGATTAATACCTTTCAAATATTTGAACATCTATATCATGTCACCCCTGTTTCTCCTTTCTCCAAGGTATACATGATTTGTGCTTATGGTTTTTGTCACATGATTGTGGCTTCCAACTTAACATTAGCCTAGTCATTGACATGACATAACTTGTCACACCAAACTTTTGGTATGCCAACAGCAGCTTTGGGCTAGCATTCTATAATTGCTTAGGCATGCTCAGAAGCTGTTATAGAACTGGAATTAAGTGCAACCCTTTGTGGCACCTACATTGAGGTACCTAATCTTGGTACCAATTTATAGAATTGCCCTCCAAGTGCTTTATTCACTCTGGAACAAGGATGGGCAACCTTGGTTCTTGAGGGCCTAAACCCAGTCGAGTTTTCATGATTTCCCTAAACAACATGCACAAAATCTATTTGCATACAATGAAGGCAGTGCATGCTAATAGATCTCATGCCTATTCACTGGGGATATCCTGAAAACCCAACTGGGTTGTGGCCCTTGAGGACAGAGGTTGTCCACCCCTGCCCTAGTACATGAAAAGCATTCTACAGAAACACATCCAGTAAACTTTTAAAAGAAATGATGGAGCTAAGACTTCTAACAACTCACTGAGCTCAGTAAATGAATTGCAATCTGGTCCTACCAAAACTGATGTGCAGTACCATTTCCATATGTATCCCCTTCCCTAGTCCAAAAATGTAGATCCAATATTGCTGCAAAGACCTTCTTTATAATAACAGACTAAACCAAATTGAAAAGAGGTTGTATGGGTCACAGGCTTATCTTTAAAATGTGTAGACCTGATTAACCAGGAATAAGCAGTGCTTATGGCAAGGAGATATTCTTTATTATATTTTATTCTTAATAGAAGCAAAGACACACAAGTGCCTGAAAGCGTGGCAATGAATAGCATGGCGGCTACCAAGCTTGACACTCGGACCAGTACTCTGCCATCTAAGGCGGGATCATGCCGGCTGGAAAAGGGATTTTAAATGGCTTTGACATTAGCTTCAGAACTTAGTACAAGAAAAGTACTAGGCAGACTTCTACGGTCTGTACCCTGAGAAAGGCAAGGAGAAATCAAACTCGGGTATACATATAAAGTAACACATACCACGCAAAATGAGTATATCTTGTTAGGCAGACTGGATGGACCCTACAGGTCTTTATCTGCTGTCATTTACTATATATTGCAGGCATCAATGCTAGCATCATCATGACGTTATAGTTGGTAATTGGCTGCCTGGTTCTTGGAGGGCGGACAGAGTTTCCTCCTGTGTGGGCTCCATTCAGTGCCTGGAGCTCTGAAAGCCATTGGCTTACAAGAGATACATTCAGTCCCCTATGCAATGCTGAAAGGTTGACTCTATCCCACCTCTCAGTTTAGGCACCAGAGAGGAATTGTCCACAGTTTGGATTATTGGATGGTCTTACTTTCTGTGAGACAGACAAAGAGCCTGCTCTCACCCCTTGGGTGCACACCTAGGTCTGTGCCTGAAAATCAACTGGATTGGAATCCCTGGTATGTGCTGGAATTATCTCCTGCCCTATATACACGAGGAACTCACAACCTCTCCACCTTTAGATGTGCTAATTCTCCACCTAGGAGGCAACAACATCGAACTGTTATCATACAAGGACTTCATCTCTGCGGCCAAAAGGGACCACTTTGATCTTTCAGTCCTCCTCAGGAGAACATGGATTTGTTGGTCTGACATTATCCAAAGGTTACACTGGGAAGGCTCCAAGCTTTGGGCTAGGAGTCTGAAGAAGACCAACTACCATTATTTATTTATTTAGATTTTGCTCACACCTTTTATAGTAGTAGCTCAAGGTGAGTTACATTCAGGTACTCTGGATATTTCTCTGTCCCAGGAGGGCTCACAATCTAAGTTTGTACCTGAGGCAATGGATGTTGAACAGTGAGGCATCCATCTTGGCAGGGGCAAAATCTGACATCGCTTGGTCATCCTTACGATCTTACCTGATCAAGTACATCTTTTGGATGTGGTGTTGGACCTGCTGATCAATGACTTTCAAGAAACCTTAGAGGCACACTCTGTTCAAGCTACCTAGCCTGGAACCACCCTGCTGTGCTGTTTTGTTGGTTCTGTTGTTTTTCTATATTAGGGGAACCTAGGTATGGCAGAGACACCCAAGCACAGATAAGCATCCGTCTGAGAACAGCATCCAGGTAACAGTGTATGGCTCACCTAAATATAAGACTCAGGCTTACAATAGATGTGGCCTTGTTTCATGTACCTAGCTGGAGCACAGTTAGTATGGGTTAGGATGCAGAACTATGGCTGAAAAACTGAGTTTGTAGCCTAGCTGGAGAAGAGATGAAGGGGAGCCAAAGTGCATGAGAGCTACAGCATGGTGCAAGGCGGAGATGGGTCCAGTTGGATTGCTGGCTGCTCAGGCTCAGGTGCTTTCTTTAATTTCAGTTTTTAATGTTGTTGTCAATAAATCTGTAGCCTAGTATTCCACATAATTTTACTTTCAACTTATGTCTGTTATATCATTTTAAGGAAATACTGCCATGTTTTATTCTGTCATGCTTGGGGTCGAGGGAGTGAGTGTACAAACTGCCTATGTTGCCTAAATAGGAGCTTCCCCAGACCCAGGGAGCCACTGGATTGTACTTCCCTGCAGGGCCTTGCCTAGGGTCTCTGGCGTCCCCCCTGCAGACCACCAGTTGGCACCCCCCTGCAGACTATTAGTTGGCGCGCGCACGCGCCCCCGGACCTGCCTGGCACCAAGGCACGTGAAGAGCTGGGCGGTGCCAAAGAGCCGAGCGCTGCTCCCCCAAGCTGCCATCTGGGGCGCAATGGAGGAAATGGCTGAGTTTGGCCTGAGCCTCCTCCGCTCCATCCCCGATTCCCCGGCGCTTTAAATTTACCTCTCTCCACCTCCAGCTCCGACGTCTGCACAGCATCAGTGAAAGTGCTGCCTGTCTGACGTCTGACGTCTCTCCACAATCCCTGCTCAAAGGAGCTTACAATCTTCACCAGCCTTCCCTTTGCTCGTTCGTTCCCTCTGTGTCCCGCCTTCTTCTGACGTCATTTCCTTGAGGGCGGAACACAGAGGGAACAAACGAGCAAAGGGAAGGCTGGTGAAGATTGTAAGCTCCTTTGAGCAGGGATTGTCCTTTTTTGTTAAACTGTACAGCACTGCGTAACCCTAGTAGCGCTGTAGAAATGTTAAGTAGTAGTAGTAGTAGTAGTGGAGAGATGTCAGACAGGCAGCGCATTCACTGACGCTGCGCAGACGTCGGAGGCGTAGCGAGGTAAATTTAAAGCGCCGGGGAATCGAGGATGGAGCGGAGGAGTATGTTTTTTTTAAAAAAACAGCTCAACGGCGCGGCGCCCTTGAAGGCAGGCGGCACCTGCGGCGCTTACCGCGCTTACTGTGTTGGCACGGCCCTGCTTCCCTGGCCTCTAAACATGGCCAGGCTGACAAAACTGGATATTTATTTTTAAATAAACCTCCCTTCAGAAAAGAACAGCAAAGATAAAATACAGTTGGAGTTGCAGGGGGAAGGCAAAGGTGAAAACAGAAAAAGAGAAAGAGGTGACGAGAACATAAAAGCCTAGAGTGGATGTGCAATTTTTATGTAGATAACACAATATTGTCTAGTGATGTTTCAAGTTTCAGGTTTTTGATATACTTCAAATCAGTGGCAAAATCTATGCAGTTTATACCAGGGGCGTATCTGCGTGGGGCCTCAGGGGCCTGGGCCCCCGCAGATTTCGCCCTGGACCCCCCTACCGCTGCCAACCCTCCCCCTCCGTTGCTCGCCTACCTTCGCTGGCGGGGGACCCCAACCCCCGCCAGCCGAGGTCCGCGTCCTCCTGCCGCTGCCGGCTGCCTTTGGTCCTTTAATTCTTCCATTGAAGCTGGCGCCGACGAAAGTTTCTTTTGAGTCTGACGTCGCTGCACGTTGTACGTGCAGGACGTCAGACTCAGAAATTGTTTCTGAGTCTGACGTCCTGCACGTACAACGTGCAACGTGCAGCGACGTCAGATTCAAAAGAAACTTTTTCGTCGGCGCCAGCTTCAGTGAAAAAATGAAAGGACCAAAGGCAGCCGGCAGCGGCAGCGGCAGCGGCAGGAGGACGCGGACCTCGGCTGGCGGGGGTTGGGGTCCCCCGCCAGCGAAGGTAGGCGAGCAACGGAGGGGGAGGGTTAGCAATGGCAGCGGCTGGGGGGAGGGGGATCGGCAATGGCGGCGGGGGGGGGGCTATAATGTGCCCCCCCTCTCTGGCCCTGGCCCCCCCCTACCGCCGCAGTTCAGATACGCCCCTGGTTTATACACTTTTTTTTTTGTTTTTTAAAGGGGAAACAGAACAACAAGGGACAAGGTATATTCCGCTAAGAGGATAGAAGCTGACCATCAAAACAGAGGAAAACAGAAAATAGCAGTAAATACAAATCAAATACACAAGAGAACATGAAGCTCAAGACAGGGATTGACATGCAAGATAAGCCACCACCTGCTAGGACCACAGGACAACCTAGAAGGAAGAGCTGAGGTCTGCTTTAATTAAAAACAGAAACTCAAAGAATAATCCAGCATCTAGTCCAAGTGCTGTACTATTTTTCGAAATGAAGAACAGGGTTTAATGTATTAGCTGAAATAAGCCCCGCTTTGCTCTTGCCTTTTCTCTATGAAGAAGGCAAATCATCTTCCTAACTCCACTTCATTAGCACCTTTACAGCACATTATCTTTATCCTAATCCTCAGGGTCATTAAGGCACTTGAAGGGCTGATGTCATTGTGATGGAGGTGTAAATTGATCACTAAGATGACAACTGGTGACAAGTGTGCTTTATTAGTCTGCTACTTGCCTCTTAATTACAACTGATTTGCTTGTCTGTTAGAGGTGGGAAATGATAGGATTAGCTGATTTTGTTCTTGTCATCTATTCTTCTGTTTCTTTTTGTCCCCTTTATGTTATACTTTATTGCATGTCTGCTTTTTTTAACCTTAACTTGAGAAACCCATAGATAAGCACAGCTCCAGAGCAGGTTGCTCTGTAGAAACTGGCATCACATCATCTGCAACTTCTGTTTTATAACATTCTTTGAACTGGAACAGATTATTTATAGCAAAAGGCAAATGGATGCACATGTCTTTTCAGTTTAACTACTGGACTTTCAAATGTTCAGTAAGCACAATGCCTGAGTTCTGAATCAATTCTTCAAACTTTCTGTCCATGGTTTACCTGCTTACTGGTGACCAATTTACCATTTGCAAATGTTTCTCCAGACTAAATCTTTGACATTATTCTTACTGTTTTCTTTCTTCTAGATAATATAGCTCCAGGCACCTTCTCCTCTCTTCAGTTTCTATGGCATGAAGCCTCTAGTTCAAAAAATATTATGGTATGAATTTGGCACTTAACAAATCCCCCTTCTTTTCCTAACATTAAAATAACAAAAGAAACAAATAGCACCTGATATTTTCACTGGGCATTTTCACCCCTTTCAGAAGAGAGGCCTTAATATATATTCTAGAAATATTTTATGTCAGTGGCATAGCCAGACAGCCAGTTTTGGGTGGGCCTGAGCCCAAAGTGGGTGGGCACAAAATTTTCTCTGCTCCGCCCTACCTCCACCTCAAAATATAAATACTTTAGCTAATGAGGATCCTCAAGCTCAGTCAGCTGAAGACTTTCTCTGAAGGTGGCCAGAACTCTCTTTTACCAAGCTTGGCAGGCAGCAGCAATGACCCTAAGCCACTGATGCCAGCACCCCATACATGCTTAGCTGTCCATGGCTCAAGGATGCTGTTGCCAGAGCTTGGTAGAAGGGAGTTCTGGCCGCCTTTGGAGGAGGTCCTTAGCTGGGGATGTCTGGGAATCCTCACCAGCTATACAGCAAGGGTTAGGACTGGTGTTAGACCTGCTTGGACCCAGGTCAGAAAATAAAGGAGGGCTCCCCTCCCCGATTCCCTCTCCTCTTTGCCTCCTTTCCAATTTCCCATCTGCCATTACTATCACACCAACAGAACCTCACCAAATACAGAACAAGGGATCACAAATTAGAAATAAAAATATTTAGACAAAAATTGAAAAGGAACCCCAAGAAGTTAAACATAGCATTACTGCAACACTGGAGACATAAAACAGAGATGCATTTCCTTTTCTACAGAACACAATACAAAGACATTTGCTATGCACATTTCCAAAAGCTAACATATTCCATTTAAAACATTCAAAATAAAATGCTTTGTTTCTACATTTGTTGTCTGGACATTTTATTTTTCCATCTTGCTGGTTCCAATTTCTCTTTTCTGCTTTCCTTTCTGTCGTCTGCTAATTCTTCTTCAAGCGGCTGCAGTCCATTTGTCTTTTCTCCTCTCTCCTGTCTGTTCACTCACTATTCCTGCCTCTGACATATTGATCATTCCTTTGTAGCTCGTTTCTGCCTCTCTCTCACCCTTCTTCGTCTCCTTTTACTTTTCAACTACCTATCAAATGTCCATCTTCTTCTTTCACCCACTAAGCTCTCCCATTCCCCATCTTACTCCTCCCCATCTCTACTTTCTCTTTTATCTTTAATCTATTTCCCATTACCATATTTCTACCCTCTGTAATCACTATCTCTCATTCATTTCCTTGCCACCCCCTCCTCCCCCTCTTGGCCTCTCCCACAGGGTTCCACCATTCCTATCGTCTTCTCCCTCCACCCTTCTAACCAGCATCTGATCCCCACCCCACCCCACCCTGGTAGCCTTATATTTTCCTTCCCCTTCTCTCTTCATTCCTGCCCCCTCCCCTGGCCCAGCATTTCCCCCCCCCCCCCCTCACCACCTACAGTGTACCTCTCCCTCCCTCTCATCCACCCCCATGTTTATCTCTCCTTCTCATTCCCACTGTCCACCATCTCTCTCTCCCTCTCCTTTGTGTTCTGGGTCCAACATCTCTCTCCCCTTTCTCATACAACATCTCTACCTTCCTCCCCTCTACCATCATGTCTAACATTTCTCCCTTCCCTCCACCCCTATGCCCACCATTTTGCCCTCCTCTCCACCCCTATGTTTAACATTTCTCCCCCTCTCACCACCTATCCCCTCTCTATGCAGCATATCTCCCTCCCCTCCACCTCATATGCAGCCAAGACTTCTCCCTTCCTCACCCCTCCACCCCTTTACTGCTTCTCTCCCTTCTTCCCCGTGCAGCTTCTCCCCCACCCACCATGCCTCATATTTCCATCTCCCCTCCTCCCTGTGCAGCTGCTGTCCCCGTCTTCCCTCCCCCGTGCAACATCTTTTCTCCATCATCCCTTCCCCCGTGGCGTGCCGCAACTTTCACCCCATCTTCCCTCACCCTCCTTGCAGGCCCGCCCAGCAGCGATTCCAATCGCAGGTTCAGCTTCGGCTCGCACACGCTGCCTGCCGGCTGCCACTCAAATCTCCTTGCAGCTACTAAGCGGCAGCGCTAACCCGGAAGCCTCTCCTCTGGGCGGGCCTGACCCCAAATTGGGTGGGCCCAGGCCCACCCGGGCCTGCCCATGGCTACGCCCCTGTTTTATGTGCTTTGCTTTAAAACATTATAGTGCACACTTAAGTGGAGAAGTGAACTATAGTTTAGAGGTCAGAATACTAGGCAGACAACAGCAGGAAATCTAGTTCAAATCCTTCTGCTGCTCCTTCTAATCTTGAGCAACTCACTCGGGCCCAAGCAAAGCAAGAAAACATTATTGTAATTTGAAACATACACCACCAGATCCATAGGTTTTCAGTAAATTGTGGGAAATTAGGTCACAGCTTTATTCAACAATTTAACAACAGATATTAAGGAAGCATCTGAGCCCGTTAAGCCCAAAGTCCAATGGTGGTCTCTTTCTCTACCTTGCAACATTCAGGGATGTAAACAGTTGTTCTTGACCTGCCATATGCTCTCTTCTCCAGCTATGCCCTGTACTGTTCCAGCTCATTTGGTCACATTCACTCACCCTCTCATGCCTGCCATGCCTCAGCTAGGTGTGGGCCCCAGGGCCACCACGTTGCACAGGTTTCAGTCTCAATTTCCAGTGGCCCACAACTGTTTTCTTATGTGTGGATATCTGGGCTAGGGTGCCTCCACCACACTCAGAGCAGCTAGTCTGACCCGGGTTCCCCCTAAAAGTGAACAATGAACATCCCACCACTGGATAAACAAATTATGGACTACATTCATTTCTAATTACATGGCCCAGCTCTGTTCAATCAACTTCAGCAAAGTATGCTTCCAGGGCTTCCTGGAAATTGTTGATCAAGTGGTCCAGTGTCATGTCTGAAAGATGCACCTGATAGGGCAAGAAATGTGCATTGATTGCTGGACTGGCCTAGTGATGCCATATCTTTCCTCCACCCAGGTGAATGATCCAGTGGAAATGTCATGATCCTCAAAGCCACCTGCTTTCAGGACTCCAACTCCAGATAATCCAGTCCAGGTTATACCTAACTTTGCTTTAGTGTTTCCTGCTTTCAAGATTCTACCTCCGTGTAATTTCTGGCCCAAGGATAACATATAACTTTAGTGCAATGGGACGGGAAGCAAAGTGAGATTCCTCTTGCCCTCACACTATACCATCAATATCCCCTATAAGTGCTGGGGCATTCGACTGCCTCTTTGGTAGTGGGTATGGAGGTGATACATTGTCTAATATGGGTGCCAGGGGGATCAACGAGGGTAAAGGTGGGTTTGGTAATGCTGTTAGTGGAGTACGAGTCATCATCAGGGATATCAGGGATTTGGATTGTAATATAGAAAAATCCAAATAAATACACTACACAGAAGAATTTTTTAACTCTTGTCACAGAAAAATGGATGTGTTAGTTACATTATCATGTTGGCTCTTCATATCTTAAAAAAGATAGGGACCTTTATACTAAACTGTGTTAAGTAGCTAGTGATGATTTTACCATGCATTAAACATTAACATCTAGCATGTGGTAAAACAGCTAGCACAATAAAAACCCCAGTAGTAGCTACTTAAGTTGTGACTGGGGCTGTGTGGAGGAGAGTCTTGCTGTGATAGCTACTGATTGGGTCATTACTACGCATTAGTCATAACTGTAGATATTGTGTCTGTATTTACTGCCACCTTAAGAGAATGTAGTAGGTGCAGATGCACTGCTGCTATTGTAAGAAGTTCCAAAGTGGTGCTCTCCCTATTGTCTGTATCTCCAATATCCAATCCCCATCCAGATATCTCCAATGTCCAATCTTTCTGACACCTTTTAGTTATTTGATTCTCCCTCTTGATTTGTCTGACACCCACCTTGTATCTGATCCCACCCCAGTCTAAAACTGTTCCCCTGAGTACAAGGCCCCTCTCTAAAACCTGCCCATTCCCAACCCCCAAACATCCCAGAACCTACCCAAGGGTTTCCATGTGTGTTCAATGGTCTCAGGCAGGAGTGATCCCTCTCTTCTCCTGACCAAGCCTATGCTGAAATCCAAAATGGCTACTATGACCTATGGTAGTACTGTGAGGTTTCACTAGAGGTCATGGTAGCCATTTTCAATCCTGGTGCATGCCTGGGTGGGAACAGAGGGGGACTGCTCTCATCCAAGACCAATGATCACCAATAAGACCACTGGGTAGTTCTTGAGGGGGCCAGGGTGTGGTAAGAAGGATGGGCTTTGGAGAAGCAATTCTGATCGAGGGTAGAGATTCAACCTAGGGGGATCAGATACTAGGAGTTTCAGGGGATGTTGAGAGGGGTGATTAGAAACTGGAGAATGTCAGGGATGTGTTGGGAGAGGGATCAGATAATTTGAAGTGTGAGAAGATTGGATACTGGAGAGTATCTGGGGGTGTCAACAAGGGAAATTGGATAACGAGCATTCAGAGGTTCTCAGAAGGGAGGATTAAATACTGGAGGTTCTTGGAAGGAGGAATTGGATAAGGGAGGTGTTTTGGAGGAACAATGACGGGTGAGGAAGTGTTAGGAGAGCTGTGTGCTACTGGGGGTTCTTGGGAGGATGAATTGGATAAAGGGGAGTGTTTCAGGGGAAGATGGATGGGTGCAGAAGTATTGGGAGAGGTGTGTGCTGCCATGGCAGCTATTTATTTCTATGTGGTCCCACACTGCATTATACATATGGACTAAATTCTATAAATGGCACCTAAAAATTGGCACCAAAATATTAGCTCTTAGTGCTATTCTACAAATGGCGCTTAAATTACACACCATTTATAAAATAGCACTTAGTGCCAGCAACCGCAGATACATTTAGGCATGACCAATTACACCAAGCAAACCTTGGTGTAAATCTCCATGCCTAAATTAGGTGTGGATTTCATTATTCTATAACATTTCACACAAATTGTGGACACGCCCCCGATCTGCCCATGGCCATGCCCCCTTTTGGAACCTGCATGTAAAATTTACACTTGGATCCTGTGCCTACATTTCTATGCATAAATTTCAATTACATCCCAATTAGCACCAATAATTGCTTGTCTAATCAATTATTGGTGTCAATTGCTTCATTATTTAAATTAGGTGCACAAATTTGGAGCACTCCGACATCTAAGATGGCGACTGGAACAGAAGTGCGCTTTGGCAGCTCCTGACTCTTAGAGGGAATCTATCTCCTAGATAGGCTCTTTACCCAGAAATGGGGAAGAGAAAGGGCAAAGCCGTTTCGCTCACCTCCACGAGCCAGGTGAATGCCCCCTCCATGCGACAGAGAACTCTGGAGGAGCTTGGGCTGTAAACGCCGGGAGCTCAAGGGAACATCACGAGAGGAACACCTCCTCCGAGGCCAGGAAAAGAAGAGGCAGCGGGGTTACAGCAAGCGGAAGCATCCGGAAGTGGTGACATTTTGGTAGCTGGAGGTAGAGGCCCCGCAGCCATATCAACCCCGGTGTTAACAACTCAACAAGGGAGACAGACGAGTTTTTTCGCTCATCCTGTAACACCACAGTATAATTTGTCCGGAGGAGAAGCCGAAACAACAAGGCCAGCTGTAATCACTTTAGAAGTTCTATGGAACGCGATTCAAGGAATGACCAATACTCTACAACAACTTTCAGGCTCCCTTCGTGGAGATATAATGGAGGTTAAACAGACTCAGAATCAATTGACTGGTCAGATAGAGGAACAAACCACCAAAATAGAAGCTCTGGAAAATGAGGTAAAAATTTCGAAAGATCTTATTGTGGCGATAATAAAAAATAATAACCTCCAGGAACGTAAGATTGAACATGTAGAGAATCAGGTCAGAAGAAACAATCAACGTATATTAAATTTTCCTAAATCTCCTCTTATACTGGCTATGGAAATGTTAAAGAAGTATTTCAGAGAGATATTGGGCATTTCACCCTATGGTTTCCCACCAATGGTGAAGGCTCAATATATAACCGGAATAGGAAGACCAACAAATGTTTTACAACCTGATTTAAATTTAACAGAATTTCTTGAAAGTTCACTGGAAGTTATTTCTGAAAGAACAACTATGTTGGTGATGTTTGCCTTGGAGCCTGATCGGAACAATATTCTCAGATTGTACTTCCGTCATATAAACACTCTTTTCCTAGGATCCAAGTACAGCTATTTCCAGACTTATCTAGAATTACTCAAAAAAGAAGAAAAGAGTTTTTGGCGTTGAAGCCAAGAACCCTTGGTTTAAGAGGAACTTTCCTCCTAAAATTTCCTTGCAGATGTACTGTTTCTTTAAGTTCATCTAATTATGTTTTCTTTGAACCTGGGAAATTGTTGGAATTCATAAATGCTAAAATGAATTATGTTCATCCTTGATTTTGATACGCTTCTCGGCTGTGTTCTTGCGAACCCCTATTCTAATTGTAATAACTGAAATTCATAACATAGTAACATAGTAGATGACGGCAGAAAAAGACCTGCACAGTCCATCCAGTCTGCCCAAGAAGATAAATTCATATGTGCTACTTTTTAATTTGTACTGTCCTCTTCAGGGCACAGACGGTATAAGTCTGGCCAGCCCTATCCCCGCTTCCCAACCACCAACCCCGCCTCCCACCACCAGCTCTGGCACAGAAGTATAAGTCTGCCCAGCACTATCCTTGCCTCCCAACTACCAGTCCCGCCTCCCACCACCAGCTCTGGCACAGACTGTATAAGTCTGCCCAGCACTATCCCTGCCTCCCACCACTGGCTCTGGCACAGACCGTATAAGTCTGCCCAGCACTATCCCCACCACTCAACCACCAGCCCCGGCACAGACCGTATAAGTCTGCCCAGCACTAGCCCCGCCTCCCAACCACCAGCTCTGCCACCCATTCTAGGCTAAGCTCCTGAGGATCCATTCCTTCTGCACAGGATTCCTTTATGTTTATCCCACGCATGTTTGAATTCCGTTACCGTTTTCATCTCCACCACCTCCCGCGGGAGGGCATTCCAAGCATCCACCACCCTCTCCGTGAAAAAATACTTCCTGACATTCTTCTTGAGTCTGCCCCCCTTCAATCTCATTTCATGCCCTCTCGTTCTACCGCCTTCCCATCTCCGGAAAAGGTTTGTTTGCGGATTAATACCTTTCAAATATTTGAACGTCTGTATCATATCACCCCTGTTCCTCCTTTCCTCCAGGGTATACATGTTTTTATCTAGTACTTGGATCATCATATGGTGGACTAATGATATGAAAATATTTTCCTTTTATTTGCTGCTTATATTATATAACCTTTGGGTTTTGCTGAATTTCTAATGTTTGTGTTAATAACATGAATGTAATGAAAAATTCATAAATAAAATAATTTAAAAAAATTGGAGCATGCCCACATTTGCATGCACAACCTTTAGTGACTTTTGTAGATTTGGGGGTATATAATGGTAGATAATGAAAGTTCTCCCTCACTATCTGCCACTCCACGTAACGAGGTGTCCTTGTGGTAAGTGATTGTCCTGTACTGTAATTGCAGGGCAGATGCTGGGTTGCTCCCTGCATTCACTGCACAGGCTTTGCACTTACTCTGAGCTAACATTTGAAACTATCACATGGTAAGTGCAAAAACTGATTCACTTTAGTAAAAGGGCCCCATAAACTTAAACATATTGAAACCAGGTTGATAATGTAGTAAACAGTTAAAAGGTCCAGACTAAAAATTCACATAAATGGAGTATACACTTTCTTTCAGAAATATGGAGGGGCATCTGAGTCTGATTCAGTTAAAAAGAATATGGTGATTTGTTTTGTGCTTCAAAGTACACAAATATTTTTCTGGCAAAAAAAAATAATAATAATAATTGCCCAGTTTGGATAAATGAAGCTCAAAGGTTTTACTCCCTTGTTTAATAATTCAACACTGTCATGAGGATAAACCACATGGTTATCATACGCTATAATACAAAGAATAATCACCTTCTTTGCCTTTTCTATATCTCCTTCAAAGCGAAGCCTACTAAATGGATGGTTGTTAGAACCATTCAAATAAGGGCTTCTAATTTGTGGGTTAGTTGATTAGATTGATGGTCAGAACTCCAAAAGTTCTGGTCAGATTGATGGTTTACTTCAGAGCCCTGGCATTTGGATTAAAGCAGCAGAGAAATTAATCTTAGGACTGACATTTAAAACACTTCCAACAGTAGTGTTTCCCACAGCCCATAGTTTCCTAAATCATACCAAAAAGGACTGAAGTGACAGACTGGTTTGAGAAATCACTCTCCAACTGTTTCTGCACTTTCTCTTATTACAGTCAATTGAGACTCTGAATCATTGCATACTGCTTCTTTATGTCGTCATGGACAATAAGCTGTAATACACTGTTTGAATTTGGCAGGACAGATATAATAGATACTGATGGAAAAAAGTCTAATCCAGCATTGTAATCTATCTATCTATCTATGAACTGTTTTACCTCACCATGCAGTACACAGAGAACACTTTGGACCAATCAGATACATGCATGTAGGATGCACACGCTATATATCAGGACATTTTAGGTAGGAAGTGAGATCATCATGTTGATTTTTATGCAGTTTTTGCTAAGTGAAATACAGATGGCTCTGGAAAATGGTCATGAGGAGAAATTGAAGTATGCATCTGAAAACATTCTCTCATGGTCAATTTGATATAGTAATTCACTTGAACTACTACTGAAAAGATATGAGCTAAATTGAAAATCTCTTATTGTAATTACTCGATTCATAAATGTATACTTAATTCAAAGAAAAATTCATAATGCACAATATCACAAAAAAAACGGAAGTGCTGAGTTTACATTTACATTAAAATGTTACAAAGCAAAAATGGACTTGGTGAGGTCCCTTATAACAAAGTTCTACTATACTTCTTTTCTGCCCTGGACGTTTTTATCTGTTTCTTTATCATAGAGAAATGTCCAGAATGTAAGCCCATCCAACTCCCACTTAAAACATGCCTCCAACATAGCCCTTGCTGTTTGGACACCCTCAGTAAAAAAAAAACTTCCCAATTCTTCCTTTTCAAAAATTTTTATTTTGACATTTTGGTGGGAAAAATGTCCATCTGCTGCTTTTTTTCCGCTTTTGAGATATTTTTCTCTTTTGAGAATGAGCAGCATTGGCACCTATGTTTCTTTATAAAATAATCTTAAAATAGGTATCTACTTGGCCTACACTTAAAGGCAGCCTGTTATAAAATTATCCTCAAAATTAAGAATTTGTAACATGCATAGTGATTTTATATTATAACAAATATGTGGAAAAAACAAAGTAAAACAACTAAAAAATATAAAAAGTTCAGAATAATCCATCATCAAACCAAAATCGTTTTTCCTATGTGCATACCTAATGCCCAAAGAAGCATGGACTCCACCTATCCCACTGCAAATGACCTTATAAATGGCACCACAGACCTTTAGGAGGGATGAAAGCACGCATCAAACACCCATGTAGAGACACAGAATGCAAGTATAAAGGACAACAGGTGGAAGGACGGGGACACAGAAGAGCGTTAGAAAGCAAGAAGGAGACCAGAAAAAGAGCAGAATCTATAGAACTAGAGACAGAGAGTAGGGTGTGAAGTAGAAAACGCACAACCTCTTAGGACTGTTAAGCAAGGAGCTAGCATAAGACCGGTCCAAAGAATCGTACGTGATATATCAAAACAGCATAAGCGAGATCGCAGTCGCCTGGTCTCGCAGTTATGCGCCAATCATACAACAATCACACACTAGCGCAAAACATGCAAATCAAAAAGGGACAGAGTAGAAGAAGGAAAAGGAGATGAGAGGACACCGAACAGAAAAATAAAAGACATGAAAGAGCCCACAACCGGCTAGGGACACGGAACTAGTAGGACTATGGACAAAGACGTGGGACAGGGAATGAAGGAAAGGAGGTCTAAGGGAAGCCAGAAACAGCAAAGGAAGGAGACCTTGGATGCCCAGGATCTCCCTTCTGCGTCCAAGGATAGACAGAACAAAGATTAAAAAGACAGGAAAATATGGAAATAGGAAAGAAAAAAAAAAAAACAGCAGTCGGCTGTCACCACTGTTTTTATTTACCCCTCTCTAGACCCCCGCAGGACCCTTGCCCACGAAGGTGAAGAGAGGGTTTCAGAAGGCTCATAATAAGTCTCCTAAATATGACCTCTGTTCTCTGGCTCCTAATTTCCAAGGACATCCTAGGGCATCTATTCCCCCACATGATGTACTAGAGTTTAAAAGGTAGTCTATTTATGTGATATAAGGTGTGAAATGAAACAGAGAGATCAACACAGAGACCAGAGAATATTGAAATAGAAATAGTCTTTTATTCTCACCAATCAGGACTTCAAGTTGGTACACACTTCAGTCAAATTTTGGGTTCAACCAGCCAGAGCTTCGCCGTCATCCGACTCATGTTGGGGAAGGACTCCAACTATAGCTCAGAGGCACAGTCCTTATATAGCATTTACAGTCCATACAACTCAATTGGACAGGGACTTTTTTCTAATCTTTCTTCATCTATGAATCATACTTAACCGCAGGTCAGGTGCCCATCTGCCCCTCCTTTCTAAGATTTCTTCATAATGCCAATTTCCACACTTATAAAACCTCTTTCCTAATATTCAGAGATCTGTTTCTTTGTATCTTGTGACTCTGGGAGCCATCTTATGAAGACAGACTCCATCTTATGAACCAAGCTTTTTACCATTTCTGCCATTAATTCCTTCATCTTAACTCTTACACTGAATTTGAAAGTTGTACCAGGTTTCAATAAGACTCACCAAGCAATCCTGCTCTTGCAGGCTCTCAGCTATAAGGCCATCATCTGATTTTCAGGCCTAGTCAGTGCTTTTCAGCTGTTTGAGCCATGTAACTTGGCCCACCACTGTTCCAGTGGATGGGTCTCAAGCTGGGACACATATTAACATTTATTTTTGGAAATAGCTATCAAGGAGACAAGGAATATACCCTGCAAGGCTGTCATTACCCCGCTCATGATACTGTACCCAAGAAACTGGGTAGGATTGGGAGGTTGACAATTCCTTATAAATTTATTTATGTATTTATGCGCACTTGCTACTTGCCTCTAATAGACTAGAAGTGACTTACAGTAAAAATACAATAATATTCATGATCTAATAATGCCTATAAGCCCAGCCATCCATCCCCCATGAAACCACCTACTTCAAGCACTCAGATCCTCAATTATACATTCTCAAAAATTGTAAAGGGGTAGATATTGAGCTGGTAGCAGTGAGTGTTGTTTTAAATCGCCGTCAATGTTATATCCAGATATTCAATGCTAGGCCATGCCCGGGCACCGGTATTGAATATCTGTGTTTATGCAGCCAGCAGTTAAGGGAATCTTTTACTAGGGTGCACTAGTGCTTTTAACTCATGCTAAAAATCAGCTAGCACTAAACACTGAGACGTCCGTAGGAATATAATGGGTGTTTCAGCATTTAGTGCCAGTTGATTTTTTAGTGCCAGCTAAAAACGCTAGCGCACCTTAGTATAAGATATCGCAATACTCAGCACTTAACCGCCTAAGCGACACTGCATAATGATATGACTGTGCTTTATGCAGTTCAATTTGGCTGCTTAACTTCTGATTAAGTACTGACTTTGGCATCCACTTTTGGCAGACTGTTTGATGTTCAGCGACAGCATCCTTAGTGCTTTCACTTTTGATACGCTGTGTACTGAGGTAAGAAAACTCCACTATTTTTGTTTGTCCATAGTTTTTACCTTTTTTGAGAGCTTCCTGCAGTTTTATGTGTTATTTATCACTTTTTTCATATACTTATGAAAAGTATATGCTACCTAAAATACTTTAACTAGGTTTTACATTCTGACCAGTTATTCGCTGTGTCCATCTAAACACTGCCCGTGTCAGGTCTGATTTCACTGGTGCTTTTTAATAAAGATTTGAAGACCTCACTCCCATGGCTGATTGTCATTTGTTTTATCCTATACTCTTTCTTGGACTTTAAGTACTGAATATCAGCACCTCATTGCAGAAGTGCTGACTCTGCCCCTGGGCCACCCACAAAATAGCTGGCTTTCAGTTTAGTGGTTATGTTCTGTGGCATTAACTAGTTAAATGGCCCTTTTAAGAAGGTGTGCCAAAAAGTGGCCTGAGGTAATGTCAATGATAGTTAGGATAAACAGAACATCAGAAGTTAAACATACCTGGGAGGGACTTTCAACATGTGAAATAAAAACAATTTAAAAAACAAATAAATCCCCCTCCAATCTTCAAAGAAGAGAGGAGACACGTCAGGCGGTCACCAATTATGTAATAGCTGTGTGGCTTATGCTATTCTCTCAGAAAGACAAGACAGAGACCAAAAGACAGGAAAAGGGAGGTTTTATTACCCACTACAAAAGTAGCTGGTATCTGTTGCAGACATTAGCAATCTCACAAAACCTAACATCAGTAACTTTGGTAGTTATAGGAAGTCAGGCTAATTATATAAAGAACAGACATATCACGGGCTCTGAGCTTTGGCAGTTCTGCAGAGTATTATACATAGAAACTATCATATGAAGGACACAAAGCTGAGAGAATGGAGAGAGAAACAAGCAAAAGAATGAAGAAAAGAAAGAATGAAAGATTCTTAGCTGCAAAGATAAAAGCCCCCACCCATAGTCACGGGGGGAGGGGAAAGCACAAATATCCCCCCCCCCCCCAGGGAATATGCCCTACCTACCAGAAGGATATTTTCCAGTGTTCCCTAGATGTGCAGTCACTTATATACACCTTCCATCACAGAGCACCACCTCATAAAAAACCCAATGAGGAATCCCACACATACAAAGGGCTCAGCACATGCCTCTGGTCATTACCTCATGTTTTACCAATCGTTGTTCTTGTATGTCCAGCTAAAAATGGTTTGTACTAGTTTGCAGATAAAACCATTATCAGGCCTCTGGCTACAGTGAACAGGATGTGTTGAAGTTTGCAGTAACAGGCCTCAGAGCAAACACAAAGGACAAAGAAGCATAGTGCACGAGAAATGCCATAACAGCGCATGTATTAGACTTGTGCTGGACCATTTCTCCATCAGCATCTGGAAAAAAAAAAAGGGGGGGGGGTTGGGCCAGGAAATGGACGTGCAGCAAAATTAAAACCAGCACACATCTATTTATGGCCTGAGCCCTTAACACCACCCATTGACTTAGCAGTAAGGGCTCACACGTTACCCTTGCGGTAACCATCCAGCACGCGCCAACTGCTGATTACCACCAGGATCACCGCGCGGCAGAAAACAGAAAATTATTTGCAGGTTTTTGGCAAGTGCCAAACTCAGAATTACTGCCAGGCGCATGCACTAGCCAGGCAATAATGTTGATTTTACGTGCACTGCACACACTTAGGCCCTTACACGCCTTTATAAAAGGGCCCCATAAGTGCCTCTAAATATCAGCAGATAACCCCACTCAAGCAATTTAAGCATCCCAGACCATTTGAATTGCTGTGAAAATATGCAGCTCAACCCTTCCTAAAAACTAAAAGCTTGCAGTTATATAACACTAGTGTAAGTCCACATTTTGGTGCCTAATTCTAGCCATGAGCACTTACGTGACTGGCTGGAGTAATGGAGGAGTAGCCTAGTGGTTAAAGTAACTGTCTGAGAAACTGTAGAACTGGGTTTGATTCCCACTGCAGCTCTTGGTGACTCCAGGGAAATCACATAACCCTCCATTACCCCAGGTACAAAGTAGGTACCTGCATATAATATGCAAACTGATTTGATTGTAACCACAGAAAGGCAGTATAAAGTCCCAACCCCTTTCTCCCAAATACCAACAGTTAGATCTTAACATCAGGATTACAAACCCCTGATTCATACCTCATTATATGCTAGCAAAATAACCATGTCTTTTTAGTTTGGCAGAACTGCAAAGAATCAGTACAGCCACAAAATTTGATTAGAGTTTATTCCACCATATTGGTGCTGCAGTCTTAAGCATATAAGTATTATGTGCCATACTGGGACAGACTAAAGGTCCATCAAGCCCAGCATCCTGTTTTCAACAGTGGCCAATCCAGGTTACAAGTACCTGGCATGACTCCAAAACAGTACAATACATTTTATGCTGCTTATCCTAGAAATGAGCAGTGGATTTTCCCCAAGTCAATCTTAATAGTGGCTTATGAACTTTTCTTTTAGGGAGATATCTAAACCTTTTTTAAACCTCGCTAAGCTAACTACTTTTACCACATTATCTGGCAACAAATTCCAGAGTTTAATTACATATTGAGTGAAGAAATATTTCCTCTGGTTTATTTTAATTACTATTTTGTAGCTTCATTGCGTGCCCCCCCAGTCCTAGTATTTTTGGAACGAGTAAACAAGCAATTCAAGCCTACCCTTTCAACTTCACTTATTATTTTATAGACCTCTGTCATATCTCCTCTCAGCCGTCTTTTCTCCAAGCTGAAGAGCCCTAGCTGCATTAGCCTTTTCTCATAGGGAAGTAGTCCCATCCACTTTATCATTTTCTTTACCTTTCTCTGCACCTATTCTAATTCCACTATATCATTTTTGAATTGCGATGACCAGAATTGCACACAGTATTCAAGGTGTAGTCGCACCATGGAGTGATACAAAGGCATTATAACAAACTCATTTTTGTTTTCCATTTCTTTCCTAATAATACCTAGCATTCTATTTGCTTTCTTATCCGCCGCTGAACACTGAGCAAAGGGTTTTCAACTTATCATCAACAATGATGCCTAGGTCCCTTTCCTGGTCAGTGACTTTTAACATGGAACCTTGCATCACATAGCTATAGTTCAGGTTCCTCTTTCCCACATGCATCACTTTGCATTTGCTCATATTAAATGTCATCTGCCATTCGGATGCCCAGTCTTTGAGTCTCGTAAGGTCCTTTTGTAATTTTCCACAGTACTCTTGTGATTTAACAACTTTGAATAACTTTGTGTCATCAGCAAATTTAATGACCTCACTAGTTATTCCCCTATCTAGATCATTTATAAATATGTTAAAAAGCAGCAGTCCCAGCACAGAGCCCTGCAAAATTCCACTGTCTACCCTTCTCCATTAAGAATATTGACCATTTAGCTCGGCTCTCTGTTTTCTATCTTTAACCAGTTTTTAATGCACAATAGAACACTACCTCCTATCCTATAACTTTTCAGTTTCCTCTGGAGTCTTTCATGAGGTAGTTTGTCAAATGCCTTTTGAAAATCCAGATACATAGTATCAACCAGCTCACCTTTATCCACATGTTTGTTCACCCCTTCCAAGAAATGTAGTAGATTGGTGAAACAAGATTTCCTTTCACTAAATCCATGTTGACTTTGTCTCATTAATCCATGCTTTTGAATATGCTCTGTAATTTTGTTCTTTATACCTGTAATAGAGTCTACCATTTTGCCCGGCACCAATGTCAGGCTCACCAGCCTATAATTTCCTGGATCACCTCTGGAACCTTTTTTAAAAATCAGCGTTATTCTAAAGTAGAACACCTGACCTCTCAAAGGCCCCTTTTACAAAGGCATGGTAGGGCAACTGCATGGCTAGCACGTGCCAAATCAGCCCTACCGCCAGGGTAGCACAGAAGCTTGGCTGTAGTTCTGAAGTTGATAAGTGCAGTTTCTCACAGTAGAAAATAATTTTCTATTTTCTACCATGGGGGTATTCCTGGCAGTAATTGGCAGCGTGGCCACATTGCCGCACACTGCCCAATTATATTGGGTTTAGCGAGTGAGCCCTTACTGTCTACTGAAAAGGTGGCAATAAGGGCTCAGGAACTAAATAAGCCATGCACTACTTTTAATATTAGCACACAGCCATTTACTGCCCCATTTTATAAAAGGCCTTTTTCACACCGCGGTGAAAAGTGGCCCAGCGTGTGCCAATTTCACATGTCACAACTAGCGCAGGTCACTTTTTACCATGGCTTAGTAGAAATTGTAGAAATACTGGCAGTACACTGCATATGCTCCTAGGCACCGATTATCAGTGTTAAGACTCTCATAGACTTATTACTGTAAAGTCGTGATATCTTAGAGTATAACCTTGGCACACCAATCACACCTGAAGTCTATATTATTTTTCTGAAGTCTCTTTTATTTGAATAAATCACAGATAATTTACTCACAGACAGATGTTCAAAAGTGCTGCTCCAGGGCAGTGACTCCGTAATCTGAGAGCTGTTGGAGGTGGAGATCTGAGGAGAGGTAGGTTTATTGCAGGTGAGAAATAGTTAAGCAGATAGAAGTGGTTCAAAGCTGGGTGACTGGAATGTGCGATATCTTATTAGGGAGGAGATATTTTCAAGGTAAAAAACCAAGTTCGTTGCAGCGAGTTTCAGCAGGACAGAACTGTCTGGGGCAAGATGGTGCATCCCCCATGTCTCTAGCAAGATGGTGAATGCCTCATGGCTGAAGGGACAAAGAGGTGTAGAGCCTCACACAGGCTCAGGGAGGAACAGATAGAGACCAATGGGGACAGAGCCTGCCATCGGGTAGCAAGGGGTGGTCCTAGTGGACAGCTCTCGATTGGAGGGAAAGGTCATACCTGGCTGACCTCTCAGGACAGAGATAGTAAGACTGAAGAGGAAATGATAGCAGTAGACACAGGAGCCAGGCTTGGCTGAGAGAGAAAAGAGGTCTGGGCAGCCTCACAACCAGTGGTAACCGTTCTTATTCATACAGACAAGTGTGGTTGCATTGCCTGTGAACTACATTACACACAATGCCTTGCTCACATATCTTTGCAGAGGAAACTACAACAGTGAAGGTCCTTAGAAATGAGAATAACAGTAAAAGCATTACACACATTTTAGAATCACATTATAAACTAGTGCAAGGCTGTCAGAGGACAGAACAATCAAAAGCGAGCAAAGGCGCTAGAGGCTATTAGCGCTGTACTAGCACCTGTGTTTGCTCCCACCCCATGATCAGAGCTGGCGAACCAGGGGTGTAGCTACGGGTGGGCCTGGGTGGGCCCAGGCCCGCCCAATCTCAGCTCAGGCCCACCCAGACAGCCAGCAGCTGTCTGGTCGTCCTCTGCCTAATTTTGTTTTTAGTGCAGCCACTAATGTCAGACGCTGGCGCCGCTACTCCGTCGCTCACTTCCTGAGTCCCCATTCAGTTCTGAAGTTTCTGGACTCTGCTGCTTTGCTCCTCCCCCTCATGCGCGACGGCACCGCAGTGCTGCATGGGAGGGGAAACTGTGCCGGCTACCGTCGCGGTTCCTCCACTCTGCCCTGCTTCTACAACCAAATCCCTTTTCCTCACTCACCTGTACCAGTCGAAGCCCTTCTCATAGTTCCAATCAAAGAAATGCGGCTCTGCGCCCACCGCTCTGATGTCCGGATGCATCCAGAGAAACTCCAGCAGCGCCGGGGTGCCCCTTTTCTTCACCCCGATGATGATGGCTTGAGGCAGCTTCTTACTGCCCTCTCCCAGCAGGGTCAGCATACTGACTTGCTCTCTGCCAGCCCCCTAGCCACCAGGTGCCATGCTGCGCCCGATCCCTGGCTGCCCCCGCTGCAGCAGCCGCTTCCTCTTCACTGACTGCCCCTGGCCGAGCTCTGACACCAGGGATCCCCCTTCCTCCTCCTCGGATCCCCCGATGATAGGGCTGGGCATGGTGTGGCAGCGATCGGCCAGGCAGTAGAAGACATACAGTGACATCAGCACGAACTTCTTAAAAATGCTCCGGCCCCCGGGACAGAGGCTCCGAAATGGTCGCACTCAATGCCATAGTAGCCCGAGGCATGGGAAGTTCGCCTAGCAGGCGATGCAAAATGCCATAGCATAGAGGGGAACTTGCTCCTGATGTGCCCCTGCCTAAACTCCCATCCAGGTCACACCATGGCTTCCCTGGGACCTGGGAAAGTTCAGCTGGGAAAATACTTAGCATAGGAAAGGTCAGGGGGGGGGGGGTTGCACGTAACAGTGTGTGTGTTTTGGGGGGAAGGGGGGCACTAGGAAACAAGACTATGTGTCACCGATTGCATTACAAGAAAGATGCTCCCAAATATCGTTTGCAAAAATCGTTTGCCACAATCTGAATGAAGATCAGCCTTTTTGTTGATTCCTCCCAGGCCTCAGCACTCCCCCGTGGCCCCACAACACCACACATGGAGCAGAGCACAATGATTGCGCTCTGAGTCTGCCACCACCAACAAAGCCCAGCTGCCCAGGCCAGGTAAAATAAATATTTTTTTAAAAATTTTAACATTGTGTACAGTGTAATGATGGGTGGGGGTGTGCTCTTCACTGCCTAGGTAAAAAAAAAAAAAGGCATATTTAATAATTAAATATACTTTTTTTCACTAGGCAGTGAAGAGCCCACCCCCACCCAGAAGCCCACCAAAAATAAATTTGTTATAATGCTCAGGTTACAATCTAAAAAAGGTTGTATATTTTTCATGTTGATGGGTTTTTGGGGGATGTTCTCTGCAGTGCCCGGTTTACAAATTTTTTACAAAATGTTTTAAATTTAATATAGGCAGGTTTCTGGGTGGAAGTGGGCTCTGCAGTGCCCAGGACATAAAAAAAAGGTCTTATATTTAATGCTGGTGTCCTTCATGGTTGGGAGAAGAGATCTCAGACCGTGGGAGGAGGGGTAGGGGGCAGGACCAGGGGCGTATCTGCGTGGGGCCACAGGGGCCTGGGCCCCCGCAGATTTTGCCCTGGCCCCCCTCCCCGCCGTCAACCCTCCCCCGCTGCTTACTTTTGCTGGCGGGGGGCCCCAACCCCCGCCAGCCGAGGTCCGAAGTAACGCTGCAGTGCTGATTGGTTGAATCAGACGCCGAACTGGATTCAACCAATCAGCACTGCAGCGTTACTTCCTTGAAGCACATGGCCACGGAGGAAGACGAAATATGGAGATTGCGGGTCGGGGCCCCCCGCCAGCAAAAGTAAGCAACGGGGGAGGGTTGACGGCGGGGAGGGGGTGGAGAGAGGCGGCGGCGGTGGGTGGGGGAGGGAGGCAAAAATGTGCCCCCCCCCTCTCTGGCTCTGGCCCCCCCTACTGCCGGATTCCAGATACGCCCCTGGGCAGGACAAGGCTGATGCTAGGCTAAAGGGTGGGGTGGGGGGGTTATGGTAGGGCTTATCTATGGGATGAATGATTGGGAAGGGAAGGGCTGATACAGTGCTACGGGGAAAAATGGGGAAGAGGGTAAGGTAGAGAAAGGAAAGGTTGATGCTCGGCTATGGAGATGGATGGTGGGGTAGGGAAGGGAAAAGCCGATGCCAGGCTGAAGGGCAGGGATGGACAGATGCCAGTCTACAGGACAATTGCTAATGTATGGTCCTCTATTCTGTAATTGATGAGAGTTGGTATGTGCTCTGCATGTGACCAAGGTGAGAGATTTTGCAGGCATGTAGTTTGTGTTGGGTTGTATGAGTCTGACTTGTCTGACTTTTCCAATGGGAAGTGTATTGCTGTTATGTATATGCACTGCTGCATTTATAAAAGTACTGTTATTGGTATTCGTGTTCAGAATTGGTGTTGAGATTTGCAACATAGGCTCTAAGAAGTTTCTTTGCAGGATTTAGTGTTACTTCACAAAGTACCTGACAGTTAAGGGATTTTGTATTGCTATTATTGAGGTGCTACCAGAATTTGAATACATCTTTCCTGTGTATTTACAGTATATTGCAAGATCCTGTCGTGTGTTGAGAGGTTTGCCACTGTAGTAGACTTATGTCTGGTCAATTTTAAGATATGGGAAAATGTAATTATATTTTAAAATATTGTTTTTTCTGTTATGTATGTGGTTTACGCTGATGCAGCTGTTAGGCAGACTACTTAGAAATCCATCATCAAGTGCATTCTAAGGCCTTATTTTGTAGTATCCCAAGAAACACTACTCATACATAGTGCCCACCCATATTAACTCTGGGCCCACCCAAAATGTCAAGTCTGGCTACGCCACTGTGGCGAACGCATGAAACAATGAACAGTTCTGACCACAAGTAGCATGCAAATGCATGCAAAACAGGGAATTACTTATTCCTCCACAATGCTCAGTGGGCAACACACCAAACATTGGTGCTGCTCCTGCAGCAAACCTTGCGCCAGCTCAGAGCTGGCATTAGCATTTGTGGAGCATTAGGGAGGAATGGAGAGCCCTTTCCAGCATGCATTTTCATGCTTACTGACCCCCCCCCCCCCCAACCAGACACCGGGGCTGAAGGTCCAGTGGATGTCCAGTGTCCTTCTCCTCCCCCCCCCCCCTGACACAAAGGCACAAGTGTGCTGGAGCTTCAGTGGACTTCTAGCTCCCCCCTAACTCCTCCAACACCAAAAACCTGTGCCTGATGGCCCAATGAGCAACTCTACCCCCTTATATGGCACTGAAGCCCCACTCAGTGCAGACCAGGATGCACCGGGCAGGGCGTTGTTGCCACCATTTTGAAGACGGCACCCCAGGAGTCCTTCCTCCCTTCTAAAGGGGAGAGGTTTTGTGGGCATTAGGCTATCAAAATGTGGGTGAGGAGTAGGGTTGCCCTCTGGGCTATCAGGAACCGTTTGTGGTGTCAGTGAGGTTGGGGGGGGTTAGGGGTCCACCAGACCTGAGCCCTTTTGTGCCCTTGTGGGTGTCAGGGAGGGAGAAGGACACATGAGCTCATTTTCGAAAGAGAAGGACGCCCATCTTTCAACATAAATCGGAAGATGGGCATCCTTCTCACAGGGTCATCCAAATCGGTATAATCGAAAGCCGATTTTGGACGTCCTCAACTGCTTTCTATCGCAGGGATGGCCAAAGTTCAAGGGGGCATATCAGAGGCATAGCGAAGGTGGGACTTGGGCGTGCCTAACACTAGGATGTCCTCGACCCATAATCGAAAGAAACAAGGACGTCCCTGACGAACACTTGGACGACTTTACCTGGTCATGTTTTTCTTATGACCAAGGCACAAAAAGGTGCCCCAAATAACCAGATGACCACCGGAGAGAATCGGAGATGACCTCCCCTTACTTCCCCAGTGGTCACTAACCCCCTCCCACCCTCAAAAAACATCTTTCAAAATATGTCATGCCAGCCTCAGATGTCATACTCAGGTCCTTGACAGCAGTATGCAGGTCCCTGGGGCAGTTTTAGTGGGTGCAGTGCACTTCAGGCAGGTGGACCCAGGCCCACCCCCCCTACCTGTTACGTTTGTGGAGGAAGCATCGAACCCTCCAAAACCCACCACAAACCCACTGTATCCACATCTAGGTGTGCCCCTTCACCTGTAAGGGCTATGGTAGTGGTGTACAATTGTGGGTGGTGGGTTTTTTCCGGGGGGGTTTGTGGGGTTCAACACACAAGCTAAGGGAGCTATGTTCCTGGGAGCAATTTATGAAGTCTACTGCAGTGACTCCTAGGGTGCCCGCTTGGTGTCCTGGCATGTCAGGGGGACCAGTGCACTACAAATGCTGGCTCCTCTCATGACCAAATGGCTTGCATTTGGTAGTTTCTGAGATAGACATCCTTGGTTCCGATAATCGCCGAAAATCAGAAACGACCAAGTATCAGGATTTGGGCGTCCCTGACCGTGTTATCAAAACAAAAGATGGACGTCCATCTTGTTTTGAAAATACGGGTTTTCCCAGCCCTGGATGGGGACGTTTTGCGAGGGCGTACTCATCAAAACTTGGATGTCCCTTTCGAAAATGCCCCTCCACGTCACCAGGGAAACTTGTCCGTGGGGTAAGGGGGCTACCTCCTGTTTGACAGATCAGTGCTTTTTCTTTGACAGTTCAGACCTGTCAAATAATTTCTACTGAAGAATTGTGCCCAGGCACAATCCTTCTGCAGAAGTACCCCCATGATCAAAACTAATAGTGCACATAAATTTGCATGCTATTAGTTTTGATCATCGGGGCTTTAATTCCCAGTGCTGTTCCAATGCTAATTTGCCCCCTAGCGCTTATTAGCTACTTCTCTTCTCTTATGTGTATTCCTGGAGGTGGAAGAAAAGCAGCTGCTCACTGCCTGCTTTTACTGATGCTACCATAGATTTCATGAGTTAGGGGAAGGAAAGGGTGGAAGATATGGTTGTCTAGCTAGAACCCCTATCTGCTTCCTGTTCTCTGAATGGGGTGAGAAATGTGTCAGTCCTTCACTTTCTGTCACATTCTAAGTATGTACATGATCTTTTTATTCCTCTAAAGAAAAAAGACATAAGCTAGGAAAGCAGGATTTATTAGAATCTGTAGACCGGCATGAACTGTGGGATTAAAGTGTTATATCTTTCATTGAATGAGAGCATAGGTAATATAAAACTGGTACTAATTCAGTTTATTAGTTCCATTTTTTCATTCAGCAGGTTATCTTGATGTTTTACTTCTGTTTGTATTAATCTTTGACTCCTGGTTATGTCTGCCTTCAGAAACTGTCCTTAGAATTTTTGCTTCCAAGAAAATATGCAAAAGAATCTCAGTTTATGACCTTTTATTGAATCCATAAACCTATATATTTGAATCATACTATGACAAGCTCTGCCTAAAGCCTTGACAAGCCTGTATGAAGAAATTATAGGTGTAGATCAATTTTTGAATTAGCATGTTCATACATAAGGAGTACCTTTGAAACATCTTGCCAAAGGCCATTTTATCTTGCAGTTGCTATAGGAAAACAAACAAAACAAACAAAAAAAAACATGGTTACTCAAAAGAAAACCTGATCTTGGTTCTACAATAATCAGATTCACAACCTTGTTCTAATGCAATTTGTCTAGATCCATTTTAGAGAAAGACAACCATTTATGATTCCTGACCACATGTAGGGATAAATATTGCTGTTTAGAAGTCCCTTGAGTACTTTATATACTATATTTCACCAGTTCATAAAAAACAAATTAAATTTCTGGGAAGAAGAGATTATAGATGCAATGTATATTCTAATATAAAAAAAGTAAGCCAAATGTCTTGGGGTCATATTATGTTCCATGGGCAATATACACATTTCCTATCTCACTAACCTGGATTAGAATAGTGATGCTGTAGTTAACATTTTAAACACTGATCATCCTCTTTTTTTGTGCTTAACTCTGAAAGAATGATGTCTGGTTAGATTGGTTATGTATTACTGTATTTTAAAATAAGTACAGTATAGGGCATGAGAAAATAAGGTGGATTTGTTTTGTATAATTTTTCAAAGGAAAAGGTAGAGCAGGTAAGTACATGCATGGAAGGCCTGGACAGTACTTATTATTGTACATACAGCAAACTGAAAGCTTTATTGTACAATTGTTTTGTGCAAAATTTTAAAATATTGTAACTTACAGCAGCTACAACCCCCCCCCCCCCCCCACACACACACACACACAAACATGAAACAACTTGTCTCTCAGGACTTTGTGTATTCTTTGATATTCAGGGAGACGTTATCAGGGTGCAGTAAAAGATTCCTTTTACCGGCACCTGATGTCCTGTGGGATTCAGCAACCTGCAATATCTGAATCCTGCAGGGTAATGAATCCCGTTTTAAAGGAATATCATTACTTGTGGGCCACCTCACAAGTGGCATTATTGCAACAGCCCTGGAACATCAGACCACAAAATTGTGTCCTGATGCTTCCAGGTTGACAGAGCAGGGTCCCCCCCCCCCCCCCCCACACACACACACTGAACACCACCCCCAGGATCAAGCCCCACCTACTCCTCACCCCCAACCCCCCTCTCCTCTCACTCCTAGTTCTAAGGTAGCCATTGCCCCCTCAAAAGGCTACCTTTAGAACACCGGTAGTTCCCAGTTGCTCCTGCCTAGTCCAGCAGGACTTTCTCACTCACTAAGGCCAATTTTATCATGTCCTTAAAACCCCCAATTTTTTTTTTTTTTGATTAATGACCATTCACTTCTGCTGCCATTAGTGCGCAGCCATTTTTAAAAATTACCACTGGAGAATTTACCACCTCCTATTTTATAGGTGGTGAGGATTCCTGCGTTATTTGTGCGCTAACCAGTTAGTACACGGTAATGTAGATGCGCTAACTGGTTAGCACAGGAATACCCACTCTCTGCCCTTGACACAATACCTTAAAACAAATTAGTGCACGGTTAGCTCATGTACATTCTAAAATTAATGTATGATATGGTAGCTCATCCTATAGTAGTCTATATTTTGCTATATTAGGCACGTTAGCCCTTAATGCAGCTTTGTAAAAAGGGCTCTATGTCATTTATAGGGATTTTTGTTTGTTTGTATATATTTTCATTTTGTTTGTTTCTTTTTTTTTTCCATAAATTTCTGTTAATTAAGAAGTAATGGCAGCTAATGCCCAAATTTAAAACAACAGCAACAACATTTGTGGCAACCACCCTAACCCCCTGATTATAGTCCAGATCCCTCCCCCCCCCCCCCCCCCCAAGATCATTATCTGACCCACTCCAGCCTTTATCTGGTCCCTTCTGGCAACAGCATTAGTCAATGTATCATCCCTCCCCCATTGAATATGCAGCCAATCCCACCCAATTATTTACCAGGGGAACTGGTGATATAGTGTTGGTGCAAAAGTGGAGCTGGGAATTTGGTAGCTCTGTTAATGCTTCTTGGGTACCATCAAACTTTACAGAGAAAGACTCAAAGGATTTCTATAAGGTTATTAGAGGTTTGCAGATACCGAAGCTAACTGTAGATTTTGTTTTCTTAGATGTGGTTTCACAGAATTTCTCAACTGGATTACTAATTGGCCAATAGACAGGGACTCCCAAAGCTTGAATACTAGACAAGAGCAAGACAAGAATTAGGATTAATGCCACTGTGTCTCCAAGAAATGCATCCAACACAAACGGGCAATAAAGGATTACTGAAAGCAAAGAAAATGACAAGAAGCTGAAATCCTGAGGCACCAGGAAGCAAGACAAAAACAGGAACCAAATATATTAATGGACCAGACAAACAAGACTGAAGCAGCAGAGAGCAGGCCTAGTGTTGGGGCAAAAATGCTCACACCTGTGCTGATCTGGTCCATGGTGAGTCAATCAGGAAACATGAACTAAGATATCCAGAAATACAAAACACTAGGAGAGGGCTGGGTAGAGTCAGACTCCCAACAGGCAGCATAGGTGCTCCTGGAAGACAGGTCTTTCCACCCTAGGGATGCTAGTTTGAAGTTTGCTTATGCCTAATATCTATGGACACTGTTGGGGGAAAAATAACTCTTGAAATTTTGAGGTTTCCCCTGTCATTTCAAACAAATACATATCCCAAGTACAGATTGCTGATTGCCACCAGCTCTACAGATAGCAGCAAAATTTAGCCACTACTCACACATTGCACTCCACTATAATACTCCACCAAAATGTAAATTGTAAACCACTTTGAACCAAAATTTGTTTTTGGATAATAGTGGGATACAAGAATGCATAAATAAAATAACAATAAATAAATAAAAACTGATCTAAATAAACCACATTGATACATGGATAGCAGCTGAATATTTCATCTATCCATAGAGGTAGGTGGAATGCTCTCACTCTGCTCTTTCTCCACCCCTGCATTATCCTGAGAGTTCCACTAAAAATTCACAGATATGGGACTAATCCATTTACCCCCGAGATTCCATATAGTGCGACTAAGTTGTGCACGCAAATCTGTTGTATTCTAGATTTGAGCATGCAACTTAATTGATTATTGACACTAATTGGCATTAATTAGAATTTACGTGCATAACTGTCTAAGCATGTTCTGTAAAGTGATATATGTGAATTCTAAGCCATCTAGTGGAAAAAGGAGTGTGGCCATGGGCATGGAATGGGCAAGTCATGGGCATTTCTAAAAACTATGTGCATTGTTATACTACTACTACTTATAATTTCTAAAGCGCTATTAGACGTACGCTGCGCTGTACACTTGAACATGAAGAGACAGTTCCTGCTCGACAGAGCTTACAATCTAATACTGCACCTAATTTAGGTGTAGGCATTTATAACCAGGTTTTACTTGTTGTAAATGCCAGCAATTAAATTTAGTTGTGCAGATGGGCACAAAGTATTCTTTAAACCATGCCTAGATTTAGGTGCAGTGTATAGAATATACCTAGGTGTATTTTTTTCTGCACCGATTTTGTATGCATGATATATAGAATCTTGCCCTAACCCCCAGATTCTATATAGTATGACTAAGGTTGTGCAACAAATCTGGTTATATTCTGGATTTCTGCATGCAGCCTAATCGATTAACAAGACAGTCGGCACAAATAATTACTAAATAACAAGCAATTATTGACAATAATTTGCATTAATTAGAATTTATACACACAACTGTCCCAGTATTCTGTAAAATAATGAACGTATATTCTAAGGTGCCTACTGGAAAAAGGGGTATGGCCATGGGTGTGGAATGGGTGGGTCATGGGCATTTCTAAAAACAATACACGTTCTTATAGAATACATCTGGTCCGCGCCTAATTTAGGCATAGGCATTTACACCAGGTATTACTTGGCATAACTGCCCATGACTAAATTTAATCACACAGATGGACGCTAAGCGCATTCTGAGGGACATTTTTGACAGGGATGTCCAAGTTTTGATTTAGACATCCTCACAAAACTTCTTGATCCAGAGGCGGGGAAACCCGTATTTTCGAAACAAGATGGACGTCCATCTTTCATTTAGAAAATACTGTCAGGGACGTCCAAATCCTTAAATTTGGTCATCCCTAGATTTGGTAGTCCCTAGACATGGACGTGTCTGATTTTCTTTTTTTTTTTTTTTAATTTATTTGTAATTTTAATGAATTTTACAAGAAACACTTGTACAGAAAAGGAGTATTACCATACCATACAAGAAAATATTTTATAAAGAAAATCTATTAAATGATAATTACTGCTAAAGTCCACAATTATAGGCAAGGCACAATTCAAAAATTGGTTAACATAGGAAAAAATGAGTAGAACATGTTCCCACTTATCCTATCACGGAGTAGATACTAATGGAGGAAGCACAAGAGAGTTTACGGCTGATTCTTGTCTGGAGTCCAGGAATTTTGCTAACTGATCACTCTCAAAGAAAACATATTTAATTGATTGAAATTTAACAACACATTTGCAAGGAAAATTAAGCCAGAAAATTCCCCCCTGTGACAATACACGATCACGAAGTTTCAAAAAAGACTGACGTCTTTTCTGAGTTTGTCTAGCAATATCAGGAAATACTTTGACTTTGCAATTCAGAAAGACTTCATGTCTATGTTTAAAGAAAGTTTTCAAGATCCAGTCCCGATCCGGCTGTAGAACAAAGTCTATAATTAATGTAGCAGGTTGTACTCCACATAGTTCATCTTCAATTGTTTGTGATAAATTCAAATTTAGCTCCTCAAATGGGATTTCCATAGATGGTATTATGTGCTCACTTGGTTTCTTAACATAGGGAGCCAAATAATAAATCCTTGCTACAGGTGGAAACAATTGTTCAGTAATTTTTAATACTTCAGAAAGATATCTTTTGAATGTTATTAAAGGAGCCACTGCTGGAACTTTAGGAAAATTTATAAATCTCAATGTTTTCATCCTTTGTAAATTTTCTAAAGTTTCTATTTTCCTCTGTAAGTATACATTTTCTTTTATTAAAGTTATTTGACTCTCTTTAATTTGATTTGTTTCAAGTATAATTGTTTGTTCAAAAGTTTTAGATTGTTCCAACTGTTTTTCCAAGTCTGCTATTTTAGCTTGATTTAATTGAGTAACTTTAACTATTGGAGATAGTTTCTGGGTTAAAGAATCTTCTAAACATTCCAAAGCATCCCAAATTTTTTCTAGGGTTATTTTCTCCGTTTTTTTAGGAAATAATTTCAATGTTACCTCTTCCTGAGCTCCTTTCTCAGAGCCAGTCTTGCTCTCCTGTGATTCAACTCCTACTCCTTCGGTATTCTCAGCAGTAACCACCAGCACTGCTGCACTCGGCGTTCTGCTAGCAGAGTCTGCCCCTGCTCCCAGATCAGACATCTCCTCATCGGGTCTAGTCAATCCAGGGCTCTGGTCTGCCAGCATTGCCGGCATCGAAGGAGGACTCCGTTCCTCTGGGCTCAGAGTGGTCTCTCCCTCAGGCAGGTAGGTCGGTTCTCCTCTCATCGATCCCTCCTGCAGCAAGGGTTGTTGCCCAGTCAATTCTACTCTGGGAACAGTGAAACAGTCCATCGGTTCCAATTCCTGTCTTGCAGAGGGAGCAGGGTAGGCCCTCTGTTTGCCCCGTCTCTTGGGCATGGAAATGTATTTTTTAAGGAAAAAAAAACAGCAAGAGGGAGTTGAGTGAGGAGCTGTTTCACACACGTCCTATTCAGACGCCATCTTGCCGGACGTGTCTGATTTTCGTCGATTTTCGAAACCAAGGACGTCCATCTCAGAAATTACCAAATGCAAGCCATTTGGTCATGGGAGGAGCTAGTAGTTGTAGTGCACTGATCCTCCTGACATGCCAGGACACCAATCGGGCACCCTAGGGGGGCATTGTAGTAGTCTTCATAAATTGCTCCCAGGAACATAGCTCCCTTACCTTGTGTGATGAGCCACTCAAAACCCCCCAAAACCCACTACCCCCAACTGTACACCACTACCATAGCCCTTATGGGTGAAGGGGGCACCTAGATGTGGGTACAGTGGGTTTGTGGTGGGTTTTGGAGGGCTCGCTGTTTCCTCCACAAACGTAACAGGTAGGAGGGGATGGAGCTGGGTCCACCTGTCTGAAGTGCACTTCACCCACTAAAACTGCTCCAGGGACCTGCATACTGATGTCACAGACCTGCGTATGACATCTGAGGCTGGCATAGTGGCTGGCACAAAATATTTTGAAAGATGTTTTTTGAGGGTGGGAGGGGTTAGTGACCACTGGGGGAGTAACGGGAGGTCATCCCTGATTCTCTGGTGGTCATCTGGTCATTTTGGCCACCTTTTTGTGCGTTAGTCATAAGAAAAACAGGTCCGGGTGAAAATATCCAAGTGCTCGTCAGAAATGTCCTTCTTTTTTTCCATTATGGGTCAAGGACATCCAAGTGTTAGGCACACCAAAGTCCCGCCTTCACTACGCCTCCAACACGCCCCCTTGAACTTTGGCCATCCCTGCGACGGAGTGAAGTTGGGGACGTCCAAAATCGGCTTTCGATTATACTGATTTGGACGTTTCTGTGAGAACAACCATCTTCCGATTTGCGTCGAAAGATGGGCATCCTTCTCTTTCGAAAATAAGCCCATCTATAAACTGTACCTAGATTTAGGCAGAGTTTATACAATACACCTAGGCATATTTTTTCAGCACCAATTTTTTAGGTATGATATATAGAATCTAGTCCATATGGTACCCATTATATAGATAAATGCTTTCCTATTCTATTCAAATATTTTAACCCAACTAGTTCAGAGTTGGGTTCAACAAAATCTTTTGAGAATTACAAGATTACAAATACAAATGAAAAGATATACAATTATACATTAAAATACTTCTGAAAGTGATCAATTTTCAAGTGCATTATGAAAATAATGTAGGACAACCGCATCCTGATATCTAGAAGTAACTCATTGCAGATTTTGCTTTATTTATATATAAATAAATTATTTAGCATTTTCTTGTAGTGAACTGACTTAGCTGAGGAAAAGCTCAGTATCAAAGTAGCTTGAAAATGAGGCAAACATCTGACTATGATCGCACAAATAAGAAATACTCAACATAAACCATTTAAGATCTTATAGACTAAATATGCAATTTTATCCTCTGCATGGGCTTGAATAAGCAACCAATGTAAACTAGTTAGTAGGGGTGTACCCTTGTCAAACTTACTGCACCCAAAGATTAATTTGGCAGTAGCATTCTGCAGCAACTGTAGTTTAGAAAATAGTTTGGCTGTAATACCTAAATATAGTGAATTATAATAATCAAATTGTGATAAGATCAATGCTTGGATCAATTGTCTAAAGTGATCTGGAAAATAAGATGACCTAATTGATCAAATTTATCTTAATCTGAAAAAAACTTTCTTCACTAAGGTATTTGTCTGGATTTCCAAGGATAAACTTGAATCAAGAATGATTCCTAAAATCTTGAAAGGTATCTTCACCTTAAGTAAATTACCTAAATTCAATATAATGTCTAAAGGAATAAAGAATTGTGGATTACTAAACAATACCACTTTGTAATACCACTTTGGTTTTTAACTTGTTAAACTTTAAAAGGTGTTGTAGAATCCATTAGTAATAGTATACCTCACTGGCTTTTATCAAAGCAAATTTGCATATTTTTGACAGGTAGCCATGCTTGTGTCAGCAAATCAGAAGTGAGGAAACACCCAAGCCATACCCATTCTCCACCCAAGCCCTGCCCACCATACCCCACCCCTTTGATGATATCACTGGATATGATAGTATAGCCCTGCCCCTTTGCTAGCCCAACCTTACTTGAATAGACCTGCCACAAACCCCACCCGCTTTGCACAACCCCACCCCAACCCCCACTCCTTTCAGTGAGGTCACAGAAAGTAATGTCATAACCACTCCCCCTTTCCCAATGCTGGTGAGCACTGGACATACTACATCACTTCCTGTTTCACACTATTCGCTGCAATCTTGGATGGGTTCATGTGATAGGGAGAGATGTCAAACGCCTTCAACACTGACCTCTACAACCTTGGAGGAATGTGTACAGCTTAACCTTTTTTTTTCTCACAGGAAAGAAAATAAGCATTTCTTGTTTATATTTTAGCCTTCATACTAACTGTATGAACAGCTCTAACAATTATAAACCCTAAAGCGTGTATGTTTTAAACTGGATTGAGTTAGATCTATCTACTTTAAAGAATGACAGTCTCTTTGCTGAATTACAGCTATTTGAAATCATGCAGCACCCTCCCTTTCCCAATTCCCCTACTACCACCCTGTCTTAACAGGCACATGGTGTTTCACAGCTACCCTCTCTCAGGAGAGATTTGACTGGTGCAGGAAAAAAACAAAATTACATTTTAGGCTTTAAAACAAAACTAATGGTTTTACAATTGATCCCCCCTCTCCTCTTACCTCTCAGTTTTCAACACAGAGATTAGCAAACACACTGTTTTAAACCTGTCTGTGTGAGGTCAGCCATCCTCTCTCTCTCTCTCTCTCTCTCTCTCTCCCTCCCTTTTCTGCAGATAGGAATTAAAGAAGAAACTGCTGTTTGTAAAGATCAGAGCCTCCCAGAGTGCATAGCCACCCCTCTCTAATCCCCCTCTCAGTGAACCCATTCAGAGGAAGCAGACCTACATACACCATTTTTTTTAGATCAATATGGCATAAGTCATGCAAAACACAGGAGTTTCTTTAGCCAAGAAGACTACCCCTACAGCCCCTCCTTCACCATCTCTGGTAAGCAAGGTCTTGTAAATGAAATGTATAGCAGCTTAAAGGGGTTTTTGTTTTAATGGAAAAAGTTACAGATAAGCAACCTTTTTCTTTTTTAAATGAAAACAGTTCCAGAGCAATGCTTTTTACAGGAATTGCTTTGCTCTAACAGTGTTAACCTAAGAGGAATGCAAAAGAGCAAGCATTAATTTTTCCTCCCCAGGAGTATTAGGCCACTTGATCATCTAGTAGTAGCACCATGCTGGGGGTGGGGGTGGGGATAGTACAAAGATGCTAGTTTCAGAACTCCAGGAAGAATTTCATACAGCCATAGATGCACAACCAGCTTTTCATTTGGGCACAAGCGATTCCTTTAGCAAAGATTACCCCCTGCATCAACCTTCCCTCTCTACCCTGACAGTTCCTTTAGTAAAGAAAACAACCTTCCTGCAGACTCCTCCCTCTCCAGCCCCTGTCATTAGAAAGGAAAAGCTGGTAAAGCCCAAAGCTAATGTACATAGAGAGATGCCATGTCCAGCTATCCTTACACCTTCTTCTTACTCCCTTACATTATAATGCAGTGCTAGTGTTGAAACATGCACCACCCTATGAAGTCATGTTAAAAAAAATCCTAAGCAGAATTTACTTTGATCTAGCGGCCTTCAAGAGTTTACATTTTTGCTATGGCTACAGACCAGTTTGATGCATGCATGTGCTATCCCTCTTCATGCATCATAGCAGGACCCTCCAACAGTGGTTAAAGTTTCTTTGTTAAAAAATTGTTAGAACATGCTAATCTTATATTCAGCATGAAACCCGATCATATCAGGGGCAGGGTGGGGTGGAGCATGGGTAAGGCTTGGAAGAGAATGAGCACTGTGTAAGGATTGAAAATTGAACTGAGTCAGATACAAACAATCAAATAGGTCTATATAATCAGTAAATTGAAGAATAGATAATATTTCTAGCAATTTAGCCATCCAGGGTATGCTAGCAATTAGCTGCAATGAGTTACTTTTGATAACAGATATTACTTCTCCTGAAGATCTTGGGATTAGACAAACTGTTGCTAATTGTTTAGATTAACATTTGTGACATTGCGGGTGGTCCAAGGGCAAAGGTTTCCATAAAGAATTACACACCAACAGAATCATGTACATTGGCCTCCAAGTCAATTCACTCATTCTCAACCAGGTTGATGCAGTGATCAATACCTCTAGCATTTATCTGACTAGCTAGTCGAGTGGACACAAATGTTTTTGTACTTTACGATTGAGAAGATTTTTTGAGGATCATTCAACATCTTCACAAGATTCTACATCCAAGATCATAGATCCCTCTAGATGGGTTCCTCTAGGTTTAATTGATTCTGTTATTGATATGCTTCAATGTCTGGTTATTAGGGAAATTTGAGAAATTATTGATGATCCACTTAGTTTCTATAATCTGTCAAGTGCTGAATGACAAGCTCTAATGGAATTGAAAATCAATCAAATGATCATGATCAAACACGCTGATTAAGGTGGTTCAGTTATGCTGATAGACCACTCTTTTTATATGAAAGAGACTCAACAACAGTTGTCCAATTCACATTTCTATCTACCATTGAGACAGGATCCCACATTTGAGATTAAAGAACATGTAGACATTCTCATTATAGAGGGGGTGTCTAAGAATTTTTTTATGAAGAAGGAGCAACAATTTCTTCAAGTTTCTTTCTCAGTTGTGCCAGTAATGTATATTTTGCCTAAGGTGCATAAAAATCTCTAGCACCCTCTGAGAGACTGTATGATCTTGTCAAAAGTGTCCCTGTTGGAACCTCTTTCAATTTTTGTACATTCTTTTTTGAGTCCTTTTGTTCCTTTACTACCATCATATATTAAGGACTCTATGGATTTATGCTTCAATTTGACTCTTGCGTCAAGGGGAAGATCATGTTTTATTAGTCACAGCTGTCATTGAAGTCTTATAACAACAGCATTACAAGTAGCTTGTTAATATTTAGAGCAACACACAAATTCGTTAAACCCTTGTATATATTTTTTGATTGATGTTTTGCATTTAGTTTTGAAAAAAACATTTTTTTTATCTTTCAGGATCAATACTATCTTCAGATTAAAGCACTGCAACGAGGGCCACTGTTGTCCCCAATGTTGTCAGTTTATATGTGGGACACTTTGAAAAATTGTATCTGACAACTTCTCCTTTTAAATGCTATATTAAATTTTGGAGATGGTTCATTGATGATACCTTCCTTTTGTGAAAAGGGACAGTGAATCAGATCCATTTTTTCTTAATTTCAGTGGTTAAATACTTATGATCCAAATTTGAAGTTTGTGTATACTTTTGATACTTTACAAATTCTATTTTTGGATTTATCTGTTAGACAACCTCACTCTGGTTTTGCATATACCATCTTTTTATTATTATTATTAACATTTTTATAGCGCTAACAGACGCACACAGAGCTGAACACATCCCAGCATATGCTCTCTCAAACCTTAGTCCTTTTCAAACATTTAAGGAAGGTGGTTATCCTACTGGTGTTTTGAAAAAAGCTTACAAGAGAGCCTGTTGAGCAGATAGAACCTATCTGACATTACCATCCCAGAGGGAACTTCTAACAGAGAAGTTTGTGTATTACCTTATTCATCAGCAGCCTGTAACATTAGAGCAGCAGTTGTAAATTTTTGGCATGTATTACAACTGTGTTGATCATGTCAGGAATCCCCTTTGTTTGCTTTTAAGTGGGGAAGAATTTGAAAGACTATTTAGTCTCCTCTGATTTACCACCCCTGACAGTTATATCTTCTGTGGATGAGAATAAGGGACATTTTCCATGTACCCACTGCAGTGTCTGTGCATCATCTTTTTCAGGCTTAAATGAACAGACTATTACTTTGAAATATTTTTCAACATGCCAAACTATTCAAGTTGTTTATGCTATTTGGTGCCCATGTTGTTTAGTTTATGTGGGCAAAACCAAGAGAATGCTGAAGACCCACATGATTGAACATCATAGCTATTTGCAGTGGTAAGATGCAAATGCACCTTTAGTGATCCATTTCTTAATGCAAGCATTTCATTTTAATGATTTGTATGTGTTGGAGGTGGTTGTGTCTCCTCATCAAGGAAGAGACATAGACACTATCATGTTACATAAAGAAATATGTTGGATTCTTCCTTTGACTTGCATTGAGCCTTATGGACCTTATAAAGAGTTAGAGTAGTGATCTAGGCTCAGTAAAGTTGAGTGATACTATGACGTCATCATGTTGTACAAGGCTTTTCAAGTCTTTAAATGCAGGGCAGTCCTCGACTCCTCACCCGCCAAGACCTCTTAAGTTTGTTAGCCTTTTTTTGCCAAATAACAATGAGTAAGTTATGTTTTTGAGTGATACCTACTCATAGTTTTGCTTACAATAACCTATTATATATATTTTTAGTCTTTATAAGCAAACATCTGGAGATTTCAGCTACTCCCTCCTCCCTTCTATAGGTGTGGGGGGAGTTAGGAGTACTAGGCCACCAGGGTGGGTAGGGGTGTGGGTAAAGTTGCCCACTGGGCCACCAGGGACATTTTTAGTGTGGGATTTAGGGGGATTAGAGGTCCACTGGACCTCCAGCCCCCCTGTGCCCTTATGTCAAGGGGTCAAGGGGCTGGAGGTCCACTGGACCCTTTTCTGTTGGGGGGTCAGTCAGGTCAGGTCTTGTCCAGGGTGGGATGGGGAGGCCTGCTAGCATCAGATGCATGCTGGACAGAGCTTCTCATTCCTTCATAATGCTCTGCAAACCCTAACGTTAGCTATGAGCTGGCAAAGGGTTTGCCACTGTAGCAAACTGTCAAGTTGGAACTTTGAGGCCACCACAGGAGTCCTTCCTTAATTTTAGGAGTGAGCAGAATCTTGTGAGGTAGTCGATTTTTGCTTTGGTTCCATTGTGTTTTGAGAGCCCATTGTATTGTTCTCATCCTGAGTTTTACTGTGGAGACCTATTTCCATTGAGAAAATTGATCACAGAGCACTAATCTATGGTTTCTATCTTTTAATAAGTTCCAAATCCACAATAGTATATTGAATCCTACCTCATATTTTCTTTTTCCCCTTAGAAGTCTCTCATGAAGGACTTTGCATGGATGTCCAAATTTCGATTTTATAAAACCAGGTTATAGACACATAAAACTGCAGTACATCCTTATGGCATGGGTGCATGGTCTGGATATATTTTTGGTGGGGCTAGGAAGGGGCAAAATATTGAAATCCAATTCTAGTATCAGAAGGAGAAGGGACTTCTATGTCCAAAAGGATGGGCTTCAGTATTTAGACCTGGTACCCAGCACATCCAAATAACAAAAAGATGTTCCAATTGAGCAGCGCTCGACTGCAGGAAGTAAGGGAAGTCACTCCCTTAATATCTCAGTGGTTGCTGCTCCCCTCCCCCACCTCTCAAATTTGAAACTGGCAAGGGATATCGGGTTCCGTGACAGCTTTTCTATGGATGTTCATGTTATTAAAGCTTTTTAATTTAATTAATTTATTTTGTACTACCAGGAGCCATTTTGAAGAAATTCCAGCCCTATGCAGGAGCAAGTGGATTGCTCCTGTGCCTACTACCCCTACAATGAAAAAGTAGGCCCAGGAGGGGGGTGTCCATGAGGGGGCCTTTTCTTGGTTGGGTTGGAGGGTGGGACTAGGACCGGGACTAGGACCGGGACTGGGTCCAGGATCAGGCCATTTTTGTTTTCAGATTCTGTTTTGGCTGAAATCGAACAGGCATTATTTAGCTCCTTATTCAGTTTCAGCTGAAACTGAAGATATTGGTTTCAGTCCGGCTCTAAACATAGCAATCAGTTCATGATAGAGGCATCGACATAGAGAATCTCATGAAAGAAGATGGGTTTGCTAGTGTTAAAATAGTATCCAGTGTATGACCTACAAAATTAATTTTTGCACATGCGCAAAACTGAGCATGCGTCAGGGCCCATGGGAAGTACTGCTGACTGCTAGCATTGGAGAGTTTATGGTCACTGGAGGAGGACCTCTTCTGCTGGCAGGGCTTGTAGATCCTCACAAACCATAACAACAGATGGTGCTGCAAATTTTTTTTTTTTTTTTTTGGGGGGGGGGGGGTCTGGGTCCAAATTCCCCCCTCCCAAAGTGGTAATGCCATAGGTCACCAATGTGCATTTACAAAATAGGCATCCAAATCCATCCCTAAGTGATGTATGTGAATCCATCCACAGTGTTCAGAAGCACTTAGCCCTTTTTACCGAGCTGTGGTGGCATTAGTGTGAGGATTTGCCAAGCGCCATTACTCCATTTTACCACAGCAGATAAAAGGCTTTTAAAAAAAGGAAATGTCTGGGTGGTAAGTTAAACATTTGCTGTGTGACCATTTTCTGGGGGAGCCCTTAACGCCACCTATTTAAGAAGTGGTAAGGGCTCCCGCGCTAACCCGTCAGTAACCAGTCAGCATGTGACACTGCCCAATTACCGCTGGGTAAGCCCCTGGAATTAAAAATATTTTTCATGTGCCAGAAATGGTGTGTGGTAGGGGCAGGAATTACCACCAGGTAAAAACCCAGCAGCAGTGCCAAACTGCCACAAGGTAAGCCCGCGGTATGCTTGCTGTGCCTTTGTAAAAAGGCCTCTTATGTGGTTAATATTTACTACATCTAGTGGGAAGAGTCATTTTACAAAAGAACACATTTTAAGAGTGGCATCACTGTATAAATGCAGGTACTCAGATACAAAAATGGTGGATTTTACAATCCTGGATATTCAAAAGAGAGCATATTAAGGAGCGAAGATACAGCATTCTCAGTTTTGCAGTTTTGGAGTGGTATTCAGTGCAAGAGAGGTAAGCACAATTAATTGTACTATTACTCCTCTAAATCCGAAACCCAGATACGTACTTAGCTGGCACTTGTGCCTCAGAACAGGTGTAAGTACTGACATTTAAATTTTATGGTGTAGATGTGTTTTTCTGTTACAAAATAACAATACATTTATAATTGTTTCCAATTATCTTAATTATTGATGTTATCTTAATCTGCACTATCCTTCCTGCAGGAATGTAAAATACAAGACAATCTACGCTTCTTCCTTTTCGTTCATCAGCCCGCGAACCTGGAATGCTTTGCCGAGACTCCTGAAAGAGACGCCGGATCATCAAACTTTTAAAAAATTACTAAAAACTTATTTGTTTAGTAAAGCCTACCCCGAAGTTAACAATGCTCTTTAAACCCCTTTTTTCCCATTTTGTTTACCCACATTTTACCCTCTGTCAGCTTCCCTTTTGTTGCTCCTGTATTCCCCTCCATATTCTCTTATTTTAGCTACTCTGTACTTAAATTTGTAACATTTTGTTTTTTACTGGAACAATTTTATCCTGTTGTATTATGTAATTTTCTAGTGACTTTGTTAGCCACATTGAGCTCGCATAAGCTGGGAAAATGTGGGATACAAGTAACCAAATAAATAAATAAATAAATGTGCAAAGCAGAAAAAAAATATTTTTCAGGTAGTCCCAAACCATGCTCAGAATATGCCCTGAAAACAGTACTGTGGATGTAGATGTGTAAGTAGTGGCTTTTCTAAAATACCCACTTAGTTACAGCGGGCCATTTACATGTGTTAACCTGCTACATAATGTAACCAGTATAAAAAAATATATATTTATTTTAATTACCTGGCCCCTGGGAGCTGTGGGGAAGTTCCAGGATGTGTATGGAGGCTGGGGGCGTGTCCGAGCGGGTCTGTTGCAGGATCGCGCATCCAGCACGAACCGCACGATTCCGGACCACCCCTGGTAAAGACGAGGCAGGGCAGACCTGGCAGAAAAATCCCCGGGCTCCCTGAGGCCTGTAGGAGCCCAGCAAACGCTGATAGTGGGGGTGCAACGGTGGAAAATGCGCTGACATCACTGATGACGTCTGCTGGACATGTGCAGTGCCCTAAATTAGTCCGATAGCTCTGGTGTTGTCCCGGACCATCGGGGACCATTGTACCACCAATTAAATATTGAAATTAAGCAAGGGGGGTTTGTTGTGAGCAGTGGAAGGGTCAAATTATAAAAATATATATGCAGGCAAAATCGGGTGTTGCACGTAATTACGCATGCACAAGGCACATGCCTGTCGTGCATTTTTAATTAATTTTGCCCCGGAGATTGCTGGGAAAGGCAGGGGAAGCTTTGGAGGTGTCCTTGGTTGCCATGGTGATCCGAAACAGTGCTTTTTCGGCACATGCGCAGTACAGTTAAAGTAGACCTGCACTGACACCTGAAAATTTAAAAGTATTAAAAATACATTTTAAAAAGTGTTTGCATGAGTTTTAATGGTGGAATTCAGGTCCTGGAAGCTTATACTTGTTTGCTATGAGGCTATTGAAGCTTAGATTTTATGCAAATTAGTCTGATGTTATGATGTTCCAGTTTGGCTATTTGGGGGTCAATTTTAATGGACTTTTTAATAGAATAAATGTTAGGGCATTGCTCTGACCTGTGCTACGTAAAATCCAAAAATGAAGGTTTTATATACTGTTTTTAACCAAAAATGCACAATAGAATGTCAGTATGAAATCTGTTCTCAAAGGGAGCTTTCTGATTGGCTGCACTGCTCTAGTTAGGGACCTAACTAGTGACAGTTGGTGAGAGAGCAACGGAAGAATTTGATGAGAGAAGACCTGCATCCTGACCTGTCTGAGTGAAAGGTTTGAGTGGAAGGAATAAATGATAACGTTTGAGTGAAATAATACAAGAATGATTGAGAACAGTATAACTGAAAGTACTGAGGTTATATAGAGGTTTCTACTGAATTTCAGAGGTTTTACTTTCTCTCCTGAAAAAGAAAGCTTGTGCTTCACAGGTTTATTTATAAATAATTGATAGTAGTAAATGTTAAGAATAGTTAGAATACTATTTGAAAAGTATATTTTGTTCTGAAAAGTGCTGGTAATCATTGAATACCTATAGCCCTTCAGTGGGTGGAAGTAGTTAAATTAGGAACTGATATGATATCATTCCTGAAAGATATCTTTTGAGATATAAACCTGTTTTTAAAATATTTATTGAAAACCAATACATTAATATTTGAAGTCTGAACTAGTCAGATAATGAAATTATCTGATATCAGAAAACTAAAGTAAAAGAGCAGAGGAGTGGCCTAGTGGTTTGGGTGGTGGACTTTGGTCCTGAGGAACTGAGTTCAATTCCCACTTCAGGCACAGGCAGCTCCTTGTGACTCTGGGCAAGTCACTTAACCCTCCATTGCCCCATGTAAGCTACATTGAGCCTGCCATGAGTGGGAAAGCGCGGGGTACAAATGCAAAAACAAAAAAAAACCTCTCATAGAGCTGTGTGAGTCCAGTGTGAATGTGTGTGTTTGTGTGTGCTGTGTGTCTGTGAGAGAATGACATGGTTAGTTGTGATCCTCAAGAATTCAGCAAATTCCTGGAAGAGGAACTCCTCACTCCATAGGGGTTAGGAATTAAAAGGCTATTAGAATAAGTCAGGAAATTAGACTCAGAAAACTTAATTTGTTTAATTTTATTGATATATATTCAGTCCAAATTCCTGTAACAGGCAGGCTCATCGTCAGATTCACACACTGCAGGAAGGCAGATTCTTTTCTTTTCTTTTTAAGAATAATTTTAGGGAGAAAATCAAGTTAAAGACAACCAAGACAGATTAAATTTTCCTAAAGTCAAGAAAGCTGGAATTCAAACTAAGTACTGAGAAAAAAATTAATTCAACAAGACTCTGAGACTGAGAGAGAAACAGTGTACATTTACATTATCACTCATACTTACCTTCAGGAACTGAGGACCTGACAGGAGAAAAAAGAAAAGTTAAATCAGTTTAATTACTTATTAATAATACAATTGATTTGTGATATCATAACTGAATACTTACCTTAAAAGTAATTCATATAGGAGAAAAGGAAATTGGAATTATTAAGTAACATTTTAATAGGAATATGTATGCAAGATTTGTTAACAGTTTATGTGCAATACTTCTATAAGAAATTAAATAAAAATGGGAGGACGACGAAGGATTCCAAAGACTGAAAGGATATATAATAATAAAGATGTTTATTGAGGTATAAAGACTTGACACAACGTCGTGTTTCGGCCGTTAGGCCTGCATCAGGAGTCTACAATCAAATTTTGAATACATAAATTATAAAAACAATATAAAAGTAGACAACATATATATACGTTTAAATATTTAAAATTAATTTTATAATTTTAAATATTATATAAAAAAGTATGTATAATAACAAATGAGATGCATTTAAGAATGAATATGAATTTAAACGGATGATTAAATTTTTAAGAAAATAAAACATTTAAATTCATCAAAAAATAAAATAAAACCTTCCATATTTAAAAATATGTAAAGACAAAAAAATGGTGTGCTTGTATAAAAATGATGTACATATAAATAAATAACAATATGTAAATGAATTCTCATGTCTACACAAAGTAAGAAAGCAGTGTGGATTGGATACATTAAACATGGATAACCAAATGCATTCAAAGGTGAATTTATACACATTAAAAATTAAATGAATCCTCTCATATATTAAAAAAGGGGGGGGGGGTCAAACAATGAATAAATATTGTTATTTATTTATATGTACATCATTTTTATACAAGCATACCATTTTTTGTCTTTACATATTTTTAAATATGGAATGTTTTATTTTATTTTTTGATGAATTTAAATGTTTTATTTTCTTAAAAATTTAATCATCCGTTTAAATTCATATTCATTCTTAAATGCATCTCATTTGTTATTATACATACTTTTTTATATAATATTTAAAATTATAAAATTAATTTTAAATATTTAAACATATATATATGTTGTCTACTTTTATATTGTTTTTATAATTTATGTATTCAAAATTTGATTATTGACTCCTGATGCAGGCCTAACGGCTGAAACACGACGTTGTGTCGAGTCTTTATACCTCAATAAACATCTTTATTATTATATATCCTTTCAGTCTTTGGAATCCTTGGTCGTCCTCCCACTTTTATTTCATTTCTTGTTGTTGTCTGTGGGGCGTCTAGAGTTCTCCGCCTTCTGGCGGATATTTTTTCTCAATACTTCTATAAGAAAGGAAAAATATTTTAGAATGTAAAACTGGATCCAGGAGGGATTTTAACTATTTATTATATTTAATATATTTAAAGTTTTAAATGTTTTTAACTAGTTCCATAACATTTTTAGTGCAATATAATCATTTATTTGCACTTTAATAAATAACTTATTTGTATTCACTAGTGTTTGTGCCTTGAATTTATGTAAATTAAATTAATTCTCTTTACAGAAATCAAAACTTACCTTAACTATTTTCATCCAGTAACACCTTTTTAAGGATGATGTTTTCTTATGTTAACTCTGTACTCTGTGGGCTAAATACAGTTTAGGTCTCGGCTGCATGCACGACTACAAATAAAAAAATAATAGGACAAACTGTGTGAAGTTCACAGAGCAGGTGACAATAAATATACAAATGTCATGGAAACCTTCTAAAGAGATTTCTTTAGCCTGGCATATAATACACAGAAAGTTACACGAGAAACTATCTTTATAAGTTTATGAATTTACAAAACAAGTAAAAATGGACTCGGGCATATTTATTAAAGTGCAGTTATGCTTTGTAGTAACCACACACTAACACACTAACCCTGGGATTCTATATATGGTACCTTAATTTCCGTTTGGAAGTTGAAGCATATTCTATAACAATGTGTGTAACTTAATTAGTTAACTAGCTAATCAACAAGCAATTATCAGCAATAATTAACATGAATTAATGTAACCAATATGGCCCCTGGGAGTTGCAAGGGGAGTTTATTGTGTGCTTGTGGACGGGTCTGCCGTGAGATCGTGTTTGCTCCACAGTCCACGGGGTTTCGGGCCACCATTAGATGAAGGATGGCTGGCTCAGGTTCCAGGAAGATTTCCCGGGCTGCTGAACACCTATTGGGGGCTTGTGATTAGTTTAGTGACAGAAATGGTGTTGGAGAGGTGCGCTGATAGCGGTGACATCAGTGGCCCACGCGTCGTCATTTAAGTGTGCCTGATGGCTCCGGTGCTGAATTGGAGCATCGAGGCTGCTGAAACACTAATGATTTTATTTTTAAAATGTTGAAATGGGGCATATTTTGACCCGTAGAACAGTCCAGTTAATAAAATAATAAATGCGGCCGAATTCGGGCCTTCAATAATGTTCACGCATGCGCAAATCATGCATAAATGCTGCATTTTTAATTATTTTGCCTCAGAGGTTGATGGGAGGAGCAGGGAGGCTTCCTGGTTGCTAGGGTGGCATTGAAAATGGTGCAAATTTGGCACAGGTGCAGTAAAGTTAGTGGAGACCTGCACTGACACCTGCAAATTAAAAAGCATTAAAATACATTTCAAAAGCTTTTGCAAAAGTTTTAATGGTAGAATTTAAGTGCAAGAAGCCTGTAGATGTCTGCTATGGGGTTATTTAAGCTTTAATTGTATGCAAATTAGTCCAATTTTATGAGATTCTAGTTTGGCTATTTGGGGGTCATTGTAAATGAAATTTTCCATATAATAGACATTAGGGCATTGCTCTGATTTGAGTAGTGTAATTAAAATCCAAAACCGAAGGTTTTATATAGTGTTTTTAATCCAAAATGCATAATGGAATGTCAGTATGGAAATGTGTCCTCAAAGGGAGCTTCCTGATTGGCTGCACTGCTCTAGTTAGGAACCTAGCTAGTGACGGTGAGGGAGCAACGGCAGATTTTCAAGAGAGAAGACGTGTCTGTGTGAAGGGTTTAAAGGAAGGAATAAAAGAAAAAGTTTTGAGTGAAATCATAAAAGAGTGACTATCATAACTGAGAATATTTGAAATTTTAAGGAGGCTTATACAAAATTTGAGAGGTTTTAATTTTTCTCTTCAGAGAGAAAGTTTGTATGTGACAGGTTTAATATATAATAATTGATAGTAGTTAATGTAAAGAATAGTTAGAATACTATTTAGAAATTATTTTGTTCTGAACAGTGTTATAAAAGCACTGATCCTTAGAGACCTTTCAGTGGGTTGAATACAGGAATTGATATGATATTACTCCTGTCCTTTGAGGTGTAAAGATATTAAACCTATTTAGAAAGAATTTATTGAAATCAAATAGATTTCTTATTTGAAATTTGAACTTGACAGATAATTGAATTATCTGATCTTAGGAAAATAAAGAAAAGATTTAACTTAAACCAAACCTCCAAGGGTTGTGTGAATTAAATGTGGTTGTGTGTGAGCTGTATGAATATTTGATTAGCTTCAATAGTTCAGCTAATTCCATGAAGAGGACCTACTCTCTCTGAAGTCAGATTTAGGAAGTAAAAGGTGAATAGAAGTAGTCAGGAAATCAGAGACAGGGAAAACAAAATTGATTTTATTTTTATTAGACTATTCAGTTAAGGCTCCTATGATAGGCAGGCTCACTTCTAGATACACAATCTCTGCAGGAAGGTAATTTATTTCCCTTTAATTTCTTTTGGAGCATAGGGTTAGGGTGAAGACCAAAGCAAAGCCATCCAAGACAGATGAAATGTCCAAGAGTCAAGAAAGCTGGAATTAGAGATAAGTAAAGAAGAAAAATTAAATCTACAGGATTGTGGAACTGAGAAAGACACTTTACACTTTACCTTAAGGAACTTGGGATCTAAAAAAAATAAATAAAAGAAATGTTAAATTAGTTTAGCTACTTATGACAGTACAATTAATCTCTTATATTTACATTTGATACTTACCTTAAAAGTAAATTCTATAAGAGAAAAGAAAATTATATTGTTAAGTGAAATTTTAATAGTAATATTTATTCAAGATTCACTAATAGTTTATGTGCAATATTTACATATAGTCTCAATAATAACACTGATTTCTGCAAGAAAGAGAATAATTTTTAATATTGTAGGCCTGGATCCAGGAAGGGATTTTAATTATTTATTATATATTTATGGTTTTACTGTTTTTAATTAGTTATAGTAAATTGTTAGTGCAATAGGATCATTAATTGCACTTTAATAAATAACTTACTAGTATTTGTTGTTTGAATATATGTAACATAAATTGATTCTCTTTGCAGTTTTCAATGCATCCTATCATAATTTTCATCCGGTAACAGTTTTTATGGATGAGGTATTTTCTTATGTTCATCCTATATTCTGTGAGCTAAATATTGTTTAGGTATCTCGGCTACATACACGACTACAAATAAAAATGTTAAATGAACAATATTGTGTGAAGCTCATAGAAGCAGGTGACATTAAGATTTATGTGCAGAACTCACTAAGGGCCCCTTTTACAAAATATTGGTAAGCCCAAACAGGCTTACAGCTGGCTAAACAGGAAATACCACGAGTGTAACCTGTGGTTAAAAAAGCAAAACATGGGGGTCACGTGATGCAGTGAGCGGTGGTAGACATGTTCTCGCCTGCTGTTCAGGAACCCGTCTCCAACCTCAAGTGTTTTACCAACTTCCGTGGATATAAATGAGCAGTTTTGCTTCTTCAGACTCATAGACCCTAATGGACAAATTTCTTGTAGAGTCAGGGATGGCGACGACAGCAAAAACCTCAAAACGTAAGGACGAGCGTCTGAAAGCGGTAGAAAACAAAATGGCCCCCACATCCCCAGCAGCTTCCCTGCCTCATCTCTCAGCCGATTCCATGATTGTGGAACTTACAGACTCGGTGGTATGAGCTTTGGACCCCTGTTTCACGCAACTTTCTGATCAGTTAGCAGGACTTACGTCATTAACTTCGGAACTTACCCACCGTACAGAAGAACTGGAGGCTCAGATGTCTGAAGTGGAAGACACCCAGCAAGCGCAGTCAGGCAGTATTGAAAGATTGGAACAACTGATTGTGGAGTATCAACAAAAATTGGATGATCTAGAAAATCATTCCCGCCGTGAGAATTTGCGTTTTGTGGGATTTCCAGAGTCTATTGCAGAGGGACAGATCAAGCAAACATTGGAAACTTGGCTATTGGTGAGATTTCCAGAGGCAGGCGAAGGACGAGTGATTCGCTTGGACAGAGCGTATCGGGTAGGCCAAAAACAACCGCGGGAGACAAGGCCGCGAGTGGTCATCGCAAAGTTTCATAACTACTCCCAAAAGGCGACAGTGCTACGTTTATATAAGAGCAGCAAGGAAGATATAAAATTCGAAGGTGGACTGATCAAAATATTTCAAGACTGCTCAGCAGTACTAACAGCTCGTCGACGGGTGTTTTCTTCAGCATGCACCCAACTAGTGGAGAAGCAACAGCGATTTATTCTGCAATACCCAACAACTCTGAGAGTGCTCACAAATATTGGCTGGAAGTCGTTTTCCACCCCAGAAACAGCTATCAAATGGACAAATAAACCTCAGGAACATGGGTAAAGAGGAACCAACCATTATCAGGCAACACTTTGTTGCATTTTGGGTCACAGAAGTTCAGCTACAGCATTAATTAATAACTTTGTGGTATAAGGATCAAGTTGAACAGGTTGAAGTAACTCAGAACTGGGTGACTGGAAAGTGCAATATCTCATTAGGAAGACGGAGTGGAGGAGTGGCCTAGTGGTTAGAGTACTGGTCTTGAAATCCAGAGGTGGCTAATTCAAATCCCACTGCTGCTCCTTGTGATCTTGGGCAAGTCACTTCACCCTCCATTGCCTCAGGTACAAACTTAGATTGTAAGCCCTCCTGGGACATAGAAAAATCCAGTGTACCTGAATGTGACTCACCTTGAGCCAGGGGCGTAGCCAGACTTCCATGGGAGGGGGGTCCAAAGCCCGAGGGGAGGGGCACATTTTAGCCCTCCCCCGGCGCCGCCCCCCGCCACTATTGCCGCCCCCCACGTCTTTTCCGACCCCCCTCCCACCGCGAACCCTCCCCCGCCGCCGCCTACCTTCACTTTTGCTGGACTTTTGCAGGACGCCAGACTCAGAGAACAGAGTTCTGTTCTCTGAGTCTGACGTCGCACGTACAACGTGCAGGACGTCAGCAATGCATGCAACAGCAGGAGCAGGATGGAGAGGACGTCGGCTGGCGGGGAGTGGGGTCCCCCGCCAGCAAAAGTGAAGGTAGGCGGCGGCAGGGGCGGGTTCGCCGGGAGGGGGGTCCAGGCTGGAATCTACGGGGCCCAGGCCCCCTAAGGCCCCACGTAGCTACGCCACTGCCTTGAGCTACTACTGAAAAAGGTGTGAGCAAAATCCAAATAAATAAAATACATAAAATAAGTGGCAAGGAGGCTGTGAGGAGCAGAGCTAAGGCTGTTATGGTTTGTGTGGGGGGCAGCTGTATAGAGGGACAAGGTATGTGCAGGTTTGGACACAGGTATATCTCACTGTCAATAATCTATAATAGCCAATAGAATCAGTCTGCTAGTTTGAGCCTTTCAAGAAGTAAAAACCAGATTATGAATCACTGAGACTGGCACTTGAAAACAGGCTAGTAATAGAAGTTTAAAAGCAAAGTAGCATAAAGGGAGGCTGCACTGATAGCTGTTGCCCTTCTAAGCAGCTGAGATATATACTAAGGACAGTGAATGAAAAGTCAGCCTTGAAGTTATATAGACTAGCCACCACTGTTTAAACAGTGTTTGTTTGAAGCTCAGCCATTGTATAATTTCTTTTTAATAGAAGCTGATTCTAATACAAGAAATTGAGCTAAATCATCAGACAGGGTATTTAAATAATAAAGACCTTGTCAGTTGTGAGACAGAAGCCATGAAAAGTTAAAAAGGAATAGAAGTACCAGGCTTAGAGCAAGACCAAACCCAGGATCTTCGATTTCTATCAAAACCAAATCTGCCCCCCCCCCCTCAACTCTGCTCCCCCCCCCACTCCCATACCCATACCCACATCCAACTGAAAAAAACCCTGCTGAGCTCAACCTCGCTCCCCTCGCTCTCTGCCACCCCCTCCCCACCACCACCAATCCAGCAGGACCACTAGAAGGCCCTCCCCGGGCCTATCTTAGGAATCCCTGGTAGTCTAGTGGTTTCTTCAGGGGCAGGAATGAACTCCACTGCTCCTTTCTATGCTGGTTCCAATCGCAAAATGACTGCTGTGACCTCTTGTGGCAGCCTTGTGAGGCTGCTCCAGGAAGTCTCAGTAGCTATTTCAATAGAGCAGCAGCATGTGGCAGGAATTAATGGGGTTCATTCCTGCCTCCGAAGAGGACACTATACCATCAGAGATTCTTCAGGTAGGCCGGGGAGGTGGGGGGTGGGGGGGAGAGGGGCGGGATGGGGATGGCAGAGAGTGATCACAGGGAAGGGGCTGAGTTTTGGTTTCAGTCAAAAATACACAGGTATGTTTGGCCAAAACCCAAATCCAGATTTTGGACGGATTTCAGTACAGAATCTGAAATTAAAATTTGGTCAGCCTCTAACCAGGCTGCAAACACAGCGGATGGACTTAATTAGGGATATTTAAGTATTGATTTTATTTTCCAGATAGTTAGCATTCACCAAAGTGTTGCTTTTATAGGGCAGCACCCATCAAAACAGAGACAGCCCAAGCACCAATGGGGTCCCAAACATTAGGGTGACAGTTATTTTTTTCCTTTTGAGTTGATTATAGTTAGCAAGTAGGTGTGGCCAAAGAAGAGCAGTGAGAAGACAACAGTGTGCAACCATTGGACCAGAGGAAGGAGAGCTGCCCACTGCAAGAGAGGTGAAAGCCAGTTAAACAAGCTTTATTCAGTGCCGTAGTGAGGGCTAATGACACCCGGGGCGGGTCGCCGCTACGCACCCCCCCACCCGGGTGCAGCACGGCGCGACCCCCACCTCCAGAGCGAACCCCCCCCGGACCGCATTCTTACCTGCGGGAGGGCCGATCCGCCCCGAGTGCACGTCACTCGGAGCTGCGTCGGCCCCGCTGGTTCCCTGCTCTCTCTGCCCCGGTACAGCAAGTAACCTGTTCCGGGGCAGAGAGAGCAGGGAACCAGCGGGGCCGGCACCCTCCAAGCACGTGCACCCGTGGCGGACCGCCCCTCCCGCTCCCCCCTTTCTACGCCACTGGCTTTATTATTGATATAAGAACTGAGACAAAAAGGAGAGAAATAAGTTTAGAGAAGCATGAACACATGAAGACAGAGAGAAGCATAAAAATACACAAAAGACACACATACATAAGGTTACATTAACCTGATCAGATGTATGCTGGATCCAGTGCAGATTTTCCTTCATATAGGAAAAAAAAAACCTACCAAATTTTGAGAAAAGAAATAACTCTTATAGGTTTCAGTGTGTTAGAGAGAGGCAATAATATCATTTAACCAATACTTATCTGATATTTGTTGAATTTTCTTCTTCAGCTAAAGATTGAAATTTCTGTTGGCCTAAGGGGGTTTCACTGAGGGGAAAAAAAAACCTAGAAGAGAAGCATAGAGATACATAGAGATATACTACTCCTGAAACAAGTTGTAGAAACTGTTTGTTGGGGCTGGTCTTAGGCAGGGATGACAGGGACACCAGCACAGGGCCCAGTGCTCCTTCAGGCCCTGTGGTCCCGGTATGTCCCCTGTTTCAAGGCCAATCATCTGGAGACTTAAAGCATGTCCTATCTGTCTTCAGCTATGTAGTTTAAAACAAGAGCTCAGTAAAGTAATGCAAGAATTGGATGCAATTAAAGCAGCTTCTAGGACTGCACACAATAAAAACTTCTCACCACTTCCTCAAAGAATAAAACCACATAAGAACAGATGGTTCACAGTAGGCTCAGGCAGACTTCGTCAGGTGATACAGAAGCATCCACCTGCACAAGTGTTGCCACTAAAGAATTCTTTTGCTCCATTACAGTACTGTGATGCTCCTAAAAATAAAACTGAGGCAGAGGAAAAAGCAATAAAGTCGGAACAAAAAGATATGAAGGTACCCAAAGTGAAAAGACACCCCCAAATCACTAATGTTGAAACACATACCATGAAATATAGATGGAAAGCGATGGCCACAAATGCTCGTAGTCTAAGCAATAAAGTACATGACCTTCAAGCCCTGATGTTGGAGGCAGACTTAGACGTTGTTGCAATCACGGAGACGTGGCTCAATGGTTCCCATGAATGGGATGCAAACATACCAGGCTATAATCTATTTAGGAAGGATAGAGAAGGTCGAAAAGGTGGAGGAGTAGCTCTGTATGTAAAGAATGATATCATGGCGAATGACAGGGACCTGGGGAAAAGAAGAAGCGATATGGATCACCTTAAAAAGAGAAGATAGAACCTCTGTCCACGTGGGTGTTTTCTACAGACCCCCGACACAATTAGAGGAACTAGATAAAGATCTGATCGCAGATATTCAAAAATTAGGAAAGAAAAAAATAGGTTCTGTCGATGGGAGATTTCAATCTGCCGGATGTAGATTAGAAGGTTCCGTCTGCAAAATCGGAAAGAAGTAGAGAGATCGTGGATGCTTTCCAAAGTGCTCTGCTCAGACAAATTGTGACAGAACCCATGAGGGAGGGAGCGACGCTGGATCTGGTGCTCAAAAATGGGGATAGTGTGTCAAATGTCCGAGTGGGTGCACATCTGGGAAGCAGTGACCATCAAACAATTTGGTTTGATGTGACGGCTGAAGTGGAGGGCGGCCACTCTAAACTCAAAGTCCTGGATTTCAAGCGTGCTGACTTTAGTAAAATGGGGGAATACCTGATGAAGGAGCTGATGGGCTGGGAGGACGTACAAGAAGTGGAAGGACAATGGTCCAGGCTGAAAAAAGTAATAAATAGGGCCACAGAACTTTATGTAAGGAGAGTAAATAAAAGCAAGAGAAAAAGGAAACCGATATGGTTCTCCAAGAAAGTGGCTGAGAAAATAAAGGCTAAAGAGTTAGTGTTCCAGAAATATAGAAAATCTCAAGAAGAGGAACAGGGGGAGGAATACCGGGTGAAACTGAAAGAAGCCAAGAGAGAGATACGTCTGGCGAAGGCGCAAGCGGAAGAACAAATGGCTAGAAATGTAAGGAGGGGAGACAAAAATTTCTTCAGGTATATTAGTGAAAGGAGAATGAATAAAAAGGGAATTGAGACTAAAAGATACAGCGAAACGCTATGTAGATAATGATGAAGAAAAAGCCAATTTGCTAAATAGATACTTTTGTTCTGTTTTCACTGAAGAAAATCCTGGAGAAGGACCACGAGGGACTGGCAAAAGTACACCTGAGAATGGAGTGGATAGAGCACCGTTCACGGAAGACAGTGTGTATCAACAACTTGGAAAGCTAAAGGTGGACAAAGCCATGGGACCGTTCGGGATCCATCCCAGAATATTGAGGGAGCTCAGAGAGGTTCTGGCGGGTCCTCTTAAAGATTTGTTTAATAAATCCTTGGAGACAGGAGAGGTTCCGAGGGATTGGAGAACGGCGGATGTGGTCCCTCTTCACAAAAGTGGTGATAGGGAAGAAGCTGGAAATTACAGGCCGGTAAGCCTCACTTCGGTTATTGGAAAAGTAATGGAAGCCATGCTGAAGGAAAGGATAGTGAATTTCCTGGAAGTCAGTAAGTTGCAAGATCTGAGACAACATGGTTTTACCAGAGGGAAATCGTGCCAAACGAATCTTATTGAATTCTTTGATTGGGTAACTGGAGAATTAAATCATCGACATGCTATAGACGTAATCTACTTAGATTTTAGCAAAGCTTTTGACACGGTTCCCCACAGGAGGCTCTTAAATAAACTCGATAGGCTGAAGATAGGTCCCGAAGTGGTGAACTGGATTAGGAACTGGTTGACGGACAGACGACAGAGGGTGGTGGTTAATGGAGTTCGCTCAGAGGAGGGAAAGGTGAGTAGTGGAGTGCCTCAGGGATCGGTGCTGGGGCCAATTCTGTTCAATATATTTGTGAGTGACATTGCCGTAGGGTTAGAAGGTAAAGTTTGCCTATTTGCGGATGATACTAAGATTTGCAACAGAGTGGCCACCCGGGAGGGAGTGGAAAGCATGAAAAAGGATCTGAGGAAGCTAGAAGAATGGTCTAAGGTTTGGCAATTAAAATTCAATGCAAAGAAATGCAAAGTGATGCACTTAGGGAGTAGAAACCCAAGAGAGACTTATGTGTTAGGCGGTGAGAGTCTGATAGGTACTGAGGGGGAGTGGGATCTTGGTGTGATAGTATCCGAGGATCTGAAGGCGACGAAACAGTGTGACAAGGCGATGGCTGTAGCGAGAAGGTTGCTAGGCTGTATAGAGAGAGGTGTGATCAGCAGAAGAAAGGAAGTGTTGATGCCCCTGTACAAGTCGTTGGTGAGGCCCCACCTGGAGTATTGTGTTCAGTTTTGGAGGCCGTACCTTGCAAAGGATGTTAAAAAATTGGAAGCAGTGCAAAGAAAAGCTACGAGAATGGTACGGGATTTGCATTCCAAGACGTATGAGGAGAGACTTGCTGACCTGAGCATATATACCCTGGAGGAAAGGAGGAACAGGGGTGATATGATACAGACGTTCAAATATTTGAAAGGTATTAATCTGCAAACAAATCTTTTCCGGAGATGGGAAGGCGGTAGAACGAGAGGACATGAAATGAGGTTGAAGGGGGGCAGCCTCAGGAAAGATGTCAGGAAGTATTTTTTCACAGAGAGGGTGGTGGATGCTTGGAATGCCCTCCCGCGGGAGGTGGTGGAGATGAAAACGGTAACGGAATTCAAACATGCGTGGGATATGCATAAAGGAATCCTGTGCAGAAGGAATGGATCCTCAGAAGCTTAGCTGAAATTGGGTGGCGGCAGTGGTGTACCTAGGGTAGTTGACACCCGGGGCCGGTCATTTTTTAACACCCCCCCCCCCCCAAATCCAGTACTAGGCATGCCGAGAATACAAAACACTCAGGACCTATAGAGCAATTCTACCATACCATAAGCAGTCATTTCTATGAGTCACACAAGGAAAAGGAAAGCATCTTAAACACTACAGTGAGCACTAGAACATCAATTCACCTATTGTAAAACGAAACCAGACAGAATAGTACAGATCGTAGATCCTGCACAGTCAATGCCAACTGAAAGCCATGTCTTTTTCACAAACACAGATACACTCTAATCCACTATAGAATAAGTAATCATAAACTTTCTATTTAGACAAAAATTAAACTGAACCCCCAATGCCAGACTCTGCATACAATGCAACACCACAGAAACAGAAACTGTCCCCTAGTACTGTGCAAAATATAAAGACAGCAGATGTAAATTTGAAAAAAAAAACCTAACAAGTACCAATCACCACTTTACAAATTAACAAATAGAAATAAAACAAATATAGAAAGTAAAATAATACCATTTTATTGGACTAATACATTTAGCTTTCAGAGGCCAAAACCTCTGTCCTCGGGTCAGTACAGTATAGTGCTGTTACAGTATCCTATCCTGACCTGAGGAAGGGGGTTTTGTTCTCCGAAAGTTAGTCAAAATGTATTAAAATTAGTCCAATAAAAAGATTACCTTATTTACATATTCTATTATAAACATTTAACACATCTACAATACTTTATCCTAAAGAAAAAAAAAATAAAAAAATATATTTTATTTACAGTTTGTTGTCTCTGGTTTCTGCTTTCCTCATCTTCTTTTCACCGTCTTCCTTCCATCCAGCATCTGTCTTCACTCTCTCTCTCTCTGCCATCCAGTGTCTGCCCTCTCTACCGTCCCTTCCATCCACTGCCTGCCCTTTCTCTCTGCCCCTTCAATCCACCATTTGCCCTCCCTCTCCCATCCATCCAGGGTCTGCCCTCCCTCTCGCTCCCCCTTCCATCTAGGATCTGTCCCCTCTCACTCTCTGCCCCTTTTTTCAGCCCCCAGTTCCAGCCCCCTTCTCCCCTCTGAACACCCCCACCCCAGATCCCTTCTCCCCTCCCCTTCTCCTGTCTGAGACCCCCACCACAATCCCCTTCTCCCCTCCCCTGTCTGAGACCCCCACCCCAGTCCCCTTCTCTCCTCTGAACACCCCCATCCCAGTCCCCTTCTCCCCTCTGAGATCCCCACCCCAGTCCCCTTCGCCCCTCCCCTGTCTGAGATCCCCACCCCAGTCCCCTTCTCCCCTCCCCTTTTCCCCTCTGAGACCCCCACCCCAGTCCCCTTTTCTCCTCTGAACACCCCCACCCCAGTCCCCTTCTCTCCTCCCCTTCCCCCCTCTGAGATCCCCACCCCAGTCCCCTTCTCCCCTCTGAGATCCCCTGTCTGAGATCCCCACCCCAGTCCCCTTCTCCCCTCTGAGACCCCCACCCCAGTCCCCTTCTCCCCTCCCCTTTTCCCCTCTGAGACCCCCACCCCAGTCCCCTACTCCCCTCTGAACACCCCCACCCCAGTCCCCTTCTCCCCTCTGAGATCCCCACCCCAGTCCCCTTCTCCCCTCCCCTGTCTGAGACCCCCCACCCCAGTCCCCTTCTCCCCTCTGAACACCCCCACCCGAGTCCCTTTCGCCCCTCTCCTTCCCCACCTCAGTCCCGTTAAAACCGGCGAAGCAGCGTCGCAGGTAGCGCCTCGTGCCCTGCTTGTAAAAAAAAAATCAAATCTCTTTCCTTCTCGTCTTGACGTCGACTCGGGCCTTCCAATCAAATTGATTGGAAGGCCCGAGTCGACGTCAAGATGAGGAGGAGAAGGAGGAAGGAGATTTGATTTTTTTTTTTTTACAAGCAGGGCACGAGGCGCTGCCTGCGACGCTGCTTCGCCGGTTTTTTTAATGTGTGGCGCCGCGGGAACAGCCACGGGAGGCGGCGGGAGCGGAGCACCCCCCACCCACTGGCACCCGGGGCGGACCGCCCCCACCGCCCCCCCCTTGGTACACCACTGGGTGGCGGAGCAGGTAGGGGGAAGAGGGGTTGGTGGTTGGGAGGCGAGGATAGTGGAGGGCAGACTTATACGGTCTGTGCCAGGGCCGGTGATGGGAGGCGGGACTGGTGGTTGGGAGGCGGGGAAGTACTGCTGCGCAGACTTGTACGGTCTGTGCCCTGAATAAGGTAGGTACAAATCAAGTGAGTTGTTTGTGTAAATCTTAATACCAATTAGTGCTGGTAATTGCTTGTTAACCAACACTGATTAGCTAATTAACCAATTAAGTTACACACATTGTTATAGAATTTGCTTTGATTTCCGTGTGGAACTTAAGGTTTAAGCAGTATATCTATTATATCATCCTTCTGGCCTCAGATTACATTCACAGTGATTTTTGAAAGATATACTTGATGGTGAATTCACTCTCTGTTTATGAAATTTTATACACATCTTACACTGATTGCTTGCTATTCTATAAATTGGCACCAAGATTTAGAGGCTCTAATGCCATGAACATAAAGAGAAATTCTATAAAGGGTGCCTAAATATAGGCACCAAAGGTGCACTTAAGTATTTGAATGAAGTTATAAACAGGCTTTTATGTGCATATGTGTTAGGCGCTATTCTATAAAATTCTCATGGCTGTGTCATTGGTATTCTGCCTAGCAAGGTGTGCACTTACAGAATAGTATCAGATGTGCGCTTAACAAGGTGCACTTACTCGTGCCAGCTTATGCCTGCCAGTGCCATAGGAGCCAACTTTTCAGAATTATTGGGGGTGCTAAGCCCAAAGGAAATAACCCCTCCCTGGACACATACAATGAATTCTCTCAAGATTGGGGGTGCTCAAGCACCCACAGCACCCACAAAGCCGGCTCCTATGCCTGCCACTGACATGGTGTAAGCTGTTGTGCCTAATTTTTGGTGCATCAATGTTGCTTTGTGCTACTATTTTATAACAAGTTAGGTGTGCCTTAATGCTGCTATAGAATTGGCACAAAGGGATACATTTTATAAATCATGCTTAAAAAAAATCAGCGCCGAAAAAAATAACACTTAAGCCTATTTTATAAGTTGTGCCTAAATTTAAGCACAGTTTATAGAATACTGGTTAAGTGCAGGGGTCATACATAAATGTAGGCATGTCCATTTGCACCAACGAAAATGTGGTGCAAATGCCTCACCTAAATTGATACACAAAACCCCCCCATATTCTATAATTGCGCATGAAATCTATGTCCATGGTTAACCCAGAAATGCCCATGACCCTCCCATTTCCACACTCCTTTTCTAGGACATGCATAAAATTTAGATGCGGATCATGTGACTAAATTTACACATGTACATGTTAATTGATTTCAATTAGCTAATTGTTTGTTTAAAAAGTCAATTATTGGCACTAATTGGCTCATCTATATATATAAAACTCACCCTCAACGTTCTATTGTCTGATGACGTCACTGAAGCCAAGGTTCGTAAGTTCGAAGCTCTGAAGCCAACAAAATCACAGTCTTGGGGCCCCGCCCTCGCATCAAACGTTATGACGTTGAGGGCGGAGGCGGAGCAATTCACTCACATCGACGACGGCCAGGGCGCCGCAATGGGCCACCGACTGACGACGAAGGTGCGTTGGGTGGGGGGGGGCCCACAGTCACACATCGATGGCGGCCACAGCGGCGCAATGCCCTCACTAACAACCAAGGTGCATTCGGTGGGGGGGGGGGGGGCACAGGAAAGCCTTGCTAGCGTCCGTTTCATTGGGTCCAGATAACGGGCCTTTTTTTACTAGTTATTCAATAAAATTGCACGTGTCTGTACTTGCACGTGCAATTTTTGCAGACTTTTATAGAATAAGGAGGTAAGTGCACTTATTTGTCACACCTATATTGAGTGGAGGAGTAGCCTAGTGGTTAGTGCAGCAGCCTGAGATCCTGGGGAACTGGATTTAATTCCCACTGCAGCTCCTTAACCCTCCATTTCCCCAGGTACAAAATGTGTACCTGAATATAATATGTAAACCACTTTGATTGTAACCCATAGAAAGGCAGTACATCAAATCCCATACCATCCCCCCCTATAGTTAGGTACCACTTTATAGGATCAACCCCCAAAGCAGTGGAACATCTAGCATGGCTGCCACCTGAGGCGGGTTGCTGCTATGTCCCCCCCCCCCCCCCCTTGATGCATCACTCCCTTTCTCTCCTTTTGGCACATCACCTCTACCCCCTGAAGCGTATGACCCACCTCCCCCTCTGAAGTGCATCATGTTTATCACCTGGGGGTGCATGAAGCAGTTTCATGGCTGTCAACTCCATCAGTCCCCTGCCCCGGAACAGGAAGTAACATCAAAGGAGATAGGGAACTAGGAGAGCCAACAGCTGTGCGACTGCTCCATTCACTCCCTTGCTGCCTGAATCTGGGGTGGACCGCCTCCACCGCCCCACCCTTGGTAGGTTACTGCCCCATAGTGCTAATTCTATAATGACTTCTTGGCACCAAGTTGTTGTTGTAAAATACTAGTGTAAAGAGGCATTGGTGTGCCTAAAGTTAGGCACCAACAGTTTGGCCAAGTCAATGCCAATTGTAACTGTTGGCTCCTAACTGTGTCCTGAAGTGTTTGCAGCTCACATATTCCAGACATACACCCATGACCTGCCCATACTCCACCCATTTTTACGTCCCCTCGTACTTACACACCAACCCCTGGATTCTGTATATGGGGCTGAGATTTTGGCTCCAAAATTTTTCATGTGCATCGAAGATACGTGCACAAATTAATTAGCATATAAGCCAATTAATTGCAATTAATTGATGTTAAAAATCAATAATTGCACTTAAGTGACAATTGAAATTAGTATTCATATCTCCCTATGCCCTATTCTATAATCCCACGTGCCTAAATCCCTTAGAGTGAATCGCAAAAGGAGGCAGTGCCATGGGAGTGGCAAGGGTGTTCCTAAAGGTGTATGCAGGATTATGGAATAGCCCATTTCCATGCCAAAGTGCTCAGAGCTGGGTGCTGGTATTTATACCAGGTTTCAGCTGGCATATATATTGGCTTCCAACATTTGGTATGGAAAAGGGCTGTAAGCGCTATTCTATAAATAGCAGTCCGCACTGATTTTTTCCAGTGCCGAAATCTTGGCACCATTTATAGAATGCCCTCCTAAGTGATGTTGGATTGTATGCTACAGAATTGTGCCTAGCATAATTGCCAATTAGTGGCATCAATCACATTCTGCAACTCACACACACTATTGCACCCATTTTTAGGTGCCAATATATAGAATTGCTCTTATTGGGTTAGATTCTATATATGGAGTCTAAAAAAAAATCAGTGCCAAAAAGTACCCATATAAGTGGTATTCCATAAGCCATGCCTAAAGTCCAGTGCGGTTTATAGAATAACCGCTTAAGGGAAGAGATCACACATAAATGTAGGCACTGCCATTTGCCCCAGCAAAAATGTGGTGCAAAAGCCAGCACCTAAATTTATTCACGGAGCACCCATATTCTGTAAATATACATGTAACTCAAAACCATACCCTCGTTCTGCCCCCAAATGCCCATGACCCTCCCATTTCTGTGTCCTCTTTTTTGTACAGTGCATAAATTTGTATGCAAGTTAGTCCCAATTAAGTCTAATTAGTGTCAATAATTGCTTGTTCAAAAGCCAATTATTGGTACTAATTGGCTTATTATTCTGTTAAATTGCACACGCAAATCGGGAATGCACTTAAATTTATGCACACAATTTTTGGCGACTTTTGTAGAATCAGTGGGATTGTGTACTACATACCCTTTCAGCTTTCAAAGCAGAACTTTGAGACTATTATATGGAGAATGTCTATTCCTGGGATCATATGAACTTCCAGTTCACACTCCAAATCCCAGGATTCTCACAGTCAGCAACACAAACTTTGCAGTATTGCAGTCCATTAAGCTAATCAATAATTATAAAAATCAGAGAAGTAGTATGACCTTATTTAGTGAAACCAAACCTCAAGAGTATGTAGCTTGATGGTTTAACAATATTTTAGTGACTGCAACACAATGAGAAATGTCTTTGGCTAGATTGTGTCTGTTTTATGAGTTGTATTGCCTTTGCCCTCTGCTGCCTTTACCTTTGACCTTTTGGGGCCAGGGCACATCAAGACTTCAGCTGCAATCTATTTCTTCTCCTTTCTCTTCTGGTGCACTCTGTGTTTCCTCAACAGATTAATGACAGCTAATAATATCTGATATATCTGGACATTGCCATGTAATGAGCTGCAGTCCCACTGGGTCCCTGAAGTGTCACCACTAACAAATTCACAAGAGCTGCACATAATTAGCATGTAAAGGGAGTGATCAAGCAGTAAATCTGTAGAGAAAGATTGATTGTCCAGTAGAAAGCATGGAAAAAAAATCCCTTTCTTAGCACTCCTTTCACAATATATGTTGCTTGGCATGAATATTTTCTTGATAACAAACTGTGGACAGGTTACCTTTACGGTAACATTATTCCTTCATGGCTGATAGGCAAAATTTCATTATGCCACTGCTAATGTTACAATATTTTCTGCAAAATGTCACCATATGTAAATGTGGTTAAGGTTTCATTCTTATTCAAGGTTTTCTTTAACATACACTTTCCCTTTTTTGCTGAAACACAATTCCTACTTTCTTTAAAGAATTTATAAAATGAAATGAAAGTAAATGAAAAAGAAAATAATCTATTGTACTCATAATAAAGGCTAATCAATACTTTTGATTCTGTTTTAAGTGTACCATCTTTTTCCACCAATTTAACAAAGTCAAAACAGCAGAACAAAAAGCACCAGGAACCTTCAAAAACAGGACACAAATTATTTAATGATGTAACTTGAGCATCAATTCTTTCATAAATGACCGAACACAGACCGTGTTTCGGTGCACAGCACCTTGGTCAGGAGTCAATAAAATTGTGGTTTCTAAGGAGCAGTGGAACTTTGTCCTATATATATATATATATATACAAGGTCAGGCAAAAAACAAAAAGTAAACCTCTAGAAGTTTTTGCTGTTTTCTCAGTGACTGCTTGGAATTTCAATGTGAAATTAAGCAATTTTATTTGCAGTTACTTTCTATGTTTATATGCTGAGTGTGACTACCCTGCAAATTTCAAAATGTTTGCACTGTAAAACTACCATTATTTGAAAAAAAAAAAAGGGATATCATCTTACTGTTAATGATGTCACAGTAATATAGGCTTTTTTCTGGGGAGCAATGCTCAAGGCTGATCAAAAGCTCCACACAAAGCTGAAAATAATCGCTGAAATTAAGGTAGCGCTGCAGATGAACTGGGGCAGCCTATCACACGAACTGATTGACAAGGCTATTAAGAACTTCCCAAAGTGACTGAAGGTCTGTGTTAAAGCTGGGGGGAACACTGAATATTCACAGTGACTGCAAAATACTGACACATTGTTAGTTCTATCATTTGAATGGCATTATTTTACTGTGTTTTAGCTCAAACATTTTTAACAAGCAAACATTGCTAGGTAATACATCCTATATAATAATTCTCACCTCCAACGTTTTGTCATGCCTGGGACCGTGCCTCCCTCGGAGGTGGAGCAGTAGGCACCGTAGATCAGACAGAGACGTCAGTGGCCGCATTATGACGTGATCCTAGCAGACCAAATCTGAGGGCGCCACGGTCCAAGGCAACACAGAACATTGGAGGTGAGAATTAGTGGTAGTGCTGCTGAAGGATCTCCAGGAGGAAAATGTGGAGTGCGAGGAGCGGCGTAGGCGGAACCGCGGAAAAACTGGAAGTGGTGAGTCGAAGATAATGGTGCCGCAAACACCCCCTACTGTTGTTTCAGGACCCCCAATCCCCCAATCTGTTGTTTCAGGACCCCCCTCCCACTCCCCCCCTATCTGGCCCTACCCTTCGTAAGAGCCGGCTGCTTAAAAGTTTTTACCTCCTACATGCAGGGACGTTGCTTCAGAAAGCCTTTTCTTTCACTTCTGTTTTAGCTGTTCCTGTGGTCTTGCCCTTGAGGGCGGGACCACAGGAACAGCTGAAACACAAGCAAAAGAAAAAGCTGTCTAAAGCGGCGTCCCTGCGTGCAGAAGGTAAAAACTTTTAAGCAACAGCCAGCTCTTACGAGGGGGAGGGCCAGAGAGGTGGGGAGGGGGGTCCTGAAATGACAGGGGAGGGAAGGGGGGGTCATGAACAACACGGGGGGGAAGGGGGTCCTGAAACTACAGAGGGGGGTCCTGAAATGACAGAGGGGGGAAGGGGGTCCAGAAATGACACGGGCCGAGGGGATTCCTGGAAATCCATTGGAAGGGGAGGGGCGGGTCCTGTAACTGGGGTCCTGGATCAGGGGGTAGCGGGGGGATGGGAAGAAGGGGGATGGGAAGAAGGGGGAGGGGAGGGGAAGAAGGGGGAGGGGGTCCTCGAACTCAGAGAGGGGGGGAGAGGTGGAGCAGGAAGGGGAGAGGGGGGATGGGAAGAAGTGGGAGGGGTTTCTGGAACTTGGACAGGGGTGCAAGGGGGGAAGGGGAGAGGGGGGAGGGGGAAGGGGGTTCTGCAAACTCTCGGTCTCATACACTCTCGATCTCACAAAGAGTCTGTGTATCGCACATATACTCTCACACTCACTCTCTCTCACACACACTCTCTCACACACACAGTGTATCTGTGTGAAATACACTCTCTCACACACTCACTGTATCTCACATATGCACTCGCACACACTGTCATTCTGACACACACACACTCTCTCATAGACACACTCACACCCAGTCTCACTCTCTCTCTGTGACACACATACACTTGCACAGTCACTCTCTGTCTCTCACACAGTCACTCTCACACACACACTCTCTCAAACATACACACTACGAGGAAAATCTTACTATCGCCTGTTTCATTTGTGTCAGAAACGGGCTTTTTTACTAGTAAGAACATAAGAATAGCCATACTGGGTCAGACCAACAGTCCATCTAGCCCAGTATCCTGCCTCCAACAGTGGCTAATCCAGGTCACAAGTACCTGGCAGAAACGCAACATAACTTAAGATAATAAAATGTTGTTTAATAGTAAGACGTAAATATGACGACTAAATTAGTATGTAAAATTTCTCGTTAAAATTCAAAGCAGTTGCTGAGAAATCGACAAAAATCTCTAGGGGTTATGTTTTGTTTTTTTACCTCACCCTATATATAAATTGTAGATTAGTATATACAGCAGAGTAACTCTGCTCAGCTCTTGGAAGATGCTTGATTCTCACTTGCACTCCTTTCTAAGCGGGGCAGGCAGGCTTCCAGGACCCTAGCTGATACAGGATCCACTATTGGTTTAAAGAATTTATCCTGGGCACTGAGTCCATCTGAGGTTTTAATGCCCCTTCCTCTGCTCAGTTTAGATATGAGGGAACCTTCCCATTTCCCTGGCAGCCTCTCCAGTCTTTTTCCTTTGTGTCTCCTCCTTTAGTTGAGATATCCCACTAGCTTGTGCTTGTCCAACACTCAGATCAGCTCAGTATGAAAATGAACTTTTCAGTGTAGCTAATTCCACACTGTACCTGGAATGACTCTGAGCTGGGTGTGAGAACCATGCCATAGATTCCAGGTCAACTTAGCCTACAGTTTTTTTCCCTTGTCTTTATGGAACAGACAGCATCTCGATCCCAGGCCCTCCTACCTTTGCATTAGGCAAGATGGTTTGGCTTTAATTTGCAGGGCAAGGTGCTCCCATCAAGTTTTCAGGGTTCAGGAAAAAGATAATTTCTCTCAAAATCCATGGCTATGTATAGACTCCTTAACTATTTTCTTAGCCTGTACTATGGATTGGGCTTGATAACTGTTCTATGGAAAATTACTAGATATGACTCATGCTGATTCCAGGGCACAGACCTCCCTGCAATATCCATTCTGTCAAAGGAAGGTTTGTTTAATCAGCTTTTTCTTTTCTCACTGCATATTACTAGTTGTTTGTTTTTCTTGTTTTTGTTGTTACTGGTTTTCTTTGTATGAGACTGTATAGTTGTTTGTGATTGCTGATTTTGTTTGATTATGTTTGCTTTGTTGCATGTTTTTCTAATGTTCTAGCATGTTCTAGCATGTCCAAGGATAGCGACTAACACCAGGCTTTAGTGAAATCTAGGTCACATATGTTTTCACTATATGCTATTGAATTTAATTATCCTTTTTAATGTTCATGATATTGATTTGACTATTTTATATCTGTATATTGATGTATCATGTAGTAGTAATGCATGCAATTAAGTTATTATGTTATTCATTTATTTATTAATTGATCACTATATTCATCAAGATACTTGTAATGATATACAGATAAAAGTAAAATATAGATTTAGCATTTCATGTAACTTAATAATAAGCATAATTTAAAAAATAACATAATTATCGAACAGGTACACAATAAAAACTGCTTTAGTAACTATATGTTATTTGCCCTTCTATCATCTTATCTAATGCATAGTTTGCCAGTTTACTTTGGTTGAACAAGGTGTTTTTTGTTATCCCTCTATCCCGGGAAGAATTGCCCCTCTCACATGGTGGACACTAGTCCAAACGGGCGAGGAGAGTCCTCCAGAAGGCTGTGAATATATTGACTAAACATGACCTCTTTTATCTGACTCCTGATACCCATGAGTCGCAGTAAGTGAATAAGTATCCTATCCATACCTACTTAGGACTGAAAAGACTGAGCATTCTACAAGTCCTGATTCAAGAAGGAGAGAGGACAGGTGGTATAGAGATAGATAAAAGTTTATTGATTCTTACCAACACAGTATAAGGCAATCAGGCACATCAATCTGATTTCAGAGATCAAACGGGCAGCATGCCGGGAGGAATCTGAACAGACTCCAAACTCCTCCCAATTCTAATCTCTTTATATACACTTTTGAGTTAATTGAAAACTAATGCATTTTCATTAATTCTAATGGCCAAGTTGTTTATCCCAAAGTCGCTAAACCACAATCTCCGGTACCACCCCTATTTCAACAGAAAATTTCCCCACTCCTGCACCTGTCATGATGTTTTTCAGATAAACACTTTTTTTCTAACTAAGATTGGGTAATTCCATTCTATAACTGTCACTTCAGAGTTTCCATTTTGTTTTCTTATTCCATTTTGTTTTCACATTTCTTTGCCTTTTCTTTTCCAACTCAGGCTATTCAGGTCTCAGTTCAAGCTTAAAAACTAGGCCAAACTTTTCCAGTAAGCTCCTAGTTATGCCAACCATCAGAGTATTGACTTGGCTAATGTCTCTAGTAGCCTGGGCTCTATGCCTCAGCCCTCCACCATTCCAGTGGGGGGCTCTCTGGCTGTATTATATCTCATCAAAGGGTAATGATGTCATATTGGTAGTGCAGGGAGGGCATCGATTCACTGTTAGCACCTGAAGTATTTAAGAAAACACTGCCCAAACTATTCCTGTACTTGTCATCATCTCCTCCCTTTCACATCTAAAATTCTTAAGCATGCCATTTAGCTTGTCTGTCTTAACTTTCTTACATTTAAGCCATTTTTAATCTACTTCTGACTTCCACTTATTCCTTGCCAAAGTTCCCAGTGACCATTTCATGGCCAAGGACTTTTATTCAGTCATCATCCTTGGCCTATCTTCTATTTTGAATACTGGCGATAACATCTCCTCCTTGACACTGTCATGACTTGAATTTCAGAACTCCTTTCTACAGTGGCGTTCCTAGGGGGGCGGACACCCAGGGCGGCGCCCTGCCCCCCCCGGGTGCAGCACCCCCCCGATGCAGCGCGGACCCTCCCCCAGGTGCAGCACCCCCCCGATGCAACGCGGACCCCCCCCCGGGTGCACGCCACTGGGGGGGTGCCGCAGCGCACGCCTGCTCAGAGTTCCCTGACTTTGCGCGTTCGCTGCAGCTCCCTCTGACCCAGAACAGGAAGTAACCAAAAGTGACGTCATTTCTGTTCCGGCTTAAATGCCTGGTTCTTTGTGGGCGTTCTTTTCTTTGTGAACGTCACACACTCTTGACAGAGAGATTGTTGCAGCGGCACATTCGATGTGACACCTGTTTGACAAATTGACCGTGAGCTATTTGTTTTACCATTGGTTTGCACTAAAGGTCTATAGACCCCTGAGGCAGGCCCTTGTGGCCGAAACATGATTCGTGTCGGGTCATTTTATTTCATTCTAATAAAGACCTTGTTTGGAAAACACCATTTGTGCGAGGACCCCTTTTGTTTTGGATCCACTTGTTGTACAAAAAGCAGAGGTCCCATCCCAGACCCCTGCGGAACCCCACTAACTACTCTTCTCCATTGAGAATACTGACCATTTAACCCTATTCTCTGTTTTCTATCTTTTAACCAGTTTTTAATCCACAATAGGACAGTACGTCCTATCCCATGACTCTCCAATTTCCTCTGGAGTCTTTCATGAAGTACTTTGTCAAACGGCTTCTGAAAATTCAGATACACAATATCAACCAGCTCACCTTTATCCACATTTGTTCACCCCTTCAAAGAAATGTAATAGATTGGTGAGGCAAGATTTCCCTTCACTAAATCCATGTTGGTTTTGTCTCATTAATCCATACTTTTGAATATGCTGTGTAATTTTGTTCTTTATAATGGTCTCTATCATTTTGCCCAGCACCGACATCAGACTCACCGGTCTATAATTTCCCACATCTCCTTTGGAACCTTTTTAAAAAATCGGCATTACATGCCACCCTCCAATCTTCCGGTATCACGCTCGATTTTAAGGATAAATTACATATTACTAGCAATAGCTCTGCAAGTTCATTTTTCAGTTCTATCAGTATTTTGGGATGAATACCATCCGGTCCATGAGATTTGCTACTCTTCAATTTGTAGAACTGCCCCATTACATCCTCCGGGTTTATAGAGAATTCATTCAGTTTCTCAGACTTGTCAGCTTCGAATACCATTTCTGGCACTGGTATCTCTCCCAAATCTTCCTCTGTGAAAACCGAAGCAAAGAATTCATTTAGAGGCATATTTTCAAAGCACTTAGCCTCCCAAAGTTCCATAGAAACCTATGGAACTTAGCCTCCCAAAGTGCTTTGAAAATATGCCTCTTAATCTCTCTGCTATGGCTTTGTCTTCCCTGATCGGCCCTTTTACCCCTCTGTCATCTAGTGGTCCAACCGATTCTTTTGCCGGACTCCTGCTTTTAATATACCTAAAAACATTTTTACTATGTGTTTTTGCCTTCAACACAATCTTTTTTTGAAGTCCCTCTTAGCCTTCCTTACCAGCGCTTTGCATTTGACATGACATTCCTTATGCTGTTTCTTATTATTTTCAGTTGGTTGATTCTTCCATTTTCTGAAGGTTTTTCTTTTTAGCTCTAATAGCTTCCTTCACCTCTCTTTTTAACAATGCCGGCTGTCATTTGGTCTTCTGTCCTCCTTTTTTAATACACAGAAAAAAGTGTTACTTTGCTGCATTATTGTCTTTTTGAAAACATAGATCATGACCGATGATGCCCAATAGCATTCATACTCCATCAAAACATGGCTGAAAATTGGAGGCTTTTAAGCTGTGAGCTTCTTGAGGCTTTTTCCTCCTTATACATTTTTTATAAAGTTGTGAATTTCTCTTCTACATTTGTGAGAACCTTTATATGAATAAGTGTGTTGTTAACAATCTTTGGTTCTCTACCTGTTTTTATTTTTGTATTTGGTAGTTTAAAATTAGGAAATGGCTATTAATACTAAAAATAGGAAAATCGTACATTTTACCTCTGTAGTAAGATAGTCTTAGTGTATGGAAATTGTTTTATATTACTAGTCTTTTTACAACCTCCCCAAATTAGTACTCACCAGCCACCCGCAATTTAGAGAGATAAAAGACTAGGAAGGCCACACGTATGAGAAAAGCAATTTTTAATTACTTACCAAGAGAAAGTTAGAATTACATATGCTAGTTTCTTATGTGGTGAGCAGGGGACACAAACATGTGGTCTGCCACTGCCTCTCCAATGTAATGCTCTGGTTCAATTGTTTATATACCTTTTGTGTTAAGCAATGCTTCACATTACTTCAGCACTTATCTTCCTCAGAGATCATTCTGTTCTCAGTTCTCATCATCTATTTTCCTTTAAGTTGCTAAATCACATTCTTCTGTCCATCCATAATTGCACCTTTCCCATGCCAGCTTGCCTGTAAGGGTAAAATAATAGATCATAAATTCCTGAGTTTACACAGGCTCATGCTCTTTAATAAATTACAGGCTTCTCAATCTCTGATAGATTCCAAAGTCGCACCTACTTGTCAGTCTCTGCCCTTTTTGACCTGTGCTGGGGTGCTGACCTGTGCTCATGAGTCTACAAAATGACCCACATAAGGACACACTAAGACTACTTTTTACCACTGTTTGACAAAAGGGACCCTGTGGTTTATTGTATGAAAAGAAGCTAAGAGGAGCATTCATTTCCAAAACTGTGAAACAAGAAAAAGAAAGAATTTTGCTTCACTTGTGATTCTTATTCAAGAACACCAAATTGTCAAATACCATTATAGAAATCATGGAAAATAGAACTTATTTTCATAAAATTACAGAACATGCTTCTTCTCTGTTGGACAAAATAATGTGTCATATTCAAGAATTTGGTTTGTATATGATATTTGGATTCAAACCATTAATTTCACCAGCAGACAATAATTCCAATTTAAAATTCTTTCTCAATAGTCTCTTATTGAGTGTTATACTAGTAAACTTTGCCAGCCACCTTTGTAAAAACTGAATAAATATTTAAGGCTTTAGGGGTGCTTTTACTAAGCTACAGGAAAAAGGGCCCTGCGGTATTGGTGGGGGCTGTTTTTCCCGCAGAAGGTAAAAAAACCCTGAAAAAATGGCCATGCAGTAGGATTACTTTTACACTTACTGCAACCCATTGAGGTGGCAGTAAGGGCTCCTGCAGTAGCCTGGTGATAACTGGGCAGCGTGTGATGATACTTGATTAGTGCTGGGTTAGTACCACACTATAAAATAAAATGGAAATGGCACACGCTCAAGGCAGAACTACCGACGGCGGCCATGTTGGCCTGGCTGTAGTTCTGGGTTAGAGTGTTTCATCTTTAGTACAGTAATAGAAAAACTGTTGTATTTTCTAAACTTTATGAATTAAGACAATATTTGTCATGAAAAAGTATCACCTAATTCTGCAGGCTTGAAATCATATGAGTTCACTTTAGGGTCCTTTTACCAAGCCACACTAAAAAGTGGCCACTGCTGGGTTTTCCACACATTGTGGTCACTAATAATGTTGTGGTAAAATGGCTGTCTTGCCATACTTTCTTGTAATGGCCATGCACAAATTTTCACATTGGTACATGACTCCCACGCTAGTCCCACGCTAATTGGGTTTTGTGCAACAGTGTGCTTGCGCTACTCAATTAGCACAGGCATACCTACTCTCTGTTCATGGGCATGCCTCCTGTACTGGAAAATACAAAATATTTTCCAGTGTGGGATTAGCACATGCTGAACGGGAAATTACCGCAGGATGCCTCAGTGCATCCTGTGGTAGTGCCCTTTTAGCATGCGGTAGGCCCACGTTAGGCCTACCGTGCTTTAGTAAAAGGACCCCTGTGACATTTCTTCAATTTAAAAGCACACTACTAGTGGTTGTGATTTTGAAAACTTCCTGTGTAATTATATTGACTTCCCCATACTTTATACTCTTTCTTATTTTGTAACTGCCCTTTCTCCAGTATCTGTTCATTTGTTACCTAACCTCACTTTTCTTTTCTGTTGAGATCACATTCTTTCATAGGGCTCACACTACCGGATTCTGTATAGATAGCCTAAAGATGAGCACACAAATATGGTGCAGATCACAGATTTCTGTGTACACTAATCAGCCAATTAGGCATTAATAATCAATAATTAACAGGCACTTAATTGGCAGTAATTAGAAGTTACATATGGACAGGGCCTTTTTTGAGGGAGTACTTGGGGGTACTGAGTACCGGCACCTTTTCCATTGTCTGCTAAAATTGACCCATGGACCCCAAGTTTTAATGAAAGAGCTCAGGCTCTACACACCAATTCTGCCTTGTCACAGATTCCGTGACTGGTTGTAAGGGACCTGGCTATTGTGGGGTGGGTCCCTCAGTGATTACCCCGCCCCTGAAGGGTGGCCTAGCATTTGAGTACCAGCATCTTTTTTACTAGAAAAAATGCACTGCATATGGATCTGCCCGACACCGTTTTCTATAAAATGCACACCTAACTTTCATAGCTCACAACTTCAAAGGGCATGGGCAGGTCAGGGGCATTCCCAGAATAATATCATTTATGCATTTGACTGCCATTACTTGGGTACAAGCATTTACACCAACCTTTGAGAGACGTAAAAGCTTGCACCCGGTTAGGCACAAAATGCACAAGTTCATTATGTGCAGAGCTCCAGTTAAATAATAATAGCGTAGCACAGATCATCCCTAGTTTTGGGTGCCATTTATTGAAGTCTCCACACAGTATGTAAGGATCATCCCGCAGATTCTATATATGGCGCCTGAAAATCAGTGCAGAAATCAAAGCGTATTCTGTAACAAAGCAAATACCTTAATTGTTTAACTAGCTAATCAACGCTGTTAATTGGATGTTAACAAGAAATTATCAATACTAATTTGCATTAATTTTTACGCACACAACTTGCTAAGCATATTTTGTAATGTGATGCGCATAAATTCTAAGTTGCATAGTTGAAAAGGGTGTGTGGTCATGGATGGGGCATGGGCGTTTCTAAAATCTATGGACATTATTATAGAATACACCCACTGTGTGGGGTTTCTATATATAAGGCACCTAAAAAAAACCTTTGTGGAAAACGTTTTGAGCTAAGCATATTCTATAAGTGGCGCCTAGATTTAGGTGCGATACATAGAATTACACTTAGTTGATATCCAGCACCTAAAACTACACGCATTCATTTACATTAATGTTTAAGTGTTATTATCAACGCTGATTGGCTTGTTAAGCCAAATAAGTTACTCACATTGGTACAGAATATGCTTGGATTTCAGCGCAGATCTCTAGGTGCGCTATATAGAATCTAGGGTGTGTGCCTAATTTAGGCATTGGGACTTATGCCAAGTAATATGTGGCCCTAATGGATGTGACCAAATTCGGTCATGTGGAGAGGCGCTTGACATATTCTATATACTGTGCGGAAATTTAAGCCTATTCTACAAAATTTAGGAGTATCTTATAGAATACACTAGGCATATTTTCTTACTGCATGGACTTTTCAGGTGCTGTATATAGAATCTGGCCCCATGTGTATTAAGGTTATGTATAGAACAAACAGTTGTGGTTCTTTTTCAGTTCTAGTAAGGTTTTTCCCCCCTCAATGTTCATCCTTTTTCATTCCATCTCACACGTTTGTTTAAACATAAATTTAAAAACTTACAAATGCACCTTGGAACTTTATAACCTGTGCTAATTGACTTAATATGTGTGAATCTGTAGGTCAATGCACATTGAATTAATTAAACATGCAATTTTTTTTTTAATGACCTGAATGTGGTCAGAAGCCCACTTCCCTGTGTAGCATTGTCACAAGTTTTGACTAACGCCACCAACATCATTTGGAGACAGTTCCACATTTGAAAAGATCTTACCAACAAAGAGCGCCTTATAATAAGCTGAACAGGTCATTTAGGGGCCCTTTTACTAGCATGCATCAAATCGACACTACTGCCAGGACAGCACGGAAGCCCAGAGGTAATTTTGAAGTTGGCTTGTGCTGTTTCCTGTGGTAGAATTTTTTTTTTTTTTAAATTATAGCACACAGCCATTTACTGCCCCATTTAAAAATGTCCCTTTTTCCTGCTGCAATAAAAATGGCCTAGCATTCTGCAATTTCATGCATCCAAACAAGCACAGGCCACTTTTTACCACTGCTTAGAAAAAGGGTCCCTAAAATACTAATCTATTATTTGAGGCACACAAGTTTTCCTTAAAGAACTTTAAGGAACTTATCAGCATTCAAATAAATTCTTTGCCTCTTCCTCCTTTCCTAGCTTTCATCCAAAGAAGGAACTTGCTTGTCCTTAAGTGTTCAGGCAACATTTCACCTTTCTATAATTATCACACTCCCTGCATAAAGACCAGGCAAAAAGTAGTAGCCATTCTGGTTCTAGTATGCATTCTTTTACATGGAATACAATAGCAGAGAAACAAAAAGAAGATGATTTCCAGGATTTTTGCATATATTTCATTCTGTCCAGTAGTAAACAGTGGACACAGTGTAATGAATCACAAAACATAATATTCATCATCTTCATAATCACAATCAAAAGAAGGAGAAGAAAAATTCCCACAGCAAACTTTTCTGTCTACCGTCATGTTGTGTCATCAGGTATCCTGGCATGAAATTTTGCAAGGTATTTTCCTTGAACTGCTCTTGCATTACAAAAGCTTTAAAAAAAAGGTACTTTAATCTCCAACTATAATGTTACTTCCTAATATCACTCCATATACATTTTAAAAAATAACAGTTCAATGATATAATAGTGCTGAATGGGATTAAGATTTTGTTGTTGTTGTTGTTGTTGTTATGTATTTGCAGTGAGATCATGTTTGTTGTCATGAGAATATTGAATAATAAATGGACATTAACTTGTAATTGTTGAAATAAAAGATTAATTTGTTTTATTAGTGTCATCTATTAATGCCCTTGTAGGAAAAACAAGCAAGGACTTTAGCCCTTCAAAACAAAATAAACAAATAATAAAATAAAATAGAGCAAACAGCTAACTAACCAACCTTTCATTTTCCTCTTTTTAGCTTGCATTAATGAGCTTATCCAAAAATATATATCCAATAAGAGAGAAAATTAAGTTAGAGATGTAGAGATGTGCTCCAAGTCACTATGAAAATCTGCATGTGAATGCAGGATAATCACAAATCTACAACATTACAATATTAAAAAATACCACCAATTAAATTATCTGGTGAAAATAATCACAATGTTATTGGAAACTCAATTATTGTGGCAACCCTTGTCAGGAAATTAGCAGGCTATGGCAATGGCAAGTCAGACCTAAATTCATCAAATATATATTATCACAATATTACATGTTCACTTCGATTCCATGCAAAGACAAACATCCTCACTCACTGGTATCTGCTCAATGCATTTGTATTATTCATGAACAACCCTGTGATCTATTATACATACAAAACTGATTGTATGCTGCTAGCCCCAGGCTACAATGCAGAGACACAGAATTAATTTTATTATATACACATGCATGATAATTGTGTAGGATTCGGTCAAATATCAAACCCCATGCTTGCACACCCTTTAGCTTGCTTTCCCAAAGAAAGAGATCATATGGTTATTGGTGATTTCTTCTTCTCTCTGTGCCATTTTTTTTTTTTAAATATAAATCTACCAGTCATAGGACACTAAAGTTCCAATGAAGAAAGGAAAATAATAATTTATTTAGAAATGCTTAGGTTGCTAGACTTAAATATCTACAGCTGTTTTATGTCAGACTGCTGGTCGGAAGTCCATGACCACAAAACTCAACAATCTATTGCAGTCTGATGATAGTGAGAACGGCGGAAGAGGGATGTGTATATATATGGGACAGGACAGTTGCAAGGAAGGATTGGATTAAATTTAAAACTGTATGCTTGTGTGGCTATGATTGAGCAGACAGGGGAAGTGCTCATGGGAAATAGAGTAGGCAGTTTCCCTCTTAGCAAGTATTTATTCTTGATCGGGCTGCTTGGTGAAGCATGAAGGATTCTGTGGGGATTCAGATCATCAAGTTGCTGGTGAAGAGAACAGAACCAGTAACCATCATGGGAAAGGTCAAGGACAAGGAATTTCCTGGGTGGCTCCCATGGTAAGCCTGGTACCACAGCTGGGAGGGGTGGTAGGCGTGACATGTTGTGGGTTTGGTGATCTGGGGGCAGTTGTGTCTTTAGAGATGGGACCTCTGAAGGGATCAGGCTTCCAGATCAGGAGGTGTTGGGGGGTAGTGTATTCACCTCCCAGTTCTATGGATATAAGGGATCATATGCTGAGGTACAGGTCTTCTCAGATTTTCTGATGGTACTGCTAACTCAAGTGGCACAATGGATATAGGATTTGGGCAACGTGATCCTTCTGTGGTGCTTTGAGGGTTGGGTTGTTCTCATTGGACTCCACCCAGCAGCAGATATGTACTTAGGGATTATTTACATAGTAATCTATATAAATAAAATCCCCCCTCAGACGTTCTGAAGCTCACTCCATCTGTCCTGAACTCCTGTCCTCCTGGTAGGCTAGGCTATTCGAACTACTCACCCTCAGTCTCAGCCACGCCCATCTGGGCCATAGGCCACGCCCCATCTGCACATAAAAAGCACCCTCAATGTTCTAAAGCACACTCTGAGGCTTCAACAGTTCGTATGTTTGAAGCTCTGTAACCATTTTTAAGCACACTACATCTCTGCCCCGCCCTGACCTATCAGAGAAGGGAGGAGTGTCACAGCTGCACTGCTCTGACCTATCAAAGGGAACTGAAACAGGAAAAGGGAGGAGCGTCACACCGAATGATGGACCTATCAGAGGGAAGTCAAATAGAAGAAGGGAGGAGCGTCAGAGGCCAAGGGGACGGCCGTATCTACGTCTCATAGGTTTCCTTGCTTTCTTTTCAGTGTATTGCAGCTGCAGCCACTTAGGTAAGTCTAGCAAGCCTGTCAGCTACTGAATACAGAAAGCAAAAGATAGCATGTGGGAACTTGCTCCATTTTGCTCTCTGGAATGCACTGATTATTATACAAATGGTCTTGCTTTCATTATTTTGGTAGGGGCTGCCTTCATGACTGTCCACAGTCCCCCCAGTCCTGACACCTGACAGGGGGGACAGGGAAGGACACTCACTGTCTCACATACGCACTCGCACACACTCATTCTCACATACACACACGCTCTCTCACAGACATACTCACACCCACTCTCTGTCACACACATACACTTGCACATTCTCACTCTCACACAGTCACTCTCACAGACACTCTCTCAAACATACATACTCCGTGCAAAACCTTGCTAGCGCCCGTTTCATTTCAGCCAGAAACGGGCCTTTTTTACTAGTAGTAGATAATGGCAGAAAAAAAACACCTATATGGTCCATCCAGTCTACCCAATAAGATAACTCATCGCATAAAGTATGATGTGAACTACCTATGAATACTTGATCATGATTTGTTCTTGTCATTTTTGGGGCATAGACCATAGAAGTCTGCCCAGGACTGGCTTTGCTTCCCAATTAGTAATGTTTATATTCCGCACCATTTGCAATTCTAGGTGGATTCCAGAATTACAGGATCACATACATAAAGGTTTTTCTGATTTGAGTGGTAATTTCTATTTGGCACAGCCTGATGATGTTCCTAATACAGCTGAACTTCAGACTTCAGTTGTCCCAGGTTTTGGAATTCCTCCTGGTCCCAGCCGGATACCTTCTCTGGGATTTTTGCTCACCATCCTACTGTAGACACAGATATTTTGTATTTCTCGCCTTGCTATTCAGGATGTCAAGTTTCTCTAGGTTCATCTCAGCCTGTAAGAGGAGGGAGCAGGGGGAAGCTTTCAAGATATGTGGTGTCTGTGACCAGGACATGGGTTTTGTTTTCCTGTTTTTTTTTACTCTGCCGCTAGTTCTTCTCTTTCTCAGGTTTCCAGGGATTGCTGCGACACTGTTGGTGCTCAAGTCTCCCAGTATTTTCCTGCTAATGACTCCAGAATGAGTGAGAGGTCCAAGAATATTCCAGTAGAAAGTCACACTGGCAGTCATGGAAGTCCAGCTCATGAGGATTTAGTTCCACTGCCATCTCTTACTTTTGATGAGAGCTCACTGTGTGTTGAAAGTCAGACAGAAACTATTGAAGAAAGATAGAAACTAGTAATGAAATCTGGCACTTTGAAACTTAAGAAGGGGAAGTATAGCAAGAAGTGGAGAAAACGCAGGAAGCACTAGAATTCATGGTTGTCATCTGTTTTGCCTCAGACTCGTCCTCATCTTAAACTTCTGGGAGTTGTGTTTCTACAGATGGGGTGCATGGCATGGGAGTGGAGGCTGGGGAATCAAGAGATCCTGCTCTGATGGCTTTTAGCAACTTATGAGAGGCAGTTCCTAAGATGTAAGTAAATTGAAATGCTTCACTTGTAAGATGCTAAGATGAAAAATCTTCAGTGATGACCAAAGAAAGCATTAATTTAATCTCTCCACTATGGCTTTGTCTTCTCTGACTGACCCTATTACCCCTAGATCATCTGCAGTCCAACTGATTATTTTGCTGCCATCTTGCTTTTAAAACACATTTAAAAAGTTTTTTTACTATGTGTTTTTGCCTTCAATGCAATCTTTTTTTTAATGTCCCTCTTTGCCTTCCTTATCAGCACTTTGCATTTGACTTGCTATTTAATATGCTGCTTCTTATTATTATCAATTGGATACTTTTTCCATTTTCTGAAGGATTTTCTTCTAGCTCTAATTGCTTCCTTCACCTCATTTTTTAACAATGCCAGCTGACATTTGGTCTTCCTTCCTACTTTTTTAATACACGGAATATATTTGACCTGGGCTTCCAGGATGGTATTTTTGAACAGCATCCATGCCTGATATAAATTTTTTACCTTTACAGCTGCTCCTCTATGTTTTTTTTCACCATTGTTGTTATTTTATCATAGTCTTATTTTTGAAAGTTAAATGCTAATGTATTGAATTTTCTGTGTATATTTACTCCAAAGCCAATATCAAATCTGATCATATTATGATCATTATTATCAAGTGGCCCCATCATCATTACCTCCTGCACCAGATCATGTGCTCCACTAAGAACTAGGTCCAGAATGTTTCCTCCTCTTGTTGGCTCCTGTACCAGGTGCTCCATAAAGCAGTCCTTGATTTTGTCAAGGAATTTTACCTCTCTACCATGCCCTGATGTTACATTTACCCAGTCAATATTGAAGTAATTGAAATCACTCATTATTATTATTATGCTCCCCAGTTTGTTAGCCTTCCTAATTTCTGATAACATTTCTATATGCATCTGTTCATCCTGGCCAGGTGGATGGTACTACACTGCTATCATTATCCTTTTCCCCTTTACACATGGAATTTCAATCCATAGGGTTTCCAAGATGTGTTTTGTTTTCTGAAGAATTTTCAATCTATTTGATTCAAGGCCCTTCTTAACATACAATGCTGCCCCTCCACCAATTTAATCCACCCTATCACTATGATATAATTTGTACCCCGGTATGACAGTGTTCCACTGGTTATCTTCCTTCCACCAGGTCTCAGAGACGCCTATTATATTTAATTTGAAAAAGTCCATAGACCATTATTAAATGGACTTGGGGAAAATACACTATTTCTGGGATAAGTAGTATAAAATGTTTTGTACTTTTTGGGGATTTTGCCAGGTATTTGTGACCTGGATTGGCCACTGTTGGAAACAGGATGCTGGGCTTGATGGACCTTTGGTCTTTCCCAGTATGGCAATACTTATTTACTTATGTACTTATGCACCAGGTTGATGTTGTCCTTTTAGAAGACCTCCTTTCTCCAAAGCAGCACAGGGGCTGCCAGACTGGAGGTGGGACTTCTCTAAAATGTCTCTGTAGGCCTCCTCTATATACCTCTCTGTCTCCCTCAGCTCTACCAAGTCTGTTCTCTAGCCTCAAGAGAATGGACTCATTGTTGTCCTAATTAGAATAATTGACTACAAATGAAGAGTTGAGCTAGAGGTGGGTGAGAATAAGGACTGAACTAGGCCTGTTGTTCCTTCTAGAGTCTATCTGTTAATGCTGTGGCAGAAAATTAAACTTTTAAAACTGTGGGGGAAAAGGTATGGAGACTAGCTAATAAAATCTTCTTCTTGTTCTTGTTCTTCTTCTTCTTTTTTTAAATTCTATGTTTAAGTTACCAAGTATAGAGCAAAATAATGTCACTTACCAGATAAATGTCATTTTGTCTCAGGAAGAAAGTTAAGTGGGATCTTTCTTCTCTATATAGTATGGATTCTAAGGAGATTGCACCAAACAAACCCTTTGAAGCTAGTTCAGTAATCTGGTAGCCCTTAGTAACCTTTGCAAATATTCTACTTCACACCTTAATTAACATCTAATTCAGGTCAGTAGCAGTGCTGCCTCTCCAGCAGGTAAAGAACAGAAAATAACTTTCTTTTAGGATAGTTTGAGCCTTGCTTCTATCCTTTCTAATACTCTTGGATGTCAAGTTTCTACCTCAAGAGAAAGTTTCAGTTAATGTCCTCACACACCCAAGCTCCCCAACAAAGTTCTTCCTGCTAAAAACTGTTCTCCTCTACTAAAGTGCAACAATACTGATTGGCACAAACATCATTCCTGTTCTCCAGTCAGCTTCTCACCTCCTTGTCTCCAACCTTCTTTGCTGTTCATCTGCATCAACTCTCACACTCTCTCTCTCTCCTTAACCCCTTCCATACCTGAGTCTCCCTATACATTATGTCCCACTCCCTTAACGTTTAAGTACTGAGGTGATATGTCTCAACCATGTTATGGTGCTCCAAGTTTAGCCCTGGGGGTATTCTTCATATACCAGAGCATACAGTTGACAAAATACTGAAAAAAGTTCCCACAGCTTCTTATACACATCCAAATGGTTCATGTTTATAAATCAAACAAATGGAATTCCATCAAAATATAAAAGAAGCTCTTTGATTATATTTTCATTAGTTGAAAATAGTTGTTAAGGCAATTATAAGCATAATATCAAACAAATGTTTACCTTCATCAGACAGATGGCCCTATACACATTATAGAGCAAAAAGCAATCATCTTGAAATATAGTTGGAATTGGATATGCAAACTAGCATTAATTTCATCTCACACAGCTGATCAGAAAGCATGTAGATTTCCATTGGAAAACCACATATGTTCCAGTGTGCCAATAGTAGACTGGCATAACCAACCAAAAATAGAGGTAGCATTTACCACCTTACTATGTTTCACCAGCATCCACAGAGTCCTGTGCAACATAAAAATAAAAATTGTAAGATATGGGTCAATGCTAAGGCTCTTTTAACCTTTGACCAGAAGTAGGACCATTGTTCAGTTGACAGAGCAATGTTGGTTTCCTGTGTCCATTTAGATGGTAAACATCTAGGTTGTGAGTAAAGCTTCTCACAATGTGGAGTTAAAATTCCCAAATTTGTAAGCCTGTTTCAGAAAATCAGAGAAGTTCAGAAGTAAAAACACTGCTTTTGGAAATGATATCTGTAGCTGAAATACATGATCATAGTTGAATATAATTGAAGAATTATGAGGAAGGCAAAGAATACCTTATTTGCAACTTAGTGAAATGAATTTTCATGCACAGCACCCTTTAAGACATGCATACCACAATGCATCCAAATTGGCCAATAAAAGGGCTTCTGATCAATATGAAATGATGGGTTGCCCCATAAAGGTGTATCCTATGATGCTAAAATAAAAAGAGAACTTTATATAGGGCATTGATAGTTAACAATAGTATCATATAGCAGAAAGACATCCTTATTATCCCTCACCATAGAGAGCCAAACCTCTGGACCAAAGGAAGAGGGTGTACACGCCTCTGCTTGATTATGAACCATACAGAGGAACTCTCCACTGCATACTCTGAAATCCACCAGGTTGCATCTTTCAGTAAAAAAAAAGCCTAAGAAACCCATCAAACATATTAAAAGTATGGAAATCCTCATCACCGATTTCCCTCAGACATTTTAATTTTTAAAGAGCAATACGAGGTGGTTTACCTTGTCATAAAAACATGAAAGTAATTTATCCAAATTCTTGAAAAAGCTTCTCAGGAATTGCACAGGTAACATAAATCCCAAAAAATAAATAAAAATAAACTTAGCAAATAATTAAGTTTAAGGTGCTATCACTATTTTAATAGACTTACCTCCTCACCAGGTAAGACATAATAATGACTTGTGTTAATAACCTAATCCTAAACTTGAAAGGTTACAAGTGAAATAGTGGGGGTAGTAAAATGACTATCAAATCTTCAAATCCCAACACTTAGATTATTTTCCACATGGGCACCAACAAACTCATCCATAATTTTAAAGACATCAGTAGTGACTCTTATCACACAAAGAACACAGCCTCAAGACTCTCTTGATTCATCATCGGTCTGTTACTGAGATAAGTACATAAGTTGAAGATTTAATTTTTAAAAATTAAATATAAGTAACCTCTCATCATAAAATACAGCAAGTATACCAGAACTTACCACCAGGGAATTAGATCCGTTATTATAAAGTCGATTGTCATTGCGGCATAATGTAAGCCACATTGAGCCTGCAAATAGGTGGGAAAATGTGGGATACAAATGCAGCAAAATAAATGAATAAATAAATAAATAAATAAATAAACCTTTAAAAAATTAGTGATACAGGATATATCACAATAATGTACTATCCATCATGGTACTTTCAATTTATCTAAAAAAGATAAATAGGCATTGAATAATTTATTGAATAATTTATGTCAGGACTCTTCTAAAATCATAAGGAGGGCTGATAAAAGGGGAACAATAGTAATTTTAGATAGAACTTATTATGAAAATGAAATAAAACACCAATTAAGTGACATATCTACTGAGTTAGTAGAACTAATCAAGGATGTAACCATTGAAGGCTTAAAAGAGGGATTTCTTACACAAAAAGAATTTGCCTTTTTAAATAAAGAACATCCAGTTGTGTCTTTGTTTTACACGGTCCCCAAAATCCATAAAAAAGTTAGATTTTCACCAGGACGACCGATACTGTCTTCCAATAAATCAATATTGGAGCCTTTATCTCAATATGTAGACTGGTTTTTACAGCCATTGGTAAAAACAAGTAGATCATACATTAAGGACATCATGCAATTCTTAAAACTTATAGAAGAAATACCTACACATGATTACCCCTTTCTGGGACCCCGACATAATAGCCCTGAAAAAATAACCCCGATAAAAAAAGCCCAGACAAAACAGCCTTATAAAAAAACAGCCCTTGACAAATCAGCCCCTAACAAAATAGCCACTGACAAAATGGCCCCTCCCACAAAATAACCCTTGATAAAATAGCCCCTAGATAAAATAGCCACCTTAAGAAAATAGCCCCCTAGAAAAAAAATAACAATTCACAAAAAAAGATGATAAACTACAAGTGAAATCTTCACTGTTCACTGAGAAAGGCTCCTACCAGCATTGCATTGTATAAAGCATATATAAATAAACAAAATTATATAGGTACAAACTGGTATTCATGATGTGTTCTGCTGTTTAAGGAAACTATTCTTCCATCAACATGCTAATTTAAAAAAAGCAAAAAACAATATTGTCATCATTTTCATAGTCATACCAACCTTATCCTGTTTGGCAAGGTAAGATTATTAGGAAAAAAAATGCAGTACCATATTCTGGGCAGCCTGATTGGGCCCTTTTGTCGGGGGGAATAATTTGTCAAGGGCTATATTGTGGGCAGCCTGTTTTGACAGTGGCTGTTATGTCAAGGGCTATTACCTCAGGAGCTTTTTTGTCGGGGCTATTTTGTCAGGGCTATTTGGACCAGGTACCCCCCCCCCCCCCCTTTATAATAGCTATATTTGATGTAGTTGCCTTATATATTTCTTTACTTCAACAAGACTGCAAGTTTTAGAACATCATTTGGATTTAAGACCTATACCCCAGGAAGTCCCCACTTTGTTTTTGATTACTGTGGTAAGCATTGCTTTAACTAAGAACTTTTTATGTTTAAACATATTTTTTTCTGCAAAACCATGGAGTATCAATGGGAGCTATATTTGTTCCATCAATAGCATGTCTTTATATGACACATTTTGAGAATAAATGGATTGATAAAAATTGATAGTAACAGTTCATCTATGCATGGTACAGGTATTTGTACTGTGGAAAGGAGATGAACAGCACCTTCAAGATTTCCATCTTTGGTTAAATCAATGCAATAAAAATATACAATTCACTTTACAATATTCAAAGAGGCAAATCAAATTCTTAGATAATGGTAAAGCAAGATCAGCAACAATTTATAGCAGAAGTATATTCTAAGGAAACTGATCAAAATTCATTATTACGCTATCAAAGTAATCATCCAATAACGGTTAAACAAAGTTTACTCTTTTCACAATATCTCAGATTTTGGAGAATTTACACTCTTCGGGATAGCTTTAAAAATCAGTCTAAACATTTTACCTCCAATCTTTGGATGAGAGGTTATCCAAATAAGATTTTGATACGGGCGTTGTCACGACTGTGGTCATGACTCCACTTTCAGTCTCACCTTCTCTTTTGGTGGTCAGCTTCAGAGGTGGCTCCAGTCTGTTCTTTTCTTTGCATTGTGCCTCTGCTACCACTTCCTGTGTGTTCCAAGCCTCACTGGTGTTCAGTGTGTTTCAAACCTCTTTCCTGTAGTCGTGACATCATCAGTGAAGGCCCTTATAAGGAAGGAGAGATCATTCATTCAGGGCCTTTGCAAAGCTGAAGGTCTCCAAGTTTGTCAGTGTGCTGGTGTAGCACTTCTGCCCTGTTTCCTAGTCAGTGTGCTGGTGTAGCACTTCTGCCCTGTTTCCTAGTCGGTGTGCTTGTGTAGCACTACTGTCTTGTTTCCTAGTTAGTGTGCTAGGGTTAGCACTTCTGCCTTAGTTCCTCTGTTTATCTGTGTGCTAGGATTAGCACTTCTGCCTTAGTTTTTCAGTTTGTCTGTGTGCTAGGGTTAGCATTTCTGTTTTTGTTATTGTATGTTTGTTCTGTTGTTTGTTTGTGTGGCCATGTGGCCCAGCCTTGCATTCTGCCTAGTCTGCCTTGCCTAGAGTTAGACCTGTGTGTACGTTCCTTCTATCCTGCCTTCTCAGTTGAGTTTGGTTCTATTAGATTGTAAGCTCTTTGAGCATGGACTGTCTTTCTTCTATGTTTGTGCAGCGCTGCGTACGCCTTGTAGCGCTATAGAAATGCTAAATAGTAGTAGTAGTAGTTTGGCCTTGTGGCCCATATGAGAGGGCTCTGGGTATACGGGTTCCAGTTCGGCCTCAAGGCAAGTCTGATAGTTTTCTCTTCTGGCTTTACTTGGTTCTGTCCCTGTGTTCCCTGCCCAGCCAAGTGCTGTTTCTTAGTATTGTCTGTGTGCTCAGTGCACTTCTGGTCTGTTTCTGCCTGTGTGCTTATTGCACTTCTAGTCTGCTCCAGTCCTGCTTCTTCAGTCCAGTCCTGGTTTGTTTCTTAGTACTGCCTGTGTGCTCTGTGCACTTCTGGTCTGTTTCTGCCTGTGTGATTATTGCACTTCTAGTCTGCTCCAGTCCTGGTTGTTCAGTCCAGTCCTGGTTGGAGCATTTGCCTTTTGCTGCCATTCATTGACAGCAGCCCAAGAGCTCTTGTTGTCCCTGAGTCCGTGACAGTTTGCTAAAACCCTGAGACTGTGATGGGTGTATAAAGAACAAAATATAATCACAGGGAAACTTTGTTGAACACCAATAGAGCAACAAAAGAAACTACAAACATACAAACCTATATTGTAAAATATACACAGGGTGCATCACATGCAATGAAGATAATTAAGCAACACTGGAGAATAATTCAAACTCATCCTGTTTTTAAGGACCATCAATTCAGAATAGCATATTCTCAGGGAAGGAATATTAGAGAAATCTTACAAAATAAAGTTAGCAGTGAAATGCCAAATGAAGAAACCAGAGGACATAAGATATGTGGATCATGTTAATTTTGCTCCAGCATGTTGATGATTAAAGACATTACGAATCCAATAGACAACAAATGATAAAGTATCAAAGGACATATAGAAGGAAATAATCGAACGTCGCCGGCGAAATAGGTCACCGGCGATCTATTTTGGTGGCAGCGCAACAGCTGGCCGTAACCGTATTTTCAAAAAAGATGGCCAGCCATCTTTTTTTCCGATAATACGGTGTGGGCCGGCGAAATGCCTTGGATTTCGCCGGGTTTGAGATCGCCAGTTTTGTTTTCCGCGATAATGGAAAAAACTGCCGGCGATCTCAAACCCGGCGAAATCCAAGGCATTTGGCAGTGGGAGGAGCCAGCATTTGTAGTGCAATTGTCCCCCTCACATGCCAGGACACCAACCGGGCACCCTAGGGGGCACTTCAAACATCTTTTATAAACAACCAAATTAGCTTCCAGGTGCATAGCACCCTTCCCTTGTGTGCTGAGTCCCCCAAATCCCCCCCCAAAACCCATTGCCCACAAGTGTGCACCATTACCCTAGCCCTAAGGGCTGAAGGGGGGCACCTACATGTGGGTACAGTGGGTTTTGGGGGGTTTGGGAGGGCTCAACATTACCCACCACAAGTGGAACAGGTAGGGGGGGATGGGCCTGGCTCTGCCTTTCTGCAGTCCACTGCAACCAACAACAATTGTTCCAGGGACCTGCATACTGCTGTCAGGGTGCTGAGTATGACTTTGGAGGCTGGCATGCAGGCTGGCAAAAAAGGTTTGTATTTTAATAGTTTTAGTGTGGGAGGGGGTTGGCGACCACTGGCGGAGTAAGGGGAGGTTATCACCCATTCCCTCCGGTGGTCATCTGGTCAGTTGGGGCACCTTTTTGAGGCTTGGTTGTGAAAATAAAAAGACCAAGTAAACCCGACGAAATACTGCTTATCGCCGGGTTTTATTTTTCCATTATCCGCAAAAGCCGGCCATCTGGTAGCCATGCCCAAGCCTGCCCATGTCCCGCCTTCGCTTCGCCGCCAACACGCCCCTTTGAACTTTTGCCGGCGAGGCGAAGGGAAAGCGGCGAATCTATCAAAAATGTAGCTTTCGATTATACGCTTTTCGCCGCTTTTGCGAAATCGCCGGCCATATCCCGATTTGTGTCAGGAAATAGCCGGCGATTACTTTCGATTATAAGCTGGATAGATTGCAACAGTAATCATTTAGTTTATGTTCTGATTTGCCCCTGTCCGAAAATATATGTGGGAAAGACAAGCTTTGAAACAGCAGTTAAGTGAACATAAACATAACTTATTACATCAAAAAACAAAAGCCCCTGTAGTTATGTACAATATAGAAAAAAAACATACCTTTCCAGATTATAAATATGTAGCCATTGATCAAGTTTTATGTTCAATTCGAGGTGGAGATAGAGGCCGCAAATTGCTACAACTGGAACAAAGATTGTTATCTTTGTACTTACCTCAACTTACACCTTCCCAACTGCAAAGGTATTAAGTACAGATCCTCCTATGCATCCAATTTTTCCTTTTTTGGTAGCCAGCTTTTGAACGCTCTTCCAAGACCCATCTGAACAATTAATGGCCATTTGCCCTTCAGAAAAGTGTTGAAGACCCATCTCTTCAAGATAGCCTACCCCAATGATTCAACTTAACTAAATCCTGCCCACATGATCCCTGTCCTGACGATTGTTATACATTAGACCATCTCCCATTCTCCTCATCACCATATCTCCCATTCTCTCCACGCTCACCCCCTATCTTTTCATTCCCATCCTTCCTACACCTTCCCTCCCCATTTTCTTTCCCCTCTACGCTCAAATGCTCAATTTACTTATCCTTTACCCCATTATTATTACATTTACAATAATTCATATAATCTCCTTTAAGACTTTGTAATTCTATTTACTTTTTTTACTATGTAAGCTGCATTGAGCCTGCTATATGTGGGAAAGTGCAGGGTACCAATGTAATAAATAAATAAATATATAAATTACAATCTATCATCCCAAAAGGTGTAAACAATAAAATAGAATGAAAGGTATTCTTGTAAATAAGGTAATTAACTATGCAAGTGAGCACGTAGTAGGTTAATGATTCAGTCTGTCCCTTTAAGATGTGGTAGTAATATAGCTAGTTTGGAGACTGGTTAAGAAAAGCTTGACTCAATTTTGATTTTGTCTAAGTAGTTGAGACAGAACTGAAGAAACAATACGAGGTAGAACTAATTTTGCCGTAAGATCCGAAGGAAAAAGTACACGTAGCTCTAGATTTTACTCATTTATTTTATCTTGTGCAGGACACAAAATGTGAATGGCTGGCAGTTTGAAAATTCACAACAACAACAATCTGAGCATCTGAAGTCTTTTCCTCCTTTCAAAGAGAGAAGTAAGATCTGATATACTTGCTGTATTTTATGATTAGGTTTCTCATTAGCAAGATTATTGCCATATAGTTAATATATAATAAGTAAAAAGTTGAGTGATTTACAGACAAATGACAAATCAAGCGAGTACTGAGGCTCTGTACCCCGAGTGAAAAGAGTCACTACTGCGGTGTTTACATTTATAGATGAGTTTGTTGGTGCTCATGTGGAAAGTAATATAAACATTTGGATTTAAAATATTTGAATGACCTAATCCTAAGCATATTGGCCTCAATGGTATTATGCACTGTACGCCTGAAAAGCAGGTCTAAATACTTGAGCCCCCATTTACAGCAACATACAGGTATAGAAGCCAAAACAACCTAATTACAATAGATTTATAATTGGCATTAGCTCTGTTTTAGACCAATTAATAGTGTAACTAGACAGGATTCCAACATCTTCAATCAATTTAAAAATCGTTGGAACAAAATTTTCCGAGGACAAAACATAGAGCTAAATATCATCTGCATATGCAGATACTTTAACAATTATACCTGCTACATCCCTTAAAAGAGTTAGCCTCATATATACTGACTAGTAAAAAAGGCCTGTTTCTGCTTGAAATGAAACGGGCGCTAGCAAGGGCTCTCCCCTCCCTCCGTTGCTGTTTCCCTCTCTCCCGAGTCCCACGCGCTCCTTTCCTGTCCTCTAGGCTGTCCTCCCTCTCCTCTCCCACTCCCCTGTAACTCACCACTTTGTCCGGCGTTCCGGTGGCAGACGGAGAGGGGTGAGTGGAGGGTGGGAGCGGCGTTGACGGCGACAACAACGGTGATTGTGGCGGCGCCATTTGTGGAGGGGTGGTTGGAGGGTAGCTGGGCCTTTGCGGTCACTGTAGGGTTCGTCGGTTGAAGCCATCTCTCTCTGGCCATGTCTCCGCCCTTGACATCATAATGTTAGACGTGAGGGCGGGGCTAGGAGACATGGGCAGAGAGAGATGGCTTCGTTTGGGCATGTCCTCTGGCAGTTTTCTTTGTTTGGCAGTCTGCAGCGATTCGTTCAAAGGGTAGGAGTAGGGAAACTACTCCTCCCCATTCGTTTTTTCATTTTTTTGTAATTGTTCTGCCCTCGACATCATCACGTGTGATGCCAGGGCGGGGCACAGAGACATGGTCAGTGTTGTGGCTTCACCACCATGAACTTACGAACCGGTGTGTGAGTGCCTGCAGTGACGTCAGTGTCTTCAGAACGTTGAGGGTGAGTTTTATTATAGTAGATAAGCAATGGTTCTAGGGCCAAAATAAACAAAAATGGGGACAGAGGATATCCCTATCTAGTATTCTTGAATCAAAAAATGGGTTAGAAAGCCCTGAATTAATACATAAACACGCAAAGGGGTTAACATATAAAATCATAACCATATCTATAATTAAGGGTCCTGATTGAAACCACTCTTACACTGAAAACAGAAAATTCCATTCTACATAATCAAAAGTTTTTTCAGCATCCAGAGAGACCATACGAGCAGAACTCTCCAGATGTGAAGCAGTGGTCAAAACATGACAGAAAATGTGTGTATTATCCATAGCCTTTCTGCCCTTGACAAAACCTGTCTGAGAGAGGTGAATTATATTTGCAATTATATAGGAGAACTGATCTGCCAGACGTTTCACATAAATTTTGTAGTTATAATTAAGCAGTGAGATCAGTGTATAATTTTTAGCTAACAAGGGATCCCAGCCAGACTTATCAAGTACAACAGTGGTGGCTTCAGTAAAACTACTTTTCTCTTGCTTTAGACTCTAGAAATAGAAAATGACAACAATATGGTCAGGAATGAGATAGTCTCCCCCGGGGTTTTCTTTGATTTCAAGGAGGACATGGCTATAGAAATCTCTTACATTAAGACTGGGAGATTCAATTGAATGTCTTTATAAAGTTGATTATTAAATCATATTCAAAATAAATAAAGAGGTCAATATCAACAGAAGATCATTACCCCCCCCCCCCCCCTGTTTACTAAGCTGGCAATGCCAACACAGCCCATTCAAAGTGAATAGGCTGTGTTGGCATTAGTGCATGGCAGCCTCTAGCACAGCTTAGCAAACAGGGAGGTAAGGCTTCTTAAGGCCTCCTAAGAAGGCATCTATTAGATAAGAAGTAGGTGATTTCTGAAAATGGTAAATATCAGAGTAAAAAAATTAAAAAGTTCTACCAGCTTTTTTCATAACAGCATAGTAAGTAGCATGGCCGACAACTATACAATAACAGCATTAGTACTCAACAAATGATTATACTGAAATTTAAATTTTTGCAACAGGAATAAATTATGGACCTCTTTTTATCAAAGTAACAAAAACAAAAAGGGGGATCACTCCGCTGGATTATAACAAACAACAACCAAAAAACAGCGGGTATTACAAATCGATTGTGAATAGATAACAGAGGGGGAGAAGACCTCAGACTAGTGACATTTTCTTTTATCAATTAAGATTATAATCATGTGGTTATAGATATGTAATCACTGGTCCTCTACCAACCTCCTCCCTCAATGTTTGTTTGTGCGTTTCTAATATTTATTAGTGCTGAACTTCTCCAACATATTAAAAAAAAACACAGCTACTTAGCTCATTACTGCTCCAACCAGGGGCTCCCCAATGGTCCCGTTTTGCCACATGGGGCTTCGTCAGGGGAAGAGCACCCCACAAAGCTGGACTATGGTAAATATCCACCTGCTCCACACCTAACTTAGGGGGTATTTTACTAAGGTGTGCTACTGTTTTTAGTGTGAGCTAAAAATAGACGCATGCTAAACACTAGAAACTCCCATAAGTACATACATAAGTACATAAGCAATGCCACACTGGGAAAAGACCAAGGGTCCATTGAACCCAGCATCCTGTCCACGACAGCGGCCAATCCAGGCCAAGGGCATCTGGCAAGTACTACTACTACTACTACTATTTAGCATTTCTATAGCACTACAAGGCGTACGCAACGCTGTACAAACATAGAAGAAAGACAGTCCCTGCTCAAAGAGCTTACAATCTAATAGACAAAAAATAAAGTAAGCAAATCAAATCAATTAATGTGTACAGGAAGGAGGAGAGGAGGGTAGGTGGAGGAAAGTGGTTACAAGTGGTTAGGAGTCAAAAGCAATGTTAAAGAGGTGGGCTTTCAGACTAGATTTAAAGGTGGCCAAGGATGGGGCAAGACGTAGGGTCTCAGGAAGTTTATTCCAGGTGTATGGTGCAGCGAGACAGAAGGCGCGAAGTCTGGAGTTGGCAGTAGTGGAGAAGAGAACAGATAAGAAGGATTTATCCATGGAGCGGAGTGCACGGGAAGGGGTGTAGGGAAGGACGAGTGTGGAGAGATACTGGGGAGCAGCAGAATGAGTACATTTATAGGTTAATAGAAGAAGTTTGAACAGGATGCGAAAACGGATAGGGAGCCAGTGAAGCGACTTGAGGAGAGGGGTAGTATGAGTAAAGCGAGACGGGCAGCAGAGTTTTGAACCAATTGGAGAGGGGAGAGATGACTAAGTGGGAGGCCAGTAAGAAGCAGAGTGCTCGGAAAGAAAGGGGCAGATTTTACGGATGTTGTAAAGAAAGAAAAGACAGGTCTTGGCGATCTGCTGGATATGAGCAGAGAAGGAGAGAGAAGAGTCAAAGATGACCCCAAGGTTTCGAGCTGAGGAGACAGGGAGAATGAGAGAGCCATCAACAGAAATAGAAAACGGGGGGGAGTGGGGAGGTGGGTTTGGGGGGGGGGGATGAGAAGCTCGGTTTTGGTCATGTTTAATTTCAGGTGGCGTTGAGACATCCAGACAGCAATGTCAGACAGGCACGCTGAAATTTTGGTTTGGATGCAAGGTGAGATATCAGGGGTAGAAAGGTAGATTTGGGAGTCATCAGCATAGAGATGGTAGGAAAAGCTTCCCAAACGTACAAACATTCTATACATGTTATTCCTGGAATTGTGGATTTTTCCTAAGTCCATTTAGTAGTGGACCACGTTCTCCAGAAACGAATTCCAGAGTTTAATTATGCATTGGGTGAAGAAACATTTTCTACGATTTGTTTTAAATTTACTACACTGTAGTTTCATCGCATGCCCCCTAGTCCTAGTATTTTTGGAAAGCGTGAACAGACGCTTCACATCCACCTGTTCCACTCCACTTATTATTTTATATACCTCTATCATGTCTCCCCTCAGCCATCTCTTCTCCAAGCTGAAAATCCCTAGCCTCCCTAGTCTTTCTTCATAGGGAAGTCGTCCTATCCCCACTATCCCCCCATAGGAATACATTGGCGTCTCTAGCATTTAGCATGTGTCTATTTTTAGCGCACGTTACAAACGCTAGCACCTTAGTAAAAGACCCCTTAGGCACTGGTATTTACACCAAGTTTTGCATGGTATAAATGTATGCGCCTAGAGTTAGGCACAGGCATGGCCAATAGGCTTCTATCTTCTCTAAACCCGCTAGGCATATTCTATAAACTGCATCTAAATCTAGACATGGCTTACAGAATATTCCTAGGTGGAAATATTTTTGGTGCAGATCTTTCAGGCGCCATATATAGAATCTAGTCCTTTATGTTTTATGGTTTGCAAAGTATCTACATTAATATAGCAAAGATATGATTAGGTGTACAAAAATAATTTAGATATTACTTCATAGAAAGCATGTTATATCAACATCTTTGTGAATTTCAGAATAGGACATTCCTCTTCTAAGCTGGAAAAGACAAGATATATTATCAGTTAATACTTTTCTTATACTGTTTATATAGTCACACAGTTAACCTTCTTTAAAACTTATCTTCTGCAGTACACATCGTCATTCTGTAAGCTCTTACATTATAGCAAAGCAATTTTAGTACATGCAGAAACATGACACTATTGTAGGAGAGGTTTAATAGAGGTGTTTCAACAACAGCGTTCAGGTACTTACACAAAATTCTTGCTGTCTAGCTGACTGTTGTTCTCTCTGCTTCAATAATTCTCAGCAAACATGGCAACAAAAATCCCTTTGAGAACATTTTTCAGTTGATACTGAGACTTTTACCCTGCTTCCTTTATTCTATGGTTTCTCTTTCTATCAAGGTCTTTTCCTTCCCCAACTAGGGTGGGTGGTCAGGAAGATAAGGTTCCATACCTTCCTTGGCAACTTTCTGAAATCTACCTTGAACTGATATATCATATGCTACTTTTCTTAAGTCAGTTTGTCAGAGCAGAGATTTTGTTCTGTCAACTCCTTTAGTGTTTTCTAAAAATGTTATTTTCGAGATTCTGGTTGCAGTGACAATTCAGATGTTCCAAATGATGAAATGATATACATTAAGGTGTAGACTTATAGGTAATCATAGAACAGAATAGTAACACATTTGTATTTAGCCAAATGTTGTTCTGCAGATCCAAAGGCGGCTCTTTCTCTCATCCTATGATTCAACAACTGTTATTGCAAGAGAACGTCACATGCTGAAGTGCTGTACAAATGCATTAATCTGATGTGCTATTGGTACTGGTTCAGTTTATGAGAATGTCTAATATAAAAATCAGAGCAAGTCATTGTTGTGCTTGTGCATAACAGTAACAAAACAAAACAAAGGATCAAGAAAATTTAAGCTGGATAGATAGATAGATAGATAGATAGATAGATAGATAGATAGATAGATAGATAGATAGATAGATAGATAGATAGAACTATTACTTTCTAATCAAGAATAACCCCAGGTCACTTAAGGCAATTTCTCATGTTTGCCATTAGATATTTTTCAAGGCACAACACTAATCCAATAATAATTAAAATGATCTACTGTACTGTTGACATTCTGAGATCTTTAAAGCAAAGTGATTTATGCCTGCAGCACTGCCTGAGTTGACTAATTAAGCAGAATAGAGCTGTAAATGTCTATTGGAAGCAGTTTTCTGCCTGATAGTATAGCTCTAGAAAGCCCCGAATACAGCGAGAGTTACAAGGATTGATCAGCTTTAAATAGAAGAATAAATGACAGCAGAAACAGATGGGTTTGCATGAACATAATCCTTTCAAATATATCACTGATCATTCAACCCCAATATAGACCAATATGTACTACAGGAAAGTAACGCACACCTCAAACTGATTTGGGACAACAATGATGGTGCTCTGCACATCTTATTAATCCACCTGTGTGTCAGTAGAGGCCCTTTTACTAAAGTGTGGTAAAATCTGGGCTTAACGCATTTTAATGCAAAAGTTTCCTGCACACTAAGTCCAGAACTAATGTTTTTTAGTTTAGTTTAGTTTTTTTTAATTTGCAGGTAATGCACTGATGTTCTCATTAGCATAGGAGATCTGCAAAAACTGAAAGGCTAAAGTGGCTAGGGCTCTTCAGCTTGCTGAAGAGACAACTAAAGGGAGATATGATAGATGTCTATATAATACTACTGAGTGGAGTGGAATGACTTGTTTACTCTTTCCCAAAAAACTAGGACTGGGGGCACGCAATGAACTACTACTAATACCACTACACTTGCTATACACTTGAACATGAAGAGACAGTCCCTGCTCGAAAGAGCTTACAATCTAATCAGGACAAACAGGACAAATAAGGGATAAGGTAATTATTAAGGTGGCAATGAAGCTACTAAGGAGTAAATTTAAAACAAACTGTAGAAAATATTTCTTCACTCAATGTGCAATTAAACTCTGGAATTCATTGCCAGAGAATGTGGTAAAAGCAGTTAGCTTAGCAGGGTTTAAAAAAAGGTTTGATTAATTTCCTAAAAGAAAAGTCCAAAAGTCATTATTAAGATGAACTTGAGAAAATCCACTGCTTATTTCTAGAATGAACAGCATAAAATCTGTTTTACTGTTCTGGGATCTTGCCAGGTACTTATGACCTAGATTGGAAACAGGATACTGGGCTTGATGGACCTTTGGTCTAACCCAGTATGGCAACGCTTATGTACTTATGTTCTTTCGTAAAGTGGGAGCACTTATTACCTTCTATTTAGGAGGCACTGGATGCTCGCACATTAACTCTTCATTATTCACTTAGAGCCAGATTCTATATATGGTGCCAACAAAACCAGTACGGAAAACATTTCCATCTAAGTGTATTCTATAAGCGGTTCGATATATAGAATATGTAATGCTTAAAACCATGCGCCTCCATTTACACCAGTAAAAAGATAGTGTCAATCCCAGCAAGTGTATTTAAGCACAGAGGGCCATTTCTATAACAGTGTGCGTAAATTTTGGAATGTCCATTTCCCCACCAATAACCTTTTTTTGCCTGCATGCATTGAAATTTAGGCACAGTGCGTTACAGAATACACAACAAGCGTACATAAATTCTATTGCCAATTAGTACTCATTATTGCTTGTTAAGTGCTGTTAACAACACTGATTAGCTTATTAAACCAATTAACTTGTGCACATTGCCATGTGTAAATTTGCACACTATTCACAAATTTGGGTGCACAGCTTTCTAGAGTTAGGGTGTTAGAATTAGATTCTATATACGGCGTCTGAAAAATCAGTGCCGAAAAAATTTCCACTAGGCATATTCTGTAAACAGTGCCTAGATTTAGGCATAGTTTATAGAATATACCTAGTGGCCATGCCTACTCTTAACTCTAGGTGCATCCATTTACACCAAGTAAAACTTGGTGCAAATACTGGCTAGTAAGTTAGGTGCAGAGCAGGTGTATTCTATAATAGTGCATGAAGATTTTCAGAATGGCCAAGGCCCGCCAATTCCATGTGAATGGCCACATCCCCTTTTTTGCAGTGTGCATCAGTATTTACATCCACCACATTATAGAATACGACTAGCAAGTTGTGCACATAAATTCTAATTAATGTCAATTAGTTCAATAATTGCTTGTTAAGTGGCAATTATCGGTGCTAATTGGAAGTTAAGTAATTAAATTGCATGCACAAATCCAGACAACAACCAGATTTGCACACTCAATTTTGGTTGCACCATACAGAAACCGGGGGTTAATGTGAAAATTGGCACATATTAACTGCTACTGCATAAATGCGGTAACTGCTTTTGCTCTATGTTTACAATAGCTAGAGCTAATTTGCACTTTTCTCCCAGATTCTATATAGCGTGCCTAGATTTATACGCAATTTCGCATGTAAATCTAGGTGTATTTTTTTTAACTATGCGCATACATTAATTGTTTTAACAAGCAGTTAATGTTAACAGCTCTTAACAAGCAATAATGAGCACTAATTGGCAAAAATTAAAATTTACACACATATATTGCTAAATGCATTCTGTAATGTATTGTGCCTAAATTCTAACATGCACATGCAAAAAGGGGCATGCTTAGGGTTATAGAAATGGGCATTTTCTGGGCATTCCTAAATCTCCGCATGCTGTTATTTAATATGGGCTAGTGTGTGTAAATCTACATGCAAGAATTTATACTAGCTTTTCGTTGGCATAAATGGATGTACATAGATTCAGTTGCACTAACTATGCCTAAAAATATTCTAAATATTGCATGCAAGTCTAGGCACGGTATTTAGAATACTGTGATAAGTAAGAGGGTGTCCTATACGGGGTAGGCCACTAGAGGGCGCTAGGAGAATAGGTGAAGGTCGCTAGGACTGGGGAGAGCCCTGGGAGGTCCACAGGTGTGGGAGGTTATGGGCTGGGTCCTGTGTAGCTAATTAACCACTTTATACCCCACCTGAGTTGTGAAAGGAAGGGAGGGAGCTGGCAGCAGAAGAGGAGAGAGCCCCTGAAAGATACTGACTAGCCCTATGGATTTGGGGTGGACTGTGTGTCCAAAGGAGATCAGCAGACTGAAAATTCTGGGGTAAGAAGTCCCTAAAGCATTAGTGTTTGACTGTGTGTCCTCAGTACTTATAGGAACTGTGTGTTCAGTGAAAGGACTGTGTGTCCAAAGAAGAAAGGACTGTGTGTCCAGAACTGTGTGTCCAAAGAGGGGATTGTGTGTCCAAAGAAGAAAGGACTGTGTGTCCAGAACTGTGTGTTCAAAGAGAGGACTGTGTGTCCAAAGAAGAAAGGACTGTGTGTCCAAAGTACTGAGAGAAGCAGGCTGAAAAGCCTGGGGTTGAGAGTCCCCAAAGTATTGGTGTAGTACTGAGCCCATGTATCTGTGTGGGGAGGCTCAGTGTGAAGGTCTATGAAAGCATAACGTATTAAGCTAGAAGAAGTGTGCCCAGGGGCTGGAATAAAGAGTTGCCTGAAAAATATGCAGCTGGTGAGACCTGTTTCATTTGCTTAGTGGGAACCAGGTCACCCTGAGCTAGAAGGGGTAGCACACTAATTTGCATATAATTTGCATATTGAGCACCAGGTCACCCTGAGTGAGAAGGGGGGGGTATCACAATACGCTTAGGCATAGTTGCCTAGCATGTGCTAATTTTAGGCAGCATATATAGAATCAGGCCCTTTAAGAGCATTTTGTATTAGGGACAACTAGGCAGGGCATGAGCAGAGAATGGGTGTGGAAAGTGTATTGCAGTTAGTGTGTAGCAACAATCACATACTAACCAACAAATTTGCAGTTAGCATGGGTCTATTTAGCACATCCTATATAGGAGACACTATCAGGCTCATTTTCGAAAGAGATAGATGTCCAAAAAGTGACTTAAATCGGCACTTGGATATCCATCTCTCAGAGACGTCCAAAACAGTATAATCGAAACTTGATTTTGGACGTCTGTAACTGAAGTCCGTCGCAAGGCCCTATCATTAGGTCAATTGAGATGGGGGCCTCAGGCAGCACTCTTCTGGGGGTGCCATATCCCCCCCCCACACACACACACACACCGGCTGCGGTCTGGCATCCCCTTCCTTCCTTCTTCAATCCCCTTGCCTGAGCCTATCTTTGTTTATTAAAAGTCGGCAGCAGCGGCAGCAATTCCTCTTGGCTTCCTATTTCCTCAGAGGTGGGTCACAGTAGAGAGAAGAGGCCAGTGCCGGTGGCAGGGCAGCTTATGGATCTCTCTGACACTGCCATCTTTTAGAAAACAAAGGTAGGCTTGGGGAAGGGAATTGAAGAAAGAAGGAGGGAGATGTCAGATCACAACCCAGGAAGGGGGGAGGGGGGAAGCACCATCTCAGCCCTCTCCTCAGATGGAAAATTGCCTTGGGCTGCCCCTGGCTGCGAGAAGATCTGACTCTCCTTGTCCCACATTTCGATGGGGTCCTTTTACTTAGCTGCGGTAAAAAGTGGCCATAGCACACCCTTATGCGGGTCTTTCCTACAGCAGTAAAATGGCTGATTTTCTATTTTCAGAATTAATAGCCATGTGTTATTAATAGAAATTAATAGAAATTAGTGCATAAGCACTTACAACTACCCTGTGCTAATCAGTTAGCATATGGTAATATAGATGCGCTAAATGATTAACACAGAAACATCCACTCTTCCCCTAAACACACCCCTCCTGCAAAAAAAAAAAATAATATTTTTTAGTGCATAGGTAGTGAGCACGGATTGGGAACTTACCATAGGATACCTCAGGATGTCCTGCAGCAAGTTCTTTTAGGTTATTTATTTTTTGTTACATTTGTACCCTGTGCTTTCTCACTCATGGCAGGCTCAATGTGGCTTACATGGGGCAATGGAGGGTTAAGTGACTTGCCCAGAGTCACAAGTAGCTGCCTGTGCCTGAAGTGGGAATTGAACTCAGTTCCTCAGGACCAAAGTCCACCACCCTAACCACTAGGCCACTCATGCTAGCCCTTATATAAATGGATCCTTTAATAAATGGATCCTTAAGAATGTAGTAGCATACTATGCTATAATGCTGTGTTTCCCAAGTCCAGTCCTGGAGTACCCCCTTGCCAGTCAGGTTTTCAGGGTATCCACAATGAATATGCATGAAATAAATTTGCATATAAAAGAGGTAGTGCATGCAAATCAAGTTCATGCATATTCATTGTGGATATCCTGAAAACCTGACTGGAAAGGGTTACTCCAGGAATGGACTTAAACACTGCTATAATGTGAACTGTTACTTGAATATTTTTACTGCTTGATTATTGCCTATGTCCAGCTTATTCTTGTACTGTACACTGCTTTGGATAAATGTTTTCTGACCTGAAGAAGGGATATCTTCAAAAGCTAATCAAAAATGCATTATTAGTCTAATAAAAAGGTATTATCTTATTTTCTTTTCTCTGTTTTGTTTATTTCTCTATTTATTACTTTGAAAAAGGCAGTAAATTAAGTCTAATAAATAAATAAATAAATATGTGTCTTATAAAATATGGCTATGGCTATGCAGTATATTTTCTAATTCAAAAAATTGCAAATATTATGATGCTGATTATGTGTGAAGGAAAAAAAATCAAGACGTTTCTGACTGCTGGTTGATAATATTAAAAGAGATAGTCTGTGGATAATGAAAAAAAAATATCTCCAGACTATTATTGGTGAGTCCCAGTCATAAAGTCCAGGCTATACTCATAATAGGATATTGATTAGTTTTAGTCCTATACAAAGCTGGTCTAGATTCTCTTGTGAAGTACTAAAGGTCATATTGTTTGATTACTCAATAACTTTTAAAATACAAGAAACGTGCTGTTTATAGATTCAGTTGACTATTGGGGTTTTGCTGTTAAATGAGTAATGAGGGTGAGCAGAATGGTCTGCTGGCATTTTATACAGCCAGTAATCCTTTCACTGTTGGAGATTCATTAAATCCTCCCTCTGTTGTTTTACACTTGCCTGAACAGAAAATGCCTTTCCAGTAGTTTGGATCCAGTTTCATCTTACTGTGTTGCAAGCCACATCATAGCAAAAATGTATACTTCAAAATTTCAAAATCCTTAGGGCTTCTTTCACAAAGCCACGATAGCAATTCCTGTGCGGTAAATGAGAGGAAGCCCATTCAACTCCTATGGGCTTCCTCTCATTTACCACATGGGAATCGCTAGCATGGGTTTATAAAAGAAGCCCTTAGTTTGGTCTAATCCTAATAATAAACACTGGCTAGACTGACAGTAAATAATGTCTTCCTACAAGATTAACAAATAGACTATATTGTCAGAAAAAATTTTCATTCAGTCTGTTCATGTAACAGCTAGCATAAAAAATACTTCAGTCATTCATAGGAACTCGTAAAAGCATTAACTATATTATGAGAGTTTGACACAGGTAAGTGGTTTGCAACAGTTTTTGAAACTAAGAGCCGGTCAAGGTTGTAATTGCATTATTAACTTAAATCTGAGCCTAGAAACTAAGTTAAAGTCTTTTATCTGCGAGGGGTGGGGAGGAGTCTTAGTATTGGCCTGTGGATAACAGGGTCCAAAACACAGTATATGGCCTATGCTTGCCATGCCCCAAACACAGTTTGTAGTTTCTCTCTTTGGATTTCTAGGTCTGGCCCCAGCAAGGCCTCAGAACAAAGCTCACAAATCTTCAAATTAAAGAGTGGCTTACCTCAGCCAGGTCACAGCAGCTAGAAGTATTCAGTAAAGGTACAGGCTGGGGCTTCAGTTCTTTCTTCCCTGAGCCTCCTCATCCCTGCTCTGGCCCTGCCTTTTTTTTTTTTTTAATTAATTTATTTATAATTTCAATATAATACAAGATAAATTCTTGCTAAAGAAAAACAGATCATATAATTTCCAGGAATATACAATATCATCTCCTATAAATTAAGAGAAAGAAAGGAAAATTCAATACTCTTTCTTAGACCACCAATATAAGAGTTGTGGGGGCGTTAGGATAAATCTGGTGGATTTCAATCTAAGGTAACTTATAATAAACAAACGAAAGGCATGATTTGCTCCTCATTATACATTTGTTAAACCAAGTTCTCTTAACATCAGAATCTATCTGGTTATTTTCTTCATTTCTAAAAAAACTTTCAGCTGCTCAGGTTCAAAAAACACATATTTTTTATCCAAATAGGTTATCATGCATTTACACGGGTAAGACAAGGTGAATCGTGCACCCAAATTTCGAATATCCTCTCTAAATGAAAGAAAAGCTTTTCTTCTATCCTGTGTGGTTTTTACCACATCAGGGTATATCCATATTTTATCACCCAGGAAGACTTTTGTTAAATTTTTAAAGTAAAGTTTCATTATTGAATTTAAATCCTGTTCAAAAACCAGCGATACAAGTAATGTTCTTCTTTCAAGTATTTCAATTTCGGATCGTTCTAGAAGAGCTGTTAAATTCTGTATTGCCTGTGTTTCCTTCAGTCTCCCAGAGTTTTTTGTGACAGGCAAATAATAGATTTTATTAACTGGAGGAAAAGACTCTGGAGAGTATTGAAGAATTTCAAGCAGGTACTTCTTAAACAATGTCATAGCATCCATTTCTATGGATCTTGGAAAATTCAGCAAGCGCAGGTTTAAGCGTCTATTATAGTTTTCAAACTGCTCAATCTTACGATGAATCATTAATTTATCTTTAACAAGAGCTTCTGTCTTCTGCTTTAGAGTGGAAAGATCTTGTTGTACAGCATTATTGTTTTCAGCCGATTCTTTTTTGAAAGTTTCAAATGCATTTGTCAAAAAGTCCAGTTTACTCACCATTTGAGCAACTGAGGTAGTCAATGACTGCAAAACGTCCCAAATAGAGTCTAATGTTGCTGCCATGGGAGCCTCAAGCTCAACTTTGCTGGTATCCCCAAGGGTTTCAGACCGAGCTCCGACGATAGGAGATCCCGTTGCGCCACTTTCGGACGCCTCAAGGGATTCTAGCCCGCTTCTGAGTCCTGCAGGGCATGGCGGCGGGTTAACATCCGGCGAGGACAAAGTTGTTATTTCCTGTGAGGGAGAAACTCCACCATTTTCTCCCCCCGCGGGAATCAAACTCGAGCCGGTTTGACGAGGAGTGCTAGTGGCGAATCTGTCCATTGTCGTCTGGGTAAGGGCATTTTTGGGGTTTATCGTCGGTAAACCCTTAAGTACCCCCTTCCTCTTGGTATGAGGCATGTTTAAAACATAAGAGGAAAAGAGAAAATACTTCTCAGTAAGGAAAATCTTATCCACCAGGGAAGATCTCAGCGACGTGACAGAGCGTCCATCTAGTAATCCGCCATCTTGACACGCCCCCTGGCCCTGCCTTTTATACTTTCTGGTTCCAGTCCTTTTAGCTCTACCTCTCCAGTCTCAGTTCCTCCCTGGGCAGGACTAATGGTTTTAAATTGGATCAGACTACCTGAGGGATTATCCTTAAGGGTAAGTGACAGTGTTCTAAAAACCACCTCACATAATCTCCCCCTCCGTTCAGCCCTTCTCAGTTGAGTGCCTGCCGTATCAGGTTCCACCTCCCAAAACAAAATGTCAGCATTAACATGTTCTCGGACTGCCCAATGTTTCACCCAATAGCTAAAGGGCTGTAGGCTAAAGAACCAGCACATTCATGTATTTGAGTCTTTATGTTGAGCCATCCACTGATGGGATTGATGATTGGTGAGCAGCAGAAAGTGTTGCCCCAACAAATATTGTAACATTTCACGGCCCCACTTGAAAGCTAGAGCTTCCTTCTCAATTACCGCCTAATTTTTCTCCCTCGGAAACAACTTCCGGCTAATGTATGCCACCAGGTGGTCTTCCCCGTCCACTTCTTGGGCCAAAACAGACTCAAATCCTACCTCTGATGCATTGGTCTGCATGATGAAGGGCTGGTTGAAGTCTGAGCTGACCAGCTGTGGCTCTGAACAAATATCCCACTTCATGGTTTGGAAGGCAACATCCAGCTCTTCGGTGCAGTGTATCTTTTCTGGAGCCTTCTTCTACAGGAGGCTGGTTAGCAGTTCTGCCTTCTGAGCAAACCGTGGAAGGAACTGGCAGTAATAACCAATGAGTCTAAGGAAGGTTTGTACTTGTTTCTTCATTTGGGGTACTGGCACCTGAGCGATTGCCCCTACCTTCCGAGTCTCACTTGTCCTTTCCTGACCGAGTACCCCAGGCACTGGACTTACTTTTTAGTATTTACTGTTAGCCAATTGGTCTGTAGACTATTCAGTACTGCTTCTATCTGAATGAGATGGGTCCTTCAATCCTTACTGTAGATGACAATGAGGGGCATAATCGAACGGCGCTGGCCATCTACGGGGTCGGCTCCTTAAAGGGGCGGCGCCAACTGTATTATCGGAAAAGATGTCTGGCCATCTTTTCGTTCGATACGACGGTTGGGGCTGGCCAAATCTCAACATTTAGGTCAAATGTTGAGTTCGCCGGATTTAGAGATGGCCAGATTTAGAGATGGCCGGCTTCGGTTTTCGGACATAATGGAAACCGGGCCCGGCCATCTCAAACCCGGCCAAATTCAAGCCCTTTGGTCGTGGGAGGAGCCAGCATTTGTAGTGCACTGGTCCCCCTCACATGCCAGGACACCAACCGGACACCCTAGGGGGCACTGCAGTGGACTTGAAAAATTGCTCTCAGTTGCATAGCTCCCTTACCTTGTGTGCTGAGCCCCCCAAATCCTTCCCAAAATCCACTCCCCACAACTCTACACCACTATCATAGCCCTTAGGGATGAAGGGGGGCACCTACATGTGGGTACAGTGGGTTTTGGGGGGAGGTTGGAGGGCTCAACATTTACCACGACAAGTGTAACAGGTAGGGGGGGATGGGCCCGGGTCCACCTGCCTGAAGTACACTACACCCAGTAAATACTGCTCCAGAGACCTGCATACTGCTGTCAGGGAGCTGGGTATGACATTTGAGGCTGGCATAAAGGCTTGAAAATAAATATTTTTTTATTTTTTGGGGGGGTGGGAGGGGGTTGGTGACCACTGGGGAAGTAAGGGAAGGTCATCCCCGATTCCCTCTGGTGGTCATCTGGTCAGTTGGGGTACCTTTTTGAAGCTTGGTCCTGAAAAAAAAGGGACCAAGTGAAGCCGGTGAAATGCTCGTCAGGGCTGGCTTTGTTTTTCCATTATCGGCCATCTCGTAAACACGCCCCTGTCCCGCCTTCTGTACCTTGCCGACACGCCCCCTTGAAGTTTGGCTGGCTCCGCGACGGAAAGCAGTTGAACCCGGCCAAACTTGGCTTTTGATTATGCAGATTTGGCCAGGTTTGTGAGATGGCCGGCCATCTCCCGATTTGTGTCGGAAGATGGCAGGCAATCTCCTTTGAAAATAAGCAGGAATGTTGTCTAAGTAAGCAGTTGTGGTTTAGGTAAGAGGTCCAAGAGGCTTTGGAAAGTAACAGGAGCTCTATGAAGGCAAAACAGCAAGATCATGAACTAGAACAAACCATGAGATGTTGAAAAAACTATCTTTTCCTTGGCAGCCGAGTTGAGGGGTACCTGCCAATATCACTTGGTCATGTACAAGGTTTAGATGAATTGGGTTCCTCCCAGTCACTCAATAAGTTTGTATACCCTTGGCATTGGATAAGCCACTAGTTTGGAGACAGCATTCACCTTCTGGAAATCAATACAAAACCGGATACTCCTGTCCAGCTTTGGCACCAGCATGATGGAGGATGACCAGTTACCGTTGACTCCTCAGTGACATCCAGTTTCAGCATTTCAGTGACCTCTTTTGCCACAACTTGCTACCAGGCTCCTGGAATTTGATAGGGATATTGCTAGGCTACCACTCCCAGCTTGATGAAAATGTCATGTGATGCAAAGTGGTTCCAGCCTGGAACTCTGGAAAATACATATTGATTCTGGCATACCAACTGTTCTAGGTTGGCCTTCTGTGAGTTGGAGAGCTGGTCAACAAGTGGAATTTGCAGGGGCCCGGATTCTGTTGGAACCTCTAGCCCAAAGTTGTCTCTTTAGAGCAGTACTGCAGTCATGGGGATCCAATTCTTCATTAATGTGGAAGATTTTTGCCTTGTCCCTCTTGTCTGGTTGGACCACCTAATAATTGACAGGTCTCATCTTCTTCATAACTTCATAAGGTCCTTGCCACTTGCATAATAGTTTGCTTTCTGAAAAGGGTAAGAGGACTAAAACTCTGTCCCCTGGCTGGAAAGTTCTTGTTACTGCCTTCTAGTTGTAGGCTCAGGTTAGACCCGTTTGAGCCTTTTCCAAGCAGAGCTTGGCCACCTCATCAGCTTTATTCAGCTTCTCCTAAATGGTGAGCATATATTTGGCCAAGTTCCTCCCTGGGCTAGGTTTCTCTTCCCAAGCTTCCCAAACATTTCCAGGATTCCCCTAGGCCTCCACCCATATAACAGTTTAAATGAAGAGAATCATGTTGAACTCTGGGGCACCTTCTGGATAGCAAATAGAACATACGGTAGTAGTAAATCCCAGTTTTTCCCGTCTTTGGCCACAAACTTCTTCAGCATTTGTTTTAGAGTCGGATTGAAGCATTCCACTAGACCATCTATCTGTGGATAATAAATGGATGTCACAATGTCTTTATTTTTAGGAGGGCACACACCTGCTTCATGACCCCAGACATAAAGGTAGTGCCTTGGTCAGTATTTTGGTAGGGATTTCCATCTGGGAAAAGAGTTCCTACAGAGCATTAGCCACAGTGGTATAGCGAGTGGCATAGTCCAAAATAACCAGGATATACTTGCTGCCATGGGTGGTGAATTCCAGGGGTCTCAGGAAGTCCATCACTACTCTTTTGAATGGGGTGTTGACAATAGGCACAGGCTCAAGAGGGGCAGGTGGAACCATCACAGGACTACTCAACTGGCTGGTTGGGCAGGACTGAAAGAAGAGCTTAAACTTGCTTGAATACACCCGGCCAGAAAATCTGGGCCAAAATCTGCTCCCGGGTCTTCACCTCCCACAGGTATTCTCTTAACAGGTGATTGGAGTTAATTGCATGACCTGCCTATGGTAGGATTGAGGGACTAACAGTTGTTCTACCTCTTCCCCCTCCAGGGTTTCCTTGGCCACCCTATACAACAAGTCATTCATTATTATAAAATATGGGAGTGCTACTTTAGAGGGTTCCTGGTTGCCCATGGGATTCCCATCTACTAAAACAACCCTAGCTCAGGCTGCTCTAAGGGACTCATGCTCTGACTGTGCACTTTTAAAATTTCCTCTAACTCCTTCGCTACTCCATTCCGGTAGGCTGTCTAAAGGGCCTGTGGTGTGCGTACCAGTATCTTCCCGGCTATGGATCTCCATCCACTGCAGCTCCTAGTTTCAGAGAGCAATGTAGTTTCACTAACTGCCACTGGTGGGGGGGGGGGGGGGGGGTTAGGCAATTTGGGGCTTTCGGTATACAAGTTAGGGTCCTCCTCCTTCTTTGGGTCAACAATCATCTGGGCTCAAATGGCACCAACATTTGGGAAATCCCTGCCTAAAACTACTAGGTAAGGTAGCCAAGTCAAGACTGCTACTTCTAGTTGAGCTTACCCTACAGGTGTTTTAAAGGATACTTGGGCTGTTGGATATGGCCTCTCAACACCATATACACATGCCAGGGTCTCAGTTTGCTCATAATTCATTGCAGATAGTTGAGTATCTCTCTCCAAACAAGGGGTTTAACATTGCAGGAGTCAGATAGTGCCTGGTATGGGTGTCCTTCCAGATCAACTTGTAATATACAGTACAATTTCTACTTTCTGGATGGAAAGTTTCCACAAAATTGCAGTTATGTGGCTATCAAATTCACATCCATGGCATCTTCAGCTAGGTCCTGGCAGTCTCTAGCTATAAGACCATTTCCCTCACACCTAAAACAGTATAGATCCTGTGACCCAGGAAAAGGTGCACAGTACATTCATGGGAACGAGGGCTTCCTTTGCTCTGACCCCTTCCTTGGAGACCCCAGGTTAGAGGGTGGTTTATGATCCCTCTGGTTGTCCAGTACAGCCTTCCTCCCAGGACTTACAGCCTGCTTCTTTTCTTTGTAGAGTTCTGACTGGTTGTACTTGGTAGAAGGCTTCAGATGCTTTAAAAGCACTTTCTGGGGTCAATCAAGGGTGCTGCTTCACTCGCTGTTTCATAGGTGGGGATAACCCTTCAAGGAACTGCTCCAGGATGAAAACTCTTGTGATTTCTGGGCCTGCCTTGCCTTCTGGTTGCAGCTATCTCCAGGTCACCCCTTTGAGCCAGTAGATGAAACTCCAGAGGTGTTCTTTAAGTTGCAGGGACCCCTTCCAGAAGTGCTGCTGGTAGGCCACTTGGGTGCAGTATGCCCTCTCCAAAATGACGGCTTTTACTTCCGTCTAAGTGGCCGTCCCACTGGGATTGACATCTTGGAATACTGTCTGGCTGCTACCAGTAAGTACATTCTCTAGATAAGCTGTCCATGACACTTCCGGCAAACCAGCAAGGCAGGCAGCTCTTTCTAAATCGGTCAGGAAATAGTCAGGATCGTCCTTTGGTACCATCTTCGGTAACATATTTTGCTGTAGCGGCCTCACCCAAAAGCTCTCACTGCGTGAGGAAAACAAAAATAAAACTTGAATGTCTGGCACTAACTATAAGTCCTCCCCTAACTAGGGCAGGGCTAACCCCTTTTGCCTGATGTCCTAGTGTGACATCGTCAATGGACCCAGATCACCAGAGGTCAAGGATCTGGCTTCCTCAGTCAGGAAAAACCCAATATCCCAACAATGTCACAATCTGTGATACTGTAAGCAGGGTTGAGAGTGGGCCTTCACAATAACACAGCCGGAAAATGTTGTAAACATCAAATAAGTGTTTTATTAACTTAAATCTGAGGTCTGTTACTTCATAGGCCTAGAAACAAAAATAAATTCTCTTATCTTCAGAGGGGGGAAAAGTCTTAGCATTGGCCTGTGGCCAACAGGGACCAAAACACAGTCTATGGCCTATGATTGCAATGCCCTAAACACAGTTTGTAGTTTCTCTCTTTCTCTCTTTGGATTTCTAGGTCTGGCTGCAGCAAGACTTCAGAACAAGGTTCACAAATCTTCAAATATAAGATTGGCTTATCTCAGCCAGGTTACAGCAGCTAGAAGTATTCAGTAAAGGTGTAGGCTGGGGCTTCAGTTCTTCCATCCCTGGGCCTCATTATCTCCACTCTGGTCCTGTCTTTTATACTTCCTGGTTCCAGTCATTTTAGCTCCATCCCTCCCATCTCATTTTCTGAATGGGTGCGACTAGTGACTTTAAGGTGGCTCAGACTACCTGAGGTATTATCCTTAAGGGTATGAGACAGTGTTCTATAAGCCCACTCACAGAAGGTTGAAGAATAAAAACCATGATGTAGAAGCCTGTGATTAGTGGACATCCTTGGGACAATATTGGGAACGGCAATGGGTGTGGAGGAGAAGGGGAGAGGAGAGAAGTTAGTTGTTTACCTCCTTTTTCTCTTCTCCAGGATAAGTGCATGGGCTCTTTAGAGGTTGCATTTAATAGGGTTATTCTACAAAAAGCTATCTAGTTGTATGTAGCAAGAAGATGCATAAATGGTGGTATTTAAGTTATTTACATATTCAAATGCCCACTAACATATAAAAAATGACCGCTTACAGAATAAAGACTAGTAGAAAACTTTGCATCATGATATGATGGTGTATACTTTGTTGGTGGGAATGGGATTGGGTGAAATTTGGGCATTCTGATACAAAACTAGCTGTGGACATTTACATCAGCTATAGCACTGGTGTGCTTGTGCCTTTTATAAACAAATGTCTTCAGCCAAATGTGCTAGTATTCTATAAAGAAAAGTATGACTTACTTTTCTTTATAGAATAGGCTTAAAATAGGTGCCATAACCAGCTCTTTGGTAAACACTCTGTTATGGAATTACCCTCCATGTGTTGTGGTCATGAGTGAGACCATAGGTGTGAATGAGCAAGGAAGCAACGTCAAATCCATGGGAAGTGTGGCAGGGTCAGTTGGGCCTTTGCAGGGAAGGGGGACTCATGGTTGCTAGGGCTGGGGTAGAGGTCTCTGTCCTTACAGCTGCTCCTAACCCAGTTGAACCCGCTATGCTTGGGGTCTTAGCTTGGGGATAATGAGGCAGAAAGGGTATTCCTGCTTGTATGGGCACATCAGCTTCAAAAATGCATGAAGGAAAAGAAGGCATGGCTCCCGATGACTGGTGGTGCAGGTCCAATGAAGAAGGCAGGTAGCAGACATCATGAGGGTATTGGCCTGCAAGAACAGGGGGGAGGGGAGATTGCAAACTGAGACTTAGGAGCAACCAGTATTCCTAGAAGTGGAAGTGGTGATTCAGATTATTGAAGGGGCTATGGGAGGGTTAGAGACAGTGCAAGTCCCAGAAGGAGCAAGTACAGACAAGATGACTGAGTCAGCACTCATGTGCTGACAGGGGTGAAACACAGATAGAGAAAAGGGAATCTATGGGTTGAGTGGGTCTGTGTTGGTGAATTCAGTTAAGAGTTTGAGTGGAGAAGTGAGTAGGAGTGGTGAGTCCTAAAGGAGGGAGATAGAGAATATTAAATACACCGAGATACAAGGGTTTTTTTCTAGCATATCTGCTCATTTGTTTCCCAGGATGGAAGGGAGAGACATTGAATATAGGGAGGTGACTGGTGGGGTGTGAGGATGGACATTGATGGTATGATGGGGTAATTAGTTTGGGAGGGCCAGATTGGGTGCATTCATGTAGGGAGATGAGCCCTTATGGCATGTCACATAGGTGGAATCAGAGGACAGGAGCTGTGTTAGGCATTGGAGAAGGCATTTAGATCTAGTGGTAGGAGTGTCAAGTTGGTGGAATAGTTGAGGTTATTGATTACGGAGTTTCATCATGAAGAGAGAATATTTTTGGAACTGGGGTTAGTGTGAAGAGGTAGGGGTAAATTGAATTGGTTGGAGAGATGGGTTTTCTCCTTGTCATCAGTTTGTGTTTTAGGCATCATTGGATTGATTGGAGATGCCAGTTTGTTTTGCTTTAGCTGATAGGTCATCATTGTAAGGAAGAGATAGTGTGTACAGAAGCTTAAATCCTCTAGTCTATGGTGGTACTACCAGAAAGCAAAGTGGTGCAGCATGTGGGGTAGATCAGAGAGCAGAGGGTGTGCACATTCCTGTTCAGGATGTGCCTCTGCCACCCATAAATCAGTCAGGTTACAGCTGTGGTGTGCAAGGAGGAGCAATGAGAAGTGGTGTAGGTAAGAGAAGTAAGAAGAGGAAAAGGAGTAGAAGAAAGAAGAAGGGAAGTTCTGAGTCTTCTTGAGTGGGATACCCGTGCCAGAAATGATATTCGAAGCTGACGAGACGGAGAAACTTAATGAATTCTCTGTAAACCTGGAGGATGTATCGGGGCAGTTCTACAAATTGAAGAGTAGCAAATCTCCTTGGCTGGATGATATTCATCCCAGAGTACTGATAGAACTGAAAAACGAGCTTGCAGAGCTTTTGTTAGTAATATGTAATTTATCCTTAAAATCGAGCATGGTACCGGAAGATTGGAGGGTGGCCAATGTTACACCGATTTTTTAAAAAGGTTCCAGAGGAGATCCAAGAAATTATAGACCGGTGAGTCTGAAGTCAGTGCCGGGCAAAATGGTAGAGACTATTATAAAGAACAAAATTACAGAGCATATTCAAAAGCATGGATTAATGAGACAAAGTCAACATGGATTTAGTGAAGGGAAATCTTGCCTCATCAATCTACTACATTTCTTTGAAGGGGTGAACAAACATGTTTGTGAGCCGGTTGATATTGTGTATCTGGATTTTCAAAATGTATTTGACAAAGTACCTCATGAAAGACTCCAGAGGAAATTGGAGAGTCATGGGATAGGAGGTGTTCTATTATGGATTAAAAACTGGTTAAAAGAAAACAGAGATTAGGGTTAAATGGTCGGTATTCTCGATGGAGAAGGGTAGTTAGTGGGGTTCCCCAGGGGTCTGTGCTGGGATAGCTGCTTTTTAATATATTTATAAATGACCTAGAGATGGGATTAACTAGTGAGGTAATTTATTCAAAGTCATTAAATCGTGGGAGGATTGTGAAAAATTACAAGAGGACCTATGAGACTGGGAGACTGGGCATCTAAATGGCAGATGGCGTTTAATGTGAGCAAGTGCAAAGTGATGCATGTGGGAAAGAGGAACCCGAATTATAGCTATGTCATGCAAGGTTCCACGTTAGGAGTCACAGACTAAGAAAGGGATCTAGGTGTCGTTGTTGATGATACGTTGAAACCATCTGCTCAGTGTGCTGCTGCAGCTAAGAAAGCAAATAGAATGTTAGGTATTATTAGGAAAGGAATGGAAAACAAAAGTGAGGATGTTATAATGTCTTTGTATCGCTCCATGGTGCGACTGCACCTCGAATATTGTGTTCGATTCTGGTCGCAGCATCTCAAAAAAGATATAGTGGAATTAGAAAAGGTGCAGAGAAGAGTGAGAAAAATGATAAAGGGGATGGGACGACTTCCCTATGAGAAAAGGCTAAAGCGGCTAGGGCTCTTCAGCTTGGAGAAAAGGCAGCTGAGGGGATATATGATAGAGGTCTATAAAATAATGAGTGGAGTTGAACGGGTAGATGTGAAGCGTCTGTTTACGCTTTCCAAAAATGCTAGCACTAGGGTGCATGCGATGAAGCTACAATGTAGTAAATTTAAAGCAAATTGCAGAAAAGTTGTCTTCACTCAACTTGTAATTAAACTCTGGAATTCGTTGCCAGAGAATGTGGTAAAGGCGGTTAGCTTAGCGGAGCTTAAAAAAGGTTTGGACAACTTTCTAAAGGAAAAGTCCATAGACCATTATTAAATGAACTTGGGGAAAATCCACTATTTCTGGGATAAGCAGTATAAAATATTTTGTACTTTTTTGGGATCTTGCCAGTATATGTGACCTGGATTGGCCACTGTTGGAAACAGGATGCTGGGCTTGATGAACCTTTGGTCTTTCCCAGTATGGCAATACTTATGTACATCTGATTCAGATTCCAGTTCTTCATCCTCCTCAAGTATTGATGCTTTCGTGGTAGTGGCTCAGGGGGAGGGAGAATGTGATTGAAATGGATGTATCAGCCCTTACGTCATTAATTGAATAACATTTGCTAAGCTAAGAAGACCTTGAGAATTAATGGCACTTAGAATGCTGACCTGTCCACTGAACCCCAATGAGTAAATTTAGTGGATAAACCATCCCACAGAACACCAGTGCCCAAACATTGTATCTTTATTCAGGATCATTCTAATCTGGAAATGCACACTGTGCAGTATTACCCCCAAGTGCTACTGTCCCACCCACTTCATTACAGCATGTCATAGTCAAGCAAGGGAAGCAAATAGATAGGGACACAATTTCTGTGCATCTGCCTCTCTTGAACATTGTGTGGCCACACTGGTCACACATAGCTTGTTATTGCCTTGTCCTCATTGCTTTAATATATTTCTTATTTGGCAGCTTAACATTCTACTGTAAGACTACTACTTGGAGACTGAGGTGCCACTTTGAAGCCAGAAACTGCTGGGGTAGGAGCATACAGGGATTGCTCCTCTCATCCACTACCCAGTAGGGAGACCCCTTTAGATGATGAAAAATGTTGAGCAGTAGCGTAACCGGACAGTAAATTTTGGGTGGGCCTAGGGGTAAAATGGGTGGGTATGAAATGTTCTATCTGCGTCTACCCTATATCTCCCTCCGCCACTCTCCACCCTTGGTGCCCTTTTCATCTCACAATATAAATATCTGATCTGGCAGGGACCTTCTAACCTCACCAGCAGAAGACCCCTTCCAGTCCTTGCAAGGCATCCAGATTGCCATGTTGGTGACAGCATTCCCAAGCCAGCATGTGCTAGGTTATGGCTTGGGAATGCTGCTGCCACCTAGGTCTTTAGCTGGTGGAGATCAGGGATCCCCACCACCACCTATAGTAAGGATAGTGACATAGTAACATAGTAAATGATGACAGATATAGACCTGCATGGTCCATCTAGTCTGCCCAACAGTCACATTCATTAAAGCATTATTGAACCAACAATCCAATAGTATTATTCCACTATACAATGTCTTCCCCTCTCTCACTGAGATATATAAGACTCACGCTCAGTAAAACTAGAGAAAATGGGATAATTGATTTAAGGTAGAGGTGAAGGCATAACTAGGGTTGGGGATATATTATTTTCTGCTTTCTTTGTAGGGGACAGCCCTTGAGGCAGCTTTTGTAGTGAACCATACATGTTGGATAATCACTTCCCGATTGGCAGTGTGGTTTTTATCTCCAGATTAGTACTGCTTAGTGATATTTCAATATAATCCTTTGATAAGATGGTATAGTAACAAAATTAAAAGTTATCTGAATAAGGTTTAAATACACCTAAACAAATCATACTGGGTTGCCAATGAGGAGGTAGGTGCTGTAAATCTCATTGTTATGAGGGTTTGGATTCAGTGAGTTGCACCGCTGAGACAAACAGTAAAATTCTTAGCTACAAGTGGGAGATTATTTTTATCCTTTGTGGTATAAAATATACATAATTGCTACTGATCCATCCTTGCTGTTTTCAGGGCTCAGACCATTAAAAAATCTGCCCTGTACTGGCCCTACTTCCCAACTACTGAACTTGCCATTGAAGACCACTCCAGTCCATCATGATCTGTCTTGCCATATATGGGACACAGACCATAGAAGTTTCACTGATGGGGTTGGCCTGAGACCAAACTAGATAGGCTCCTGCCCACCCATGGCTATGCCACAAATGTGAAGGCAGGAGGTACTTTCTGAGTGCACTGGTCCAGCTCTTAAAAAGATAGCAGGTTTGACATGGAACCCTCTCTTTACATTGCTGAAGCCTTGCAATGCAAAAATATATTTACCGTGGGATTCACTAACCTGCAGCACTGAGGTATCACAGGTTTGGAATCTTGTGGCAAAGTCTCATGTGGCAAAATAATGCATTTTACTGTACCATACTAACAATCAGTGGTGTATTTATTCAAAGTGCGTGTGTTGCATACACAAGCCCTGTTAGACCCCCCCCCCCCCCCCTTTGCCTGTGCATTAAAATCACCTCCATTCCAGTCTTTGCCTGGACAGTGACACTTATAGGCTGCCTGAATCGTCCCACTCCCTCTGATGATCCCTCTTGTTTTGTGATAGGCAGGACGGTTCAGAGAGAAAGTCCCAGTGCACGCTGCAGGCAGCCTATGAGTGCCCTTGCCCGGGAAAAGACTGGAATGGAGGTGATTTTAAGGTACTGGGGGAGTGCAGGAGACAGGGATACGGGAGATGGGAAGGGCTACACAGGAGACCCACCCCCCCCTGTTAAAAATTCCTGGACACACTACTACTAACAATTACCCTAAATTGACCAATATAATCTTTTCTATCATCATTTACTGTGTTACTATGGTCTATTTTGCGCTTTGTTTTCCAAACAATGTAATAATATCAAATTATTTAAGTGCCTATAACCCAACAATCCATTTCTGTATACTGCAGTATAAAAAATGGGCACTACATTACTGCAGGGTTCTAAAGAAAATAAATGTCTGTATTTATTTATTTATTTTTAAAACTCCATGTCACTTTGCAATGAGCAGGGAATAATTCTCAATTAACGATAGCTGATCAGTACAGTGGGGAACATACACAAATGGAACGATGACAAATAGCCATAGACTGTGTGAACAGTTTACAAATTATACCATAAGCAGAAAGTAGTTATGCTTGATTGGAGCAATTAAATGTTTTCTCAAAAAAGAAAAAAAAACACTCTAGAGAGAATATTTTAGAAAATGACTTTTTAATCATCTGTAGAGCTGCTATGATTACTATCTCATAATAGTTATGGTGGTAAAATATTTCATATTTACAATTAACCCTTATCTTTTCAAATGGTAGCTCAATACTTCCCTAGAAACCTGTTTATGTGAAACTAATTTTAATCAAACTTGCAAGCACAACATTTTATGGTTTCCCAACACATCTCTCTGATTTGCAAAGAAAGAAAATTCAAGCAGTATTAACTGGTATATAGAAAATTTAGGAAGCAAAAATATGGAAACATGTGTGACGATATTTAAAAAGGTTTAATCAGGCAGAAGAAGCTTCTGCCCAGTTAAACCCCACTGAGTGAGCTGGCAGCCAATAATCAGTGACACTTAACTGGTTAGTGCCACTGAATATGTCCGCTAATCAGCCATCTCCTGACTAGATAGGTTAGAGATGGGCTGAGGCGGAGTTAGGACAGAGAGAGGGACATAATCGAACGGCGCCGGCCATCTTCGGGGCCGGCTCCGTAAAGGGGCGGCGCCAACCGTATTATCGAAAAAGATGGCCGGCCATCTTTTCTTTCGATAATACGGTTGTGGCCGGCCAAATCTCAACATTTAAGTCAAATGTTAAGATTGCTGGATTTAGACATCGCTGGATTTAGAGATGGCCGCCTTCGTTTTTCGGCCATAATGGAAACCGGGCCCGGCCATCTCAAACCCAGCCAAATGCAAGCTCTTTGGTCGTTGGAGGAGCCAGCATTTGTAGTGCACTGGTCCCCCTGACATGCCAGGACACCAAACCGCTCTAGAGCCAGCTCTGATTGGACATAAAGCATGTGGCCATTGCCAATTTTGCGCTCAAACAATCGAGGGCATTCAATGGACATCTCCAAAATTACCTAATAAAGTTTACAACTGTAAAACTAACACTACTTGTGAATCCACTTTTGTGGTTTATGGGATAATATGTCCATGCCAAAAATGGTATGTGGTTCGTACTAAAAGGCAAATTAAGCTTCGACTCACTGAACACAAGAGCAGATTACACAGACAAGTTCTAACTGCCCCACTTGTTAAACATTGCATTGATAGAGATCACCAATTTGCACAATTGTGGTGGCTAATTATTGACCAAGTAGTTCGCCCTAAGAGAGGGGGAGATATGGACTATATTTTAAATAGAAAAGAACAGTATTGGATCTTTGAATTGGGAACTATGACCCCTGATGGATTGAATGATTTGATTGAATGGAACACAATAATTTGAGATTGTGGACTGTGTTATTGTCAGATTGACATTTTCTGATCTTTAATTCTTGAGCTTCCCGATGGACTGTCATTAATTACAGCTGCCTTGATCACGTCACTTCCTGCCTGGGAGCGGTTAAATATCCTCGTCAGTATTAGCAAGAGAACTTTGTGAAAGAGAGGCACTTTTCTTCTTTTTTTCAGCTTTTGGTTGATAAAAATTATCATATACACAGTTCCTGAGAAGGAATTTTGAAACCCTGCAGAGTCAGACTCGTTATGATCTTATAGTAAAGCCATAAATATTGTGAGGTTCTTCTGAATGAAGAGTGGTGAAAGAATTTTCATGGGACAACCAGTATGGATTTCAACCACCGAGGAACCCCTACTTGACTTCCTGAAATGCTAAGTGCCAATATTTATAGATGTAAAGTGCTGATATTTATATTTTGCATTTCTTTCAATAGCACACGTGATGTTGAATGTGCACAGAGGTTTTTATTGGAGTAAGTGTAGGAATTGACTCATTTAAACTCTATGTTATATAAGGTATTAGACACACTCATAGAAATATTTAATTGACACATGGGTGCATTTGAAAACATTTATAAATACCTCTAGAGAAGTTCTATGATTGAAAACCTTATCCACCCTCAGAAGCGCCGCTAAATTTAGTGGCGCCTCGCTTGGGTGAGTGTATAACTCTGAGAACATCTCTATAAAAGAAAAAAAAATTCCATTTTGTATATTTTGATTTTATATGGAGTGATACTGGGTCAATTCCTTCACTAGGATATCTCCTAAGATTTATCTCTGGTTTTACAATTTTTGAATTTTTTTCCAGAGGTTTTTGAGGGGAATCACGACTTTAGGACACCAAACAGGCACCCTAGGGGGCACTTCTAAAAATTAAAAATAAAAATAGCTCCCAGGTGCATAGCTCCCATACCTTGGGTGCTGAGTCCCCCAAAACCCACTCCCCACAACTCTACACCATTAACATAGCCCTTATGGGTGAAGGAGGGCACCTACATATGGGTACAGTGGGTTTTGGGGGGGGGGGGGGGTTGGAGGGCTCCCATATACCACCACAAGTGTTAACAGGTAGGGGGAGATGGGCCTGGGTCCACCTGCCTGAAGTGCACTGCACCCACTAAAAACTGCTCCAGGGACCTGCATACTGCTGTCAGGGAGCTGAGTATGACATTTGAGGCTGGCATACAGGCTGGTAAAAAAATAATTAAAAAAAAATTTTTTGGGTGGTAGGGGGTTGGTGACCACTAGGGGAGTAAGGGGAGGTCATCTCCCGATTTGTGTCAGAAGATGGCCGGCGATCTCCTTCGAAAATAAGCAGGAGAGTCAACTTAGGGGTCCTTTTAGTAAGCTGTGTAAGTGTCGACGTGCTCCTAACATGCTCCAAAATGAAGTTACTGCCCGGCTACCGTGTGTCTCTTGTGGTAATTTCATTTTTGGCATGCGTCTGATACGCGTGTAAGAAAAAATTATTTTTGGACATGCATATTGGGCGTGTGCCAAGTGGCATTTGATGTGCGTAGGTCCTTACCACCCGGTTACCACGTGAGGTCAATGGCTGGCAATAAGATCTCAGACCCAAAATGGACACACAGCAATTTTCGTTTTGCCGTATGTCCATTTTCTGAAAAAAATTTAAAAAGGCATTTTTTACAGGTGTGCTGAAGAATGATTCTGCACGCGCCCAAAACACGCGTCTACACTACCGCAGGCCATTTTTCAGCATGTCTTTGTAAAAGGGCCCCTTAGCCAGTCTGCAAGCTGGCTAAGTAAATATGTAAACTTAGGACAGCCAAACAGCTGTCCTAAAATTATGCGCCAAGTTAACAAGGCATAGATCTGAATATCGGCCAGTGCCTGCTTAGCTTCTAGGTTGGTGGATATACCCAGATATTTAATGCCAGAAGCCATGCGTGCCCCAGTATTGAATATCCATTGTTAGTTAAAACTTGTGGCTGGAAGCAGCTTGCCAGTCGCTTATTGCTGCCAGCTGAATATGTGACCCATGGTGCTGTGATGATTACTGTACCTAATAAGGTGCATTGCACAAGGGCATGTTTCACTGTCAGAGAGTGTATAGCTGTGTGTGTGTGTCTGAGGTGTACTCACACCTCGATTTGGAAGGGGGAATGAGTCCAAAGTGGGGGGGGGGCACATTTTGCCTCCCTCCCCGCTATAATACCACATACCTGGGCTGACGGGGATCCCCAAGCTCTATCAGCAGAAACTTTCCAGTGGAAATATTCAGCACCGCTCTGCCTGCCTTGCTTTCCCGCCCCGGCGTGCATGCACATTTTTAGTGAAATTGAGCATGTGTGAAGATTGTGCATGCTTACTTTCTCTAAAAATGAGCATGTTCACAGGGAGGGGGAAAGCAGGGCAGGCAGTGCTGTGGAAAATATCACCACAGGAAAGCTTCTGCTGGCAGGCCTTGAGGACCCCCGCCAGCCAAACAAGCAGAATGCGGGGCCCCAAACCCAAATTGGGGGGAAGGGGCAGGCCCCCATGGCTACCCCACTTGTGTGTGTATGTGTGTAAATAAGTGAGCACATATGTAGGATAAGAGTAGTGGAGTAAATGTATACATTGAAGGATTATAATTTGGCAGCAGAACTGATTGAATGAGTTGATAGAGGGGCTGAGTCAGTGTGTGTGTGTGTGTGTGTGTGTGTCATATTGTCTTTATTGAAACTTGCAACAAGACAAACCAAGCATACAAACAAGCGATAAAACAAGCAATAAAACCCGCTAACTAATACATAAATAAAACCTTACTGGCCAATACCCCCGCCCCTCAACAAACCCTCCCACTCAGGGAGGCTGAAACGAAAAACCCCTCCAATGCCTTGCCCACTGTAGTCCAGAACAATGCTCCTTCTCCCTCACTGCCAGCTGCTGGACAAAATGTACCACATCCCCTGCCACCTCCTGTACAGACAGCCACTTCCGATATAATGAAGCTTGGCAGCGTGCCTGCCACAGGAAGTAACAAAGGGCTGCAGCGATGATATACAGTGTCTCCCTACACCACCCCTTTCCTTTTGGAAACCCTCCATAGGCCCATTCTGCATAAGATAGCTGGTGGAAGAAAGGAATCCCTAATTGGCGGGCTACTGCCTGACAGACTTGTTGATTGAACGGGCACTTGAGGAGGAAGTGGTCCATTGTTTCATCCTCCGTCACGCACTCCCCCCTCGGGCACTTACGATCATTGCTGTTTCTATTTTTCATGTTAGCTCGAACATAAAGCCGGCTGTGGAAAGTCAGCCAGGCCATGTCCGCAATCTTCCGGGGGAGGCGTGATGAATTGAGGAAAGCCAGACCTTCCTCCTGTAGTGGACCTGGGCAGTCCCTCAAGGCTAGACGTGTTGAAAAGTGTGTCTGAATAATGCGGTGTTGTAGCTGCCTCCTGTCCTCCTTCTGGATTTCCTGTACTGTGATACCCCATCTCTTCACCAATCTCAACAGAGGTGAGATGTACTGTGGCAAGTATCCCGCCTTCCCTCGCAGGGGCATTGCCTGACCTCCCCTCACCCAATCCCTCAAGTACCGCTGAAGCCAGGAGGCCATGCAGTCTGCCCAAGCCGGCCTCCCTTCCCGCAAGACCCCTCCCAGATTTTGTTGGAAAAAGAAACAACTAAAATGTACCACAGGGTTGACCATTCCCAACCCCCCCTCCCTTTTGGGCAAATAGGTCACCTCCCTCCGGATAATATTCATCCTGTTCCCCCATAGCTGTTGGAAAAACAAGCTGTATACTCTGGCATGTAACGATATAGGCAGTAAACAGACCTTGGATATGAACAGGAGAAGGGGTATCAGATAGGTCTTAATGACATGCAGTTTTTCCACAAACCGCAACTTATATGATTTCCACTGGGCCACCCTTTCCTCGACTCTCCCCAGCCCCTTCTCCCAGTTGATCGTATCATAGTCCTGTCTGCCTACCCAGAGACCCAGGATCCGTACTTCATCCCTTGCTACTGGGTACTGACTGGGAAGTTTGAAAGCTGGTCTGCCCTGTCCTACCCAAATTGCGGAGCTCTTATCCTGGTTTATCTGGGCCCCCGCAGCCTGTGTGTATTCTGCCATCCAGGTCTGAACTCGCTCGGCTTCCTCCTTGCTACTGATTACTACTGTGACATCATCTGCGTAGGCGACACATCGCCATGTGTGTGAACCCAAAGAGATGCCCTCTAGTTGACCGCTAAACCCTCCACTCAACCTTCTGAGGAAAGGATCTAAGGAAAGGACGTACAGCAAGGGGCTGAGGGGACACCCCTGCCGTACCCCTGACCTCACTGCAAAGCTCTTGCCCACCCAACCATTTATTAGAGTGCTACTCCTTGCATTGCGATACAAAGTCTGGATCCACCCTATAAACTGGTCGGGTATCCCATAGCACCGAAGCACTAGCCATAGGTACTCCTGGGACACCCTGTCAAAAGCCTTAGACTGATCAAGGGTCAGCAAATACTTTCCCTTTGTCCCACCTTGACTCCTTTCCACTATTTCACGGATGGTACAAACTGCTTCCACTGCCCCTTTCCCCTTCACCGAGCAAAACTGTGCTGAGGACAAGAGACCACCCACTGCCCCAGCCAGGCGGTTGTAAATAATCCTGGCCATTATTTTCCTATCTACATTCAGAAGACTTATGGGTCTCCAGTTCTCGATAAGTTCCAGATTTCCCTTCTTTGCGAGGAGAACCAAAATAGAACACTGCTGTGAAGGGGCCAAACGCCCGTTCTGCAAACAATTATTAAAATTGCAGCTAACACTGGAATCAGGACCACACGGAATTTTTTGTAGAACTCTGGGGTCAGCCCATCGGGACCCGGAGTTGTACGTGCTGATAGCGTATCAATAGCATCATCTACCTCTCCTGTGGTAATGGGCCTAAGCAGTTGTTCCATCTCCCCCTCCGAAACCTTTTCCAAGCCTGGGGCACTCTGCACGTATGATAGCATGAAGTTAGAAACCAAGCTCTCTTTCCCCCACAATTGGGTGTAAAACCGAATGACCCTGGCCTCGATTGAACGTTGGTTCGTCAATCGCTGCCCTGCTTCATCTCTCATAGCATAAATGACCTTGTGTCCTACTGCTACCTTGCAATTCTGGAAAGGATCCGGGGAATACCGATGCCCATATTCCCTTTCCAGAAGCAAAGCAGCGTATCGATCATATTGCAACAGCCTCAACTGGGCCTGCAAAGCTTCTATCTCTCCCTTCTCTAGATGGTTGGAGACCGCGTGGTCCAATTGCTTACGAAGACGACAGCACTGTGCCTGTAACCCCAGACTCTGCTTCCTGGCTAGGGACCGGAAAAGGGCCTTGACTCGCCCCTTTACCATGTCCCACCAGGCTCCCTTATCATCCATCACCTCCCATAGTGTTTCTTGGTCTGCTAAAAAACCCTCAAATATTTGTCTGTTTTCCTCTACTTCTAATAACTTTGCACTCAGTTTCCAAAATCCTGGGCCTTTCTGCGCCCCTTCGCATATTGTTAAGACTGTGGAAACTAAGGCATGATCTGAATATTCCGTCCATCTATTCGGCTGCCCCTGAAACTTAGCCAACCCGCCTACAAAGAGCCAGTCAATACGGCTCTCCGTGTCTCCCCTTCTAAAAGTGAACCCCTTCCCTCCCGCCACCTCCAGTCTTGCCTGTTTTACAATTGCTGCCAGCTGGAGGCTGTCATAACCCACCTGACGCCTGGACCCCTTTCTATCTGCTTGCTGTAAGACCATATTAAAGTCTCCTCCAAATACCACCAATTTCCTTGTATATAAATACGGTTTCACCCGGAGCAACAGCTGCTTGCGTTCCCAACTAATCTGGGGCCCATAAAAGTTAATGATTCGCACTGCTACCCCTCTAATGAAAACGTCTAAGACAACACACCTCCCTATCTCCACCTCTATTTCCCTCGTAATCTCCACTTCTCGGGTGGCAAAAAGAATAGCCACCCCTGCGCATCTTTCTTTGGCCAGAGACCAGAATGAGGGCCCCCCTTTCCAATCTCTCTTGGCCCGGTGCAGGAGCTGCAAAGAATCCAAATGAGTCTCCTGCAACAGGATGCAGTCTACCTTGCACTGGGTCAAATCGCTAAAGGCGACAAATCTAGTTCTCTCTGCCTTTATGCTGGCTACATTCAGAGTTGCAAAGATTAAGGACAAGGCAGCCATGGTTTATTTCTTAAATTTCTTACCCCTCCTCATCTCCTCACCGCAATCCCTCTTCACAGATATTCCTGCCCCCATCATTTCTTCAGGATCCTCTATAATTTCTTCTAATTCCAAATCCTCCCACTCTGAGTCATCTTCCCCGGCTTTCTTTCTACCCTTTTTTTTCTTGGTTTCCTCTGGACCAGCCCTTTCCCCTTTCATCCCTTCCTTACCCTCCTCTATTTCCTGCATGAGGCCCTTCGTTAAACTAGTAGGATGTGATGTTAGACTTGGGGGTAACACTGCTGGCTCCTCTCTGTTAAGTCTTTCAGATGATTCATTCCTTGCTCCCCTCCCCTCCCTCCTCTTCTCCTCCAAAACCTCCCTTTGGGGTGGATTCATCTCAAGATCACCCTCTCCTTCACCTGAAACCTGAAACACTGCATATCGATTACTCTGGCTCTTCTCCAGAATATCTGTTCTCCCCGCTCGGGCTAGCCTCCTCCCCTCCTTCCTCCGACCCCCCTTCCCTCCATGTTTCCCTACCAGGGTCCATGCTTCCCCTTCTTCTCCCCCCTTCTCCCCACCTCCTTCTTCCATCCTTTCACAAATACCCCTTCTTTGAATGTGATCCAAACCTGATGCCCTTTTCTCCCCCTTTCCCTTTCCCTTAGTGCCTGCCTCTGTATGAATAGTGGTATTTGATTTATCCATTAATCCCTTTAATGCTTCCCGCTTCTGTCCTTGTATCCTTGTAGTTTCTGCTTGTGCCCCTTCCTCCCCCCTCCTCTCTTCCTCTACCTGATTGTGCGATGCTTGTGGGCACTTGCTAAAAGGGTGCCCCAAGCCTCCACACAGGTTACAGCGTATGGTAGTGCAGTCGCTGGTGTCATGATCTGCACTACCACATCGCGAGCACTTTAACACTGTACATGACATGCTTAAGTGACGGAAAGATCCGCACCTGTAGCACTGTCTGGGTTGTCCTGCATAAAAGCATTGAATTCGATCCCTTCCAATGTATGCGGCTGAAGGTATATGTTGGGTGACATAGCCTGCCTGTTTTAATTTTACAAGGGCACTCCACCCCCCCGCCCACACACGACTCTGGTCTGGTATTTTGCTTAATGGGGTCCTAATTTCGGCATACCGTCCCAACCAGTATGACAGGTCTGCAGCCATAAGAGATTCATTACGTACCAAAATGGTAATCTGGACTGCGTCCTGTCTACTGATGGGGACAGCCTTAAAATCCACCCATCTACCCTGATGCTGCACCTCTGTGTACTTTTCCCAAAACAGGTCCAAACCTCGCCCTGTTAAGAAACTAATATCATATTCAGGGATTCCCACAGGGTGTATGCATGCATACAAATCTTCAGGGATAAAGCCAAGGGAGAATACCATTCTTAAAACAACCTCTCTAGGTGGTGCTACCCCTGTGCCCACCCAACGCAGCTGGACAACATTTCGACGTTTTGGGGTAACACCGCTCCCGGGACCCCGCAACGGACCAGAAAATGGATTTCCCCTTGTCTCCATGTCTAACTCCTGCCTCCCCTCCTCCTTCCCTGTCTCTGCCCCTCCTCCCCGTACTACTGCTGCAAAGGATAAAGGGGCTGATACCAGTATGCTCCCCCCTTCCCCACTCCCTTCCTGCCTTCCTCCCCTCCCCCTCTCTTCCCCTCCCTCCTCTCCCATGTCCACTAACCCCACTATGTTCAGTTCACTTGTGCTGTTTCTGTCTCTTCCCCCTCTGCAATATTCTACTTCCAGTCCTTTGCCAGTTGCTGCTGTTCCCAACCAGCACTCGTTCCCTTGCTCTGCAACTGTCCCACTCAGACCAGGTCTGGGATCTGTCTCCTCTTGTAGCTGACACTCTCCTCCATGCACTTTCTCTGTTTCTGACACTGTCATACTCAGTCTGAGTCTTGGCTCCGCCTCCTGGTGCAGCTGACACTCTCCTTCATGTACTCTCTCTGTATCTGGCACTGTCTTACTCAGTCTGGGTCTTGGCTCTGCCTCCTGGTGCAGCTGACACTCTCCTCCATGCTCTGTCTTACTGGGTCTGGGACTTGGCTCCGCCCCCTGGTGCAACTGACACTCTCCTTCATGTACTCTCTCTGTATCTGGCAATGTCTTACTCAGTCTGGGTCTTGGCTCCACCTCCTGGTGCAGCTGACACTCTCCTCCATGCCCTGTCTCACTCGATCTGGGTCTTGGCTCCGCCTCCTGGTGCAGCTGACACTCTCCACAATTCTCTCTCTCCTTTCTGGGACTCCTGCTTTGATGGGCATGAGTTTCTGAGAAGCTCCCTTCTGCTCTTTCTTCTTGTTTCTGAGTGGCAGAATCTATTGGGAGCCCCTGCCTGTCACTGAGCTTCCCCCATGATGTCATCAGCACTTCTGATTGAGATTGGATGGCAGCTCTTGGACAGCCCTGCTCAGAGGTCTGCCCTATCAATTCTGTCCATGAGTGACTGTGGTGTTCCCACGATGTTCCCGCCCTCTGTCCACCATATTTGCTCTCAGCTTCTTCCATCTCTTGTAGTACTCCACTACTCCATTCCTGTACTTTCCCATCCTCTTTAGTCTCTGTCTCCATCTGCAAAACCCCTTGTTTTTGCTCTACTTTCCCTCCCGTTGTTCCTGGTAACTTCTGTACTTGCTCAGTGTGTAGTGATTCTTCTCCTACCTCAGCATTCAAACTGTTCTGATTCTCCTCAGCATTCAAACTGTTCTGATTCTCCAGGCTGTCTTTCTTCTCTGTCTCTCCCAGCAAACCTGAGCTCTTCTCTGTGGGTTCGGCTATGCCCTGCCAGCTCTCTAAGTATAAGGGACGTTTTTGAATTTTTTTCAGTTTCATAGCTCTTTTGTGTTCCAAACTTACCAGGCTCTCTTGCTGCATGCAGTGCTGGAGCCCCTCCTTATCCACAGTACCTGCCACAACTGGACTAGGAGCCTCTGTTCTACAAGGCTGGTAAGTGGATGGAGCACCTAGCTCTTGGGAATCCTGTAGGAAATAAAATACTGGTGATAACTGGGAATTATTTGTGTCAGTCTTGTCTTTCCCTCCTTCTGGCTGCTGCTGTTTCTCTTCCCCTGCTGTCCCTTCCAGCATAGCCTCTGGGGTGTCTGGAACCACGGAGTCCTGTGTGTCTCTGGGTTCTGCTTCCTGCTGGATCTGGGACTGCGTCTGGGTCTGCTGCATGCGTTCCCTGTTCAGGAAAACCTCACGAAGGGGATTATCTCTGCAGTTCTTTAGTTTTTGCAGCTGCCTTTGTTTTGCTGTAAGCCGCTTCTGGAGTGCTTCAACTCCCTTAACATACTTGTCTCGTGGGCCAGTGGAAGCCAGGTTACACATAGTTTTTGCTAGCTTCAGCCGCTTCCTCAGTACCTCTATTTCACCTTCTACTCGATTCATTTTCTTCACTGATCTAATTACCTCTTCAGGAGTCATATGCTGGGCCTCTTTCTTCTGCCAGGCCCTAGGCCTGGATTCCTTCTCCTCCTCTTCTTCCTCACTAACGTCCTCTTCAGACTCTCCGCTATTCTCTTCCACCACCTCTCCTCTGATACTGGATGCAGAGAACCCTGCTCTGGAACCCGGGCCCTGCCTTCTTGCCCCCTGTTCTTCACCCAGCTTAGGAATGTTATGGCCAGGACTTACAGTCAGGGTGAGCTGGCTCCTCAGCAAGCGCTGCTGGGCTCTGGTCCTTCCTCCGTCCACAGGCCTGGGCTCTCCTGGTTCTCCTGGTTGCATGCTTGGGGCTTGGGTGGAGGAAGCCTCCCCTTCATAGTGTTTCTCAGCTCCAAGTGTGCTAGGCCTTTCAGCCTGGGGCCCTCCTGCAGGGGGGCCCCCTCCCCTCTGCATTGTTCAGCAGCCACAGGGTACAGCAGCTCTCCTTTCAGCACCTCTTCACCACAGGTCTGTACTCTGTGCGAGTGTGTGTGTGTGTGTGTGTGTGAGTGGTTAATGTAGGGACTAAGTGAGTGGAAGGAGATGAGTGGCAGGGGTGCATAATAAGTGAAGAGATGGGCACTATGAGAGCTGAGTGAGAGGGGAGAGCTCACTGAATGATTATCAGGCTTATTTTCAAAAGAGAAGAGCGCCCATCTTTCGACAAAAATCGCAAGATGGGCGTCCTTCTCACAGGGTCACCCAAATCGGCATAATCGAAAGCTGATTTTGGGCATCCTCAACTGCTTTCCGTTGCGGGGACGACCAAAGTTCATGGGGGCGTGTCAGAGGCGTGGAGGGGCATAATCGAACACAAACGCCTATCTCCATGGGCGTCTATGTCCAAAAACGGGTACGTGAAGAGGCGGGACATACCGTATTTTCGAAAAAATGGACGTTTTTGAACTAGGCGTTTTGTTTTTTTTAGCGATAATGGAAACTAAATACGCCCAGCTCAAAAATGTCCTAATCCGAGCCATTTGGTCATGGGATGGGTCACGATTCGTAGTACACTCATCCCCCTGATATGCCAGGACATCAACTGGGCACTCTAGAGGTCAGTGCGGTGGACTTCAGAAACAGATCCCACATGCATAGCTCCCTTACCACGAGTGCTGAGCCCCCAACCCCCCTCCCCCAAAACCCACTACCCACAAATGTACAACACTACCATAGCTCTTAGGGGTGAAGGGGGCACCTACATGTGGGTACAGTGGGTTTTGGAGACCTCCCATTTACCAGCACAAGTGTTACAGGTAGAGGGGGGATGGGCCTGGGTCCGCCTGCCTTAAGTGCACTGCGGTACCCACTAAAAGTGCTCCAGGGACCTGAATACACGCAGGCCTCTAGGACTTGTTGCTGCTGTATAACCTTGGCACACCAGTTGACACCTGAAGACTAATCTCTCCGAAAACGTCCTTTATTGGAATAAGCACGCTTACTCACAGTTAACTGCAGATCAGAGGTTGTGCCCCACTAGCAACACGTCTCGCTGGTACTGAGATTAGCAGTAGGTCAGAGCTGGCAGAATGGTGTACAATGCCCTCTTTCAGCCACATTCAAGGTAAGAACTAAGTTCTGTAACGTGGCTAACACATGAAAGGGATCTAAAACTGGCTTACAAAACTGGCCACTACCTCATGGACTACCGGAAACAAAACTGGACACCCTCTGACCCAGTTAGCAGGGGGAAAAGCACCATGGGAGCACAGCCTACCAACTACCGACATCGTAAGCATTTGCCACAAGCTAGTGGAATTACGGAGCCCAATACCCTACACCCACCACAATGCATTGCTGATGTGACTCTGCAGTGCGCATAACAGAAAAGTTGTCACACTCACCCGAGAGCCACATCAGAACCAGGGAAAGGCTGTCAGAGTATAGAACATATTCTGCTGTCATGGAGGTGGGTATGGCATTTGAGGCTGGCATACAGGCTGGGAAAAAAAGTTTGTAAAGTGGTTTTTTTTTGGTGGGAGGGGGTTAGTGACCACTAGGGGAGTCCGGGGAGGTCATCCCCGATTCCTTCCAGTGGTCATCTGGGCAGTTGGGGCACTTTTTTGGCACTTGTTCGTGAAAAAAAAGGGTCCAAAAAAAGTGACCCAAAATCGTGGTAAAATGCCTTTTTTTCGATTATCAGCTAAAGACGCCCATTTATTTATTTATTTATTGCATTTGTATCCCACATTTTCCCACCTCTTTGCGGGCTCAGTGTGGCTTACAATAAGATATGAATAATGGAAATACATTTGTTACAACTTGGTTATAGGTTACATGCCCCAGTTCCGCCTTCACCACACCTCCGACACGCACCCGTCAACTTTACCCGTTTCCGCGACGGATTGCTGTTGGAAACGCCCAAAATCAGCTTTCGATTATACCGATTTGGGCGCCCACGGGAGACAGACGCCCATCTCCCGATTTGACATTATTTTAATATTACCCTTATGGCTTGAAATTGGTTATAATTTTGCTCTGTTTTTTACATCTATATATGTTCATTTGGTTTTTATTCATATATATGTTCTGGGATGTTTATTTAGTATATACGTACATTGATATATGTATTTTGTATGCAGTATTTATGTATTATATCTGTTATTATATTTGTTTTTATAGACTCCTGAGGAAGGCGCTATGGCGCCAAAACACAGCTGTGTTGAGTCACCTATTCATAATAAATATCATTGTTTTAACTAATCCATACATCTCCCCCATTGTTTGAATAGAGCCTATTTTCCCCACCCCTTCTCTGTTTTCTCCCTTTTGTCCTGTGGGGATCAAGAGCACCTCCACACTCCGTGTGGTTTTTCTTTAACATAGCCCAAAAACCAGATTATAGTCAATACAGTACAAATTAGAAAAAACTCATTGCATCAATTACCAATAAACCAATGAATTATTGACCAAGTTTATATTTTTTGCATAATTCTATAAAGTGGCTGTAACATTTACATTCTGATTATGCATGTAAATGTTTAGAATACCAGCACATACATGCATACATATCAAACAAACAAATACACCAAAGAGCTTCTCTATAAATATGTGCTAATGTGCATGTTTTTGTATGTATTTTACAGGTCAGAATATACATAGGTAGAATCTGGATGAAGCTTGGTGGGAGTTACACTTACGCACATACGGTCGGATTATATATAAGACACAGTGAGTAGCATGCATTAAATTGTGTACACAGCCAATATATACATGCTAATCAATTGAGTAATGAGCCAATAAGTGATGATAATTGGATAGTAACATATACCGAAGAGACAACGACATTGACCTAGACTATATCTCCCACCTTACCCCCCCTCTCTGTCGCCTATCTCAACCTACCCATCCATTCTATTGCTATGTTATACTTAATTTCTTACCTTATCTAACAAAATTCTGTATTACCTATTACTGTGTAAGCCGCATTGAACCTGCTTTTAGTGGGAAAGTGCGGGATACAAATGTAATAAATAAATTAAAAATGGCAAATCAAAAGAAAAAAAGCAGATCAAAAAAGACAAAAAAATAGAACAGGAGGGTAACAGAAGAAGTGGTTTATTACAAGTTACCCGACGTGGCCACGTTTCGCCCTCAGGCTGCGTCAGGGGTAAAAAAACTAATAGGGGTAAAAAGCAAAGTGAACCCCTAAAAGTAGTCCTACAACCACCTTACATAAGTACTTCCCAAGCTTACTCAGCAAACTTCACAATGCTATGTTGACTGGCACATAGCTGACAAGGGGGCATGGCCATGGGCGGAGTGTAGACATGTCAGAGGCCTCAATAAAATTTACACACATTGTTACAGAATTTGAGGGAACGTATATATTTAGGCACGGGCATGTACACCAGTTTTTCAGTGAAAAAAAAGACGGCTGAGGGGGGATATGATTGAGGGCTATAAAATCCTGAGTGGTGTAGAATGGGTAAAAGTGAATTGATTTTTTTAATCTTTCAAAAAATACAAAGACCAGGGGACACTCAATGAAATTGGATGGAAATGCTTTTAAAACAATTAGGAGGAAATATTTTTTTCACGCTAAGAATATTTTTCACTCTAAGTTAAGCTCTGGAACTCACTGCCAGAGAAATGTGGTAACAATGGCTAGCATATCTGGGTTTAAAAAAGGTTTGGACACGTTCCTGAAGGAAAATTCCATAATCTGCTATTGAGATAGACATGGGGAAGCCACTGCTTGATCCCTCTTTTTCTTCCTTCCAAAATCAATTCTTCTAAATAATTGCAGACTCTGTTCTTAATTGATCACATATAGATGTGCCTAGGTTTCTAACATGGCATACATACACATCTATGTGTCGGCACTTATTTGTGCATGTTCTGAAATACTGATATGTACAATGTAAATGCTGATACTAAGACATATATGTTGCCAGCCATCTCCTGATTTGTGTCGGAAGATGGCCGCCCTTCTCCTTCAAAAATAAGCAGGATAGTAACATAGTAAATGACGACAGATAAAGATCTGTTCAGTATATCCAGTCTGCCCAACAAGATAAACTCATTTTACATACTATGTGATACTTTATATGCATACCCGAGTTTGATTTGTCCTTGCCTATCTCAGGGCACAGACCGTAGACGTCTGCCCAATACTGTTCTTGTACTAAGTTCTGAAGCTAACATGATCAGGGCATAGACCTTAGAAGTCTGCCCAGCTCCCGTTTTGTTTCCAATTACAGGTGTCGCCACCCAATTTCCGCTAAGATTCCACGGAACCATTCCTTCTAAAACAGGATTCCTTTGTGTTTATCCCATGCATGTTTGAATTCCATTACCGTTTTCATCTCCACCACCTCCCGCGGGAGGGCATTCCACATATCCACCACTTTCTCCATGAAAAAATACTTCCACAGGTATGAATAACCATGTGGATACAGGTGAGCCTGTTGATGTAGTATGTCTAGATTTTCAGAAAGCTTTTGACAAAGTTGTTCATGAGAGACTCCTGAGAAAATTAAAAAGCCTTGGGATAGGAAGTAAGCTTTAGATGTCATCATGGACAATATATTGAAACCTTCTGATCACTGTGCAGTGGTGAGCAAAATAAACAAACAGGAATTATTAGAAACAGAATAGAGAATAAAAATCGAATATCATAATACCTCTGTATTACTACCTAGTGAGACCACAACTTGAGTATTCTGGTTGCTGCATCTTAAAAAAGATGTGGGGGGGGGGGGGGCATTTTTGATATGACGTCTAAATCCAAATCTGGACATTTTGCAAAAATGGAAGAAAGATGGTCATGTCGTCATCATATAAATAGAAGAGAAATCTTGTTGACATCAATTAAATTGCCAACTGGGACATGAATAGATTAAATAATATAGGGGAAATGGGTGAACCCTGGGGGACACCACATTCAGGCACCCAAGAGCTTGACAGATTATTGTTCCCTTTCTTGACTTGATAAGATCTGTCTTCAAAAAGTCACCAAACAACTTCCACACCGAAACTCCTATTCCATAATGTGTTAGTAAATTGATCAGTATCTTGTGATGGATAAGGTCAAACTTAGCCAACATAATTAAACAACATTATTACGATCCCTTCTACCCAAACTGATTTCTTTACTAGTGTCAGAGTGTAATGAAGTTAACAGAATTTCCATACTTGAATAATTCCTGAAACCCGATAAAACACTTGGAAAAATACTTGTGAAATTCTAAATATTCTGTTAACTGACCAGCAGCAATATCTTCCATTAATTTAGTTAGTAAAGGAATTGATGCAATAGGCCTGTCACGGACACAAGACAGAGAGCCTTTGGGTCACAGCTGGACCCTGATTGTGGCAGTCAAGTCCCCCGAGCTGGCACAAGACAGGCATCAAAGATAGGTGATGTAAGACAAGAGCTGTAGCAATGCAGGAACTAGGCAAGGCCTGAGGCAAGGCAGAAACTAGAGGCAGACTAGGCAGGACAAAGTAGACAGGATAAGAGCAAGATAGACACGACTAGGCAGGACAAGGCAAGAACTGGATCTGGACAAGGCAAAGCAAAGCAAGGCAAGACAACAAGGCAAGAACTGGATATGGGCAAGGAAAGACAATAAGGCAAGAACTGAACAAGGCAAGGAAAAATAAGACAGGTAGCCATGAAACAAGATTTTGCATAGGATTTATAGGAAGGAATTGGAATGTCCAGATTGGGACATTTATATTTTCCCTAGCATTTTACAAAAGGATCTGCTGAACACTGAGCTTTTGGTCAAATATAAATAAGGCTGTGCATTTGCCGACATTTACAGCTGTAGTAGCCATATTAAGAACCTATAATCTTGTGTTAAGCAAAGCCTTTCAGGGAGTGCATTCCAGAGTCTGGGGGCTACTCTAGAGAAGGCTCACTGGTGGGTATCACATGGTGTGATGTCCTTTGGAGATGGTGTGGTTAGGGATACTGCTTGGGAGGACCTTGGTGACCTCGGAGCTCTGTAGAAGGAGATCCTTTTCTTCAAGTACTCTGGTCCAATTCCTTTAAGGACATTGAAGATCAGGCAAAAAGTTTTAAAGCCCTGTATTGTACTGCTAGACCATGAATTTTTGCAGAAATGGTGTAGTCACTTTGTTTATAAACTTCTATCAGTCTTGCTGCAGCACTTTGAATTAACTGGAGCTGGTGCAAACTCGTAGTCAGACCAGTGTAGAGTGCATTGCAGTAATCCAGTCTTGATGCTATAGAGAGGCAAATGATAGAAGCAGCTCTTGAAGACTGATTGGATTTGAGGGATCAGTCTAAGTAACATAAGAACATAACATAAGTGTTGCCATACTGGGACAGATCAAAAATCCATCAAGCCCAGTATCCTGTTTCCAACAGTGGCCAATCCAAGTTACAAGTACTTGGCAAGATCTCAAAATAGTACAATACATTTTATGCTGCTTATCCTAGGAAATGATCCAAAGCTTTTTTAAACCCCACTAAGCTAACTGCTTTTACTATATTTTATGGCAACGAATTCCAGAGTTTAATTACATGTTGAATGAAGAAATATTTTCTCTGATTTGTTTTAAATTTACTACTTTGTAGCTTTATTGCGTGCCCCCTAGTCCTATTATTTTTGGAAAGAGTAAACAAGTGATTCACGTCTAACCGTTCAACTCCACTCATTATTTTATAGACCTCTATTATATCTCCCCTCAGCTGTGTTTTCTCCAAGCTGAAGAGCCCTAGCTGCTTTAGCCTTTCCTCATAGAGAAGTCATTCCATCCCCTTTATCATTTTTGTTGCCCTTCTGTGTACCTTTCCTAATTACACTGTATCTTTTTTGAGAATTGCACAACCCAAGGTTCCTGACTTGTGATTTAAGAGGGAGTTTGTATCTCACAAAAGAGATTTTGATGTCAGGTATGTGCCCACTTGTGTTAGGGATCCACAGGAGCTCAGTTTTGCTTGGATTCAAGCAAATTTTGTTGTTTTTAGTCCATTCTTGAACTGCTGTTAAAGAAGTAGTTTATTCTGTGCTGTAGTGATTATAGTGAAGAAACGGTATTCTATAAAGGGCATTCCGGGATGGATGCTCTTTATAGAATAGCGCATTGCACCAGGGATCCATGCTCAGCTTTGAGCATGAGGATTTACACCAACTGAAAGCAGGTGTAAATCCTGGAGTGTGAGTTAGGCATGGATCCCAGGTATTCTGTAATACTGTGATTGCCCCTAACCTGCCCATTGCCCCTCCCATGTCCTTGCTCGTTTTGTGTTGCATGCTAAAAGATTTGCATGTGCATAGCAAGATGTGTGTGCAAATCCAAATTTTCCTAATTAGTACTAATCTAGTCACATGCACACCTTGGGACCATGCACAATTTTGCATGCAGAAATGTATGCACCATTTATGGAATACAGGGGATAGTGAAGAGAAAACAGATGGTACATTTTCAAGAATGAAATAATCTAATGATAATCAAAATGCATGATTGTCTTTAATGAGAACTGAACAATCGATTTAGCAAGAGGCACATAATTGAAAATATGTCCTCACTGCTCAGTAGTCCTCTTCTCCCCTAATACGTTTGTGTGTAAGAAATGACACTGCAGAATTTAATATTCTCAGTTTTTCAGATAAAGATATTAGAACAGCAGATATAAAGAAATGAGTTTGATAGTAAGGAGCTGATTATTTCCCAAGAGCATTAGAAACACGGCCTGTGAAAGGCATCAAATTGCCTGTTCTTTGTCTGTTTTCATATGTCTACAGGGAAAAATAAATAAATAAATAATTTTTAACATAAAAAAAAAACTTTAATACTAATGACTGCAAACAACTCAATTGGCACCAGTCCCACCATTGGTATGTATTATAGAGCAGGGAAAGTGAGAAAAGATCCCCCCCCCCCCCCCGAGTGGTATATCAAGCAATTATTAAACTTGAAACTTGAACCCTGAATGCAAATGCTACTGTACAATACATACTATTGAAATAGGGTAGCATGGGATCATTGGGTGAGCTGTATAGCTGCAGATTATTAAGATGTAGTTGTAGGTATTAGCTATGGAATAATAAATAATCCAAAACACTTCCTGAAATCTTATACTGACCGGTGGGATTGTTTTCCGCTCTACCCTCTATTATTCCTGATGCCAGTGTTCAACTCCCAATCTTGGCATTCAAAGGTAATTTGTTATACAGGTTATGGAAATCATGTTTAATTTTGGCCCCCCCCCCCCCCCCTCCTCCGTTTACATTTTTGGTTGTTGCCCTCCTCTGGACACACACAAACTCTCTGCCTTTGGGAATTTTGGTTCCGTTTTGAAGGAGGGTTTCAAGCTCACTGAAGATGCATTTGTTGTTTTTTTCATATTTATGTTTAGCTCTGAAAACCTGAAAGTAATGTTGAAGTTTCTTCATGGGGACTTTTATAAGCCCTTAGGGACCCTTTTACAAAGCCATGGTAGGGCTACCGAGGCAATGACGTGCAGCAAATCAGCCCTACCACTGGGCTGCCACGGGGTTAGCACGGGAGAGCTTACCGCCTCCCAAATAGGAAGTGGTAAGGGCATCCCCAGAAAATGGCCGCTCGACAAGTGCTTAACTTACCGCACATCCATTTCTATTTTTGTAAAAATCCTTATACTTCCTGCGGTAAAAAGGGGCCTTGGCGCACAGTAAACCCATGTGCCACTGCCACCACAGGGGTCCTTTAACCACAGCTTGGTAAAAGGGTCCCTTAGTTTACTGTGGGCCCTATTTACGAAAGGTGCACTAGCCTTTTTAATGTGCACTAACTGGTAAATCTCCATAAGAATATTTTAGGCATCTGCATGATTAGTGCACGATAATGATTAGCACGCACTAAAAACACTAGTACACTAGTATGCCTCTAGCGCAGCTTAGTAAACAAAGCCCTTCATTTTTCCAGTAACTTGTGAAATTTGTTTTCTTTTTCTTCTTTCCAATGCCATACTTCGGTCCCGTTTTTGGCGCCATCAGTTTCTATGGGGACAAAGTTCGGTTTAGTGCACTACTGATAAATGCAAGATTTGATTATATGCATGGTTTAACACCGCTCCTCTGCAGGAAAGACTCCGCATAAGTGCACGCACAGAATATGGAAGCTGATTGGCATGTGACAAAGGGGCGATAAATTTGAAATCTCATTGGTTAACTGCCACAGGTGAAAGAAAGTTGTTAGAGTGTACACTGGAGTCATCATCGTCATCGCGCAACTGTAAGACTTTAACACGGGCTGAATGAATAGAAGTTCTTAAAAAAATAGAAAACAAACAAAGTCAAGCATCTATTGCTAAAGAATATGGTGTCAATCCCAGTCAAATTTCACGTATCTTGAACAGAAAGATCAGCTTCTGGAAGACTGGCAAAACAATACACACAGGAAACGTAAACAGGTGGGAAAAGCTGAGGATGTAGAAGATGCTCTTCTTCGGTGGTTTTCGGTGGTCAGGAGCAGACAGTTTCCTGTCAGTAGTCCACTGCTTATGGAGAAAGCTAATCAGCTAAATGAAAGTCTTGGACTAACTGAATTCAAAGTCACTGTTGGATGGTTGGAAAGATGGAAGGAGAGGAACAACATAAAATTCAAGAAACAGAATGGTGAAAAACAAGACGCTGATGACTTTGGTGCTGAAAATTGGGTTGTTTCAGTTCTTCCTACCATCTTGAATGAATTTGCACCTCGTGACATTTTCAATGCTGATGAAAACGGTCTCTACTGGCGAGCGATTCCTGATGGAACACTTGCATTCAAACAAGCTGAAACTACAGGAAGTAAAACGTTGAAGGACCGACTGACGATCCTCCCTTTTCTGCAATATAGATAGGAGTGAGAAGTTGGAACCACTCGTCATTGGAAAGAGCAAACAGCCCCATTGCTTCAAGAATGTTAAGCGACTTCCTGTGTCATACGAGGCTAACACAAATTCATGGATGACTGGGAAAATTTGGAAGCAGTGGCTAAAGAAGTTAGACACTAGAATGCGGGCACAATAGAGTCAGATTTTGTTGCTTTGTGATAATTGTGCTGCACACAGTGAAGATGTCAGGCTGTCTAACATCAAGGTGGTCTTCCTGCCACCAAACACTACCTCTCTGATCCAACCTATGGATCAGGGCATAATAGCCAATTTCAAAAACATTATCGGGCTCTTGTGCTACGTCGTCTGATGAGCATTACGGATGACCAGACTGGCAAGGATAAATGCATAGGCGCCCGGTATAAGAGGCTTGGAGAGGCTAAGCCTCCCCTGAGGGGTTTAAATTGTTGATTTACCTCCATCCTCACAGCAGGAGCTGCAGTGAAAGCCCTCTAGCCTTGTGTAACCAGTTGTAGAAATTGGTGTATGGTTTAATTTGTTTACCTTACTGCTGGAAGAGCAGGGGGGGGGGGGGTTGGCTGGAGGAGTCCTGGGTTGCAGGGAGACATTTAATGAGGATGACTTCCTGACCTGCACTGAGGACAGATAGCAGCAGAATCGGATACTGGGCCAGCATGATCAGAAAAAGTCACCAGACAACAAAGGTAGAAAAGACATTATAGTGTTTGGAATATGTCCACTTTGAGAATCAGGTGCTCAACATTAAAAGTTTATATTTATTTACTTATTTATGGCATTTTATCCCACATTAAACATGAATTAGGGTGTTTTGTGGCTCTACATGAGAATTGTGATGATATGATCCCTTGTTTCATATTGTTGACGGTCTGCATTTTCCGTATGGGTGGTATTTTGGTGTATTAGGTTCTGCCCAGTGTAATATTTATGGTACAGTAAGGTTCTGAGTGTGTTTTTGCACAAAGTTGTGCATAGTGTTTTGCAGTTGAGCGATTGTGGTTAGAATATGCTTTGAGCAACCACTTTATTCTTTGACATATGATACATATCTAATATCTAAATTTAATAAAAGGTATTAATTGTGACTTTTATTTTTATGTATTTATTTTTTCTGTGTGTTATCAGACAATTATGGGTTTAAGCTCCACCCCTGGACCCACCCCTAACCCCACCCCCTATAGCCTCCCCAAACAGTTGGGCCACCAACCGCCTATGGATAAACGTGCTGTTGAACTGCCTTGTAATCTATCACTGTTGGATTCCCTACATATGCAGAAAGAAGCCTGGAATCATGTTACACAGGCAACCATTGTGAACTGCTATAAGTGGGCAAGCTTTGTTAAGGATGTGGAGAGGGACGAAACAGATGCAGCTGTTGCAAATGCGTCAGATGAACAGGCTATTGACATCTCAGCCGGTGTTACTGAAGAGGAGTTTCATCACTATGTAGCTGTTGATTACGATCTACAAACAGCTGACGACAGCACTGATGTCCAGATATGCACCTACACGCAGGCAATGGCTGATGATGAAACAGATGATGAAATGAGCAGTGAGGCACATGCTGACGAAATTCAACAACCTCCTCCTGTTACTTTTGCAATAGCGCTGGAGAGTCTCAACACCGTGCGGGCCTATCTGGAGACCACTGGATGTCAGTGCTATGGCAGTTTTTACCGTCTGGCAGATGTAGTCTATGGAACTCGCAGATACAAGAGTGTACAGAGGACTATGACTGATTACTTCAAGTAAGCCTAACGTCAGTTAACGGAGACTGTATACTGTACGTATAACAAACAGTACTGTACATATGTTTATCAGATGTCAAGCTTCTTTGGGTCACAACGGTTAAGTGCACGCTCTGGTTAACTGCATATATTTCTTTGGTCCCAGACCCTTGCACTGGATTGCACTGTATATATATATATATATATATATATATATATATATATATATATATATATATATATATATATACACAATTTGAGTTATGACTTTCCTAAAGGAACTAGCAGCTGTATGTACAAATCACACGTATAAATCAATTACCAAAGCCTATGTACTATAAATGCATCCATTAATTAAGGAATGTCAGATGCTATGAACCATGAAGTTCTTTACATCTTTAGCATTCAAGTCATGGATTATTTGAAGAAGAAATGCGGTTTACCTAATAGTTAATGAAATTAAGCTAGGTTGTTTCCAACATTCTTATTTTATGCCTAATTCAGTGTTTAAATGTTTATGAATAAAACACTAACTGCTGAAAACAGAAATGTTGAAATGTAATTACCAGTAAGTTATAACACACTTGAGGACTCATTATACCAGACTTGGGAGTTTTAAGATTGCCAGTATAGCACACTCTCCAAATACACAGACTTTTTATGGGCTAAAAGATGGAAAGACATAAATGCTGTTGAATTTGTCCTGGCTGACTAGAAATTTTGATGATCTTGGTAGTATGATTTATGATTATAACATTTTCCAGTCATTACATGATTGCGTTTCAGCACTGTGACATGATTTGCATATGTGAATATCCCAGCAAATTAACTTCTGATGAGTGCTGTGTTCGCCAGGGCAAAGAAGCTCGCTTCTTAAAATATGATCCAGCTGCTACCACACAAAGATATTCTGCTTTATCAGTGCTTGAATAGTGGATTCTAAATTTTGAATACAAAATGCTATATTCTGTGGCCAAATATAAAAGTTTTGACTGAAAAAAATGGCTGGCTTTTCCCCAGAATAACAGTTTCAGTTTCGGAGAGCACTTGCTGCATTTCTAATTCAGTTTTTACAGATCTGACTGGTTACACAATACGCTAGATTTTTCTAACATGTACTATAGTTACATGAGTTATTAGTAAATCCGTCCCATTCTATGAAATAGTATCTGCAATAGATAACACATGTAAATTCATGTTAGTATATGGAAACCTAGTTATGCCTTTACAACTCCCTCTTCTTCCTTCCTCCCTCTCCATTTGTGTCTTAGATTAAGAATGTAAAATTCATAGCACCTCGTCCCTTTAGTTAAATATTTATTGGTATTGTAAAATAGGTATCCTCTTGTCTCTTTCTTTTCCCCTTTCAACATTTAATTATCTGATTTTGGATTTTTATACACTGCTTAGATAATTGCTTTATTTCTGGTATATTAAGGGGCTCATTTTCAAAACAGAAAAAAACATCCAAAATGCAGCACAAAATGGCAGATGGACAGTTTTTTGTCCAAAACGTAACATCCAAATTGCTATTTTTGAAACCCATTTTTAAGACACTGTTCTATGCAGTTTTTCTGCAGTGCCAAATCACAAGGGGGCGTATTGGAGACGGGATCTGGGTGTTCCCAGAATTTGAACATTTTTCTGTCATAATGGAACAAAGCAAAAATGTTTAGGGCTAAAAGTTAGACGTTTTGGTCTAGATCTGTTTCAATCATGACTAATTCAGAAAAATGTTCAAATGACCACTGGAGAGATCAAGGCATGACCTGCCCGCCCCCCCCCCCCTTATTACCCCAGTGGTCACTGACCCCCCCCCCCCCCCAACCCCACAAATGTGTGAAAGAAACACATCCAGCCTCTATGACAACTTCAGATGTCATGACCAGTCGTATTAAAGCAGCAAGCAGGTCCCTGGAGTAGCCTAGTGGTTGGTGGAGTGCATTGTTGAGAAGGGGACTCAGGTCCATATCCCACTCTAATTGGTACACTTGTGGTGGAATGTGTGAGCCCTCCAAAACTCACCATAAACCTACTGTATCCACATATAGGTGACACCTGCAGACATAAGAGCTATTGTAGTGGTGTACAGTTGGGTACAGTTGTTTTTTGGTGGGTTTTGGAGGACTCCCCATACAATAAAAGGGGGTAATGGTGAGATATGTACCTGGGACATTTTATGTGATGTCCACTGAAACACCCCTTAGGGTGTCTTACTGCTCTGGAGATGTGTGTGGCCAGTCTACTAAGAATGCTGGCTCCCCATACATCACAATGACTTGTTTTTTTGTTTGTTTTTCCCTTAGACCTTTTTTTGTTTAAATGATCACAAAAGAAGAATGCACTGAGCACAAATCATCTACAAAATGTTTAGGAAATAGCTATTTTCAAAACAAAAAGATAGATGCTTTTGTGGTTCAAAAATTGCTGTTTGTCACTTGATTTTTGGACATTTTCAGCAAGATGTCCAAACTCAGATTTAGACATATCAAAAATGCCCCTCCACATAAACTTGAAATGGGAAATGGGGAAATGTAACCCCGGGTTCTTGTGATCGCCTAGGCATCTGCCTTGTGTGCACCCTGAGTAATGGGAACTGGGTACACAAACATATATATTGATCGTTATGACCAAGACTTGGACTGGAATAAGCCAGTAGGCCAAATAAGCAGTTCAGATTTTTGAATAAATTCATTCAATAACTCATCTGACTCTAAATATGTTGTTCTGAACCAATGTTTACTTGATGTTTTGCAAAGTCACTTTTAAATTATGCGGGGAAGGCAACAACTAGATAGAAAACAGAACAATAACTGTCGCAAAAAATATTGACAATGTCTCTACAGGACTTCATTCCTGTTTATTAGTAGTGCATCCATCTTCTTATCGCCTATGACTTACCATAGGGATTGGCAGGGGAGTAAACACAGCTCTTCATATCTCCAGCTCACTTTGACTAGATTACCAATTTAGGGATGGTGCCTCTTTGATCGGGATCCTGTTAACTGTACCAGAAACCACAAGACTCCTATAAAGGTGCTAATTACTGTAGTCCTTCAGTCTTAAGATGTTTCTGAACCACAGGGTGCCTCAGTGTAAAGCAGAAGGGCCTCTACTCTTATCATCTAGCAGGGTTCAACAACTTCATAACATAGTAAGTGACGGCAGATAAATACCTGAACGGTTCATCCAGTATACTCAACAGTCACACTCATTATCAATTCATGATTAAATCAACAATGAATGTGATATTATATACTTTATCGTGAGTCTTTCTTTGGTGTTTCTGGGAAATAAACCGTAGTAATCCACCCGGCTCTGTCCTTATATTCCACCTACTGGAGTTGCTGTCAAAGCCCACTCCAGCCTATCTGAATATGTCTTGTCCTTTGTGGGACACAGACCGTAAAAGTCTGCCCAGCACTGTCCTCGGTTGCTTTTTCAGTGATAGGTCGTAAAGTGTGGAATGATTTGCCATTGGATTTACACCTGAGAAATGTGTATTCTGTTTTTATTAAGAAATTGAAGAGTTAGTTATTTTCTAAGACTTGGTTAATTATTTCACATATAAAAGAAAGACAGAGGAGTAGCCTAGTGGTTCCTCCAGTGGACTTTCATCCTGGGGAACTAGGCTCAATTCCTACTGTGACTCTGGGTGAGTCACTTAACCCTCCATTGCCCCAGGTACAAGTACCTGTATATACTATGTAAACTGCTTCGAATATAGTTGCAAAAATCACAGAAAGGCAGTATATCAATCCCCTTCCCTTTAACATTGTACCATGCTTTGGACTTTTTATTTTTATTTGTTTTGGGGGGAGGAGATAGATAGCAATTAGGTCAGATGATATAAAAATGATGTTTGTGATTAATAAACAGTCCATCAGGCTCATTTTCGAATGAGATGGACGTCCAAAAAGTAACATAAATCGACACTTGGATGTCCATCTCACAGAGAAGTCCAAATCGGTATAATTGAAACTTGATTTTGGACGTCTTTGTCAGAAGTCCATCACAAGGATGTCCAAATCTCAAGGGGGCATATCAGAGGTGTGGTTGAGGCGGGACTAGGGCATTCCTGAGACTTGGACGTCTTTGGGCCATAATGGAACAAAGGAAAGTCGTCCAACACTAAAGCTTGGACGTTTTCACCCATACCTGTTTTTATCATGAATAAGGCACAAAAAGGTGCCTGAAATGACCAGATAACCACTGGAGGGAATCGGGGATGACCTCCTGTTACTCCCCCAGTGGTCACTAACTCCATCCCACCCTCAAAAAAATTGCCCTACATCCGTAAGTAAAAGCTGGGTCCTCCGCAGACTTGACTGTCCAGTGGATCCAGCTTCTGCCTATTTTCTTCATCCATGTGCAGATTTTCTCCTCTCTTCCTTTTCCCTCATCTCATCTCCTTCCTCACTCTTCCCTCCCCTCCATCCATCCATGTCCAGCAACCTTCCTCTCCCCCTGCCCTCCCTTCCATCGACCCATGTCCAGCAACCCTCCTCTCCCCCCAGCTCTGCTGATTTTCTCCTCCACCCCCCCCCCCCCCCCATGATATAACTTTCTGTTTCATGGAGGGGGCAGAGGAAGGAAACCAGCAGAGCCAGCAGTGGCACATATAGGTCTATGCCCCATGCATGGCTTAAGTTTGTTGCATCCAAGTCAGGGAGACAGCAGCATGAACTAGTGAGTGAGGCGCAGGGAAGGGAAGCTTGTGGTTCCTTCAGGCCACTGTGGACTCAAGATGTCAGTGTCTGAGAGTAGGTGACAGTGCATGATCAGAAGAAGAGTGGAAAGAGAGAGATATATAGTAATGTGGGCGAGGAGAAGACAGATCAGACAATGTTGCATGACGAGAAATGGTCGATAGACAATGAAGGAGGGAGAGGGAGTATGGAGAGGGTAATTCTGGATGATGAGAGATGAGAGACAGAGTGTGATGTTAGATAGGGAAGAGAGGAAGGCAATCTTGGATGGTGAGGGGCGTCAAAGGGCCAGTGGAGTGATGTTGGATGGGGGCATAAGAGAAAGAGAGAGAGAAAGAGAGAGAGAGAGAGAGAGAGAGAGAGAGAGAGAGAGAGAGAGAGCAAGAGACGATGTTGGATGTGAGGGGTTTCAAAGAGACAATGTTGGATGGGGGTGTAAGAGAGAAAGAGAGAGAGAGAGAGAAGATATCCTGGATGACTGAAAGAAAGAGAGGAGATCTTGGATGATTATAGTGGGAAGGAGGAGAGAAAGAAGAGGTAAACTAAAGGGCAACAGAACTGAAACCTGGTAGCCATTTGGTAGCCTACTAAAAACATTGATAGGCAAATCATTTTATGGTTACCAGTATGGGAGGAAGGGGAGGGGGCTCTGAAGGGGTTGAGTAAGGGTAGAAATGGGATTAAAAAGATAGTGACAGAGGCAATAGGACATAGGGTATATGTAAGAATAACCTGAAGGCAAGGGAAGGAAGGAGAGACAGGGATGGAGCTGGGGCTGGTGAGGAGATGAGGCAGTAGAATGTAAGTTAGGGCTGAGAGGGTGAGTACAGGGGATGGGAATGGGGGGGGGGGGGGGTAAGAAAGTAGGTGAAAGATGGAGGGTTAGGAGATTGAGGAAGGAGAGATATAAAAGGACCAAGGGAGTGCTGGAGAGGGAAGGAGAGGAGGATGTGAAAAGCCACTAGGTAGATGAGAATTGAAAAGGAGACTAAGGACTAGATGTTGAGAGAAAGAGAGAATGAGAATAAAATCAAATCAAATGGGCAGATATAAATGCAGATGAAAGTTTGTGGGGAGGGGGGGCGGCGCATAAAACAAAAGATCAGTGCCAGACAGATGTAGAGAAGGAAAGGAAGAAGACAAGAGGGGAAAGAAGAAATAGAAAGACCAACTGGAAAGAATTTGGAAGACTGTTACATGGAACATGGAAAAAAGACTAGAACTAGCCCAATTAGAAAATTAAATTCCCAGACAATAAAGGTAGAAAAAAAAATATTTTTATGTAATAGTTTGTAAGGATTAAGATGTACCTGTTTCATAAAATGTACATTTTTTTCCTATTTTTATTTTTCAAAGTACAGGAGAAAATGCATTTCTGTTTCTCTTTTACCAGTATTGCACTGTTTATAGAATATGGCTTTTGGGGGGGTAGAGAGGAAGTGATCTCTATTTCAGCTTTTGTCTGCATGTTTTTTGTGGTTCCCTATTCTGCATTAGATGAGGCTCTGTTCATGTTCTGCATATGCGACTGAGATGAAGGATTCTGCTAGCATGTAGTGTCTGTGTAGCAATCCGTAACAGTCCAGCTTGTTCCAGTTTCCCCAATAGTTGGTATATTTGTGCTCCAAAACATGATGTAATATTTATAGCACTGGCTTTTCATATGTGGGTTAGGGCTGTTATGGTGTGATAAGTTTGGTGCTGTAGGGAAGTGTTTCCCCAAGTCGCTACTGGAGTACCCTCTTGCCAGTCAGGTTTTCAGGATATACACAATGAATATGCATGAAATTGATTTGCATATACTGCCTCCATTATATGGAAATCACTTTCATGCATATTCACTGTGGATATTCTGAAAACCTGACTGGCAAGGGGGTACAGGTTGTGGGTGTCTTTTTCCAGGATTTTATGTTATTTCTCAAAGTGTCTGGCCCTATTTGAAAGTAGGCTCTGCGGTAGATGCCGCTTTTGGTGGCCCTTGCTCATTACTAGTGGTCTCCACATCCTGTAGAGTCACCACACAAACAAAAGCCTATCTGATTTAAAGTGTCTAGCAATGGAAGGAGTACTCGTGCTGTTCCTGAGGTGATGGTCACAATTTGAATATTTTTACTTGTTGTTATGAAGACAGGTTGCCTGCTCTGGCTAGTCTGGGGACCTCTGCTGTGTCCTGTCTCGTGAAGTAACTTCCTATTTTCTCATATGCAGGACACAGCAGAGGCAGCCTGTATTAATCATTGCCTGCCACGGGCACCACACCTGAGCGACAACACCAGCAGTGCTGCCTAACTGACACCAACTGGCACCTATTTTGCAAAAGTCTGCCCCCCTGACATCATAACCTAGCTACATCTCTACCCATGCTTTCTTGAATTCAGGTATTGTCCATATCTTTACTACCTCCACTAGTTTACATGCATCTTACACCCTTCCTGTAAAGAAATATACTGTATATTTAGATTATTCCTGAGAATATCCCTTTTCACTCTAATTCTATGATCCTTCATTCTAGAGATTCCTTTCAGCTGAAAGAAGTCTGAGCAATATTTCTTGATATTACTAAGGCTTCTCTGTGGAGTGTCACAGTATGATCCTTATTTCTACAAATTTTCTTCCACTGGCAAATGTTTGTTACTTGTGCATTAATACTGGAGATGAGATGGGTATTTGTTAGTGTGTATCCTCTTAATTAGTATGCCTTTAAAAATTGAGTGCATTCAAAATCAATTTACATACAGTCAATTTGTGCACATTATATATATTGTTTTTAGATTAAGGGGCAAAGTTATTGAAGTGGGCTACTGTTGACAGGTTATTTTACTGTTAACCCCAGTTATTAGTAACTAGATCTCATTACATAATATGGGACCTGTGGTAAAATAGCCTAAGGTAGTGGTAAAAGAACATATGTTAACAGCAGCACGTTAGTTACTATTCCCATAAAATGGGATGTCTGAAATGAACCAAAAAAATCAGGAAAGCTTCCACAAAACTGAGTATGAACTATAACGTTTTTGCCTGTGCACATCCCCAATAAATACCTTTTAGGCATGTGCATGACTATCTTTTCCCTCTGTCTCTAGGGTATACATATTTGTCCTTCAGTCTTTTTTCATGTGGATTTTTCTGAACCACCTCTAGGCTTGTGCTCTAATTTTAATTAGATGCATCCTCCAGAACCCAACACAGTATTCCAGATAAGGCCTAACCAGCAACCTGTACAGAGATACCATCACCTTTTTCTGCTGGTCTTGCCTCTTCCTATGTATTTGTAAGGCATTGGCAATCTAACACTAAGGGTTTCTTCATAGATTGCCAATGCTATTAACTAAACCAATAGAATTTCACCTCCTATCTGACTTCAGTGGTTGGCAGGCAGAGCAAGATTTGATCAGCTGGATATTCTGGCCTCTTCCAGAAAGAAGTACAGTAGAAGATAGGAGTGGCATATTATAATCAGAGGGAGGAATTACATATGGAAGAGAACTCCCTGCCTATAAAACCATGACTCATTGTTGAAACCCTGTTGTAGGTTCCTGTTTTTCTTTGGCCTCTGACCCTAGACATAAAGAGAGATCCTTCAAGCCTAATCCTTAGCCATAAAGCCTAGACATTATAAAGTCTAGTGCTGTGCTACCCAAGCCAGTGCAATAAAGTCAAAGAAGCATCGAAGAGTAGGTGACAGAAAGCCTCTTAAGCACCTGCCCTAGTGGCTGACAGAGGGATCAGGGAGGTCAGGTAGGCCTTCAGAGAGTCCTATCCTGACCAGGAGGTGGAGGTAGAAGGTAGGTGAGGGAATGGGGGAGGGCTGCTGTCAAGGGAGTGCCACTGCAACAGCCTTACATTGGGGGGGGGGGGTAGAAAAGGGGAATAGACATTATTTATGTGGGTCCTAGCATGATATTCAGCAGGGGTTGCATAAAATAAGCGGGCGAATTCAGGACAGCTTTTGAGTTGTCCTGAATTCACCCACTTAACATATACGGGCCTCGGCTGAACATTGCCAGTGTCTGCATAAGCCCTGGCTCTTCCCCAGCATCACCCCTGGCCTGCCCCTTACCGGCCCATTTTGTTTGGGGCTGGTCAAAGGCGATATTCAGTGGTACTCCTCACTTTAGTGTCGCTGAATATCGGCAGTTGGGCAATGACAGGCCATTTAAGCGGGCAGTAGAGGCTCCTGCCCAGTTAAATCACTTTGAATGTCAGCCCCAATGCGTAAAGCAAAATTAAAAATTGAGAAGAAAATAAAAACACTTTTCTTGTTGCCTTTGCACATTCCTCTTCAAGTCTCACAGTTCTACTTTTTGTCTTAATTCATTCACTAATATACCTCAAGTCTTTTCACCTTGTTTTACCTCATGAGCTTTTTTTTTCCTTCAATATGTTTTTTAGGGATGGGCTGTCATTTCTGAAGAAATGTCATTCACCGACAATAATGCACACTCTCCTTAACCCATTAGTGCCCAATGTTCCCATAAGGTTTATTATGGGAACAAATTGATTTGTTCCCATATGGGAACATTGGGCACTAATGGGTTAAAGAGTGTGCAATATCTGTAAATAGGGTGAACTTTTCCTTGACAGTATGCACTGTGTGCAAAAAGTATGTAAACTTCCCGAAGAATGCACTTTCCCAGAGGCTGCACATGTGCATGCATGCATGCATAATGGTTCACTCATGCATTATTGTTCATGCATGCACAGTATTTGGAAAAGAGTGTGCACTCTTTCACATAGTGCATACTTTAAAAGAAAAGTGCATTCTCTTTACACATAGTGCCAGATTAAGTAAATAGTGCCCAAAGTTAGGTGCTGTTAAAGTCTACAGTTGCTAAATTGTTTTGGTGTACAATTTAAACTATATGCAGATGACATACAATCTGTAATTCCATTGGTGAAAAGTGTTGGAGATACATTTGCCAAATTGAGGTTGATTATGCAATCTATTAATTGTTGGATGCCTGCAAATAGTCTAAAATTAAATATTAATAAGACTCATCTTTTGACAACATATGAATCACCTAATAATCCTAGTGTTTCAGTACGAAAATGAATATATTCCTATTGTTTGAAAACTGAGATTTAGGTGTGATGTTTGATGATGGTTTTACGATGAAAGTACAAGTACTTAAGATTATCATGGATGTATATTTTAAACTGTGATTGGTGAGGAGGTTGAAGAATTTGTTGAAACCACAAAAATGTTAGGATGGTTATACAGAGTTTAATTACTCCATGTTTTGATTATGCAAATGTATTGTTATTGGGGCTTCAGATGACATATATCAAAGCTTTACAAATTGCACAAAATTCTGTGGCCGGGGTCTTGACAGGTACTGCTAGGTTTGAGCATATTAGACCAATATTTAAAAAAAACAAAACAAAACCTTGGATTGGTTACCTATTGAGTATAGGGTCCATTTTAAAGTTGCTTGTTTGATTTTTAAGATTCTTGCATAAGTCTCTGATATATTGGCTATGAGGCTTCATATATACCAACCAAGGGAGTCTTTTATGTAGGAAGAAAATGAGCCCTGCTGCTGATAACTCAAGCTAAGCTTTAGTAAAATACTCCAAAGTCATTCATTGAGATCAGCAACTCAGAATTTACAGATTTTAAAGAATTTAAAAAAGAGCTGAAGACATTGTTTTTTATGCAGGCTTACAGCTGGGAAAATGACTGAAGATTTAGTAACTATTTGGGGATTTTGATTTCTAGGATATCCTGTGATGTTGTTTGAAAGTTTTTTTTTTATTTTTTTATATTGTGTATGTGATTATATAATCCACTGTTCCACTGAGAACTTTGGATCAAGTGGAATAAAAGTATTTAAATAAATAAATTAAAAAAAAAAAAGGCTCTTTAGCATTAAGCAATGTTTAGAAAATAGCACTTAGTGCAAATTGTGTGCCTAACTTTGATCGCAAGAATTTACACCTGCTGAAACCTAGTGTAAAATGCTGACATGCAACTAATGACAGTTGGGTGCAAAAGTGACCTTATTCTATAACATCACACATAAATTTTGGAATGCCCCTGCCCACCCATGCCCCTTCCCTAGCTATGCCCCCTTTTGAGTTCTGTGTGAGAAAATTTAGGAGTGCAGTGTTGTTATAGAATTTCACATAAACAGATGCATGCATAAGTCCTAATTAGTACCAATTAATGTCAATAATTGATTGTTAATAACTCAATAACTAATTACTTTGCATGCTGATTTGGGATCTGTATTCAAATTTGGGCGCCCTTTATACAACCCAGGGGATAGTGCACACTTCTTAACATTCATTCATGAAAATGACACAATTTTTTTTTAAATTTCAAAGGTAACTTTATTGAAACATAAAGCAGATAGCAAACAACAATACAATCAAATACAATGACTAACGTTATACAGTTCAGTAAAGAATCAAAACACTGAAGCCTTCACATTTAAAACATTATCCACCTGATATTCAGCACTATTTAACTAGTTATCTGAAATTCAGTGCTTAAAGTGCTTAACTGGCTACCCATGAATATTCAGCAGGCTTATCTTTGGCCGGTTTCAACTTAAGTTGAAACTGACAGAAAAATAAACCGGATATTCAATGCTGGTCACCGGAAATGGTCCAGCATTGAGTATCCAGGCTCAGTGCCGACTGCAATCTGAATATCAGCCCTTATAAGAAAACAAAACCTCCAATAATACCTCAAGGTAAGCCATATAGAACCCTCCCCCCCCCCCCCCCCCAAAAAAGAGAGAAAACCTCCCCTAACATCCTGTACCCACAATATACCATGAGGAGGATTAAAATGAGAAAAAAAACCCACACATACAAACTCACATTCCTTTAAGACCACAGCCAAACCAAACATTCTAGAACTGTAAAGAGTTCTATCCATAAGGTCCACTATCACATTTAAATGATCTCTTATACAAGATAGTAAACGATGGAAAAGTATGCACCATAACATGGTGACACATTGCTGGTGGGTATGTGCAAGGGGAAGCATGAGCAGAATATACAATATAGATGTAATTTTCAAAAGATTGCCTGAAGTTAGGCACCTAGACCCCTGAGTTCTATAAAAGAAATGAATAATTGCACATGCAAATTTGGGCACATGCCTATGTTGTATGCGTAGTTTAATTCAATAATGAGTTAATTAGTGCCATTAATTGGATAGTCAATGAATTATCAACACTAATTAGATTTTATTGATATACTATAAGTGGAAAGTGTCAGCCCCCCTCCTCAAAACCCACTAAAAACCTACTGTACCCATATATACAGTGGTGGAAATAAGTATTTGATCCCTTGCTGATTTTGTAAGTTTGCCCACTGACAAAGACATGAGCAGCCCATAATTGAAGGGTAGGTTATTGGTAACAGTGAGAGATAGCACATCACAAATTAAATCCGGAAAATCACATTGTGGAAAGTATATGAATTTATTTGCATTCTGCAGAGGGAAATAAGTATTTGATCCCCCACCAACCAGTAAGAGATCTGGCCCCTACAGACCAGGTAGATGCTCCAAATCAACTCGTTACCTGCATGACAGACAGCTGTCGGCAATGGTCACCTGTATGAAAGACACCTGTCCACAGACTCAGTGAATCAGTCAGACTCTAACCTCTACAAAATGGCCAAGAGCAAGGAGCTGTCTAAGGATGTCAGGGACAAGATCATACACCTGCACAAGGCTGGAATGGGCTACAAAACCATCAGTAAGACGCTGGGCGAGAAGGAGACAACTGTTGGTGCCATAGTAAGAAAATGGAAGAAGTACAAAATGACTGTCAATCGACAAAGATATGGGGCTCCACGCAAAATCTCACCTCGTGGGGTATCCTTGATCATGAGGAAGGTTAGAAATCAGCCTACAACTACAAGGGGGGAACTTGTCAATGATCTCAAGGCAGCTGGGACCACTGTCACCACGAAAACCATTGGTAACACATTACGACATAACGGATTGCTATCCTGCAGTGCCCGCAAGGTCCCCCTGCTCCGGAAGGCACATGTGACGGCCCGTCTGAAGTTTGCCAGTGAACACCTGGATGATGCCGAGAGTGATTGGGAGAAGGTGCTGTGGTCAGATGAGACAAAAATTGAGCTCTTTGGCATGAACTCAACTCGCCGTGTTTGGAGGAAGAGAAATGCTGCCTATGACCCAAAGAACACCGTCCCCACTGTCAAGCATGGAGGTGGAAATGTTATGTTTTGGGGGTGTTTCTCTGCTAAGGGCACAGGACTACTTCACCGCATCAATGGGAGAATGGATGGGGCCATGTACCGTACAATTCTGAGTGACAACCTCCTTCCCTCCGCCAGGGCCTTAAAAATGGGTCGTGGCTGGGTCTTCCAGCACAACAATGACCCAAAACATACAGCCAAGGCAACAAAGGAGTGGCTCAGGAAGAAGCACATTAGGGTCATGGAGTGGCCTAGCCAGTCACCAGACCTTAATCCCATTGAAAACTTATGGAGGGAGCTGAAGCTGCGAGTTGCCAAGCGACAGCCCAGAACTCTTAATGATTTAGAGATGATCTGCAAAGAGGAGTGGACCAAAATTCCTCCTGACATGTGTGCAAACCTCATCATCAACTACAGAAGACGTCTGACCGCTGTGCTTGCCAACAAGGGTTTTGCCACCAAGTATTAGGTCTTGTTTGCCAGAGGGATTAAATACTTATTTCCCTCTGCAGAATGCAAATAAATTCATATACTTTCCACAATGTGATTTTCCGGATTTAATTTGTGATGTGCTATCTCTCACTGTTACCAATAACCTACCCTTCAATTATGGGCTGCTCATGTCTTTGTCAGTGGGCAAACTTACAAAATCAGCAAGGGATCAAATACTTATTTCCACCACTGTAGGTGACACCTGCAGCCATAAGGGCTATTATAGTGGTGTATAGTTGTGTACAGTAAGTTTTTGGTTTGGAGGGTTCATCATACAATATAATCAATGTAATCATACAATATAATCAGGACCTTCAAGCCCTGATGTTGGAGGCAGACTTAGATGTTGTTGCAATCACGGAGACGTGGCTCAATGGTTCCCATGATTGGGATGCAAACATACCAGGCTATAATCTATTTAGGAAGGATAGAGAGGGTCGTAAAGGTGGAGGAGTAGCTCTGTATGTGAGGAATGATATCATGGCGACTGAAATGACAGGGACCTGGGGAAAGGAAGAAGCGATATGGATCACCTTAAAAAGAGATGATAGAACCTCTGTCCATGTGGGTGTTGTCTACAGACCCCCGACACAATTAGAGGAACTAGATAAAGATCTGATTGCAGATATTCAAAAATTAGGAAAGAAAAAAGAGGTTCTGTTAATGGGAGATTTCAATCTGCCGGATGTAGATTGGAAGGTTCCGTCTGCGAAATCGGAAAGAAGTAGAGAGATCGTGGATGCTTTCCAAAGTGCTCTGCTCAGACAAATTGTAACGGAACCCACGAGGGAGGGAGTGATGCTGGATCTGGTGCTCACAAATGGGGATAGTGTGTCAAATGTCCGGGTGGGTGCACACCTGGGAAGCAGCGACCATCAAACGGTTTGGTTTGATATGACAGCAGAAGTGGAGGGCAGCCACTCTAAACTCAAAGTCCTGGATTTCAAGCGTGCTGACTTTAGTAAAATGGGGGAATACCTGAGGAAGGAGCTGATGGGCTGGGAGGATGTACAAGAAGTGGAAGGACAGTGGTCCAGGCTGAAAGAAGTAATAAATAGGGCCCACAGACCTTTATGTAAGGAGAGTAAATAAAAGCAAGAGAAAAAGGAAACCGATATGGTTCTCCAAGCAAGTGGCTGAGAAAATAAAGACTAAAGAGTTGGCATTCCAGAAATATAGAAAATCTCAAGAAGAGGAACATGGGGAGGAATACCGGATGAAACTGAAAGAAGCCAAGAGAGACGTACGTCTCGCGAAGGCGCAAGCGGAAGAACAAATGGCTAGAAAGGTAAGGAGGGGCGACAAAAATTTCTTCAGGTATATTAGTGAAAGGAGAATGACTAAAAAGGGAATTGTGAGACTAAAAGATACAGCAAAACGCTATGTAGATAATGATGAAGAAAAAGCCAATTTGCTAAATAGATACTTTTGTTCTGTTTTCACTGAAGAAAATCCTGGAGAAGGACCACGAGGGACTGGCAAAAGTACACCTGAAAATGGAGTGGATAGAGCACCGTTCACGGAAGAGAGTGTGTATCAACAACTTGGAAAGCTAAAGGTGGACAAAGCCATAGGACCGGACGGGATCCACCCCAGAATATTGAGGGAGCTCAGAGAGGTTCTGGCGGGTCCTCTTAAAGATTTGTTTAATAAATCCTTGGAGACGGGAGAGGTTCCAAGGGATTGGAGAATGGCGGATGTGGACCCTCTTCACAAAAGTGGTGATAGGGAAGAAGCTGGAAACTACAGGCTGGTAAGCCTCACTTCGGTTATTGGAAAAGTAATGGAAACGATGCTGAAGGAAAGGATAGTGAATTTCCTGGAAGCCAATAAGTTGCAAGATCCGAGACAACATGGTTTTACTAGAGGGAAATCGTACCAAATGAATCTCATTGAATTCTTTGATTGGGTAACTGGAGAATTGAATCATGGACATGCTATAGACGTAATCTACTTAGATTTTAGTGAAGCTTTTGACACGGTTCCCCACAGGAGGCTCTTAAGTAAACTAGATGGGCTGAAGATAGGTTCCGAAGTGGTGAACTGGATTAGGAACTGGTTGACGGACAGTGTGATAAGGTGGTGGCCGTAGCGAGAAGGTTGCTAGGCTGTACAGAGAGAGGTGTGATCAGCAGAAGAAAGGAAGTGTTGATACCCCTGTACAAGTCATTGGTGAGGCCCCACCTGGAGTATTGTGTTCAGTTTTGGAGGCCGTACCTTGCGAAGGATGTTAAAAAAATGGAAGCGGTGCAAAGAAAAGCTACGAGAATGGTATGGCATTTGCGCCCAAGACGTATGAAGAGAGACTTGCTGACCTGAACATGTATACACTGGAGGAAAGGAGGAACAGGGGTGATATGATACAGATGTTCAAATATTTGAAAGGTATTAATCTGCAAACAAATCTTTTCCGGAGATGGGTAGGCAGTAGAACGAGAGGACATGAAATGAGATTGAAGGGGGCAGACTCAGGAAAGATGTCAGGAAGTATTTTTTCACAGAGAGGGTGGTGGATGCTTGGAATGCCCTCCCGCGGAATTCAAACATGCGTGGGATATACATAAAGGAATCCTTTGCAGAAGAAATGGATCCTCAGAAGCTTAGCCGAAATTGGGTGGCGGAGCAGGTGGGGGGAAGAGGGGTTGGTGGTTGGGAGGCAAGGATAGTAGAGGGCAGACTTATACGGTCTGTGCCAGAGCCGGTGATGGGAGGCGGGACTGGTGGTTGGGAGGCGGGGAATCCTGCTGGGCAGACTTATACGGTCTGTGCCCTAAAAAAGACAGGTACAAATCAAGGTAAGGTATACACATATGAATTTATCTTGTTCGGCAGACTGGATGGACCATGCAGGTCTTTTTCTGCCGTCATCTACTATGTTACTATCCAGCTTATAATCGAAAGTGCTCGCCGGTTATCTTCCAACATAAATTGGGAGATGGCCGGCGATTTCTTAAAAGCGGCAAAATCGGTATAATCGAAAGTGCCATTTTAGACATCATCACCGCTTTCCCGTCGCTTCGCCGGCGAAAGTTCAAGGGGGCATGTCGGTAGATTAGCGAAGGTGGGACATGGGCGGGCATGGGCGTGGCTACCAGATGGCCGGCTTTCGCCGATAATGAAAAAAAAAACGGCATTAAGCAGTATTTCGCCGGGTTTACTTGGTCCTTTTATTTTCACGACCAAGCCTCAAAAAGGTGCCCCAACTCACCAGATGACCACTGGAGGGAATGGGGGATGACCTCCCCATACTCCCCCAGTGGTCACCAACCCCCTTCCAAACAAAAAAAATAAAACTAAAAACCTTTTTTGCCAGCCTCAAATGCCGTACCCACCTCCATGACAGCAGAATGTGTTGTATCCTCCGACAGCCTTTCCCTGGTTGCGATGTGGCTCTCGGATGAGTGTGACACCTTTTCTGTTAGGTGCCCTGCAGAGTCACATTAGCAATGCATTGTGGTGGGTGTAGGGTACTGGGCTCTACTCCCATGGTGCTTTCCCCCCCTGCTAACTGGGTCAGAGTGTGCCCTGTTTTGTTTCCTGTTGTAGTCCATGCGGTAGTGGCCATTTTTGTAAGCCAGTTTTAGTTACCTTTCCTGTGTTACCCACGTTAGAGAACATAGTTCTTACCTTGAATGGTGCTGAAAGAGGGCATTGTACACCATTGTGTCACCTCTGACCTACTGCTAATCTTAGTACCGGGGGACTCTTTTCCAGTGGGGCACAATCTCTGATCTGCAGTTAACTGTGAGTAAACGTGCATATTTCAAGAAAGGACTTTTTCAGAGAGATTAGTTTTTAGGTGTGAACTGGTGTGCCAAAGTTATACAGCAGCAATAAATCCTAGAGGCTGTATGCAGGTCCCTGGAGCAATTTTAGTGGCTGCAGTACATTTGTGGGTAGTGGGTTTGGGGGGGGGGGGGGTTGGGGGGCTCAGCTCCCAAAGTAAGGGAGCTATGCACGTGGGAGTTTTTCTGAAGTCCACCGCAGTGACCCCTAGGGTGGCTGGTTGGTGTCCTGGCATGTCAGGGGGGCCAGTGCACTAAAAATGCTGGCTCCTCCCAATGCCAAATGCCTTGAATTTGGCCGGGGTTTGAGATGGCCGACATAACTTTCCATTATCGCTGAAAAACAAACCCGGCCATCTCAAACCCGGCAAACTCCAAGGCATTTGGCCGGGCTAAACCGTATTATCGGAAAAAAAAGATGGCCGGCCATCTTTTTCGATAATACGGTTCCAGCCAGCTGTAGCGCCGCCGCCAACATAGATCGCCGGCAATCTATTTGGCCGGCGACGTTCGATTATGCCCCTTTATGTTACTAGCCATTAAGCTCGTTAAAACGGGCTAGATTTGTGTTTTGCAAAATGTAATAATTCTCACCTCCATCAATCCATGTCCAGTAAACCTCCTCTCTCCCCTGCCCTCCCCTCCCCCGATCCATGTCCAGCAACCCTGTTCTCTCCCCTGCCCTCTCCCCCATATCCAGCAACCCTCCTCTTTCCCTTGCCTCCCCCCCGTCCACCAACCCTGCTCTCTCCCATGCCCTCCCCCCATGTCCAGCAACCCTCCTCTCTCCCCTGCCCTCCTCCCATGTCCAGCAACCCTCCTCTCTCCCCTGCCCTCCTCCCATGTCCAGCAACCCTCCTCTCTCCACTGCCCTCCCCCCCATGTATGGCAGCCCTCCTGTCTCCCCTGGCCTCAACCCGTCCACCGACCCTCCTCTCTCCCCTGCCCTCCCCCCCATGTCCAGCAACCCTCTTCTCTGCCCTGCTCTCTCCCCATGTCCAGCAACCCTCCTCTCTCCCTCCTGCCCTCCCCCCATGTCCAGCAACCCTCCTCTCTCCCCCCTGCCCTCCCCCCCATGTCCAGCTACCCTCCTCACCGCCGCTCTCTTCCCTCTCCATGCCGGGCCCCCTGCACTGACATGAGAGCGCCTCTCACCTCCTAAATAGGAGGCAGTAGGTGTTTCCTTATCAATTTTTTTCAGCTTACGTGCGCTAATGTGAGTCTTAGCGCATGACCTGAAAGAAAAATACTGGAGATTGCCCTATTTTCTGGGAACACTAGAAATGGGCTGTAGCGTACGGGAAAGTCCTATGTTAGCATACGCCAAGCCCAATTACTTGCACACTTTTGTAGATATACCCCCCTAACTGCAGATACACATGTAACTGCACATCAGTGCCAATTAATTCCAATTATAGTCAGTTATTGATTGTTAGCACCAATTAGCATCTAGTTTAACAATTCAGTAATGCACATAACTGGCAGTATTCTATAACCTGGGCACACAATTTTTCACACTAAGGGCTAGATTCCATATATGGTGCCAAAATAATCAGCGCCCAAAAAAGTGCTATTCTATAAGTTGCACTTAAAGTTAGGCGTGGTTTATAGAATAGTGCTTATACCTGAGAATCGCATCTAACTTTAGGTGCAGCCATTTGTACCAACTGAAATGTGATGCAAATGTAGGTGTGTATTCCCGTTATTCTATAACAATGTGTGTTAATTGTAGCAACACCCTATTACACCCATGCCCATCCCATTTCTGCTCTCCTTTTTCCAAACAGGTGTAAATACCAATTACATCTAATTTGTGATGTGTGCGATGTGATGTGATATGTTTCTTGTATACCACTAACTCCTCAATAGAGGTTCACAGCGGTTTAACAAAAAAAGAGAAAAAAAATCAAAACAAAACAAAGAATTAGGATAAAAATTGTTTAAACTGATATGTCTTTTGTTTCCCGAAAGAAAAATAACCAGGAGACCCACGTAAAACCTGAGGTAAAGAAAGCCAAAAAGATGATTCCAAAATCTGTTTAAATCTGATACCAATGAAGGAAGGCAATAAAAGGTGATATGGATCTCTGGCTTTCGATAGTCCACGAGAGCAAGGAAAAAAAATTAACTTGAAAAAATACTCTGATGCAGAGCAGTCAAACATGGTCAAAATTAAACATGCCAGTTTGAAAAAGATTCTGGAATGTAAAGCAGCTAAGGCTGCTTTTGACTGCTACTATTACTACTACTACTACTTATCATTTCTATAGCGCTACTAGACGTACGCTGCACTGTACACTGAGCATAAAAGCTGTCAGATCTTTTCAGACCCAGTTTGGCAGCTGTATTCTGCAACAGTTGTAATTTTTAAAAAATTTTTGTGTAATAGAAGCATACAAAGCATTACAACAATCTAAGGGGCCCTTTTACTAAGATGCGTAGGTGCCTACTTGCATCCAATGTGCATCAAATTAGAACTACCACCCATCTACCATGTGACCTGGGTGATAATTCCATTTTTGATGCGTTTCCAAAACGTGGTAGAATATATTTTCTATTTTCTACCACATGGCGCTTACTCGGCAGTAATTGGCAGTTTACACATGCTGATGATCCGGGAGTATTGTATTCAGTTTTGGAGGCCGTATCTTGCTAAGAATGTAAAAAAAATTGAAGCGGTGCAAAGAAAAGCTACAAAAATGGTATGGGATTTGCGTTACAACACGTATGAGAAGAGATTTGCTGACCTGAACATGTATACCCTGGAGGAAAGGGGAAACATGGGTGATATGATACAGACGTTCAAATATTTGAAAGGTATTAATCCACAAACGAACCTTTTCCGGAGATGGGAAGGCGGTAGAACAAGAGGACATGAAATGAGATTGAAGCGGGGCAGACTCAAGAAAAATGTCATGAAGAATTTTTTCACGGAGAAAGTGGTGGATACTTAGAATGCCCTCCCGCGGGAAGTGGTGGAGATGAAAACGGTAACAGAATTAAAAAATGCGTGGGATAAACATAAAGGAATCCTGTTCAGAAGGAATGGATTCTCAGAAGCTTAGCGGAGATTGGGTGGCAGAGCTGGTGATGGGAGGTGGGGCTAGTGGTTGGGAGGCGGGGCTAGTGCTGGACAGACTTCTACGGTCTGTGCCCTGAAAATGGCAGATACAAATCAAGGTCAGGTATATACATAAAGTAGCACATATGAGTTTATCTTGTTGGGCAGACTGGATGGACCATACAGGTCTTTCATTGTCGTCATCTACTATGTTACCATGTTACTATGTAAAACACGCGCCTACACCAGCGAAAGGCCATTTTTCTGCATGCCTTAGTAAAAGTGCCCCTAAATAACTTAAAACGCATGCTTGTACAAGAATAGTAAAATTATATTTATCAAAATACTTTTGAATACAATGTAGTTGACATAATCTAAAGAAAGCAATTTGTGATAAATTGTATACCTGAGGTTCTAACAAAAGAGAGGAATCAAGATAACACCTAAAATTTTAGAGGTTGAATCAATTTTAAGGGAAAAAATTCTTAGAAATGGAGAAAGACTCACGTACAATACTACCCTTACATGCTAGCCAAAGTAACTTAATTTGAAACCATGAATGGAACTATAATGATTGATCTTGTTCATACAACTAACCACCTTCAAGATGATATTAGACAAATGTTCACAGACTGGAACAAGCAGCAGCATATCATCTACATATGAGTAATAATTCACTCCCAAAGAAGAAAAAACAAAATCCATATAAATCATATAGATGTTAAATAGGACAGGTGATAAAGGTGACCCCTGTGGGACTGCAATAAGGCGGTACCAAAGGAATAGAAAACTCATTTTTCATTTTAGACAAAAATTCACTAAACCACTGAAATGCTCTAACAGAAATACTAATTAAACTCAATTTATATAGTAAAATCTCATGATCCACTGCATTGAAAGCAGCAGTTAAATCAAACGGTAACAATAGCAACTCTTTGCCATAAGACAGCGGTACCCAAACCTGATTCTGGAGGCAACCTAGCCCAGTGACGATCCTAGGTCGGCTGCCACCTAGGGCAGATTGCCGATGCACCCCCCCCCCCCCCCGGGTGCAGCACAACACCCCCTCCCCACGGCACAATGACACACCCCCACTGGGTGCATTTTTAGCTGCTGGGAGCAGCCACGCAGCTCTCGGCTCCGCTGGCTCCCTGTTCCCTCTGCCCCGGAACAGGAAGTAACCTGTTCCGGGGCAGAGGGTGCAGGGAACCAGCAGAGCCGACAGGTGCACGGCTGCTCTCTGCACCCTCCCAGCAGCGTGCACCTGGGGCAGACCACCCCAACCGCTCCACCCTTGGTACGCCGCTGACCCAGCCAGTTAGGTTTTCAGGATACCCACAATGAATATTCATGAGAGAGATTTGCATACCAAACAGGCAGTGCATGCAAATCTCTCTCATGAATATTCATTGTGGGTATCCTGAAAACCTGACTGGCTGGAGTGCCTCCAGGACCAGGTTTGGGAACCACTGCGTTAGGCACTTAACGTGCACTTAACACATGAAAACAGGCTTCCTCACAGATGCTTTAAAATGTTTTGCTTATTTTCCCTGTTAACACATGCTAATCTGGGCAGAATTTTTCTATCCGGGGGCGTGGCATGTTTGAGAGTGGGCATTGGAGCATTAGCCAGATAATGCATTATAATTATCATATGCTAACTGGCTAATGCAGGGTTAGCGCAGGAGCACTTACCACCCTTGAAAGTGCTCCGACATTAACATTTGGCATGTAATATGCATCAGTGGAGACATTACAGCACGACCTGCAAAAAAAGGTGGAAAGGCCTCAAAAAGTGCCACATAAAATCTGTGCATTTTAGAAAAAGGGTTCCTTCATCAGTTGTTTGCATGTTAAGTTGTAGGGATGCAAAGGGTGTAGGGATGTACAAGTAATTTATGCACACTTTACATGTTTAGGTCTCCAAACAGAATCAAATGCATTCCCCTATTAATGAGCAAAGCACTAGACACAGAAGTGGCTTTGAAAATTACCATTCCAAAAAATGGGAAGAAATCATAGGAATAAGCTAGACTAGTAAAGAAACATGTTTTGACTGAAGTAGTACAATAAATTCTGATTGTTTTTTGTTTTTGCACTTTTAGGACTAGATTCTATATATCACGCCTAAAAATTTGGCGCCAAAATGAAATTTGCTTAAGTGCATTCTATAAAATACACCTTAATTTAGGTGTACTTTATAGAATAAGCCTAAAATTCCATGTAGTTTATAGAATACTCTGAGCACCCATACATACAACTAAATTTAGTTGCAGACAATTACGCCAAGTAAAACCTGATGTAAATACCGACGCCTAAATTAGGCACAGACCAAGTGTATTCTATAACAATGTGCATAGATTTAAAATATGCCCATGACCTGTCCATTCCATGCCCATGGCCACGCCCTCTTTTCAACAATGCAGCTTAGAATTTACACAGAGCACGTTAAATAATACACCTAGACAGTTCTGCACTAATTGATGCTAATTGCTTGTTAATTGGCAATTATCAGTACCAATTGGCTTGTTAACCAATTAGGTTACGCACCTTTTTATGGAATACGCTTTGATTTCCGCATGGAAATCTCAGTGCAATATATAGAATCCTGGGGTTAGGGCCCTTTTACTAAACTGTGCTACAAAGTGGCCTGTGGTATCAGTAACGTGGGGCTTTCCCACGTGTTGAGGTCACTTTTAGCGTGGTTATATAATGGGCACAATTTCTATTTCCCCATTAATTTCTCAATTAGTGCATGAGCCTTTATTGCCACCTATTTACTAGGCGGTAAGGGCTCATGCGCTAACCCTGCAGTAATCAGGCAGTGTGCAGTTATTTATCAATGCTACCTTATCATCGCAGGGCAAACCTACGCTCCCCCTCCAAACATACCCCCGCATTACAAACTAAAAGCTATTTTTTAAGTACATGGGTTGCAGGACATGTTTATCCACTCCTACCCTAGCTGAGATAATATTTAACCATCTCTCTGACCTCATGTGCAACTTTCTTTAAATCAGTCACCTTACTTTCTAACTCTTCTTACTCTCTTAGGGCCCTGTTTACTAAGCCATGTTATAGGCGCATTAGTGTTTTTAATGCACATTAACCATGTATGCGCATTAACAGTGTTCGCGCCTACAATATCCTTATAGGTGGCTACACAGTTAATGTGCGTGCTAACTGTAGGTGCGTTAAAAATGCTAACACGCCTTAGTAAATAGGGCCCTTACCTATTTATATGTTACATCTTTATTTACCCTTCACTATCAATTATAATGTGAAGGGTAAAGCAATGTGTTGACATTGTAAGTAGTGTACTATCCAGCTCATTTTCGAAAGTGATCGCCGGCCATTTCCCGACATAAATCGGGAGATGGCCGACGATCTCTCAAAAGCGGCCAAATCGGTATAATCGAAAGCGGCTTTTTTGACAGCATCGCCGCTTTCCCCGTCGCCTCGCTGGCGAAAGTTCAAGGGGGCATGTCGGCGGCGTAGCGAAGGCGGGACATGGATGAGCATGGGCGTGACTACCAGATGGCCGGCTTTCGTGGATAATAGGAAAAAAAAGCGGTATTAAGCAGTATTTCACCAGGTTTAATTGGTCCTTTTATTTTCATGACCAAGACTCAAAAAAGGTGCCCCAACTGACCAGATGACCACCGGAAGGAATCGGGGATGACCTCCCCGTACTCCCCCAGTGGTCACCAACCCTCTCCCACACTAAAAAAATAAAAATAAAACATATTTTGCCAGCCTCTATGTCAGCCTCAAATGCCTTACCCACCTCCATGACAGCAGAATGTGTTCTATCCTGTGACAGCCATTCCCTGGTTGTGATGTGGCTCTCGGGTGAGTGTGGCACCTTTTCTGTTAGGTGCACTGCAGAGTCACATCAGCAATGCATTGTGGTGGGTATAGGGTATTGGGCTCCGTGATTCCACTAGCTTGTGTTAAATGCTCACGATGTTGGTAGTTGGTAGGCTCTATTCCCATGGTGCTCTTCCCTCTGCTTACTGGGTCAGAGTGTGCCCTGTTTTGTTTCCAGTAGTCCATGAAGTAGTGGCCATTTGTGTAAGACACTTTTAGATCCCTTTCATGTGTTACCCACGTTAGAGAACTTAGTTATTACCTTGAATGTTGCTGAAAGAGGGCAAAGTACACCATTCTGCCAGCTCTGACCTACTGCTCATCTCAGTACCAGGGAGACTCTTTGCCAGTGGGGCACAACCTCTGATCTGCAGTTAACTGTGAGTAAATGTGCTTATTCCAATAAAGGACTTTTTCAAAGAGATTAGTCTTCAGGTGTCAACTGGTGTGCCAAGGTTATACAGCAGCAACAAGTCCTAGAGGCCTGCGTGTATGCAGGTCTCTGGAGCACTTTTAGTGGGTACCGCAGTGCACTTAAGGCAGGCGGACCCAGGCCCATCCCCCCTAGCTGTAACACTTGTGCTGGTAAATGGGAGCCCCTGCAAAACCCACTGTACCCACATGTAGTTGCCCCCTTCAACCCTAAGAGCTATGGTAGTGTTCTACATTTGTGGGTAGTGGGTTTTGGGGGGGGGGTTGGGGGGCTCAGCACCCAAGGTAAGGGAGCTATGCATGTGGGGGCTTTTTCTGAAGTCCACCACACTGACCCCTAGGGTGCCCAGTTGGTGTCCTGGCATGTGAGGGGGACCAGTGCACTACAAATGCTGGCTCATCCCACGACCAAATGCCTTGGATGTCGCCGGGTTTGAGATTGCCAGCATTTTTTTCCATTATTGCTGAAAAACAAAACCGACCATCTGAAACCTGGCGAACTCTGGCATTTGGTCGCGTTAAACCGTATTATTGAAAAAAAAAAGATGGCTGGCCATCTTTTTCGATAATACGGTTCCGGCCAGCTGTAGCGCTGCTGCCAAAATAGATCGCCGTCGACGTTCGATTATGCCCCTTTACGCCATACTTTGTATTGTTATTTGAATATTTTTACTGCTGTAATTGTCTGTTGTTCATGTTTGATCTGTTCTTACTGTACACCCACTTGAGTGAATTCCTTCAAAAAGGTGATAAATAAATCCTAATAAATAAATGTGCCGATCCGAAAACTACCGCAAGGCGCCTGAACACACCCCTTTTAGTATGCGATAAGCATGCGTTAGTACTTACCACCACTTAGTAAAAGGATCCCCTAATTTTTACATTTTTAGGGCATCAGAGAGTCATATCCTTAAAACAGAACTTTTTCCAGGGAACATCTCCCTTAGCATGTCAAGACCTTCAAATTCTTCTCAATCATCTGCCCAATAGTCTTAGCAATATAAGTTGTGCTCCATATCCCATATGTGAAATTAAAAACAGTCTTTAAACAATCTTAAACAGCCTTTAAACATCAGGCAATCTGTAGCAGCACTGCACAAAGGGAATTTATTGTAATGCTTAGTCAAAGCATGTTTCCGAAATTGTTCTGCTTGTTCCTAAGATTTCTTCCCACTTGTTGGAGTTGTTTCATTTGGAATGGGAAGTTAGGATTCCCTTATTTTTATATGGTCTTGATCGAAAATTACTATCCCATTATTCTTTTATCTTTTAGGATTTGTTTTCTTTATTTGCATTTTTGAATCAATATTCCAAGATTAAAGCTGAAAGCAATATAACAAAGGGAATAAATGTAAAAAATGTAAGAATATATAATAAAGAAAATGTTGTATTAGCACAATCCACAATGAAAATCTATTTGCATACATTTGGAATCCACTTTGGGAATGGAAAGTTCACAGATTTTCTGTCTTTCTGTTGTCTTGGTGAGTGTTGTTTCCTTTGCATTATGAGAACCTCAGCCTTCATCAGTGTTCACTGTCAGTGCTAATGTAATCTCTGCATGTTGTATTCAATTTTTTAAAAAAAATATTATTATTATACAGTGGTTTCAGGGACTTGCTTGCAGCCTTCATTTATATTGACACCCTGGGGAAAAAACATTTTGAAAGAGTGAAAAAAAAAGGATGCTTTTCCTAATCAGTCACAAACTAGCACATACCATCCAGGATAACTTCAGCAAGGAAAGTTTTGCTGAAGTAGTGATCTAGACTTCACATACTCTGTCAGATTATTTTTTTTATTTTAATCCTTAGGCTCCCACAGTCTCATGTCCTCTCCTTGGAACCCCTGAATACTTTCCCTCCTTAAGGCATGTGCTAAAAACTGTAGATTGACCTGACTTTTTTTTCTTCCTCCTGGCCTCTCTTAAAATTATCTTAAGTACCATCAATGCAGTCTGGTCCTGCATTCTCTCCATCAAAATTTTGTACTAATGGGTACAGTACACTTCAGGCAGGTGGACCCAGGCCCATCACCCCCCACTTGTTACACTTGTGGTGGTAAATGTGAGCCCTCCAAAACCCACCCGAAACCCACTGTACCCACATATAGGTGCCCCTCTTCATCCCTAAGGGCTATAGTAATGGTGTACATTTGTGGGGAGTGGGTTTTAGGGGGGGGTTGGGGGGCTCAGCACCCAAGGTAAGGGAGCTATGCACCTGGGAGCAATTTCTGAAGTCCACTGCAGTGACCCCTAGGGTGCCTGGTTGGTGTCCTGGCATGTGAGGGGGACCAGTGCACTACGAATGCTGGCTCCTCCCATGACCAAAGGGCTTGGATTTGGTTATTTTTGAGATGGGCGTCCTCGGTTTCCATTATGGCCGAAAACCGGGGATGACAACCATCTCTAAGGTCGACCTAAATGTTGAGATTTGGGCGTCCCCGACTGTATTATCGAAACGAAAGATGGCCATCCATCTTGTTTCGATAATACGGGTTTCCCTGCCCCTTCGCCGGAACGTCCTTAGAGATGGACGCCCTTAGAGATGGTCGTCCGCGTTCGATTATGCCCCTCCATGGGTACCTGCATGTGAAAATACTGATTTGTTGCGTATGCAACTTCCTTTATCTATAACTTGCACATGCATATTTGCATACTAGGCATAAATTTGGGTGTGTATGTTTATAGTATATATTACATTACAATAATATGGAATACATGTATATACATAAGTACATAAGTAATGCCACACTGGGAAAAGACCAAGGGTCCATCGAGCCCAGCATCCTGTCCACGACAGTGGCCAATCCAGGCCAAGGGCACCTGGCAAGCTTCCCAAACATACAAACATTCTATACATGTTATTCCTGGAATTGTGGATTTTTCCCAAGTCCATTTAGTAGTGGTTTATAGAATTGTCCTTTAGGAAACCGTCTAACCCCTTTTTAAACTCTGCCAAGCTAACCGCCTTCACCACGTTCTCCGGCAACGAATTCCAGAGTTTAATTATGCGTTGGGTGAAGAAATTTTTTCTCTGATTTGTTTTAAATTTACTACACTGTAGTTCCATCGCATGCCCCCAAAATATGCTTCCTTTCAATATAAAGAAAACCTTATATTGTTTTAACTACACATGCACCTTTTCTAAAATCAATACTTATATTCAAAACCAATTTATATATTACAGCTCTACTTTTTATATGTGTGAAAGGTGCTTAATGTTTACAAATTTAACTCCAATACTTTTAGCTCTCCATAGCTTGATCTGAATGTTTATATTAAACCAGTCCCAGGTATCTGTTTAACATATACAGTGGGGGAAATAAGTATTTGATCCCTTGCTGATTTTGTAAGTTTGCCCACTGACAAAGACATGAGCAGCCCATAATTGAAGGGTAGGTTATTGGTAACAGTGAGAGATAGCACATCACAAATTAAATCCGGAAAATCACATTGTGGAAAGTATATGAATTTATTTGCATTCTGCAGAGGGAAATAAGTATTTAATCCCTCTGGCAAACAAGACCTAATACTTGGTGGCAAAACCCTTGTTGGCAAGCACAGCGGTCAGACGTCTTCTGTAGTTGATGATGAGGTTTGCACACATGTCAGGAGGAATTTTGGTCCACTCCTCTTTGCAGATCATCTCTAAATCATTAAGAGTTCTGGGCTGTCGCTTGGCAACTCGCAGCTTCAGCTCCCTCCATAAGTTTTCAATGGGATTAAGGTCTGGTGACTGGCTAGGCCACTCCATGACCCTAATGTGCTTCTTCCTGAGCCACTCCTTTGTTGCCTTGGCTGTATGTTTTGGGTCATTGTTGTGCTGGAAGACCCAGCCACGACCCATTTTTAAGGCCCTGGCGGAGGGAAGGAGGTTGTCACTCAGAATTGTACGGTACATGGCCCCATCCATTCTCCCATTGATGCGGTGAAGTAGTCCTGTGCCCTTAGCAGAGAAACACCCCCAAAACATAACATTTCCACCTCCATGCTTGACAGTGGGGACGGTGTTCTTTGGGTCATAGGCAGCATTTCTCTTCCTCCAAACACGGCGAGTTGAGTTCATGCCAAAGAGCTCAATTTTTGTCTCATCTGACCACAGCACCTTCTCCCAATCACTCTCGGCATCATCCAGGTGTTCACTGGCAAACTTCAGACGGGCCGTCACATGTGCCTTCCGGAGCAGGGGGACCTTGCGGGCACTGCAGGATTGCAATCCGTTATGTCGTAATGTGTTACCAATGGTTTTCGTGGTGACAGTGGTCCCAGCTGCCTTGAGTTCATTGACAAGTTCCCCCCTTGTAGTTGTAGGCTGATTTCTAACCTTCCTCATGATCAAGGATACCCCACGAGGTGAGATTTTGCGTGGAGCCCCATATCTTTGTCGATTGACAGTCATTTTGTACTTCTTCCATTTTCTTACTATGGCACCAACAGTTGTCTCCTTCTCGCCCAGCGTCTTACTGATGGTTTTGTAGCCCATTCCAGCCTTGTGCAGGTGTATGATCTTGTCCCTGACATCCTTAGACAGCTCCTTGCTCTTGGCCATTTTGTAGAGGTTAGAGTCTGACTGATTCACTGAGTCTGTGGACAGGTGTCTTTCATACAGGTGACCATTGCCGACAGCTGTCTGTCATGCAGGTAACGAGTTGATTTGGAGCATCTACCTGGTCTGTAGGGGCCAGATCTCTTACTGGTTGGTGGGGGATCAAATACTTATTTCCCTCTGCAGAATGCAAATAAATTCATATACTTTCCACAATGTGATTTTCCGGATTTAATTTGTGATGTGCTATCTCTCACTGTTACCAATAACCTACCCTTCAATTATGGGCTGCTCATGTCTTTGTCAGTGGGCAAACTTACAAAATCAGCAAGGGATCAAATACTTATTTCCCCCACTGTATATGGGGTACTCTTCCTTCTTTCTTTTATATTTGTACTAGCTGTTGAGCCCGTAAAAACGGGCTAGTAAAGGAGGGGGGGGGATTTGAAAGCCCCCCCCCGGATAGGTCGCCGCCGCCCCTTCCCCCGGAGTCCCCTCCGCCACCCCTCCACCCGGGCCGGGTACCTGGCTTCACTATTCAAACTGCCGGAACACAGCTCATCTGAGCTGCTGTCGGCCTTTCTTCTTCTCTGCGTGTTTTCCGCCCTCGTGTGAGGTAACGTCGGCGAGGGCGGGACACAGGCAGGTAAGGAAGGCCAATGGCAGCTCAGATGAGCTGTGTGCTGCGTTCCGGCAGTTTGAATAGTGAAGCCAGGTACCCAGCCCGGGTGGAGGGTGGGTGGGGGAAGCGGTAGCGGCAACCCTGGGGGGGGGGAGCGGTGGCGACGGTGGTTCCCTCACTCACAGGTGCGCAGGTTCCCTCTCTGTCCCGCCCCCGCATCAATACGTGATGACGGGGGCGGGACAGAGAAGGTCTCTACTGCGCATTTGCGAGTGAGTACGCCTCTTGCCATTTATATGTTTGATACCCTTCTTACAAGTTAACAAAAATAATGAAAATGATGTACAATTATAGTCATCCTATCCCTCTCCACCCTCTCTGAGGGGTGGTAGACTTAGGAGTAATGTAAGAAAATTATTTTTCACAGAGAGGGTGGTTGATGCCTGGAATGCCCTCCTGAGGGAGGTGCTGGAGAAAAAAACTGTGGCAGAATTCAAAATGACATGGGATGAACACAGAGGATCTCTAACTAGAAAATGAACTGTATAAAAAACAAATCGTAAAGGGTTGCATATGTGTTTGCATGTCAAGTGGTGCTTAGATGGCAACTCTTGCTGTATCAACTAATGCCAGTGCTAGGCTGGCTTGTACAGTCTGAGTCCCGCTTATAGCAATCTGGTTTATGATGGGCTGTAGAGAAAACCTCCATGAAAACTCCAGTAATTTGGAATGTGAGAACAGTGCCGACAGACTTTTACAGTCTGTGTTTCGCAAATGTCAAGACAGTTTCGGATAGGCTTTCACAACAACTCCAGTAGTTGGAACATAAGGACAGAGCTGGGCAGACTTCTACGGTTTATGTCCCAGAAACAACAAAGAATGACAATGATAAAGTAGATAATATCACGTTCATTGTTGATTTAGCCTAGAGCTGAAAATGTATGTGACTATTGGGCAGACTAGATGGACTGTTCAGGTCTTTATCTGCCGTCACTTACTATTTATCTCCCAACCCCCACCCAAAGTATTAGGATATACTCTAACACTATAGTCTCTCTTTAAACATCCACCTCAGCTGGCTCCAAGTGGGGAGCCGACATCCAAAGCAATGTTCCTTCTAAGCTATGTGGGAGTCCTCCAATTATATTCCTGCCAATGGGTACTGTTTCAATATCACATTTTTAATAGTGAGGGAAAGGCATGATTCCAGAGGACCTACCTTTGCCTAGCTATTGAAAATACAAATTGATGCCCCCCCCCCCCCCCCCACACACACACACACTGGCAACAGTATGGTTCAAGGGAACATTGATTCAATGGTCCCTCAAAAACACTACATGGAAACAACCTGAAATAAAATTTTCCTATCATTCTTCGGGACACATCCCTGCATTCTGGTTTTCAGGATATCACAATGATTATGTGTATCCCCACAACTATCTCATGCATATTCATTGTCAAAATCCTGAATATTATTATTACAATTACAATACAATTTTCTATTCCGCTATAATTTATTTATTTTACTTTATTTCATATACCAATCACCGGATGGCAACCAGGCGGTTTACAAACAAAAGCTCAGCAGAGTCGGGAAGAGAGAAAAAAGGGAGGAAAAGAGAAAGAAATGCATAACTGGAGGGGAGGATAATTATGATGGAAAGGCTTGACTAAACAGCCAGAATTGGAGGAGTTGTTTTGAAAATAAAGTAGGAGGATTCAAGTTTCAGTGTTAATGGTAGGGTGCTCCAGAGTTGGGATCCAATGTAGGCAAAAACAGTATCACCTGTAGTATCCAGTCATATAACGGAAGGAGGAGGGAGATGCAGAAGGTGCTGCTGAGAGGACTGCAGTAACCGAGGGAATGGTGTGATATGAGTAGTCTTAAGATGTAATCAGAGGCAGATGGTAATAGGCCTTTGTGTACCAGGAGAAGAAGTTTGTAAGTGATTCTGAAAGATATTGGCAGCCAGTGTTCCTGTTGTAAAAGTGGAGAAGCATGATTAAACTTGAGAGCACTATATATTAATAATTTGACTGCAGTAGACTAGGTAAGTTGTACGTGTTTTAATGAAGTTAGAGAGAGGCCAGTGAAAAGAGATTACCATATACAATAAGAGCTAGGTCAACACTTGGATGAATACAATATCATACATAGAGGGGCATAATGGAAAGATCGTCCAAGTACGAATTAGGACGTTCTTACGAAAACGTCCAAAAATAGACATGTATAATGGGAAAATAGTGTGGGCGTTTTTCGATAATCGATTATCCCTGTAAGAAAACAATCAAATGACGAGCGCATAAGCGTGACTAAATTGGGCGCCCTAACACGGTCGATTATTGCAGGTGCAAACGACCAAATCACGTGGTGTGTAAAATAATGTACATAGGTGTATTGCAAGTACAGTACATGTTGTTCAGGCCATCCAGGTACGGGAAAATATGAGGAACGCGTATATGTGTCAACTACAGACATATCATGCTGCTCCACCCATACTTTCATCATATGTGCCCATCTGAATGTCCGGATCTGCATGCACTGTACACCTACTGAACATGCAGCTATATGCATATTGTGTATATGTGAAAAGGGTCGGGTGGGGTGCGTCATACTCATCTATATAAGGCACGTTCCACACACGTCTATGCTTACGTCTATGCTTACGAGGGCGTCCATGTGCTGATAGGGGCCATATATGGAATGGTCATCCATATATGGAGCTGTGCATGAAACGACGTCCCTCACGCAAGGTCGTCTATATAAGGCACTTCTTTTCCAACACGTGGAAAAATGGCACAACGGCGAGAGCCGAATTTTGGAGAGCAGGAGAGCTTGCTGCTCGTCCGGCTGTGCCTAAGGCACTGCCATCGCCTCTTTGTGCAGCACCACCACCTGCCCCCCAGGCTGCAGGCCAGCTAGAAAGGTAAGGTTATGGCCCAACCCCCCTCCCCTCCTGTACCTACACATATAACAGCTCCGTCATCAATGTTACCAGCAGTAACTGGAGTGTCCATGCAAGGATCATGAGTAATATAGGAACATGCACAATCACTAATAATTTGTATGTTATTGAAACGACCACCATTCCCACATCCCTACAAGAATGTATTTCGTTAGGTTAGGTATGTGACTATTCTATTAGTGTTATGTGACAATTTCGTTAGTTATGTGAAGGCCACATTTTCCAACCCCTCTTTGCAGCCAGTGGGTTACAACGCATCCGAATAGTGGAAGCATGAGACCAATGAAACCTATACCATACTTTATAACATGGTCATGATAACACATATAAAGTAGTTTAACAAGCATACATTATAATGTATACAAACGGTACTGTCTGGCCTCATGCCCACCTCTCTGGCATCATCTGCATAGGAACCAACTCGGTGGCTGCTGTGGCTGCTTGACCACCCCACCCCCAATATCAAATATGTATGGAGGGAGGGGTCATCTCCACTGGGGGTTCCACCCCCCAAAATGTTAAAAAGGTGGCTCCTATGATTCACTACCAATGGAGGTGCCCCCCCCCCCAACACTGTAGGCCCTCTCTCTCTGGTATGTGAATAGCAAATGAATGTGTGCAGAGGACAAAAGGACCAACCCCCCTGACCCCTGCTCTACAAACTTATATCTTACAGACGCTTTGGAGTCCACCGGGACCTGGAGTCCCTCAGGAGGCGGTTCCGCCGTGTGAGGCGGGAGAGGCCCGACCTCATCCGGGCGGTGCGAAGGCACCTCAGGGCTCGCCTTAAGTATTCAAAAACAGGACACCTGTACAGATTACTACATACATTTCATGAATAATGCAAATGTGTTGTACAATATCAATTCCCATGTGCCTAATAGCCACCTAGTAAGTAATAACATATCTGTCCCAGATCAAGGATGCAGGTTGCAGGGGTTCTCCCATGAGCGTGCCTGCAACTTCCGACCATCCCCCCGAGATGAATGAGATGATATGCCACACTTTACTATTCCCCTTACTGTGGTGGCTGATTAGTGTGTCCTGGTACAGCTGCCTGAGGCCCTACTTTTACTGCATGTTATGGCCTAACTCACATAAAAGAATTGTGCTCAACACCCTTCCCACTGCCCCCCCCCCCCCCAATAACTCCTACAACAACTGCCCATCAACCCCTCGTTGCATCTCACAATGCAAACATGCTGGTCAGCAATGAATTTGGTATGGCAACATGTCCTGTGTGGTGTGTGTCAGAGGAGGGTCCAGGGTTCTGTGTCATGTCATCTGATGCAGCTCATTCCCCATGGGCATAGGCTATGCCTTACCACACCCTGCCCCATCCCCTGCCTCACGCCACCCAGCTACTGCACTATGCAAGCCATGTTGTATGCGCTGATCTCAATCACACTCCTTTTACATACACAGGGCTCCACCAGCAGGAAGCCGAGCGGGAAGATGAGGAGGGCCACCATCTCCAGGAGGAGGAGGAGGAGCAGGAGCAGGAGGAGCAGGAGGAGGAGGAACACCAAGAGGAGGGGCACCTGGATGAGGAGGAGGAGGAGGAGCAGCCAGGCCAGGAGGCGGGCCACCAGGAGGAGGAGGAGGAGGACTCGGAGGAGGGGGTCCTCATCATTGATGAGGACATACATCAGGACCCCTCCCCACCTGCACCTCCGTATGAGGCATCTCCCTCCCCTCAGCCATCTCCATCCCCTGAGGCACCTCCATCGCCTCAGCCAGCGCCATCGCCTGGCCCACCTCCATCTCCTGGGCCATCTTCAATGTCCCCTGGCCCACCTCCAGCCCTTGGCCCTGCAACAGTGGTGCGGCTCCTGCAGCAGCTGGTAGATGGCCAGCAGCAGCTTCTAGTTGGCCAGCACCAGCTGCTGCAGGAGGTGAAAGCCCTACGGCAGGGCAATGAGCAGCTCCAGGGCCCACTAAGGGTACTGCTGGGCCTGCTCATTGCCCTGCTACAGAGGGCCTTGCTCAGAGGGCGTGGCCGCCCTTAATTTAAATAGGGGGGGGGGCTGTGGGGGGTGTGGGGAGTGGGTGGGGAGGGAATTGTTGGGGTTGTGTGTGTGTGGGAGGGAAATGTTGGGGGTTCAGTGGGTGGGGGAGGGAATTGTTGGGGTTGTGTGTGTGGGGGGAGGGAAATGTTGGGGGTTCTGTGGGGGGGAGGGAATTGTTGGGGTTGTGTGTGTGGGGGGAGGGAAATGTTGGGGGTTCTGTGGGGGGGGAGAGAATTGTTGGGATTGTGTGGGGAGTTGTGGGGGGGAGGAGGGCATTGTTGGGGGTTATTTTGTAGGGGTGGGGGTGGGGGGGAAATAAATGTTTCTCTTACACTATAACTATCAGGGTGTGTGTGTGTGTGTTTGTCTCCCTTGTGCATTACATATCACCAAATGGTGCTGTTGAGTTGAGAGGAAGGAGGCAGCAATATGCATAGCATTAAATGTGCTGTGTGAATGAGAAGGTGATGTATGTCTGAGAATGTTGGCCATACAGAATGCCACCTGTTCATTCCAACCTGCATGGTCATATGTGCAGGGGGGTTGGGCCGGGGAGGCTGGATGGATATTTGTGTTCATGAATAAAAATGACCAGCCAGCATCTCTCTCTCCCTCCCTCCCCTCCACCATACTGACCCACAATACAGAGTGCCATCAATAAGAGATTAATAGTGTACCACGTGTGATCTGCCAGGTACACACTTCCACATAACTCCAGGTACCACATACACAGTGTTTGCTGTCTGATGGACACATATCCTTACCCACAAGCCACATTGGTGGGGGGGGGGGGGGGGCCCAAGAAGGACCTACAAACAGCTGGCTCATATTTTCACATTGAATACATCAGCTATGGTATATAATGCTGAGGAGCAAAAGGGAAACAATGGGAAACCCAATAGATGGATGGTTACTTCATCACAGTTGCAATGTAATACTTGTGTTAGAGAAGGGCACAAATAAAGATGGTGCTCATTATTTGCAGCTGTGATCACACTTTCTCCAGTAGTCGATCAAGGTGTGTTACATTCAGGTATTCTGGGTTTGTGTCAAACTTTGTCCCTGAAGTGACTTGCTTTAGGTGGGATTTGAAGCAGCAACCTTATGATTATAAGGCTGGTGCTCTAACCACTAGGCCACAGCAGCCACCAGGCTTTAGCCACCACCAGTTACTTTGGGTTGGTACCTGTACACACACCCCTCTCCCTCACCACCACGTCATAGGCCTCAGTGGCACTACCTGTAGCCACCTCGATCATTTTGTCCAGGCTACCGATTAAAAACAATGTGCATGTTCCCTACTACCTATGGAGCAATTTAGGAAGGTGTTCCATAATGTGCTATACACATCCATTGCATTAATCATTCTCCCCTCCCCCGCCTATGGACCTTGAGAATGGGTGGCCACTTCATAAATGGGGACTGGGGTACACCACATAAACAAGGAAGATGGAAGCTACCGGGAACCAATACAGCAGTTCCAACAGCTGGCCCACACCACTGAGGACCTGCCAACCCCACAGTACAGTGCACAGGAACCTGGTGAAAAGAGAGCTACCTAACATCTGACTCCAGACTACATACATACAGTGAATGCACACTCCTTGACTATGAGCACAAAGAGAAGAGGTGTCAGACAAATGAGAGCTTACCATGAACGTCTGTTTCAAGACTGTGTAGTGCGCCTTTTATCTTCTGGAACATTAGCTGCACATCTCCCTGATTGAAATGACCCTTACCGAGGGGTGCTTGATTTGGGCCGACTGTACTAAATTCTTGGCCCCCACACACTGCCTGCTACAACCAGGCAGAGAGAATGGGAGAAAGGAATGGAGCATCAGGGGATGTGGAAGAGAGGAAACGGAAGGCGTGGTGGCTGAGGGCCAATAATAATTCCCCCCCCCCCCCTAAGTACACAGGTGTACGCAAGCATACATTGCTAAACACATACCTTCATATAAGTGAGGGTAAAACCCTGTAAATGATTATTACGAACAACCGGCAAGGTTTCAGTGCAGGAAATGGCAGGTAAAATGGCAATGAAGAAACGGAAGGCAGGTGGAGACGCCCATACTTATCTATTCATAATCGAAACCATGTGTTCCTAATCGCTATCTGAGCTGCGCACGCTTAGGAATTGTGTGTATAATTGAACAACAAACGCCCATATCAGAAACGCCTATTCCCCGTCTCAATGGGCGTTCTTGGCGCCTATATAAACGCCCACTCCATATTTTCGATAACCCCATTGGTACAATGCCACCACGCATGCCGCCGACCCGGAAGGGTAATTTTGTTGAAGCAGAGGTGGAGCTCCTGGTGCAAGAAATAGTACAGCGGCACCGGAGTCTGTTTGCTCCCACAGGGCAGAGGCTGGCTGCAACAACAAAGCAGCGCGAATGGGAGGCAGTACGGGACAGCCTGAATGCTGTCTTCCATGCTGGGAGAGACGTGGAGGATTGCAAGAGGAAGTGGCGGAAGCTGAGGAGGGATGTTCGGAGGAAGGTGGGGGCCAATCCCCCAGGCAATGACACTGCCAACCTCACGCCCATGGAGCTGATGGTGCACTCCCTCCTACCCCAGGAGGGCATCCACGGGATTGGCTCCCTGGACACCTCGGGCCAGGCTGAGGACTCAGGTAGGTGTTTCATTATGCAGTTGGGGTATCTGTTGTGCTGCAGTACACTTGTGTTATAGAAGTTGGGGTCAGGGGGAGGGAGGTGAGGAGTGGGGGGCAGGAGGAGGGAGGTGGGGGGGGGAGTGTCTCTGGCTGTCTTTATGTATATTAACAGGCCACCTTTATGATGCTGTTGTGACCTGGTAACCCCTACTCACTAGCTCTCTACCCTTACTCCCTATCCCTACCGTTGTCATTGGGTTTCCTCTTACTTGTCCTGTGTGCCCATATTTATTGAATTGTAAGCTCTATTTGAGTAGTGGTAGTGGTCATGTGTGTTATAGGAGCAAGCAGACAGGGTGGGTGCTGTGTGTGTGTGTGAGCACCCCCAATATTGAGGAAAGATCATGTAGCTGTGCAGGGAGGAGTGTTGGTCACTGGGCTTAGCACCCCCAATACTACTTTCCAGTTGGCTCCTATGGGTGTGTGTAGGTTACTACTGTGGCAGAACTTTGGGGGCCGTCCTTCCCTACTACTCCCTCCTATTTTCCCATTAACAAAATGTGCCTAGTTCCTCCTGTGACCTCTGTGCTCTACTGAGTGTGGGCCACATGCATTCAACTGAAGGAGCCTGTAATGGGGGTCATAAAGCAGTTCTATGCAGTTTAGCAAGTCAGTAGTAACACAACACATGCTGCAATGTTGTTCAATTTAACAATTATACAACTAACAGCTTGTCCACAACGTTGTGAGTGGTGTCCTTCTCTTGGCTGCTCATCCACCACCTCTACCCAGCTGCCTGTGGGGCTCTCTCTTTCGCACCCGTGTCAATTCCATTCCTCCTCACCATCTCTTTGCTGGGTCATCAGGTTGGGGGACATGCCAATGTATATGAATGCTGAAAGACAAAAGTGGGTTATTTGCACCAACACTATTCCTCACTCTTGTGCTATACAGGTGATGACTCAGAGGAGGCTGGCCCTAGTGGCCTGCAAGGCCAACGCCCTACACCAGCAGTCCAGCCTCAACCTCCACAGCCTGCAGCACCAGCAGTCCAGCCTCCACCACCTGCACCAGCTGTGCAGCCTCTGCGTCCACCACCACCTGCACCAGCTGTACAGCCTTTGCCTCCACCACCACATGCACCAGCTGTCCAGCCTCTGCCTCCACCACCACCTGCACCAGCTGTCCAGCCTCTGCCACCACCACCACCTGCACCAGCTGTCCAGCCTCTGCCACCACCACCACCACCTACAGCACCAGCAGAGGCCGCACCTCCAGCACCGGAGGACTTTGGTGAGGAGGAGGGCCCAGCTCCCCGCCAGAGGCCATCCGGCCAAAGGAGGCAACTCCTGCGGCTGGCCACGGAACTACTCCGCCACAACATGCGCTTGGAGGAGTACCGGCAGCAGAAACTCGAGCTGCAGCGCCAAGCACTGGAGGCACAGCAGCGAGCTCACCAGGAACTCCTCCAGGCGCAACGTGAAGGCCACCAGGAGGTGCTCCAGCAACTGAAACGGCTGGAGCAGAGCATCCAACACCTGCGCCCTCAGGGCACCGCACCTACTCCAGCCCCCGTGCTGCTGGAGCAGCCCCTGCCATCAACATCCTCCTCCACTGACCACCACCAACCACCAGCTAAGAGGTGGGCGTTGCAATCATCAGCCTCCGCACCCACTCCTGCAGCACCCACCAAATCTGCTCCCATTCTGGGTCCTGTGGCCAGACCACTAGAACCAACAAGGTGGCCCGATTTCCACGGTGCAGCCGAAGCCGCAGGCTGCCGTGGGGATAGGGAGGAGGACACTGGGAGCAGCAGCTCAGAAGAGGGTGAAGAGACTTCCCGTGCAGCACCAGCTGCAAAGGAAGGGCGTGGGAGGGGTAGGAGGGGACGGGGGAAGGGAAGGGAAGGGGAAAATGATGGGACATGCTGTAGGGTGAGGGTTGGTGGGAGAGGGGTGGGTGTGGGAGGGAGGTGGTGGTGGTGGTGGTGGTGGTGGGGCTGAACACACACATGCACTTAATGTAAAAAATAAATGTTCACTTACTTTCACCTAAAACTTGTTTCAATGAGTCTTTGTCTTGCTCTTACGCCAAGCTGGTAGGCATTGAGCTCTGCTCTGTGGGCTGGGGGTGGAGGGGGCTCCTCTTCCAGCTCATCTGGGGCCTCTTCTGGTGGTGGCTGTGGCTCCTCTGGGAGAGGCTGTCCTCTGCGCTGGGCCAAATTGTGTAACATGCAGCACGCCACAAAGATCTTGGCCACCTTTTCTGGACTGTAGAGCAGCTCTCCTCCAGACCGGTCCAGACAGCGGAACCGGTTTTCCAACAAACCAAAGGTGCGCTCAATGATCCCCCGGGTGCTGCGATGTCTCCTGTTGTAGGTTTCTTCTGGCCCTGGTTGTGGGTGGATCAGGGGGGTCATGAGCCATGTCCTCTGCGGGTAGCCTCGGTCACCTTTGCAGAAAAGCAGAATGAGATAGATGAGTGTGTATCGCTTGGAGCAGGTACAGGGGGGGCGGGGGGATTTGGATAGTGGGTTGTGGTGGAGGAAGCCAGGGCGGAGGGTTGCCCAGTGGAGGAGGTCTAGTATGGGTGGTACATGCATGTTGCACTTACCTAGTAGCCATCCACCAATGAACTCCCCTCGCTCGAACCTGCGGAAGATGCCCGAGTGCTGTAGGATGTAGGCATCTTGGCTGGAGCCGGGGTACCTGGCACACACGTCTAATATCTCCCCCTGGGCATCACATACAACTTGCATGTTCATAGAATGAAATGCCTTCCTATTTCTGTAGGTGGCTTCGTGTGGCCGGGGGGGTCTGAGGGCTACGTGTGTGCAGTCTATTGCACCGATGACCGAGGGGAATCTAGCAAGAGCATAGAAGGCGGCCATGTTGTTGTGCAGGGCCTGGGGGGTGGGGAAAGTGATGTAGTGTGAGGTGTGAGTGATAAAGGCATCCAGGAACTGGGTGAGACAGTGTGAAATAGAAGCCTGGGTGAGGCCTGTGTTAGCAGCTAATACGGATTGAAAACTGCCAGTGGCCAGGACAGAGAGAGCGGAAGTGATTTTGAGGTGGGCAGGGATGGGGTTATTCCTACGTGTCTGGGGCTGAAGGAGGGGTTTCAGCTGCTCACACAGCTGACGAATGGTGGCCCTATCAAACCTGAACCTTGTTAGACACTGCTGGTCTGTGAGTTGTAGGAAGGTGGTGCGGGGCCTAAACACTCGGGGCCGTGAATACCTCCTGCGGTGGGTGGCCTCTTCGTGTAGCATGCATGCCACAAGTGCATTAAGTGCATCCATATCCCCACCACCAGTGCAAGTATTAGGACTAGTAGTCAAACAGCAACACACACAGATCTTTCACCACCACGCCCTCTGGCCACTCACTCGCCAAACAGTACAGGAACACAGAGACAAACGGAGGTCAGGGAATAGAGTATACACGTGGGAAGAGTGAATGGGGAGGGATAGGGGGAGGGGAAGGGGGGATGGAGCAAAGGAGTAGGAGTAAGGAACGGTGAAAGGGTATGACACAAAAAGAGGCAGGGCACACAGACGACCGTCACAGGTACTCAACACGCTCGGCATTCTCTCTGCAACCACCACTTCAGCTCTTCCACCAACAATATCGCCACTCTCCAACTACACACAATCGCTAATGGGTCTAAAGACGCTTTCCCCCTTGCTCTGGTCACTTTTATTTCGGGTCCATCATATTACGCCCATCTTCCCGCTCAACCAGAGCCATTTCGCTATTCGTTATACGTTATACCCGTCCACATCGTATCACCGCCCCTAACACGCCCCCGACACGCCTCTTATTTGGACGTTTTTACGTGAACGTACGAGCGACACGGATGCACTGAAACATTGGTTTCCATTATATGGATTTACTCGTTTTTGTGAGATAAACGTCCATCTCCCGATTTAGGTCGGAACTTGGGCGTTTTTCTCGTTCAATTATAAGCAGGACAATCTACCAGAACTAACTTAATTCATCACAGATAATTTCAATAGACTAATTAGTTTTGATAAATAGCAAATAGGTAGTTTTTTTAATAACTTATGAAACTTCAAAAAAGACACCGTCAGTCTCAGCTCCAAAGGAAAAATGTTCCAGCATTGTGCTGAACAGCAAACAAAGCTAGAATCATGAATAGATTTATACTTCATATTTTTAGAAATAGGAAACTATAGTAAACAGCAGTCCCTAGATCTAAATGAACAGCCTACAGTACCCAAAGTAAACAACTCCACCAAATAATCTGGAACATAACCATAAAGCAACATATACACTATAGTGGAGAGCTTAAACTTACATCGAGCCCCTACTGGAAGCCAATGAAGAGTTTGCAAAAAGGGGAGTCACATGATCAAATTTATGCTTACCGTAAATCAATTTTGCTGCCGTATTTTGCAGAATCTGCAGGCATTTCAAAGATGCCTTAGAACAACCAGTATAAAGTGAATTACTATAATCAAGTTGAGAGAGCACTAGCGCCTGAACCACTAATGGGCCTGATTCGTCACATTTTTTATACGTTGTAGCTGTCTCAGCCTGAGAAAATCTTTTCTAGTTAATTGTGATAGCTGGCTTTCATAGTCAAATGACAATCCAAGAATATCCCCAGTACCCTCAGAGACATTTCTAAAGGAAATAGAGAGCCCGACATTTTCAAAGATGTACAAAAAGGATCCCTGGTGGGAGGGGAAAGACAGAGAATCTTTGTTTTATTAGTATTTAGTTTTACTTGATAGCAGGAGGCCCATTGTTCCATCAGACTATGGGCCCTGTTCACCAAGCCACGCTATAGGCACTAGTGATTTTAGCACACACTAACACTAGAGACACCCATAGGAATACATGGGTGTCTCTAGCATTAGCGCATGCTAAAAGCACTGGTGCACCTTAGTAAAGAGGGCCCTAAGATGATTGGCTATTTCACTCACACTATTTTCAACTGGTTTAGATAACGGAAATAAGATTGTTATATCATCTGTGAATAAATAAACACTATCTTTGGGAAAACTTAAAAAAAAAAAAAACCGTCTCCAGAGTTGTCATTAAAATGTTAAAAAGTACTGGGGAGAACCCTACAGAACCCCCACAGTAGAGTTCCAAGACTTTATTTTTTTTTCCTTCTGAACCCTGTATACTCTCTTTCCTAAAAAAACAAACAAACAAACCCTCGAACCATTGTATCTCTCCTCCTGCTAGACCATAATTGCCTCAAATATCCACTAGTATGGACAGGTGAGTATCCTAGGTACTGAGTTGAGAACTGTTGCTCTAAGCTACATCATCCTTCTTTAAATGTGTACACGACTTTAAGGGTTTGACTTGTAGACAAGCTGTGCAGATGCTCATTTAGTCAATATCTCAGTTCCTGCAGCTGTTCTTTGTTTCTGCAGGTAACCCATATTCTTACAAATTTTGACAGTAAAACCTTATTTTGTGTTATGGAATGTTGAGTTGTTATTCTGTGATGATAGGTTGTCAGCCTGATCTGTGGCATTTGAAGGGATTTAATAGAATTAAAACTTAAACAATGAGGTAGCTTTACCATAGTATTCCTGAATGGTCTATGATCCCACAATAATTTACTCATAAACAGGAATTTCCATAAGGCTTACGTTTGGGTAAGATAAAACTGTTACAGCATGTTCAGCATAAGATGAAATGACGTTTATTAGAGCTATAGATATATGGAGATAATGTTTTGCTTTGAAAATTCACTAAATGATGCATAAATCTGCTTCTGCATTGTTTTGTTAACTCTAAGGGTAGGGATGTGCACAGAAAAGTTCAGTTCATTTCCTGGTCATTTTAAGACTTTTCCCCCTCTGATTTTAGACATCTTTTCAATTCCTTTCACATATTCAACATGTCTCAATTGTTCATTGCCTCCATCTCCCCATCACTGTGTGTATGGCAGCATTGGTCCCTCTGGGTCAAGCATTCTGAACTGAGATCTACTGTAGGTTATGTAACATGTAGCCGACCATAAATATGTCAAATGCTTTGCCTGAAGTGTTGAGCAGTTCTCTATCCAATCTGTCTAGACACCTGATACGAGATTTCAAAATGCCTAACATCCTTTTTATGACAGCTCTGGTCTATTCTGTGATTTTTGTTAATGTTCTCTTTAGCTAGGTGCTGAGAAGATAGCCTCTGTTGCTTGCACGGGAAAGAGCAAAGAGTGTATAAGTAATTGTGAATGTTATGCTATAGGGGCTGGCACATCACTCCATTGCAGGGCTGGTTGGTGCATGAAGTGAGTCATCTGTGTGAAGAGAAAGAAATGGTTACTGATTGACAGTGTATGAGTAGGTGTTGTATGTTCACCTAGAAGTCATGCCCCAGAGATCTTGCCACTCTCAACACACTAATGTAGGTTCAATTGTGACAGATTGTAGGCATTGTGACAGGAGGCTGGGTAGCAGGTAAACTCATCTATAATACTATTGGATTCATTGTAGACCACCTGCCACATTAAAAGAGTGGAATAACTTGTGGTTCCTATAGATGACTTCTTTGCATGCTGGTGGTCTTATGGCTATCAGGGTGCAGTCAATGGCCTTGAGCAAGGATGGAAACTGTGCAAGCCAATAGAATTCTGTCATAGTTTGGTGCTACTGCTGCTCTTGCTTGGGGGAAAGAATATATTGAGTATCTCTCCTGAGCAAGTCTTGTAAAAACTGAAAAATGCAGTGCAAGGTGGCCATGAGGGGTATCTGGTAGGATTTAGTGGTGAAAAATGCTAGTATCGAAACCTTCCTGCAGCAACTGACCATTTATCTGGCTTCCAAAGCAGCAACTGATGCTGTCCAGTTGAGGAGCAGCCCAGCCCCCAATCTTTATCTCAGACTGCTTATCTGAGAGAATGAAGACACAGCTTGTAACCATCTTGGGGAAGGGAGGAGGATGATCTATATGAGGACAGCAGAACTTTAGAGTCTGTACTATTTAAGAAGAGATCACAGATAGGAAGCCAGCAACATTGGAGGAAGGGGATGGAAAGGGAGAAGAATTTTATTAACCATTGTACACTGTCTGTCAGGTTCTCAGGTTCAGAGCCCGCGGGGCTGGGCTCTGGAGCAAATGTGAGCCCTTGGGCTGCTGACGAGGAGCGACAGCAGCAGGCAAAACCCACCAACCAACACTGGGTAAGCACACCGGCAGGGACTGCAGGCACTGCCCAGCGAACCGGAACACATGGACTGGAATCCCCCGGACTGGGGAACACAGGACTGGAACACTGGACTGCAATCCCCCGGACTGGAACACACACCGGACCGGAACACACTGGACTGGAGCACACCCGACTGGAACACACACCGGACCGGAGCACACTGGATTGGAGCACACTGGACTGGTCCCCCGGACTGGAGGACACAGGACTGGAACACGGGACTGGAGCACACTGGACTGGTCCACACGGCTTCACCTGCACTTAGCTACTAAGCCCCCCAAGAGTTGAGCTCATGGGTTCGAGTAGCCGGCAGGACTTACTGGACGACACAGGGACCAGGACTAGAACAAGCTGCATTGAAGTACACCTAACTCCTAAAGTGACCAAAAGTGTTCCTAAGCTCAGCACCGACAGAAAAGCTCCTAAGCCCTCCACTAACAGCAGTGCTCCCAACAGAAACTAACAGGGGTGCCCCTACGCCCTACACTAACAGAAGTGCAGGGAAACCACAAGGGAAAAGGAAGGGAAGACAAATGCCAGACCTTAACACTGGTACTTCCTAAGCACCCAGTTACAGCAGCTAACCACAGGTCATGAGGAAAAGCGGGGAAAGCACAAGGAAACAAGCAGGAAAGCCAAATACCCCAACAACAAAAGGTGCTTCCTAAACACTTACTCACAAGGGAGCTCCCAGCACCAAACTCCAGCACTGCACTAACAACAGTGCTACACACCGTAACAAAAAGGGAAAAACAGGGAAGTCAAACACACAAGTCACAAGTGCACACTGCACTAAACTAACCTGGACCTAAAGCAAGTAGCCAGAAGCAAACGTTGCGAAGGCCCTGAAGGAAAGAACCCACTTCCTTATCAAGGCCCTCCCTGATGATGTCACACTCCCTAGACCCAGGCAACAGCACACTAACCCAGAGAGCACACTGAAAACCATAGAGGCCCAACCCACACCAATGCAACACCGTGAAACCCTTGAAGCCAGTACACCCAAAGAGAGTTAGAGCAACTCAGACTACACCCACAGCTGCAGTGAAGAGACAATTAACCCCATGCTGCTGGAAGCTGCCAGCAAAGAGAGACAGAGCCAGCTCAGAAAGGACAGAAAAAAAGAAACAGAAGCCAGCTAAGAAGCTGACCCCCAGGAAAGAGGTAAGTTTGAGAGGGGTTCAGACCCCAATCATAACACTGTCCCTTTATGTGTGTACAGTACTTTTTATCACCTGTAAATAAATTCATACTTTTAATATATAAAATCCTCATTGAATTAATTTATTCTTTAGCAACAGTGGTGCCTACCTCTGGCTAAGTTGCATGTCAGGCACTGAATCCAAGTGACTATCAAAGTTTTCTGTAATTTCTTTATTTATAGTCTTATAGCCAATTATTCTAATTAGGATAACAAAAGAGGAGTCTTTATTAGAGTTTAATTACATTGAATTACTTTCTGAGAAGCAAACACTAAATCAATCACACAATATATCATATAATATTTAGGCTCTTTATATTATTCTAATATCCCTAGAATCTTAAGAAGTTTTTATTAAACAACTCAATAATACTAAGATGCAGACAGCAGTCTAGCAATGAGAGGGGTGCTATCCAATCTTTTGCATTGAGTGTCACATGTATGATTATCTCCCAGTTGGTGAGAGGTTATATGTGTGTGTTCAATGCAAAGAGCTCCTAGCTCTCAGAGAATGAGTCCATTCTCTTGAGGCTACAGTAGCAAACTTGGAGGAGCTGAGGGAGACAGAGAAGTACATAGAGGAAGCTTACAGGGATGTTGTAGAGAAGTCCCACCTCCAGTCTGGTAGCCCCTGTGCTGCCTTGGAAAGGGGAGGTCTCCTAGAAGGAAAGCATCTTTGGTGAAGTAGGAAGTAATCCTAGAGTCAAGACCTACCCACTAGGGGATGAAATGTCATCTTGCACTGAGAATGTGTCTCCAGGAGCTTCTACCCAGGAGGGTAGGGTTAGGACAGCAGTTGTAGTTGGTGATTCAATCATTAGGCATGTAGATAGCTGGATGGCTGATGGACGTGAGGATCACCTGATCACTTGACTGTCTGTTGCAAAGATGGTGAACTTCATGTGTCACCTAGATAGGATTTTAGATAGTGCTGGGGAAGAGCCAGATGTCTTGGTACACGTGGGTACCAATGCATAGGAAAATGTGGGCGTGAGGTTCTGGAAGTCAAATTAAGCTCTTAGGGGATCTTTTACAAAGCTACACTAGCATTTATAGCTCTAGGTAAAAATCAGCTGGCAGGTAACGTTTAGACGCCCATTATATTCCTATGGACATCTTAGTGTTTATCGCCAGCTGATTTTTACAGCGAGTTAAAAACATTAGCGTGGCTTTGTAAAAGGCTTCCTTAGGTAGAAAGCAGAAATCCAGATCCTCCAGAGCAGTGTCTTCAAAAATGTTCCCTGTTCCATGTGAGAGACCCAAGATGCAGACAGAGCTCCTAAGTCTCAACACATTGTTGAGGGGATTGTGCAGGGATGAGGGATTTAGATTTGTTAGAAACTGGGCAACATTAAAAGAAAGTGGAGCCTATTCCAAAAGGATGGACTCTAAAATTAAATGGGATATAACCAGGTTAATGGTGCTAAAATTTAAAAAGGAGAACAACTTTTAAACTAAAAGATGGGGGGGGGGGGGGGGGTAGGCCAATAGTCAGCTAGGAGCTCATGGTTCACTGTGAAGTATCCTTGATGGATACTACTGAAAAAGGATCTTTAGGGAATCCCAACAAAGAGATTTCAATAATGGTGAAAGAAAACCAGGAATGTTTAATGGGAGAACAAAGTAAAGGATGCAAATTATCCCTGTCAACTGAAAGCAGCTTGTACATGCAAGGAAAAACACAGTTTGAAGTGCTTGTATACACATGCTAGAAGCCCAAAAAATAAGATGGGAAAGTTGGAATATATAGCACTAAATGAAGAGGTAGATTTTGTCTATTAGATTGTAAGCTCTTTGAGCAGGGACTGTCTTTCTTCTATGTTTGTGCAGCGCTGCGTATGCCTTGTAGCGCTATAGAAATGCTAAATAGTAGTAGTAATATAATAGGCATCTTAGAAACCTGGTGGAAGGAGGACAATCAATGGGACAATGTGTTATCAGGATACAAATTATATTGCAATAATAGAGGGGATAAAATTTAAAGAAGGGGTTGCACTATATGTTAAAGAGGGAATTGAGTCAAACAAAATAAAAATTCTTCATGAAACAGATAGCAGTGATTAAACCTTGTGGATAGAAATTCCATGTGTGAAGGGAAAGAGTATACTGATAGGGCTGTACTACCATCTGCCAGGACAGAACTAACAGACAGATAAAGAAATGTTTACAGAAATTGAGAAGGCTGGCAAATTGAGCAACATTATAATAATGGGTGATTTCAATTACCCCAATATTGACTGGTTAAATGTTACATAAGGGTGCACTAATGAGAAACTGGTCCAAAAAATGACAAGAGGGGGAGCTATTTTAGATCTAGTTCTTAGTAGAATGCAGGGCATGGTACAAGAAATAACAGTGTTGGATTTGCTGGGAAATAATTATCATAACATGATCAAATTTGAACTATCTGGAGTGAGCTCACTAAGAAAATCTACTGTAGAAGCATTTAATTTTTTAAAGGGTGACTATGACAAAATGAGGAAAATAGTTAAAAAGTAGCTAAAAGGATTGGCTGCAAAGGTTATGACTTTAAATCAGGCATGGACGTTGTTTAAAAATACCATCTTGGAAGCCCAGACCAGATGTATTCCACATATTATCAAAGGTGCAAAGAAGAGTAAATGGAATGGAGGAGTGGCCTAGTGGTTAGAGTGGTGGACTTTGGTCCTGGGGAACTGGGTTTGATTCCCACTGCAGGCACAGGCAGCTCCTTGTGACTCTGGGCAAGTCACTTAACCCTCCATTGCCCCAGGTACAAATAAGTACCTGTATATAATATATAAGCCGCATTGAACCTGCTATGAGTGGGAAAGCGCGGGGTACAAATGTAAGAAAAAAAAAACAGCATGGTTAGAAGTTGAAGTGAAAGAGGCTATTAGAGACAAGAGAACATCATTCAGAGAATGGAAAAAGGATCCAAATGAAGAAAATAAGAAGCAACATAAACACTGTCAAGCTAGATGCAAAGCATTGATAATGTCTAAAATAGAATATGAAGAAAAACTTGCTGCAGAGACAAAAACTCATAGTAACACCTTTTCAGGTGCATCAGAAACAGAAAGCCTGTGAGGGGAATCTGTGGAACCATTAGATTATGAAGGATCAAAAGTGGCACTCAAAGAGGACAAGGCCACAGTGGAGACATTGAATGAATTCTTTGCATAGGTCTTTATGGAACAAGATGTAAGAAATCTACCTGTACCAGAAATGGCTTTCAAGGTGATGATGCAGAGGTACTGAGAGAAATCTCAGTGAACCTTAAAGACGTACTGAGTCAAATCGACAAATTAAAGAGTGATAAATCACCTGGACTGGATGGTATGGGTACTGAAAGAACTTAAACATGAAATTGCTGATCTGCTGTTAGGGATCTGTAACCTGTCATTAAAATCATCCTTAGTACCTGAAGATTGGAAGGTGGCCAATGTAATGCTGATTTTTTAAAAGGGTAATCTAGGAAATTACAGACTGGTAAGTGTGACTTCAGTAGTAGGCAAAATAGTGAAACTATTATAAAGACTAAAATTGTAGAACATATAGACAAACATGGTTTAATGGGACAAAGTCAGCATGGGTTCAACCAAGGGAAGTCTTTGCCTCACCAACCTTTTTCATTTTGTTGAAGGCATGAATAAACATATGGAAAAAGGTGAGCCAGTTGATGTAGTGTATCTAGATTTTCAGAAAGCTTTTGACAAAGTTCCTCATGAGAGACTCCTGAGAATCTGTACTGTGAATCTTTAATTTATGTTTAATATTTTGTTTTCCTCTTATTTTCTTTTATCTAGTTTCTACATGGTGTTACGTTCCATTAGGTATGTGCATCTGGATTTGGGGGCACTCCTTCATATTCTGGGCTGGAAAACATGCTGAGAAGTCCCATTGGGGCACATACCTTGGGCTGGCACAGCTAGTATTTCTGTTAATTGGTTGGGACAGAGGCATATGCTTGGAGCACCTCTTGTCCACCTTGTGTAATACTTAATGTTTCTCTTATCCAGATTTAATTTTAATTCATTTAGGTGGGAATGATCTTTGTTATATAAAAGGGATTGATTTAATTAGGACTATGAAGATGACTTTTTCTGTGTCTAGCATGTCATTTTCCTTGTACTCACCTAGGGCTCTGTTTACTAAGGTGTGCTAGCGTTTTTGGCACATGCACAAAATTAGTGAGCGCTGTGTAGGCACTCATAGGAATATTGTGGGCGTGGCTTAGTAAACGGGGCCCTAGTCTGGTCACAGATAATTCCTTGTTTAGTGTGGAAAGATGCTCTGTCAGTGAGGGTGATTGAGCTTCTCAGAAGAGGGTGAATAGAAAGGTATCTAAATTTGTGGGATCATTAGGTGGTATGATTCTCACTCACGAATTATTAACAACAAATTGTCCTGGATTTTACCATCCGAATGGGATTCATTTGTCTAATATTTGGTTAGATATATTTCTTAGGTTTATTACAGAGTTTAATTACATTGAATTACTTTCTGAGAAGCAAACATTAAATAAATCACACAATATATCATATAATATTTAGGTAGTGGTGTACAGTTGAGGGTAGTGGGTTTTGGGGGGATTTTGAGGGGCTCAGCAGACAAGATAAGGGAGCAATGGTGAGATGCATACCTGGGAGCATTTTATAAAGTCCACTGCAGTGCACCCAAGGATGCCCTATTATCCGGAAGAACTGGGATATCGTTCAGTCTCATGTCTTTAGAAATTCTGACCTGCAAATAGCCTTCTCCAGGGATCGCAACCTTAAAGAAATCTTATGCCCTGCAGACGTAGTTAGAAAATTCTCCTTAGAAATTGGGGCTCATAAACCATATGGGGCATATATGTTTTGTGTTATGATGGTTGAATGTGATGAATTTTTGAATCCAATTGATGGAGAGACATACAAGCTTAGACATCTTACTACATGTAGATCTGATCATGTGGTATATGTTCTTCAGTGCCCATGCAGAAAATTGTACGTGGGTAAAATAGACAGACGTTTAAGCTCACGGTTGAGTGAACATAAATCCTGTATTTCTACATTAAAATTGGGAGCTCCTTTGTTAGCTCGTTGCAAAGAATTCCTTCATGGTTTTGATTCACTAAAATGCTGGGCTATTGATTGCTTTAAAGACCACATACGTGGAGGAGATTGTAGAAGACTGCTACAGGTGGAACAGCGATGGATCTGCCGATTGAAAACATTGGAACCTTGGGGTCTGAATTCTACTATGCACTGGGCTGCCTTAATCTAATTATTTTTTGCTCAGACGTTTATATATATATATATATATTTTTTTTTAGATAGACGCCCTTGTTGTTATTAAGTGGTAGCCGTTGTTCAGCCATGGAGCCTTAATTGATGATGACGTATCATCTGTGGATTGGACGAAGTTTTAAAGTCCGCATTGTCCTGTCCGATTGTTGCGAGTGGGTGAAAGGAAGCTTGCTCTCCAGCATTAGAAGTTAGAATTAACATTGTGTCCATTTGTTAAAATCAAGAACCCTTTGGGATTGTGCATCAAGTTATTTGGTTTGTTTTATTTTCCAGCGCCTTAAATTTTGAAGTTTTGCGGTGTGGTTCCTTGAAGAAGCAGAGCGAAACGGGATCGTTGGGACCGCACTTGAATTACTACACAAGCTGGAACCTACCATTCTAGATGCAATTGGACAAGAAGAAAAAATAAGTCACTTTAATTTCATCTATCTGATATTTTAGGACGTTGATTAACAAGTTCCTCCTTTGTTCTTGTGAAGAAAACTTAAACTCAATCACAATAAAAGAAAGAAAGGGGTTTTTTGTCAATTATTACTTTTTTATATTGTGTGCAATTGACAAATGAGTTTATGCTGCAGTTTGATGAGACTTTTTCCCCTTAACCTACACAGACACCCTTTAACTGCATGTGAGTCGCTTGAGATATCCAAAAATGCCCCTTGTGTATTTGACTTGCCCAAAGTCACAAGGAGCAGCAGTGGGAACTGAACCCATGTTGCTAGGATCAAAGTTGCACTAACCATCAAGCCACTCCTACTCTGTTTTGGATGTCTTGCATTTGGACGTCTTTTGTATGAAAATGGACCAAAAAAAGGACGTCCAAATCACAGGACATCCATAGTATTTTCAAACACAAAAGATAGACGTTCATCTTTTTCGAAAATGACCTTCTTTCCTATAATGTAATGTATTTATTTATTTATGTACTTGATGTTTTAATAAAGCTACGGCCAAAATGTTGTTCCACCTTAAAAGGATTATGGGGTGTGTTTTTTTTTTAATTTGTGAGTATGGAAGCAGATGCAATTCTCAATGTTATAGCTAGTTCAATTCTTCTGTAATCTGCATTAGATCCTTGGATGATTTCCAGAATATAAATATGATTTATTTAATTTTGTATATGCTGGCTGCTTCCACTCCTAAGAGTTTTCTGCCATACTAGTTCTGTACAATATTTTAGAAACAGCCTCAATAGTTTTGGGTGGATAACTAAGAAAATTCAAATCAAGCAAGTTCATGGTAAAAAAAACATTGGCAAATACATTCAATTGACATTTATTCTGAATCTTCTTAAAACCAGATCTGCTGGAGTTTCACAATGATTAGATTTAAGAAGCACTACTATGTTACATTTAAAGAAAACACTAACCCTTCTGTTTACTAAGCCACGTTAGTGGCTGTCGCAGGGCAATGCTGACACAGCCCATTCAAAGCGAATGGGCTGTGTCGGCATTAGCGCACGGCAGTCTCTAGCATGGCTTAGTAAACAGGGGAGTAACACACATAAAAAGAAAATAAGAAGATTCAGCTTATTTGCTAATCTAATATAAGTTTTAAAAAAACACAAAAACAATGAAGGAACCAGTGATTTTTATTGTAACAGAATCAACAATTACAGCATAATATTGAGGAATAGCTTTGCAAGCTTTAAATTTTCCATGACTAATGTTAAGAACATAGCTCTGCTGTTTGTTTTAAAACAGGGAATTTTGTTGAAGCACTGTACATAAAAAAACATAACAGTTTAATAGAAGTGCTTATCACAATATGCCATGAAACACCTCATTAGTTTATCTTTGATAATCATCCCGAACAGTCTAAAAATTATGAGCTATAATAATGAAATGGAAAACTCTTTGAAATAAAAACACTTCCTTAATAAAATTTGAATGCACGCAGATTTGATTAAGTGATGTGCTCTGAATTGCTCATTAAAAAAAAAACTATTTTCTCTTTGTAGTTTAGTCCTAAACTGTGTTAATAGTGAAGCAAGCTGAAGATGGACTTCAATAAATGAATGAAGCTCGATAATATGGCAGCATGGTTCCTAAGTGAAAAATAGCCTGAAATAAATAATCAGAAAATAACTTTTCTTTATCAAACAGCAATCTATCTGTTTACTCAGGCACATGAAGTGGAAAAATATTCATTCTTTGAGGGAATCATGGGTTACTAAGGTATGGAATTTAATATCATTGTAAATCTATAAAACTTTTACAACCTTTTTTTTTTTTTGCAAAGAAATTACATTCCCAAAGCTCAGTGCCAAAGACACATGTTAATAAGCTCACAACTTTTAATTAAGCAATATGTATAAGTAGATTCCCATTAAGCCGTGATTTGTGGGCTAGTTCATTACAGTGGGTTCCAGCTACCAGACATATATTCAATACAAATCAAACAGCCTGCATTTTTTGCAGCTTAATGTGAGCCTACTTTTGATGGTTTATCACTAGTTCTGACTGGTGGCTTACAGCAATTATATTTTTTCTAGTGCTGGATCTGTGGTTAGGACCTAACAATATTAACTAAGTGCTCAATGAAATTGTTGATCAGTTCTATTATCATGCTGTGAGTAGGCAACTCAATCATTTGTCAATTATAATTCTGTGTAAAAGCAGATATGTATGTATGCATCTATCTATCTATCTACATCTATAAAGGGGGGAGGGGGAACAACAGAGTTCAAGCGAGCCTTCCCCCCTCCCTAAACCCAGGGACACTCTGGAGGGGGTCATAGGAGCTGACTCTGTGGGTGCTTGAGCACCCCCAATATTGAGAAAAATTCCTTGTATGTGTCCAGGGAGGAGTTATTTCCATTGGACTTAGCACCCCCAATAATTTGGCTCCTATGGAGGGGGTGTTACGGAAAGGCCTAAGTAGAAAACAACAGAGACATAGTAAATATCTAAATACATACATAATGGTAGCAGCAGGGAGAGTGGAAAGGTCCGAGAAGAGTAAAGTGAATGGGAGGGAACGTAAGGCATCATCAGGCAGAAAAGGTAAAAAAGTATGATGGAATACAAAGAACAGTGAACCAAGATCAAGATCTTTATGAAACTTAAAATCTGATTTGAAGAGAGAGAAAACATGGTCAGAATGACAGGCAGCAAGTAATTTTTGATAGCAGTAGATTGAATGAGATGAAGTCAGTGGTGGACTGCATCATGCCTCACCTCTCAGTGGATGGCTCCAGAGGTGACACCACTACCTCCACCATGCCATACCATTGATGCTGTCCCTCAGGACCAGCCCATTTGGGCTCTTGTACCACTCCATGAGATGCAGGTCCTGAGGGCCAATACTGGCAAACTTATATTTATTGGGGAGCTACTGGTGGAAGAGATATGTGCCCACACAGACAAAGTAATTCACCTTGGGTCCCATAGTTCTGACATAGCCTCAGAAAGTCAGAAGTAATAGCCTGAATTTTGATTTTTATTTTATGTTATTGGGTGTTTTTGTGTTTCCATTATGTTGATTATTTTACTTGCTTCATGTGTCCTGTGTGTCCTTGAGGAGCAGGTGAAGGGCATATGGTTCTGTGGTACTTACTATAATACATGTGCACCTTGGTAGAGGACAGACCAGCAGCATTGATTAATTGACATTTGTCATATAAGCAGTACTTTGGAAGATTGCTGTACCTAACAGAATTTTAAAAAATGTATACACACAACAGTGATGCATTTGTGACATTACAAAATATCATTGCTGTACATACGGTGCCTTTCTTCACCGCTGTCACCACCACCTCTTCCTTTACCTTAATTTTACTCTGATATTCAACTTTGTGGGCAGAAATTTGATGCAATCAAGCCCAATGCCCATGCAGAGGTATCTATAATGAAAAGGGTATATGGGGTCTCTCAAGGGATAGAGATAGGATACCACTATATAAGTTAAGGTTCAAGGTTGCATTTATTCGATTAACTGCCTAAGGCCGAGCTATCAAAGTGGTGCACAGCTATTATTTCATAGTACGAAACAGAAATACAATTATAATAGGAGAGAAGCAAAGATTGTCCAATCCTGCTGCGCTCCATAGGGCCCTAAGACTAACAGCTGTTCAGCTGCCCCAAAGTGGGGAGTCTACTTCATACATTAAAAGCTAATTGAAACAAATTTGCTTGTAGCAAGACTTTAAATGAGGGGAGAGAAGCCTCCATTCATAAAAATGGAGGAAGAGCAATCTAAATTGAGGGCCCTACAATACGGAACGCCGATTCACACAATGTACAGGAAGAAGCTTTTTAGAACGAAGGGACATTTATTAAATGTTAAGGGGTCTAGGAGCGTGGACACAGAACATGCATGAGGTGCATGTTGGAGGAGATGATATACAACAATTTGGAACATAAAACCACACTTAAGACAATGCAGAACATTTGTGCATATTCACACTCTATCAGATAATCAAGCACTAACTCTTCAATCGTACAACCATGCCTTACAGTTAACCAATAGACAAGGAGTGCAAGGCTGATGCACCAATCCCTCACTGAGACTATCACTTATCAGTCAGAAAGGTGAAATAAACAAATATGAGCAGATATTCAGCCAGTGGCTAAACTTACTGCACAAAATATGAAGGAATATAAAAGAAAGTGTTACAACAAAAGTGGCATGAAGCAGTATTTGGATGGGGGGGGGGGGGTTCACCAAAACGTCCAAATCAGTATTTTTGAAACCCATTTTCTATACGTTATTCTAAACAGTTTGTCTGCACTTTGTCCAAATCTCAAGGGGGCGTACTGGTGGCATGTTAAGGGTGGGATTTAAGCATTGCTGAGACCTGGATGATTTACAGCCATAATGGAACAAAATGAAAATATCCAGGACTAAAACTAAACTGTTTTAAGCTAGACCTGTTTTTAATAATGACTAAGCCACAAAAAGTGCCCTAAATGACCACTGGAGGAATAAAGGAATTACCTCCGCTGACTCCCCCAGTGGTCACTAACTCCTCCCACCCTCCAAAGATGTAAAAGAAATAGTACATACCAGCCTCTATGACAGCCTTAGATGTTATAGCCAGTCCTATTAGAGCAACAAGCAGGTCCCTGGAGTAGCCTAGTGGTTGGTGCAGTGCACTATGGAGAAGGGGATCCAGGTCCATATCCCACTCTGTTATATTGTGGTGGAAAGGGTGAGCCTTCAAAACTCATCAAAAACCTACTTTATACAAACATAGGTGACACCTGCAGCCATAAAGGCTATTGTAGTGGTGTACAGTTGGGTATGGAAGGTTTTGGATGGGTTTTGGAGTGCTCACTATACAATAAAACATAGCAACAGTGAGATATGTACATGGGAGCTTTTAGGTGAAGTCCACTGCAGTGGGTAATCCGCTGCGCTGCTGGGATGACTGTAAGGCCAGTCTACTAAGAATGCTAGCTCCTCCTACATTCCAATGACTTGATTTTGTGTGTTTTTCACTTGGACATTTTTTTTAATGGACCAAAAAGATAAATGCTCAGAGCACAAAAACATCTAGCAAGTACCCATTAAAAAAAAAGTGTTTTGCTGTTTTGAAAATGGCTAAATTTGCTTTTTGGATTCTGGACGTTTTGAGCAAAATGTCCAAAGTCGTACTTAGATGTCATTTCAAAAATGCGCCTCCAAATGAATCAATAACAAAGCAGAAGACATGTCAACTGCATACATGACATGCTACTACCAAATACTGCCATCATCTAATATCACACAAAGACCAGTTACAGCCTTAGCAAAGTGCAAGGTGATAGGGCACATAACATTTATTTTAATATTTTATTTTTTTTTACATTTGTTATATAACCATATTTTCAAACTGACATTAAGGCAGTTTACAAAATAGTAGCAGGTATAGCAGAACAATAAACCAGTATTCCATAATGACAATTCAGAAATAACATATAAGGGAGGAGGGGGAATCTTGCACAACATATTATTCCTTAAAAAATTGAACTAACCAAGAAATAATAAGTAGAGGCAAGAGCAAGGGGTATAGCTGGGGATTCTAAATACAAAGCAGAGACATAAAGGCCTGCTTGAAGAGTCAAGTTTTCAGAGCTATTTAAATTTGTGGATAAGATGAAATAGAACAGAGATCAAATGGAAGATTAATCCAAAGTGAAGGTGTACAGCAACAAAATGCTTAGTCACATGAAGTTTCAAGATGCAGTCAGGCAATGGTAGGGATTTCCAGAAGATTAGAACTAACTGATCTAAGAGCACAGGTACCAAAGAGGTCAGGCAAGTAGGAACAGTGTGGTTCAAAGTACTCAAAGTAGTTTAAGTAAAAGTAAAAATAAATGTTTATTTTAATACTTACCTAAAAGTACAGTAAAGAACCCATTAAAAAATTACTTAAGTGAAAGTAAAAAAAGTTATTGACAAATATAATACTTTTTGAGTAAAATGTAAAAGTGCTGTAACTACAATGAATGCACTTGCATGTTAATGTTTTTATCCTAACAAATATATTGCTCTACAATTCAATCCACTTTGCTTAAAACTAAATTTGGAAAATGACTGTCACTCATTCAAGTGCACTTGTGAGTCATTAATTCAGCACAGCTGAAAAGGTGTTCAATGACTGCACTAACAGGAAAAGGATTGGTCATTCTAATAAAAAGTTCCTTCAAATCAGGTCAAGATGCAACACTACTGATGTTTTCTGACTGGGTCTACAAGTATTGATCAAGGGAATCTCTTTCCAAAACTCTTGTCTTCGAAATAGTAAAAAATACTTTATCATTATCACCTGCATTAGGATTAGTGCTGTCTAATTCATCTCTTGCATCTTCATTTTCATCTTCGTTATCATCGTCAGGATGTCCAATTTCAGAGAAGGCTTTCACAAAGTTGGAATCATTGTCTGTTGATTTTCAAACAATTTTTCATCTGAAGGCAAACTCTGAATATCTTTGACAACTGATGCAAGAAAGTCAAATGTGTTGGAACCCTTCAACCTCAAGGCCAGATAAGCAGACATCCTCTCTAAAGATTCTATCAATCCAATATACAGTCAACCCAAAGTAAAAAATTCCATGGGTTAACCAGCAGTCTGTTGTGATAGAAACAAATGTCTGTTCATCAAGAATTGCAACCAGCTTCAACGTCATCTCTGCTTCACAGTAATTCAACTCACCACAGTTCAGTTTGACTAGAGACCAGTAACCCATGAATCAAACACAGGCAACTCCACTGTTCTCCTAGGGTACATTCACTGAACAGCAAAATTTAAGATGAGATGATCCACTGTTTGCGTGACAAGGTTTGCAATAGCAAAATCCTATTCTAGGTTTTGCTGTTTGAGGAATCAACATTTACTTTGTGCTTCCACTTTTACTTTTTACTTTTAACTGCAAGCATCAGAAAAGATGCTAGGTTCTGCCTTGGGGGTCAGTACTCAAGAAAAAGATCTGGGTGTCGTTATAGATAATACGCTGAAATCTTCTGTTCAGTGTGCGACGGCAGCCAAAAGAGCAAACAGGATGCTAGAAATTATTAGGAAAGGGATAGTGAATAAGACTGAAAATACTGTAATGCCTTTGTATTGCTTCATGGTGTGTCCACACCTTGAGTATTGTGTTCAGTTCTGGTTGCCATATCTCAGAAAAGATATAGCGGAATTAGAAAAGGTTCAAAGAAGAGCAACCAAAATGATAAAGGAGATGGAACTCCTCTCGTATGAGGAAACGCTAATGAGGTTAGGGATCTTCAGCTTGGAAAAGAGATGGGTGAAGGGAGATATGATTGAGGTCTACAAAATCCTGAGTGGTGTAAAACGAGTAGAAGTAAATTGATATTTTACTTGTTCTAAAAGTATAAAGCCTAGGGGACACTTGAGGATGTTACATGGAAATACTTTAAAAACAAATAGGAAGGAATATTTTTTCACTCAATGAATAGTTTCTTTAAGGATACTTCTGCACAGAACCATGCACTCCTGGGTGACTGCCAGCTTTTCCCCCATTTTATTTTAAAAGCTGATCTAACTCCTTTTTAAAACATAGTGCCAGCAACCTGGTTCCATCCTGGTTAAGGTGGAGTCCATCCTTTCAGAACAGGCTCACCCTTCCCCAGAAATTTGCCCAGTTCCTATCGATTCTAAATCCCTTATCCTTGCACTGTCTCAACCACACATTGAGGCTTCGGAGCTCTGCGTGATTCTTGGGTCCTCCGAATGGAATGGGGAGCATTTCTGAAAATGCTACCTTGAGGATCTGTTTTTCATCTTTCTACCTAAGAGCCTAAATTTGTCTTCCAGAACTTCCCTCCCATATTTTCCTGTCATTGGTACACACATGTACCAAGACAGCAGGCTCTTTCTCAGCACTATCTAAAATCTGATCTAGATGATGCATGAGGTCTTTCACCTTTGCACCAGGCCAGAAAGTGTTCAGGTGATCCTCACACCCACCAGTCACCTAACTATCTATATGCCTAATGATGAAATCACCAACTACACAGCTGTCCTAATCCTTCCCTCCTGGGCAGAAGCACCTGGAGGCACATCGTCAGTGTGAGAGGATATTGCATTCCCTTGTGGGCAGGTCCTGGATATAGGATTACTTCCTACTTCACTAGGGTGATGCTCTCCTTCTAGGAGACCTCCCTCATCTAAGGGGCAGCCAGGCTGGAAGTGAGACTTCTCTAAAATGTCCCTGTAGGCCTCCTTTATGTACCTCTCTGTCTCCCTCAGCTCATCTAGTTCTGGTACTCTAGCCTTAAGAGAAGACTCATTCCCTGAGAGCTAGAGGCTCTTTGCATTGAATACACACATGTAACCTCTTCCCAACTGGGAAATAATCATATATCTAACACTCAATGCAAAAGGCTGGATAGCACCTCTCTTGCTTCTGGACTGCTGCCTGCATCTTAGTATCATTGTGTTATTTAAACTTTTAAGGTTCTAGGGATATTAGATTAATCTAAAGAACCTTAAGATTATATGGCATATTGTGTGATTTATTAGTGTTTGCTTCTCAGAAAGTAATTACATGTAATTAAAACTCTAATGAAAATTTCCCTCTTGTTATCCTAGTTAGAATAATTCACTATTAGTCAAGACTATAAATGAACAGATGTGCTCTAGATGGGCGGGAGTTGGAGAAGGTGGGTGGGGATAAAGATTGAACTTGGCCCTGCTGTGCCTGCTAGAGGCTGTTTGTTAATGCTGTATGCTTTGGTTCAAGTTTTTAAAAATATGGGGAAAAGGGTAGGGAGACTAATTAATAAAGTCTGCTTTTTAAAATTCTGATTGTCTTCATCAATAAACCTACCTTACCCTCTTTTAAACCCCAATCTTTAAAACAACAAAGCACAGAGTACAAAAAGAAATTGTCCTCTTCTCTCAGAATTTTATGGGAACTTTCCTCTCTTTATAGTTTTTATTCTAAGGGGACTGCTTCAAACAGACCCTTTGAAGCTAACACATTAATCAAATTGATCTAATAATCTTTGCAGCTATACTACCTTCCTCACACCTTAATTAACTCCTAATTCAAGTCAGTAGCACTGCTACCTGTCTTTGAGGCAAAGAATAGAAAGTAACTTTCTTTTAAGTCAAAGTGTATGCCTGTCTACTACCCTTTTTAATGCTCTTGGCTGTTAAAGTTAAGTTTTTGCCTCTAGAAGAAAGTTTCAGTTTAAAACTATTTTATGCTAAATATGAAATGCAATTGAGAGTCAGTGATGGTAGGCAAGAAGAGAAGTAACCCGGTCATAGCAGTGAACATATAAGAGCCCATATAGAAGTATCCTGAACTGTCTTTAATTGCTTAAGTGTGGAAGCAGAAAGACCCAAATAAAGGTACAGTAATCATGGCATGATGCCATGAGGGTATAAAGAAGAATAACATAGGCTATGTCATCAGTGTAGTAGTGGAAAGAGTGAATATATGAGAGAGAGAGATGAAGCAGGATCGTAAAACTGAAGAGATGTGGGAGTCAAATAAGAGATGTAAATCTAATGTCACCCCTAGATATTTCATGGAATCTACTAATATTGTAGAATTTCATAACACAGGGAGGATGAAAGGATAGGAAGACTGGCCAGTAACTCAAAGAGCTACAGTTTTTGAAGGATTAAGGATTAACTTGTTGGAAGTAAGCTAATCATCTAAAGTGTCTAAGCACCTTTGGAAACTCATCAAATTCAGAGCAGAGGGATTCTGGGTGGAAACTAACTTGATATCATCAGCATACATGTAGAATCTGATAGAACATGACTGAATTAGGGAAGCAAGAGGGCAAAGAAATAGATTAAAAAAGAATGGGGAAAGCATAGATTCTTAAGGAATACCAGAGGTAAGAGGCCTGGGACTTGATATGCAGGAGAGAAGTGAGACCTGAAAAGTGTTGTCATCATGGTCAAATGCAGAATGGATATCATTTATTAAGAAGGTCATAATAATTTATGTGGAGTGGCCATGGTGAAAACCTTATTGATATGGATGAAAGTAGGAGGATTCATTGTGGTCAGATTATTGTGCACAGACAACCTTCGCTACAATTTTGGAAATAAAAGGGAGGTTGGAAAAAGGTCTATAACTGGAAAAAAAAACATTAGGATCAAGGGAAAGTTTCTTCAAAATTGGTTTGATAATGGTGGTTTTCCAGGAAAAAAGGTATTAGACCCGAAGAGAGGCTACTGTTAATCATAATAAGAAGGAAGAGAAGTAGGGTACAGTGAGAGAGAGAGAAAGCCAAGTGGAGGGCATGTGATCAAACATACAAGTAGTGAAGAAAACCTGAAATGTACAGGAAGAGAAATAGTAGTGAAACCCACTGAGCACTGTGTATTTAAGGCCAGTGTAATGAAGGTGGTCTACAAGGTGATCATGGTCAGCAGTTTCAAAAGCAGAACTTAAGTCTAATGGAATCAAAAGAACATCCTTGCATATGTCAAATATGGTAGTCAAGATCATTTAACAAAACCAACAAAACGGATTTTGTACAGTGGTCCTCATGAAATCCTACTTGGTGAGGATGAAAAGAGTTATTGTCATTCAAAAATGCATTACCTGCTGAAAGACTGTTTTCTCTGTAATTTGATGGTGCACCTGAAATTAGAGAGTGAGGCAGAACAGGAACCTGGCCTTTTCAGCATAGATTTAATAGTTGACAAGTTCCAGGGGGAGTGCATGATGCCTTGAAGTAGACTGAAGTTAATCTAATCTGGTAAAAAGGAGAAAGGAAGATCAGCATTGATTGAGGAGCCGAGGAGGGATTAGGTCAAGAGGAGATCTGGATGCCCTGATCAAGAATAAGAGTCTGACAAAATCTTTATGACTTATGGCTACAGAATTGCAAAAGGAAGCCTGAGGAACTGTGGAGAGTGAATTGGATAAGTTAGGCGGAGCAGAAAAAAGCAGAAGAGGAGAGAAGCTATGTGCAGTGAACACTGAGGGGCCCTTCATAGAAGAAACTTTAGTAACGAGGAAAGAAGAAAAAGAGTCTGGCGAACAAGGAGGGAATTGTTATCCAACTGTGCTAGCAGAATAAAACGTATCCACCATATAGAGCAATTGATGTGGGTAGTTATCATATGATAAAATTTCTATGGAACAATACCAGGATTTTCCTCATCATATAAGAGAGGTAAATTTAGCCTCAAGGATTCTAAGGTAGGAGAAAGAAACTGGAGTTCTAGCCTTCCTCCACTGATGTTCAGCTCTGCAAAGAAGGGACTAAGGCACTGAGCAGATTTAAGCCATAGTTGGTCAGAGTGTCAATGAACAGAGCTAAGACTAATGGGAAAGAGGTAGTTAAGAATCATTCACATGTGGGAGGAAAAGCTGGAAATGTTATCTTTATGTGAGATGAAAGAAGGGTCATTCTGAACTGAAAGACATTTTGATGCAAAAAGTTCCTTATTCAGGGAGGCAGGTTGCTGGGAAGAGTGAGTGAGGGGCCTAGCAACTGGGAGAGGGAGGATCCATAGCACAACTAAAATAAATTAAATGTTCTGAGCTCTGGTCAATTCTTCTCCCATTGTACTGATAGGTAAGAGGAGGGGAAAGGTGAGGGAGTTTCCCCTGACCGCTGCCGTTACTCCTGTGATGAGGAGACCCCCCCCCCCCCCCCCCCCCGATGACTTCCTCTCTCTCTCTCTCTCTCTCTCTCTGCTGGGATTACTGGGATAACATCAGCTAACAGATTGGACAGGGCTCCATTAAGCCCTGTTGAGCAAGTAGCTTCCTCAAAACTAGGAACTGGATTAGCTGCTGTCAAGTCTACACCCAACGTCCAGGGATTAGGAGCTGAGGGTGAACAGAGGGGGAGACTGTCTAAAGCATGTTCAACCTGGAGAATATTTATTTCTGCAGTCTGCTTCAAAGATATTCTCTACAGAGATTGTGAGTACTTTATCCCAAGTGAGGAGTCAGTCTACTCCTGGCTTTAAGACCTGGATTTTTATGAAACCAGTCATTGTGACACTAGAGTCACTGTGGGATATTGCACAATTTGTTGGAAGTCAGCCAATCATCTATGACGTCTAAGCAATTTGGAGACCCATCAAATCCGGAACAGAGGAATACTGGGTGGAAACTAACAGGATATAGTTGGCATACACGTAGAATCTGATAGAACATGACTGAATTAGGGAAACAACCTTTAATTATGAAACATGTTAAAGATATTAAGGTTATTTCATAGGCTGTCCTAGTTCAAGTGCAGGTAACCACTCAGCAGTTCTCAAAGCTGGAAGCTTTGGAAACTAAAGGTCAGACATTGGAGAGTTTGAGTTCAGTCTCTATAAAAGATAAGAATTATATACACTGATGTTTAGAATACCTGGAGAACTAGGGTAGAAGATATAATTTGAGAGTGCTCAACTTTCTAATGTCTCCATTAATTGTTCCAGTCAATGTAGTTAAGAAGTATTTGGTTGAGGTTTTAGGGATCTCTGGTGATTTTTTTTTACCCCCTATTACACGGGCACAGTACATCTTGGGCTCAGGAAGATCTGAAAAAGTGGCCTCTCAGGGCAACTAGGAAGATAATTTGAATCTAATGTCATTTTTAGAATCCTTGCTGAATGTCATTACTCAGAGAACTACTATGGTGGTATCTTTTGCTTTAGAACCGGACCACAATGCTATTCTGAAGCTTTCCATTAGACATCATGATTCATTGTTTTTGGGTTCAAAAGTGCAGATTTTTCCTGATCATTCAAGGAAGACATAGATGAGGTGCAAGGCTTTCCTGGCTTATCATGCCATTTCGGTGTCAATTTTGTTCTTTATTTCCTGTATACGTTTTGTTATATGTGATGGTAAACAGTTTCAGTTTTTTGAACCCAAACAACTGGAAGAATTTCTTAATTCTGAAGAGAAAATAAATGTTATTGTATAACCTATATTTATGATGTTAGGGGCAGATTGGGGAGGGCCCTTCAGAAGTGGGTTCTTAATTTCTATTACGTTTTATGTATAATAATTGCCTAATTCTTGAATCTCTATTTCTTTATTTGTGGATGCTGTGTTTGACTTTTTCCCTTTTGATTGTGGTGCATAGTTTTCTTTATTTCTTTGATAGCCCATTTGGATGGTGATATGTTAAGTTTGAAATTCAATAAAGATAACATTTGTTCAAAAAGAAAAGAAAAACAAATGTAGAGGTCCCTGACAGTCATGATGTCTAATCAGTGCTCTGCTTTATGTGTTGGAATTCTTGAGGGCTGAAAAATGCAAAGTCCAAAAAAGTATGAAAGTCAACCTTCATCAAACAGGGGTGGGGGGACTAAGAATTGTGAATAATAGCAAAATGAACTGAAAATGAACCAAAAATTATTGGACTCTGCACATCTCTGATATTTACATAAGAATTGCTCTCATCTATTGAAAATCATGTTAAACATATGACACAAAGAAGCTGTAGCTACTAGGCCACTTAATCATTCAGGTCCCAATGATCAACATGGGCTACTGATAAGATGTGTTCTTTTATCATTAACCCTAGTTATTAGTAACCAGGTGTCACTGCAAAAAAATGGGACCTGTGCTAAAATAGCACATTAGTGTTAAAATAGCAGTCTTACAAGTAGTTCACATTGATAACTATGCTCCTAAGTGCAGGATATTAATTTGTAGGGGTAGGCTGCATTTTCAGTGACTTAATGTCATCGACATATCCTATGTTATTATATGTCATTAGCAAATGCAAATGAGCAGAAAAAAAATCCTTTTTCCGCCCTATATTTAAAACAAAAATGGCACATAAGCGGCTATCCGGCGATATTCAGCGCCAGCTATCTGCCTATCCAACACTGAATATCGCTGGATAGCAGCTTAAAGATAGCTAATTAAATCATGCGATATAACCGGCTAGCCCCCAATTTTTAAAAACCGACCAGCCCAGCCAAGTTTGGTGACCATATTTGACCGCCACAATAGCTAGAATAACTTAGCGCTGAATACCAGCTTGGCTGGTTAAAATTAGACTGGCTAAAGTTAAACTGGATGTTCAGTGACGGTCACCGGAAACAGACTGGCATTGAATATCCGGGTTTAGCGCCTACCGTAGGAGACAGCCTGACTATCTCCTCCCGTGGTGTGAATATCAGGGTCTTTGTGCACACTATCCCCTAAATACTATAAAAGCGCTAAAAATTGGGTGCGAGTCCAATTTGCATGTGCAATTTAATTATATAATGAACTAATTAGTGCCCATAATTAGCTTGCTAACAAGCAATTATTGGCACTAATTAGATTTAATTGAAATGTACACGCAAATATTTAGGCATCAGATCCATGCCTACATTTTACGCAAAAGTCCAAAATGGAGGGCAGAAATGGGAAGGCCATGGATGGATAGGTGTGCTCCAGAATTGTAGAATAATATTAACAGTGGTTTATAAATAGTGTTTTTTCAGCGCCAATTTTTAAGGCTATATATATATATATAATCCAGCTCTATGTGAAAAGAGAGAGTCCCTTTCACAAAGACATACTAACGTTTTTAGCACATGCTAAAAATAAGCATGAACTAAACACTAGAGATGGCCATATATTCCAATGACTGCCAAACACAAACCAGAATCTCCAAACGTGGGTACACTTCAAAAAGGTATAAGCTTGATCTCACATATGATAAAAAAATGTTTTATATATATAATTATTAATTTTTTTGAGGGTTCTCAGAGTAATAACTCACCCAAAATGAGACTCAGTAAATTGATGTTACTATCTCTACGGGTGGTTGAGCTTCTCAATCACTGAACCCCTCCGTGGTTTTTTTATTTATATATGCTAATTCTTTACTAAAACCACACAACAGTGCTCTAATCACATCACAGTGAATAGCTCAAACAACGTGTCTTAAAATGTATTATCAAATTGTGAGTATCAAGCTAATTCCTTGATGTTCCACAGGTCCTCAAAGAAAATTAAAAGTTGACCCTATCTAGGTCTTCTAGCTCTATAATGTACAAAAGAAGGCACTTATCGTTCTTTGTAGTTAGTCTCTCCTTAGAACTTGTTGAAAAAATTGTTGTTCTTATATCAGTTATGTTCTCCACTAAAACGTCAAGCCATCACTATATCTTCAAATCTAGGCTTCAAGGCATTTTTTACAATCCATGGGAACCGAACAACCGCTTCTCCCAATAGTATATTCTAGTTGATCATCAAGAGTAGAGATAGTAACATCGATTTACTGAGTCTCATTTTGGGTGAGTTATTACTCTCAGAACCCTCCAAAAATTAATAATTATATATAAAAAATGTTTTTTATCATATGTGAGATCAAGCTTATACCTTTTTGAAGTGTACCCACGTTTGGCGACTCTGGTTTGTGTTTGGTAGTTTATGGACAGTCACCAGAGTACTGATTTTTTGGGATCATCTTTTGTTTAATTGGTCTACCACATATATTCCAATGGGCATCTCCAGCATTTAGCGCACACTAATGATAGGTGTGTGATAAAAATGATAACTTGCCTTTGTAAAAGACCCCCAGAGTGCACTATTGCACACTCATTTTTCATAATGGAACCACCACATATGTGTCATCCATTTCACATGTATAATAAATATGCATGAGCAAACTTGTGCATGCATGCGTGGCTCTGAAGAAAAGAGTTTGCCCTCTTTCTGAAATAGCATGCCCTCTTTCCATATACCCCCAAATTCTATAAAAAGTGCTAAAAACTGTGCATGCAAATTTGGGCATGCTCCCAATTTGTGTTTACAATTTAATTGAATAACGAGCTAATTAGCACCAATAATTAGCTTGTTGATAAGCAATTATTGGCAATAATTAGATTTAAATGAAATGTACGCATATACATTTTGGTGCCAGATCCGCTCTTAAATTTTGTACGTGAATCCTAAAAGGGGGCGCTGAAATGGGAGGGTTATAGACAGATTGGTTGGTTTTCCTAGAATTTGTATGCATAATTGTAGAATAAGGGGGTCCACACCTAATTTAGGCGTGAAGATTTGCATCACACTTTAGATGGGACAAATGGACATGCCTAAAGTTAGGCGTAATTCCCGGGTTAAAGTGCTATTCTATAAACCGTAACTAAATTTGGGGCCCTTTTACTAAGGCACACCGAAAAATGGCCTGTGCTGGTATAGGGGAGGTCAGAGTCGGCGTGCTGGATCAATGACTCACACATTTCCCTGCACTTACACTTGAAAGCTAAGTTTGGATTTGATTCTTTCATGTTTTATTTGGATCCCTCATATACTCTGTGGAGCTAGCATTTATGTATATCAAAGGGTTTTTTGCCTATGACAAAAAATATACCCAACATTTACATACATAAAAACTCCACCCTTGTTATTAACCTATAACTATTGGGTTGGAGGTTGGGCTTGAATCAGAGACTTTTTCCCTTACCCTTTCAAACAATACAAATGCACCTCACGGAGGTATAGTTGTTGTGTTCCTTTGAGAGTTTTCTTTTGGAAATTACCTTGAGAGTTATATATATGACTGTGCTGGTGTAGGTGCATGTCTTGGATGCACACAGATCCATTTATTAGCGCACTTGCAAAAAAGGCCTTTTCTTGTGGACAAAAAATGGATGTGTGGTAAAACTAAAACCAGCAAGCATCCATTTCCAGCATGAGACCTTACTGCCACCCACTGACCTAGCAGCAAGGTCACTCAATTAAACGGGCGGTAATTGTCAGCACGCATACACTGCATAAGCGCCATGTGGTGGAAAAAATTTTACCGCGTGTTTTTGATGCACTTAAAAAAATGGAATTACCACCCAGGGCAGTAGTTCCAATTTGGCATGCATTATACATGCATAGGCACCTACGTGCTTTATTTATTTTATTTTTTTTATTTTAAATATATTTATTAATTTCAAATATTAAAACAAACGTATTTGAAAGGAAAAGGTACATTCATCAATACAAATTTTTGGAAAATAAGTAAGAAAGAAACGTAAATGTTTGATTAAGTACACTCAAGTCCACAGTATAGATCCAAGATTAACAATTTGGAGATTTATAACATTAAATTAAATTTCAAAGAAATTAAACTGGTCATTTGTCTGTGTCTATTTTCTTTTTAGAGCTTTCACCTCTAAAGGGTTCTGGCTGTTATAAATTCTGAAAGTTGTATAGAATCAAAGAAAACATATTTTACCGCCTGATAGTATATTATACATTTACAGGGATACCGTAAATAAAAAGTTGCTCCCAACTGAAGCACCCCTGGTTTTAATAGAAGAAATTGTCTTCGTTTTTTTTTGAGTATCTTTAGATATGTCAGGAAATATGTGAACTTTAAGTCCCAGGAATTCTTTTTCTCTATTTTTGAAGAATTTCTTCATGATTATTATTTTATCCATTGATAGAGCTAAAGTTATTAGCAATGTTGCCGGTGTCGTTAAGTCTTCTGTAGGAGTTTCTAAAATTGCGGAAACATCCAAGGATTGTTCCCTTGGTTCATCAGCCTTCATTTTAGGTAAGTAATAGATTTGAGTCATTGGAGGTAATATTTCGTCGGTGAATCCTAGAATTTCTTTCATATATCTATTTATCATCTCTCTTGGAGTAACAGTAATCACCCGTGGAAAATTCAAAAATCTCAAATTATTGGATCTTTGGACGTTCTCCAAGTTTTCAATCTTCCTTTTTATAATAGAAACATCTTTCATTGTTATCATCTGTAATTCATGTGTTTTTTCTTCCTGAACTGTCAAGGATTTTATTTTTACCAATGTCTCTTTCCTGTTAGACTCCACTGCATCGACACTTTGCTCCAGTTTTTTAACCCGAGTCTCTAGTTCTTGTATTTGGGGGCACAAAACTTTCCCCAAATTAGCTACTAAAGCCCAAAGACTTTCTAGGGTAATTTCTGTTGGTTTTTCTTCCAAAAAGGATAAAGAAACAGTACCTTGTTTTTGTAATCCTGCGGTCTGTGTAACCTCCATTTTCGAACTTTCAGTCGCCGTCATCAACCCTCCCGCAGTTTAGGTAACATTCTCCAGGTTAGTTTGAGGGCTAATACCGCCCTCAACTCCTCTTCTCTCTGGCAGATTTTCCTCAGCTCCCGTCGCCCCACTAGCAGCACTATTTTCTAGCTGTTTCGGGGACGACGCCATTACAGGAGAGATAACACTCTGGGGCTGCGGGGGAGGAGCTCGTTGGTCGGGGCTAAGAGTCACTTCAAGCAGGGGCAGCATTTCCGGCCCTCCACCCGCCGTCGACGCCGCCAATCCGCCGCTCACCGACCCTCCAGGCACATCTCCGAGTCTCCGCAAAAAGGGTCTATCGAACCTGCTAGCGACGAGGTACGTCGGTCTAAGGGAGCTGCGGCTGCCGATTTTCCTCATCATTTAGGCATATCAGGCACTAGATTAGAGCATGGAGACCAGGGGCGTATCTGCGTGGGGCCACAGGGGCCTGGGCCCCCGCAGATTTCGCCCTGGCCCCCCTCCCCGCCGTCAACCCTCTCCCGCTGCTTACTTTTGCTGGCGGGGGGCCCCAACCCCCGCCAGCCGAGGTCCGACCCGCAATCTCCATATTTCGTCTTCCTCCGTGGCCATGTGCTTCAAGGAAGTAACGCTGCAGTGCTGATTCATTGAATCCAGTTCAGCGTCTGACGTCGCAGCACGTCAGACGCCGAACTGGATTCAACGAATCAGCACTGCAGCGTTACTTCCTTGAAGCACATGGCCACGGAGGAAGACGAAATATGGAGATTGCGGGTCGGGACCTCGGCTGGCGGGGGTTGGGGCCCCCCGCCAGCAAAAGTAAGCAACGGGGAGGGTTGACGGCGGGGAGGGGAGGAGAGAGGCGGCGGCGGCGGGGGGGGGGGAGGGAGGCAGGCAAAAATGTGCCCCCCCTCTCTGGCTCTGGCCCCCCCTACCGCCGGATTCCAGATACGCCCCTGGTGGAGACTCGCGACCAGTTCAGGCAGCCATCTTGGATCCACCTACGTGCTTTATTAAAAGGGCCCCTTTAAGCATGGTTTATAGAATAGCATTTTTCCAGCACCAATTTTTTTAGGTGTCATATATAGAATCTGGCCCATAGTACATACTGTTTCTTGAAATGGCCAGAAAAACCCAAATAAGATGAAGAATCTTGTAAATGACACAGAACAAAATTGTTCTGGCTGCCCATCCCTATCTCCTTTCTTTAGTCTCTTTTAGGCAAAATTTGGGGATGTGACAAAATGTATATACAGGAATAAATTCCCAATAGATTATCTGAATGGCCCAAATACCTTTTTAATACAGTCAGAAAAGAATGTGATGGAATTGAGATATAAGAATTTTGTAGCAATCAAACGTGCATTTTATTAATAAAGTAATTTATGTAGTAAAGAATTACAAAGTGGAATGCCTGTTTCCCATTTTTGAGTCTATTAAAGAATATTTTGAGCACAACTCATCCAGTAGATAGATTATATCGAGAACTCGTTAAGCAAGTGCATGAAAGATGAGTGATTTTCATCATTCAGTTAAATATGGTGTTAAATGCTATGTACTAGCATTAAAAGCAAATTACTTAGCACTTCACCAATCACAGCATGGGAGCATTCCATTGAAAACAGTATTGCAGTGATGCTCACTCCTTGCTTTTATTAAATAAATCAAATCATAATGCTGAAAGATGAGCTGTATAGAGCACAGTAGCAATAAAGATTCTGCTGTGCATTTAAAATTAGATATAGCAGGAAGGTGTTTTGGTAAAATTTATAACCAGGAAAGCGCAGGTGGTTGAAAAGCTGCACATCCTAAACTAGCATTTGGGAAATAAACTAAGAAGTAACCCCAATAGCAATTGTTTCTGATTGCAAGCTGGGTACTTGGGGTGTGGGTGACAAGAAAGCTGTCCAAAACGTCTCCTTTAAAGATGATCCTCTAAATTTCCAATTAGTCACAATAAACTAGATCTACTAAGGGGCCCTTTTACTAAGTCGTGTAGGTGCCTATGCACAGCCAATGCACGTAAATTTGGAGTTACCGCCTTGCTACCACATAGCCCTTGTGGTAATTTAATTTTTGATGTGTGTCTGCTACATTTGCCAGAAAATAATTTTTATTTTCTGGCGCACGGGAGAAACCAGGTGGTAATTGTTATTCTACACGCGTAGACAATTACTGCGCAGTTAACGTGTGTGATCTTACCACTAAGTCAATGGCTGGCAGTAAGGTCTCAGGCCCAAAATGGATGCACCTGTTGTGATTTTGCCGCACATCCATTTTCGTCAAACATTTTAAAAAGGCCTTTTTTACAGACATGCTGTGAAAAAATGGATCTGCGCGCCTCCAAAATATGTGCCTACACTAGCGCAGCCCATTTTTCAGCGCACCTTAGTAAAAAGACCCTTAAATGGCTTATTAATCAAGGAGTTTGCAAACATTCTTTGCCTATCTTAAGGCTTGGCTTAGGATGCAGATATATTCCAGCTGCTCACTAGGGGGTCCTTTTACTAAGCTGAGGGGAAAAGGGCCTGTGTTAGCTGTGAAGGCTGTGTTTCCCCTGCTCCAGGGCCCTTTTTACCAGAGCAGGTAAAATGCCCTCCCTCAAAAAATGGCCATGCATTAAGATAACCCTTACTGCGTGGCCATGTGGTAAGGAGCTCTCACCACCACCCACTGGTAACTGGTCAGCAAGCAGCAATGCCCGATTACCACTAGATTAGCGCTGTACTCCAGAAAAAAAATTCTGGAGCATTGGAATTGGCATACGCTCCAGCCATAACTAGGGCCAGCAGCTGCGGTGGGCTAGCAGTAGTTCCGGGTTAGTGAGCAGTAAACCTGTATTGGGCTTAGCACTGCTTTGTAAAAGACCCCCTAGGTTTCTTGTTCTTTGCAAGAAAAAAAGTGGGAAAGAGGGTAGCAATAATGTTGAGAAACATTGCACATGAACCACTTTCTTAAGCAAAATTTAGAGCTATTCATAATGGGAGATTTTTTTTTTTTTTTTTGGAGTATCATCTTCCCATCCAGCACAGAGGCCTCCCTAATTCTGTAAAAGTCATCAAAAATTGTGTGTACAAATTTGGGTGCATGCCCTATTTGTGTGCACAATTTAACTGAATAACAAGCTAATTAACACCAATAATTAGCTTTTTAACCAGCAATTATTGGCACTAATTAAAATTCATTGAACTTTACATACATAAATTTAGGCATGGGATTTATGCCTACAATTTATGTACTAAAATTAATGAGCATTGTTATAGAACAAAAGGGATATATGCCTAATGTAAGAATATAAGAACATAAGAATAGCCATACTGAGTCAGACTAATGGTCCATCTAGCCCAAACTCCTGTTTCCAATAGTGGCCAATCCAGGTCACAAGTACCTGGCAGAACCCAATTAGTAGAAACATTCCATGCTACCAATCCTGGGGCAAGCAGCGACTTACCCCATGTCCATCTCAATAACAGACTATGGACTTTTCTTCCAGAAACGCTAACCTCTGTTACCACATCCTCTGGAAGCAATGAACCATTGGACCAGAGCTTAACTATTCATTGAGTGAAAAAAATATGTCCTATTTGTTTTAAAAGCATTTCTAGGTAATTTTATTAAGTATCCCCTGGTCTTTTTGAAAGAGTAAAACATTGATTCACTTTTACCCATTCTAGACCACTCAGGATTTTATAGACTACAATCATATCCCCCCCTCAGCCATCTCTTTTCCAAGCTGGAGAGCCCTAACTTCTTTAGCCTTTCCTCATATGAGAGGAGTTCCATCCCCTTTATCATTTTTGTTTTAGGGACTAGTCCAAACCTTTCTTAAACTCTGCTATGCCATCTGCATTTACTACATTCTTGGTCAATGAATTCCAGAGTTTAGTTTCATGTTGAATGAAGAAATATTTTCTCTAATTTGTTTTAAATGTACTACTTACTAGCTTCATTGCTTGCCCCCTAGACCCTGAATATTTGGAAAAAGAAAATAATTTGAATCAGGTCTGCTCATTCAACTCCATTCATGATTTTATAGACCTCTTATCATATCTCCTCCCAGCTGTCTCTTTTCCAAGCTGAAGATCCGTAGCTACTAGCCTTTCTCCATAGAGAAGTCATCCCATCTCCTTTATCATTTTGGTTGCTTTTCTCTGTACCTGATGCTTCTGGACTGTCTCTAATAGGGTCAGAAGCTATACAAAAAGCTCCTTGGGTTCCTGTATCAAGGTATCCAAAACAGTGTCCCATCAATACCCTCCAAGGTATGTCTCTGCCTCAAAATATCCCCCACAAGTCCTGAAAATGTCCCTTATGAGAGTCTGATAGGTACTGAGGGGGAGAGGGATCTTGGGGTGATAGTATCCGAGGATCTGAAGGCGACAAAACAGTGTGACAAGGCGGTGGCCGTAGCGAGAAGGTTGCTAGGCTGTATAGAGAGAGGTGTGATCAGCAGAAGAAAGGAAGTGTTGATGCCCCTGTACAAGTCGTTGGTGAGGCCCCACCTGGAGTATTGTGTTCAGTTTTGGAGGCCGTACCTTGCGAAGGATGTTAAAAAAATGGAAGCGGTGCAAAGAAAAGCTACGAGAATGGTATGGGATTTGCGTTCCAAGACGTATGACCAAGGACTTGCTGACCTGAACATGTATACCCTGGAGGAAAGGAGGAACAGGGGTGATATGATACAGACGTTCAAATACTTGAAAGGTATTAATCCGCAAAAAAATCTTTTCCGGAGATAGGAAGGCGGTAGAACGAGAGGACATGAAATGAGATTAAAGGGGGGCAGACTCAAAAAAGATGTCAGGAAGTATTTTTTCACGGAGAGGGTGGTGGATGCTTGAAATGCCCTCCCGCGGGAGGTGGTGGAGATGAAAACGGTAACGGAATTCAAACATGCGTGGGATATGCATAAAGGAATCCTGTGCAGCAGGAATGGATCCTCAGAAGCTTAGCTGAAATTGGGTGGCGGAGCAGGTGGGGGAAAGAGGGGTTGGTGGTTGGGAGGCTAGGATGGGGAGGGCAGACTTATACGGTCTGTACCAGAGCCGGTGATGGGGGATGGGACTGGTGGTTGGGAGGCGGGAAATACTGCTGGGCAGACTTATACGGTCTGTGCCCTGAAAAAGACAGGTACAAATTCAAGATATGAGTTTATCTTGGGCAGACTAGATGGACCATGCAGGTCTTTTTCTGCCGTCATCTACTATGTTACTATGTTACTATGTATGCCTCATACTCCATGACTGCTCCTTATTCATACCTTCAAAAATTCATGATGGTCTAGGGGAGAGGCAGGAACAATCCCCAATCACTTCTCCTCTATTGGCTCTGGGATCCAAAATGGCACTGGTGATTCTAGCAGTAGCTTTGCAGTACTACAGCTAAAATTCATCTTTCCATGTAAAGGCTTATTTTGCCAATGGATTAATACTCACAGGTAGTGCTAGTCCTTTATCATGTGAATCAAAGACCTGCAGGACAGAGATACTGCAGGTTGGTGTATCCCATGATAACACTTTGATAACTCCTGCCCTCTTTAATGTTAAATGCCCAGCAAACAAAAGGATAATTGAGAAACCTTATCTAATCCTTTCCTTTTGTTTCAGCGTTACACTTCTTTAATTTACTTTCTTTTCCACTCAGGTCTTCTTACTTTAATATGTAACTGCATGTCTTACTCCTCTGTTTACAGTTAATAAAGCATGGCAGCACCAAATCAGGCTCGCTGCCCTTTACCAGCTACCTCAGTGTAAGTAACATATGGCTTTAGAACTTTGGGTAAAATTCCAATACAACCCTGTTTTGGTTCTTTCAATTTTATATGCCTTGTCCTGATCAGTAGTTTTTAGTATTTCATTCTCAGAGGCTCATCAAACAAGAAATCTTTCACATGCACTCACACTTCTGCATAGACATTGCAACATAATATTTTCATACAGTCTCTCTAGCACTGTAGAGTTGAGCTCAAAGCACTTCTTCCCAACTAGTTAATACTGGGTTTATAATTACTGCCAGCTTGATGTTAAGACAACTGAATTTTTCTTAAGAATTAATTCAGACGCCTAATACTTGCATCTGAGTTCAAACTTCTTTAGAAGGCAGCCCACAAACACACACACACACACATACATACACATAAAAACTTCCAAGGTGCTTCTGAATTAAGCTCAGACGCTGAGGTCCTTTTACTAAGGTGTGCTAACAGATTTACACCCTCTAACAATTAGCACACTACATTGTAAGATGCCCATAGGAATATAGTGGGTGTCTTATCATTTAGCACCCGCTAAAGCCATTAGTGCACCTTAGTAAAAGGACCCCTAAGTTTTACAATAATCTCTTAGTTCAGGACAGTGCCAACTTATATCACAGGTAAATAATCAAATGTCAACTTTTTCAGGTTTAAGCAAATCTAACCAGTAAGGGTTTTTTTTTTCTCTGTAACACATTTGGTACTGTATGGGCTCTATAATACAAGGAACACTTTTTACAGATGCTTTTGCTCTCTTGTTTAATTCATAGTCAATTATAAAATATTTCTTCTGACTTATCTCTCTTTCATAGGTACTATCGAGGAAAAACCACGATAGAGATTTAAATGTATTTCTCTTCTCAGTTACTATACCAACATATAGTGCCTGTTAATATTAATCCTAGGAAGGGCACAGCAAACCTTTACTATTCAATGTACGCTTTTCTTAGGCATGCTTTTATCTCTCAAGAATATTTTCAAAATATTCAAGAATATCTTTCAAAATAATCCTGCCTAAAGAACATTCAGACATACAGCACCTACTTTCCCCAAGTTCTAGCTCCCAACCAACTGAAAAACTGTCTCCTCAACGCAGTCAACTAGAGTGGCCTCTGGATTACCTTGGTGCTGTGCAGGAGCTCCTTTTGGCTCTGCATGTATATGCAGAACCAAAACCCTAAACAGTGCATTTTTGCAGAGTTTTAGAATTATTAATTTTCTTCATGGTAACAATTTTCAGTATTAACTTTCTCACACTACTTTGGTGGTGGGAGGCAGGGCTGGTGGTTGGGAGGCGGGGATAGTACTGGGCAGACTTGTACGGTCTGTGCCCTGAAAATGACAGTTACAAATCAAGGTAAGAAATACACAAAAACTAGGACATATGAGTTTGTCTTGTTGGGCAGACTGGATGGACAGTGCAGGTCTTTTTCTGCCGTCATCTACTATGTTACTATCCTGCTATAATCGAAAGAGAAAAACTCCTATATTGCAACCCAAATCAGGAGATGGGCGTCTTTCTCCCATGGGAGCCCCAATCGGTATAATCGAAAGCCGATTTTGAGCGTTTCCAACTGCAATCCGTCATGGAAACGGGTAAAGTTGACGGGGGCATGTCAGAGGCATGGTGAAGGCGGAACTGGGGCGTGGTTATCGGCCGAGGAGAGATGGACGTCTTTAGCTGATAATAAAAAAAAGGCGTTTTTACCGCGATTTTGGGTCACTTTTTTTGGACCCTTTTTTTCACAAATCTCAAAAAAGTGCCTCAACTGACCAGATGACCACTGGAGGGAATCGGGGATGACCTCCCCAGACTCCCCTAGTGGTCACTAACCCCCTCCCACAAAAAAAGAAAGACACTTTAAAAACTTTGTTTTCCAGCCTCTATGCCCGCCTCAAATGCCTACCCACCTCTATGACAGCAGAATGTGTTCTATCCTGTGACAGCCTTTCCCTGGTTCTGATGTGGCTCTCGGGTGAGTGTGACACCTTTTCTGTTATGCGCACTGCAGAGTCACATCAGCAATGCATTGTGGTGGGGGTAGGGTATTGGGCTCCGTGATTCCACTAGCTTGTGGCAAATGCTCACGATGTTGGTAGTTGGTAGGCTCTACTCCCATGATGCTTTTCCCCCTGCTTACTGGGTCAAAGTGTGCCCTGTTTTATGTCCGGTAGTCCATGAGGTAGTGGCCATTTTTGTAAGCCAGTTTTAAATCCCTTTCACATGTTAGCCACGTTACAGAACTTAGTTCTTACCTTGAATGTGGCTGAAAGAGGGCATTGTACACCATTCTGCTAGCTCTGACCTACTGCTCATCTCAGTACCAGGGAGACTCGTTGCCAGTGGGGCACAACCTCTGATCTGCAGTTAACTGTGAGTAAGCGTGCTTATTCCAATAAAGGACGTTTTCGGAGAGATTAGTCTTCAGGTGTCAACTGGTGTGCCAATGTTATATAGCAGCAACAAGTCCTAGAGGCCTGCGTGTATGCAGGTCCCTGGAGCACTTTTAGTGGGTACCGCAGTGCACTTCAGCCAGGTAGACCCAGGTCCATTTCCCCCCTACCTGTAACACTTCTGCTGGTAAATGGGAGGTCTCCAAAACCCACTGTACCCACATGTAGGTGCTCCCTTCACCCCTAAGAGCTATGGTAGTGTTGTACATTTATGGTAGTGGGTTTTGGGGGAGGGGGGTTGTGTGCTCAGCACCCATGGTAAGGGAGCTATGCATGTGGGAGATTTGTCTGAAGTCCACCGCACTGACCTCTAGGGTGCCCAGTTGGTGTCCTGGCATGTCAGGGGGGCGAGTGTACTATGAATCGTGGCCCCTCCCATGACCAAATGGCTCGGATTAGGACGTTTTTGAGCTGGGCATTTTCAGTTTTCATTATCGCTAAAAAAACCAAACGTCTATTTTTTCGAAAATACGGTCTGTCCCGCCTCTTCACGTACCCGTTTTTGGACATAGACGCCCATGGAGATAGGTGTTCACATTTGATTATGCCCCTCTATGTTGCTATATACACATACTCTGGCTTTTATATTATCTTGCTTGCCAGCATATATAACTTCATAGAAACTCTACTGCAGCTATGAATCCCTGTGAACACAGATCAACTATTGAATACATTTTTAAAGCTATCCATATTAACATCAAACCACACTAACAAAATTACTTTTATTAAATTTAATAACTATGCCAGCTGATGTTTAGCATGAGTTAACAACAACCAAACGATTACCTCACTTGTCGGTGTCTAACCAGTCATTTTCAGCAGCACTTAACTGGTTATTTTCACTGAAAATGACCGTTTAGAGCCAAAGTGCAAACCACCTATGTCAGGGGTGTTCCAGAAGCATTTTGAGGTTAGTGTCTGTTTAGCTCCCAATTAAATCTAACTGGATAGCATTAGTGCATAAATAGGACCGCATAAAGAGCTGTCCTATCTTTTGACCCTGTTTACTAAGCCACGCTGTAGGTGTGCTAGCATTTTTAGTGCACGCTAATGCTAGAGACAACCATAGGAATATATAGTGCACACTAAATTTTAGCGTGAGCTAAAACCACTAGCTTGCCTTAGTAAACAGGGCCCTTTATGTACTAACGCATTGCCGGTTAGCTCTGAATATCAAGTTAACTGAGCATGCACTAGCTGGCTTTAAAAAGTGAACATTCAGTACTGGCGGTCGGATATGGTCCATCATTGAATATCTCGGTTTAACGCTGGTGATGGACATCAACAGTGCTGCCCACCACCAGCTGAATATCAGGGGTTATGGTACCAGGGGAGTGGCCTAGTGGTTAGGGTGGTGGACTTTGCTTCTGAGGAACTGAGTTCAATTCCCACCACAGGCAGCTCCTTGTGACTCTGGGCAAGTCACTTAACTTCCATTGCCCACAGCATTGAGCCTGCCATGAGTGGGAAAGCACAGGGTACAAATGTAACAAAAAATAAAATCCTAAAATTGGCCATTTGAAGGTTGCAAGCTTGCCCTGTCTGTTTCCAACTTTTCTGCAATGAAAAAGAAATTAAATCATCTCTAAAATAAGCTTGAAATTAAAGGAAATCTATCCACCAATAAGCATTCATCTATTTTACCACCACTTCCACAAAGAATAAAACAAACCAGGAATAGATGGATTACAGAGGGTTCTAGTAAATTATGTTCTGTCATTAAGAGACACCAATTGTCCCAAATGACACCACTGCATTGGAAAATTATGATAATCCTGAAATAGAATCCCACTGGTGCCAGAGTTAAAGAAAGACACAAAATGCATATAAAATCCTCAAGACATGTATAAAACAACTCAGAAGAGAAAAATACTACTTCTGGGAAACTCCTTTTTTAAAAGGCATTAGTTTGGGAACATAGTCTGAAAGTCACAAAAACTGGAAATGTCTTCCAGGATACTCAGTGATCAGAAATGCAAACCAAATACTAAGTATCACAAAGAAAAAAAGTTAAAATTCTAAAACTAATGCTCTAATCCACGTAGGAACAAATGATCTAGTCAGAAACAGCACTCTCACAGCACAGAGAAATTTCCAGATGTTGGGAGAGGGTCTAAAGCCCCAGGTAAACACTGTTCCCTTTCTGAGAAGTACTACCTATTATGGCTCAAAATCTGATGTAAACAAGACGTTTTAGATGCATAAGAGTCTGAGGCAATATATTGAAAAAGAAGAAGCTATATTGTAATGATGACCCACATCACTCTGTGACTGGAAGATTGTGCATAATATTCAGAACATGGCAGACAGTGCTTTTGCTGTCTGCACCAGCATTAAATACAGACATTCAATGCTGGGCAAGCAAATAGTTCCATAAACAACAAGTGACATAAGGCGCTTAATTTCAAAGCATATGGATGTCCCAAAAAGCCGAAATGGATATCCATGTGCATGAAATGTCCAAATCCCAATTTTGCAAAGGCAGGATTTGGACATCCAACACAGCCATATGTCGAAACAGCAAAGGGGGGGGGGGGGGGGGGTTGTGGATGTGATTTGGATGGGACAAGGGAGGGCCCAAAAATCAGGACACCCAACAGCGATTACCAAAGGGAAGGAAACGTCCCAGGGGCGTAGCCATGGGCGGGCCTGAACAGGCCCAGGCCCAGCCACTTTCCTTCCAGGCCTGCTCACCCAACACAGACCTGCCAAGTCTCCCGCGAAACACGCGGCGCCAGCTCCCATTTCCGGCCACTGCTGCTTCTCCTGTTGAGCAGCAGCGGCCACTACAAAAATAAAAAGAGCTCATTAAACTACCAAAAATGTTTTTAAAAAGCAAGCGTGGTACCACAGGCAGCCTTCAGGCATTGGCTGTCGGCTCTGCAGCCGCTCCTCTCGCCTTTCACGTCGCTACGCTCCTCCGGGGTCCTACTCCAGGGGCAGTGACGTGAGAGGCGACAGGAGCAGCTGCAGAGCCAACAGCCAATGCCTGATGGCTGCCTGCAGTGCCGCGTTTGCTTTTTAAAAATATTTTTGGTGGTTTAATGAGCTCTTTTTGTTTTTGTAGCGGCCGCTGCTGCTCAACAGGAGAAGCAACAGTGACCGGAAATGGGAGCTGGCACCACGTGTTTCGCAGGAGACTTGGCAGGTCTGTGTTGGGTGGGCGGGCCTGGATGGAAAGAAGGGGAGCGAGAGACACTGGATGGAAGAATCGGGAGAGGGGAGTAGACGTATGGAAGGATGGGGAGAGAAAGAGGGAGATGGATGAATGGATGCAGAGAGAAAGGGGAGAGACTGGAAGGATGTGGAGAGAGAAGGGACACTGAACAGAAAAGGGTAGAGAGATAGAGAGGCACTGGATAGAAGGAGGGGGAGAGAGACATTAGATGGAAGGATCAGGAGAGAGGGAGATGGGTGGAAGGATGGGGAGAGAAAGAGGGAAGACGCTGGATGGAAGGGTAGGGAGAAAGAGGAGACACTGGATGGAAGGATGCAGAAAGAAAGAGGGGAGACACTGGAAGGATGGGGAGAGAAAGAGGAGAGCTGCTGGATGAAAAAGGGGAGTAGAGAAAGACTGGAGAATAAGAGGAAGGGGCATGAGAAAAAGGGTGAGAAAAGATGAAAAGCCATAGATAGATGAAGGAAAAAGAAGGAAATTAAAGAATGGATAGTAAGAATGAATTAAATCTGGACAGAGAAAGAGGCTGAAAAATATTGAAGAAAGCAAAGAAAAAGGAGAGAAAATGACAAATGGTGCAGAAGAGTTAAGCGAAAATGAAGGAAAGCAGAATCTAGCGATGGGAGCAACACAATGAGAAAAAGTAAATGGTCATACAACAAAGGTAAAGAAAATAATTTTATTTTTAATTTAGGATCAAGTAATATGGTACCTGTGTTAATAACGTTTCAGAGACCAATACTTCCTTAGGTCAGGAAAGGATACCATAACAGCATTACACTGACCTAAAGCAGGAGGTTTTGACCTCTGAAAGGTCATTGAAAAGGGTGTTAGGCTATTAAATAAAATATTTTCTGAAACCTGATGCACTGAAAAGCAACACTTTACCCCTGTGTGACAAATGCATCTGATTAGTGTGATTACATTTTGCTGGCGGAGGGGTGTAGAGAGAAAATTTTGTGCCCACCCACTTTGGGTTCAGGCCCACCCAAAATTGGCAGTCTAGCTACGCCACTGAAACGTCCAAGTCTAAAAAGAAGGATGTCCGTAGTTAGACCTGTTTCAACAATGTCTAGGTACAAAAAGGTGCCCTGATTGAGCAGCTTTCCACTGGAAGGATTAAGGTATGAAGCCTCCTTAATCCCGCAGTGGTTACTGTCACTCTCCCTCTCCATTTTCCCTGAAAGTGAAACTGGAAAGGAAAACCAAGCTCTGTGATAGCTTCAGGTATAATAAGCATTCTGAGCAGAGCAGCATTCAGAGCTGAGGAGTAGCCTAGTGGTTAGTGCAGTTGACTGTAATTCTGGAGACAGAAGTTTAAATTCCACTTTAACTTTTTTTTTTTTAATTGTGTGTCCTCCAGGAACAGAAAAATACCCACCATACCTAAATATATAAGCCACCTGGCTTGTTTACCAAAACAGAAAAATTCTCATGTATTCTGTAATTTTCCTTAGCTCTGAACATGAGTTCTAAGTCTAATAAAAAAAGGGGCCTCTTACAGTGAAATGAGAAGCTCATCTATGGATAGACACATTGCTTAGAGCCAGACTCCTGGTCATGAGACTCCAGCTTCACTTTAAAAGGGGATTCTCTCAGCTGATGTAAAGAGCCTGGATGTAGAGATTAAGGACCAGTGATGATGTATGTATAGTGTATTATGCTTCTTTTCCTGATCTAGAACCTCCTAGCATTGCTTGGATGTAGGGACCAGTGATGTAATGATTGTTTCTTTTCAGATATATAGCTAATCATTGTGTGTGTGTGTGTGTGTGTGTATATATATATATATATATATATATATATCATTATGTATTTTAGAATCTATAATAAAAGTCTCATTTACCTAATATGAATCCAAAAGGATCCACAGTAATTACTGAGTAGTCTGTGTCAGTAAGGCAGGCTGTAAAACCAGGTTAGAACATCTTTTGGGCTTTTCAATATTGAGCTGTATGTGGTTTTACCCTCTTCAGTTGCAAAGGTTTCTTAATACCAGGGTGTCTCCAAGGGTGGTGGTTGCATCCTCATCTCTCAAGTAGTTTCTGGTTCTAATGTAGCTCTTCTTTGTAGTCCTTTTTTCTCTTATAAGGAGAGAGATAACATTTCTCCTAAATCCCTTTTGTTTTTGATTCTTTAAGTTACCTTTTAGAGGTAAATATGGAATACATTGTTATAATACATATTGGGCTATGCTTTCTATGGGTTACCATGTTAAGTTTATTGTAAGATGATAGATATCAGGATTGCTGGATGTCATGATTGATGAAACCAGCTTCTGATAACTCCCCCCTCCCCCAGGAAGCTCTGAGGATGGCAAATGGACCTCTGATAACTCCCCCCTCCCTCAGGAAGCTCTGAGGATGGCAAATGGACCAAATGCTGCCCAGCTGCCTGCTAGCCCTTTTGTTTCTCAATTAACATACATTTGTCCTCTCTGGGCATCTGGGAGCAGGGCTTTGTGAGGACAATGAAAGCCAGACAGAGAGGCTCCAAAACTAGAGACTTCAAAGAGTAGAACCTGTGAAAATGCTCACCTTCCTTACATCAGGAAATTAAACTGGAGTTTGGCTGAGAAGGAAAGAAGTTATTTGATCCCTTTCTGTTCCTGAGGTATATAAAGGAGAAGCACATGTCTCTGGGCAGCTTTCCTTTCCTTTCCTTTCTTTCTCTACACACACACACACACATCTTCAGCCACCAGAGCCCCTGGCACTGCCCCCCCCCCCTTTCTCCTTCAGCCCTACTCCAATGCTTTCTCTCCCAGAGCATATGGCTCTGCTTTCATAGGCTCTGTCTCTTTCCTTGCACACACACATCTTCAGCCCTACCTCAAGGCTTCTCTCTTTCTCTGCACCCCCCCCCCCCCATTCTTACCTTCCACTAATTAGAAAAGAAAGACGGAACTCCAAAAGACAGCCGGCCTGGTTGAAAATTGAGGTGAAGGAAGCTATTAGGGCTAAAAGAAATGCCTTCAGAAAATGGAAGGAACCATCTGAAAATAACAAGAAGCAGCATAAGGAGTGTCAAAGCAAATGCAAGCCGCAGATAAAGAAGGCCAAGAGGGATTACGAAAAAAAGATAGCATTAGAGGCAAAAAAACATAGTAAAAAAAATTTTCGGTATATTAAAAGCAGGAAGCCGGCAAAAGAATCAGTTGGGCCGCTGGATGACCGAGGGGTAAAAGGGGGGATCAAGGAAGACAAAGACGTAGCGGAGAGATTGAATGAATTCTTTGCTTCGGTCTTCACCGAGGAAGATTTGGGTGGGATACCGGTGTCGGAAATGATATTTCAAGCGGACGAGTCAGAGAAACTTACTGACTTCACGGTAAACCTGGAGGACGTAATGGGGCAGTTCAGCAAACTGAAGAGTAGCAAATCTCCTGGACCAGATGGTATTCATCCTGGAGTACTGATAGAACTGAAAAATGAGCTTGCGGAGGTACTGCTAGTGATATGCAATTTATCCTTAAAATCGAGTGTGGTACCGGAAGATTGGAGGGTGGCCAATGTAACGTCCATTTTTTAAAAAAGGCTCCAGGGGAGATCCGGGAAATTATAGACCGGTGAGTCTGACGTCGATGCCGGGGAAAATGGTAGAGGCTATTATTAAAAACAAAATTACAGAGCACATCCAAGGACATGGATTACTGAGACCGAGTCAGCACGGCTTTTGTGTGGGGAAATCTTGCCTGACCAATTTACTTCAATTCTTTGAAGGAATAAACAAACGTGGACAAAGGGGAGCCAGTTGACATTGAGTATCTGGATTTTCAAAAGGCATTTGACAAGGTACCTCATGAAAGGCTACAGAGGAAATTGGAGGGTCATGGGTTAGGAGGAAAGGTCTTATTGTGGATTAAAAACTGGTTGAAGGATAGGAAAAAGAGAATGGGGTTAAACGGACAGTATTCACAATGGAGAAGGGTAGTTAGTGGGGCCTCAGGGGGTCTGTGCTAGGACCGCTGCTTTTTAATATATTTATAAATGATTTAGAGATGGGAGTAACTAGTGAGGTAATTAAATTTGCTGATGACACAAAGTTATTCAAAGTCGTTAACTCGCGACAGGATTGTGAAAAATTACAGAAGGACCTTACGAGACTGGGAGACTGGGCGGCTAAATGACAGATGATGTTTAATGTGAGCAAATGCAAGGTGATGCATGTGGGGAAAAAAGAACCTGAATTATTGCTACGTCATGCAAGGTTCCATGTTAGGAGTTACGGACCAAGAAAGGGATCTGGGTGTTGTCGTCGATAATACACTGAAACCTTCTGCTCAGTGTGCTGCTGCGGCTCGGAAAGCGAATAGTATGTTGGATATTATTAGGAAAGGTATGGAAAACAGGTGCGAGGATATTATAATGCCGTTATATCGCTCCATGGTGCAACCACACCTTGAGTATTGTGTTCAATTCTGGTCACCGCATCTCAAGAAAGATATAGTAGAATTGGAAAAGGTCCAGCGAAGGGCAACTAAAATGGTAGCGGGGATGGGACGACTTCCCTATGAAGAAAGACTAAGGAGGCTAGGGCTTTTCAGCTTGGAGTAGAGACGGCTGAGGGGAGACATGATAGAGGTATATAAAATAATGAGTTGAGTGCAACAGGTGGATGTGAAGCGTCTGTTCACGCTTTCCAAAAATACTAGGACTAGGGGGCATGCGATGAAACTACAGTGTAGTAAATTTAAAACAAATCGGAGAAAATATTTCTTCACCAAACGCGTAATTAAACTCTGGAATTCGTTGCGGGAGAACGTGGTGAATGCGGTTAGCTTGGCAGAGTTTAAAAAGGGGTTAAACGGTTTCCTAAAGGACAAGTCCATAAACCACTACTAAATGGACTTGGGGAAAAATCCACAATTCCAGGAATAACATGTATAGAATGTTTGTACGTTTGGGAAGCTTGCCAGGTGCCCTTGGCCTGGATTGGCCGCTGTCGTGGACAGGATCCTGGCCTTGATGGACCCTTGGTCTTTCCCAGTGTGGCATTACTTATGTACTTATGTACCTTGCTCTCATTGATTCCCATCTAAACCCACATACACAGATACAGCATTGTAATATTTACCTGTACTAAGTGGTGTGAGCCTATATATGAAAATATAATATACTTTCTATCCAAACCCATGTGGATTGTGCATTATTGAAAACCCACTGCCTCTACGGACTGGACCCAGGACCATACCTTGACAACGAATGCTGACAATAGTTTGTTCTGTTTCTTTCAAGACAGATTCTTGAATATCATTTTTTTAAAGTTGCATAAATGTTTTTTTTTTAAATGGCACATTTTGGACTTGGGAAGGTGGATTACACACACAAGGAAGTATGAAAATCTCCCCTATCATCCCTCCTCTAACCACTCCTCTATTATACTTAAACAATGAAAGAAGACCACCACAACATGTCCCCTTTTGTATGGAAACAAAACCTGCACTGTACTATCTAGACATATAAGTACCTTATTTTCTATAATCACTACTGAGATGTTAATATTGTTTCACACATACAAGTCTGCTGTTTTATGAGCAAATAGCAGCTAAGGTTTCCAAAATCACCTCCAGTGTACTTGCTTATCAACTGTGTAAATTTATAAAAGCTATTTCCATTTGAAAATTACCATCTATGTCAGTGATAATGCTAGAATCCCTCAGGACTATAATTCTGAGTGACTTCAGCATCCATGTGAGTGACCTGAAAATAGAGTCCTCATGTAGCCTTTTAAAATTTGTGGAGACCCTGACCTTGACCTAACTAGTTAACAGACAAACTCACTCTGTGGGCCAAACTATTAACCTGGTACTCATTCTATCCTGTATTTAGAGCTATGATTTCTTCTCTCTAAAAAAGCCAGTAAGAGCAGAGATACCAAATTGATCTGACCAACTACTTTGATGAATTCAGAGTCTTTGTTAAATGCTCTCCAGAACCAAATGCCAGTGTATAGTGCCAACAACGGACAATAAAACCACAAACGACAACACTCCCATCCTCACACCCTTTAACATTACCCAATCTCTTACCTATAATATTGTACCAATGTAACTGTCCTAACAACAATATAGCCAAAACCAATAAGATTACATTCACCCAATATATTACCTATAATATTGTACTGACCTTATTCCACTTATGAGTAAACCACACTGAACCCTTAATAGGGGATATTTGCAGTTTAGAAGACTTGAATTGAACTGAGTTATACCCCACCTTGGTCAGTACACTATCTCCCAACAAACATACATAGTAACATAGTAACATAGTAGATGACGGCAGAAAAAGACCTGCACGGTCCATCCAGTCTGCCCACGATAAACTCATGTGTATACCTTACCTTGATATGTACCTGTCTTTTTCAGGGCACAGACCATATAAGTCTGTGCAGCAGTATTTCCCGCCTCCCAACCACCAGTCCCGCCTCCCATCACCGGCTCCGGCACAGACCCCGTATAAGTCTGCCCTCCCCCATCCTAGCCTCTCAACCACCAACCCCTCTTCCCCCCGCCACCCAATTTCAGCTAAGCTTCTGTGGATCCATTCCTTCTGCACAGGATTCCTTTATGCCTGTCCCACGCATGCTTGAATTCCGTTACCGTTTTCATCTCCACCACCTCCCGCGGGAGGGCATTCCAAGCGTACACCACCCTCTCCGTGAAGAAATACTTCCTGACATCTTTCCTGAGTCTGCCCCCCTTCAATCTCATTTCATGTCCTCTCGTACTACTGCCTTCCCCTCTCCGGAAAAGATTCGTTTGCGGATTAATACCTTTCAAATATTTGAACGTCTGTATCATATCACCCCTGTTCCTCCTTTCCTCCAGAGTATACATGTTCAGGTCAGCAAGTCTCTCTTCATACGTCTTGGAACGCAACTCCCATACCATCCTTGTAGCTTTTCTTTGTACCGCTTCCATTTTTTTAACATCCTTCGCAAGGTATGGCCTCCAAAACTGAACACAATACTCCAGGTGGGGCCTCACCAACGTCTTATACAGGGGCATTAAAACCTCCTTTTTTCTGCTGGTCACACCTCTCTCTATACAGCCTAGCAACCTCGCTACGGCCACCGCCTTGTTGCACTGTTTCATAGGCTTTAGGTCCTCAGATACTATCACCCCAAGATCCCTCTCCCCGTCCGTGACTATCAGGCTCTCCCCACCTAACACATACGCCTCCCTTGGATTTCTACTCCCTAAGTGCATCACTTTGCATTTCTTCGCATTGAATTTTAATTGCCAAACGTTAGACCATTGTTCCAGCTTCTTCAGATCTTTTTTCATGTTTTCCACTCCCTCCGGGGTGTCCACTCTGTTGCAAATCTTGGTGTCATCCGCAAAAAGGCAAACTTTACCTTGTAACCCTTCGGCAATGTCACTCACAAATATATTGAACAGAATGGGCCCCAGCACCGATCCCTGAGGCACTCCACTACTCACCTTTCCCTCCTCCGAGCGAACTCCATTCACTACCACCCTCTGGCGTCTGCCCGTCAACCAGTTCCTAATCCAGTTCACCACTTCGGGTCCTATCTTCAGCCCTTCTAGTTTATTCAAGAGCCTCCTGTGGGGAACCGTGTCAAAAGCCTTGCTGAAATCTAAGTAGATGACGTCCATAGCACGTCCTTTATTTAGTTCTCCCGTCACCCAGTCAAAGAATTCAATGAGATTCATTTGGCACGACTTCCCTTTGGTGAAACCATGTTGTCTCGGATCTTGCAACTTATTGGCTTCCAGGAAATTCACTATCCTTTCCTTCAGCATGGCTTCCATTACTTTTCCAATAACCGAAGTGAGGCTTACCGGCCTGTAGTTTCCAGCTTCTTCCCTATCCCCACTTTTGTGAAGAGGGACCACCTCCGCCATTCTCCAATCCCTCGGAACCTCTCCCGTCTCCAAGGATTTATTAAACAAATCTTTAAGAGGACCCGCCAGAACCTCTCTGAGCTCCCTCAGTATTCTGGGGTGGATCCCGTCCGGCCCCATGGCTTTGTCCACCTTTAGCTTTCCAAGTTGTTCATATACACTCTCTTCCGTGAACGGTGCTCTATCCACTTCGTTTTCAGGTGTACTTTTGCCAGTCCCTCTCGGTCCTTCCCCAGGATTTTCTTCAGTAAAAACAGAACAAAAGTATCTATTTAGCAAATTGGCTTTTTCTTCATCATTTTCTACATAGCGTTTTGCTGTATCTTTTAGTCTCACAATCCCCTTTTTAGTCTTTCTCCTTTCACTAATATACCTGAAGAAGTTTTTGTCTCCCCTCCGTACATTTCTAGCCATTTGTTCTTCCGCTTGCGCCTTCGCCAGACGTACCTCTCTCTTGGCTTCTTTCAGTTTCATCCGGTATTCCTCCCCGTGTTCCTCTACTTGAGATTTTTTGTATTTCTGGAACGCTAACTCTTTAGCCTTTATTTTCTCAGCCACTTGCTTTGAAAACCATATCGGTTTCCTTTTTCTCTTGCTTTTATTTACCCTCCTTACATAAAGGTCTGTGGCCCTGTTTATTACTTCTTTTAGCCTGGACCACTGTCCTTCCACTTCTCTTATGTCCTCCCAGCCCATCAGCTCCTTCCTCAGGTATTCTTCCATTTTGTTAAAGTCAGCTCGCTTGAAATCCAGGACTTTGAGTTTGGAGTGGCCGCCATCCACATGAGCTGTTACATCAAAACAAACCGTTTGATGGTCACTGTTTCCCAGGTGTGCAGCCACTCGGACATTTGACACACTATCCCCATTCGTGAGCACCAGATCCAACGTGGCTCCCTCCCTCGTGGGTTCATTCACCATTTGTCTGAGCAGAGCACTTTCGAAAGCATCCACAATCTCTCTACTTCTTTCCGATTTTGCAGACGGAACCTTCCAATCTACATCCGGCAGATTAAAATCTCCCAACAGCAGCACCTCTCTTTTCTTCCCCAACTTTTGAATATCAGCGATCAGATCTTTATCTAGTTCTTCCAATTGTGTCGGGGGTCTATAGACAACACCCACGTGGACCAAGGTTCTATCCTCTCTTTTTAAGGTGATCCATATTGCTTCTTCCTTTCCCCACTTCCCTGTCATTTCAGTTGCTGCGATATCATCTCTCACATACAGAGCTACTCCTCCACCTTTACGTCCCTCTCTATCCTTCCTAAAAAGATTATAGCCTGGTATGTTTACATCCCATTCATGGGAACAATGGAGCCATGTCTCTGTGACTGCAACTATGTCCAAGTCAGTCTCCAATATCAGGGCTTGAAGGTCATGAATTTTATTGCTTAGACTGTGAGCATTTGTGGTCATTGCTTTCCAACTACATTTCCTTGTATGTGTTTTAGGTTTAGTGATTTGTGAGTGTCTTTTGTCTTTGGGTACCTTCTCCTCTTTTTGTTCCCTCTTCTTTGCTTTTTCTTTTTTTTCTGCTTCGATTTTAGTTTCAGGAACATCACAGTGCTGTAGTGGAGCAAAAGAATTTTGTAGTGGCAACACTTGTGCGGGTGGATGCTTCTGTGTCACATGACGAATTCTGCCTGAGCCTACTGTGAGCCATCTGTTCCTTTGTGGTTTTATTCTCTGAGGCAGTGGTGAGAAGTTATGATTCTGCACAGTCCTATAAGTTGCTTTAATTGCATCTAATTCTTGCATTACTTTATATAGCTCTTGTTTTAAAGTAGATAGCTGAAGGCAGATAGGACAAGCTTTAAGTTTCCAGATGATTGGCCTTGAAACCAAAGCAGCACAATTATTGCAGAGAATAAAAGTCATCCTGATTGGTTGAAATGGGTATGAACAGGTGTACTATGTTGGAGTATCTGCCTGCAAGACTGCCTGTGTATGACTGTGGAGTAAAGTTAATAAGGTTTGGTTTGTCTATAAATGAGTGGACAACCCTGGGGTGGGTGGGTGGGATTATAAGTCCCAATGGGTCAGCTTAAGTGCTGCTATCAAGGGAATTCTCTAGTTGAATGGACCAAAATGGTAGTGTCTGATCCAGCACTTTACAATTTATTATACTTTTTAAAACTGCCCTAAGATATTAATAACTTTCCTTTTAAATAAATCTAGATATTGCCAATAATTATAGCAGTGTCAGCTATGTAAAAATGCCCCTCCCCTCTATCAGAGTTTGGCAGGAACAGAAAGAAAGACAGAAAGAGAGGTTTCCCAGTGCTAATTAAATTGATTAAGCATCAAGCCTTAAAAATTTTATAGACAATATCAGGTAGGTTTCTCACCTAATGCCAGTCAATTTGAGAAGAGTATGGGATTTAGGAGTCAGAATAAACCTGTCCTTTTTGTAGGAGCTTGGTTCAGTCCCAGCACCTGGAAGGTGGAAGTAAGAGTGGAATGACCTTTAGTTTGAGTCCAACCCTGCTTGCCCCCAGCTGAACACATTCAGAGCAACACTAGATGGTGAGTCAGAATGAGGGCAGTTTGAAGCTTGTCGGCTTGTCTTGGAATTTATTTAGAAATGTTTGGAAAGAAGTGAAAGCTGTGATGGAAACAATAAGAGGACCAACTATTTTTAGAAAGATGAGTCATTTGCATCAACTGAAACGTGGTGCAAAGGTACACACCTAAATTAGGAGCATATCCTCCCTTATCCTATAAGAATGTGTTTAAATGCTAGGAACACCTCCATTCCACCCATGAGCCTTCCGTTTCTATGCCCCCTTTTTTTTAACTCATGCCTAAAATTTAGGTGTGGGTCCTGTACCTAAATTTATGTGCATATGTTTCAATGAAATCTAATTAGTGCCAATAATTGTTTGTTAAGATGCCAATTATTGGCACTAATTAGATCATCATTCAAATTAAATTGTGCCCAAATTAGTATGTGCAATTTTTGGTGGCTTTTATAGAATTAAGGGGATAGTGGGCAATTACAATGTGGGTGGAGAATGGGTGTGTTATGGGTGTTTCACCTAGTGATGCATGCAATTACTAGAATATTATCAGTTGTGCATGTTGCATGGTTCACTTAAGTGTGCCTGCTGTTCTGCTACTGAGATGACATAAGTGGCCATGCCTACATTTTGGCATGCTAAAGCTGGTATTTTATAATGACTTAGGGGTCCTTTTACTAAGCTGTGTAAGTGTCTACGTGCGCCCAACATGTGCCAAAATGGAGTTACCACACAACTACCATGTGGCTCTTGCGGTAATTTAATTTTTGGCGTGCGTCTGTTACAAACATCTGAAAAATATTTTCATTTTTGGGTGTGCGTGACAGACGTGCACCAAGTAGGTCATTACCGCCCGGTTACTGTGAGCATCTTTACCACTAGATCAATGGCTGGCGGTAAGGTCTCATACCCAAAATGGCTACACGGCAATTTTCATTTTGCCGCACATCCATTTTCAGCAAAAATTTAAAAAAAAAGGTCTTTTTTTAGGCGTGCTAAAAAATGGATCAGCATGCACCCAAAACCCGTGCTACACTACCGCAAGCCACTTTTCAGCATGCCTTTGTAAAAGGACCCCTTAGGCATTCTTTTAAGTCACAATAAAATTGGCACTAAGCCTAAAATTTAATGGCGCCCAAAATTTATTGCCAATGTATAGAATTCCCTCTTGCTCTGCTAAATTTGCCTGACTGAAAACTGCTTTCCTTACAGTAGCAAAATAGTATGTGTGGAATTCTCTGCATGTGCACTTTTAGCCTGGGTGTTGCAATGGGAGCATTTGGGTCAAGAGAATACAGTACACATTGAGCACAATTTCAGATGGATATGTGCACTTTTTCCTTTTTCACTTTGCATACAGATAAAGAAAATACAAAGTCTACAGAGCTATTTCTGCCCATGCACCCATTTAAACTAATTTTCAAAAGAAAAACTATATACATAGTTTCACTGAAAATTGCCTATCAATCCCTTTGGTAAAAACTACCCATGAACCTTTGCATCTGGGTAAGCTGTATTAAAAAAAAATCCCATGATTATATTCTGGCATTGGCACTATTACAAATAGTGGTATTTCACAACTCAGTTCATACAGATGAATTAGGAGCAATTAGGGGGCAGTGGCTTTGTTCAACCTCACTGTGAGAAAGCAAGTGTTTTATAAATGCAGAAGCAACCCATAGGACCAGGATAAGTGGATTGCCAGGAAGGCACTAACAGCAGGGTTTCTCAGATATCCTTTAGCAACCCACAATCAGTTAGTTGTTCAAGATAGTAATCCATTAAGCAAACTTGCATATACTTGGATTCCACTATATAAAACATGTATCTCATGAATATCCAGTGTAGATATCCTGAAAATGTGACTGATTGTGTGGTACATAAGTCAGATTTCGGTATCCCTGTTGTATCAAGATCTCGGTCTGAAAGTGGACCATTATTCTTGTATTTTTCAAAGGCTCTGCTAAATATAGAGCCTCTTTTAAAATATAGGTCCACATCTGTATACCTGTGTCTTCCCATATCAATTTGTCCCCTACATTCATCTCTAATCTTTTCCATTTCTCTCCTTCCCTAGTCCCATATTCTTATCATCCCCATCACCATAGTGTCTGCATGGGCCAGTGGCAAGAAAGGGGCCTTTCTGATCCAGTTGCACGTCAAAGCAATGGTATACCCAATGGTGGGGGCCTGCCCCACAATTTAGGTTTGGGCCCCTCCAAATTTGCAGCACTGTCTGATGATGCTTTGGCTGATGAGGGTCCTTAAGCCCTACCAGCGGAAGCACTCTTCCATCTATGGTCTGCATTTTCCCCAGGCCATGGCAACTGCACTGTGCCTCCTCCCTACACATGCTTGGTTTTCATAAAACTGAGCATGTGTGAACAGCAAGCCTTTCCTATTTCATGGAAAATGAGTTTAGATGGGGGGGGGGGGGAGAGAGAGAAGCCTGGAGCAATGGTGGCTGCCGCCAAGAGAAAATGCAGACCACAGATGGAGAAGTGATTTTGCTGCTGAGGCTTGCGAACTCCCGCCAGCTGAGGTGTGTGGGGGTCAGGAGGTGAAGAGCAGTGGAGGGGCAAAGAGCAGCAGAGGACAGGATAAAGAGGTGAGGTGCAGGGTAGGAAAAGTTTTGTATCCCTCCCTTTGTGCTCAGGCCTTCTCCAAGACCCAAGGTCTAGCTACTCAGCTGCCTCAAAGGCCCTGCCAGTCACTCCCCCTTTGACACATACTTTTTGCATCACAGGGGTGGGACTAGCAGGGACCTTGGGATGCTTAGTTTATTTTTGCTTCCACAAAAGCCACTGACCCATAAAGATGCCACCCTGGTAGCAGAAGTGACTGTGGACAGAGGAAAGGTGGGGGTTTGTAGAAAGATAGTATAGGAGATGCTAGTGAGATAGCCACTACTGGGGTGTTTTGGGAACAGTTGCCACATGAGATGGGAACTTCACCTTGCCTAATGGTAGATCCTCCCCTGCACAAACACATTTACCCCAGGATTCTATATAGCGTGATCTAAATTGAGTGTGCAAATCCGGTTGTATTCTGAATTTGCATACACAATTTAATTACTTAACAAGCCAATCAACACCAATAATTGCCACTTATCAAGCGATTATTGATAATAATTGGCATTAATTAGAATTACTGCACACAACTTGCAAAGCATATTCTCTAAAGTGATGTGCGTAAATGATAATGTGTGCTGCCAAGAAGGGGGTATGGTCATGGGCATGGAATGGGCGAACCGTGGGCATTCTGAAACTCTGTGCACACAGGTACAGAATACACCTGCTCCATGCCTAACTTAGAAGCCTGCATTTACAAAGTTTTACGAGGTGTAAATGTACATGCCTACAATTAGGCGCAGGCATGGCTGCTACTTGTATTCCATAAACCGGCTAGGTGTATTCTATAAACCATGCCTAGGCATATTTTTTTAGGGGCTCGTTGTAAGAAAAAAAAATCTCAAAAACTGTATAAAATGGCATTTGGATATTTTTCTCCCAAAATATCCAAATCGTGATTTTTGAAACTTGGATTTGAGATGTTTTTCTCTGCAGTGCATCCAAATCACGAGGGGGCGTATTGGGGCCAGATTTGGGCATTCCCAAAACTTGGATGTTTTTCTGCCATAATGGACAAAAGCAAAAACATCCAGGGCTAAATGTTAAATGTTTTGGTCTAGACCTGTTTCTGTCATGCTTAAGACACAAAAAGTTGCCCTAAATAGCAAGATGACCACTAGAGGGATTAAGACAAGCCCCCCCCCCTTTCTCCCCCAGTGTTTGCTGACCCCCCTCCCATCCCCTAAAGACGTGAAATAAACAGTATATACCAGCCTCTATGACAGCGTCAAATGTTATGGCCAGTTCTATTAGAGCAGCATTCAGGTCCCTGGGGTAGCCTAGCAAGGTTGCCAGATGGGAAAAATTTTCCCCGCCCAAAATCAGCCCTAAACCAGCCCAAAACCAGCCCAACATCAAACCCCGCCTCCCACGTCACCCCTGATGTCATTAACCCCGCCCCTGATGTCGACCACGCCCCTCAAAAGCTTCTATTGGACCAAATTGGACCAATAGAAGCCCTGAAAAAGCTTCTATTGGACCAAATTGGACCAATAGAAGCCCCAGAAAAAAGCACACAGTGGCCACAGGAGAAGAGCCCAAACCCGCACCCCGCAGCCGCCGAAATTTTGCCGCAGCTGCTCAAAGAAAACCCGCCCAGTGTTGCGGGAAGACCGCAACCCTGGCAACAATGTAGCCTAGTGGTTGGTGCAGTGCACTGTAGAAGAGACCCAGATGCATATCCCACTCTAACTGGTACACTTGTGGTGGAAAGTGTGAGCCCTCCAAAACCCACCAAAAACCTATGGAACCTACATAAGGTGACACCTGCAAGCATGAGGTCTATTGTAGTGATCCGCGAAGAACTAGAGCAGATCAGCATTATGGAGTTTTAGCAAACTTTATTCACCACAACACATAAAAGACATAACATTTATATTTCTTCTTCTTTTGCTTGGGACCTTTGACTGGACAGAGTTACTGTTTGAAGAAGCCCATTTTTCAGACTCTTGGTTATTTTAATTGTTTTTTTATGTGATGTAGTATTTTACTGAGATCATGAATAGATTATATTTTGGTATTTCTGTGCAATTTTATGGTTATTGTGTTGTCTATTATCATATTTTTGATATTGGGGCTATGGGATAGATGATAAAATGAACTGAAAAAAAAGTGAAGGGCAACACTTGAACACAGAACAGTTCCACTTCATGCTGCAGTGACTGACTGAACAGTGATTTCTGGAGAAATGAAAGTGGATCAAGACAGGGTTCAGGCAGCATTCTGTAGCAAACACCCTAGACTAACTTTAAATTAGTGCTTCAGGACTCCTCAATCATGGAGTAAAAGCAACATATTCAAGGGAAGATTTAGCCAGGTCAATATTCAGCCACCATGGTCAGTGTTTCTTTCTTCTTCTTCTTTTCTTTTTTTTTCTAAATCATAAGAACATAAGAATAGCTGTATTGGGTCAGACCATCGGTTGATCTAGCCCAATATCTTGCTTCCAGCAGTGGCCTATTCTGTCACAAGAACCTGACAGAATCCCAAATAAATCCTGGCTGCAGCAGTCAAAAAATATGCAGATACTCAGCATCACTATCCAGATAGTGGCTGGCACTGAATATCCAGATAAGATGATCCTGGATCTTAGCCAGGTAGTAGCAATATTCAATCCTGATAACTGATGTGGTAAAGGTGGTTAGCTTAGTGGGGTTTAAAAAAGGTTTGGGCAGCTTCCTAAAGGAAAAGTCCATAGACCATTATTAAAATGGACTTGAGGAAACTCCACTGCTTATTTCTGGGATAAGCAGCATAAAATGTTTTATACTTTTTGGGATCTTGCCAGGTATTTGTGACCTGGCTTGGCCACTGTTGGAAACAGGATGCTCGGCTTTGATGGACCTTTGATCTGTTCCAGTATGGCAGTACTTATGTACTCATGTAGTTATCTGGATAACTTAGAACAGCCTTCTATCTGTCTTAAGATATCTGAATAGTAGGCTGAATACAGCTGCTAATCACAGAAGCTCTGGGACCACCTTGGCTCTGCCCATGATCTGCATAGTAGATGAATAGTCTCTAAGGCTGTTCAGAGATACTATCTGGATAGTGCCTCTACCTCCTAATATCTCAGTCCAGATTACAAATGCTGTTAACCAGATAAGAGCTTTTCAATATTGACCCGTGTGTCATTACTTTCCCTCTCAACCTTCCCCTAAAGTAATGTTATTAAGAGAAACAGAATAATATTTACCTTAACTTCTTGTTGAAATTTTCTTTCTTTCCCTGAAGTCTGTCACAGACGAGGATTGCTGTACTTTGTCCATTTTATTTACATGTTCTTCAACTGCTGTGCCTATATCTTTACGCAGAGGATTTATTCCATTAATGTCACCAAACACCTGAAAGCGGAGCATATCGACTGAGTGACACTATATTTACAAAGACTTTGTGGTCCTTAGTTTAAATATTTATTCTAGCTTTCTTCACTTGTATGGTAAATATCACACAGCTAACTGCCATTATGAAACCGTGTACTGTCGTTTTAGTTTAAAATTAGAGCTAATAGTTTAATTTTCCCAGTCTAATAGTGCATAGCTTGTTTCGTGAGATTCATACTACAGGCAGATCACATAAGAAATGCTTTTAAAACTAGAGTACAGAGATTTTAAATGCATTTGAAACAGCAGGAGTGAGATATTATACTCTAAAGGTTAACAATATTGATTAAGGGCCATGTAACAGGAAAGGTTAAGCTGTTACTCTTGATTGCATCTGTTCACTTATTCTTTAATCCAGTTCTGGCTTTCCAGTTGTGATTGATTTTTCTTTTAGCTGGCTGTACTCCAGAGCAGGTTTTCCAGTTGGCAGCTTCTGCCTGACTGTGGCCAAGTGTTGCCACATGAGGGAAAAGTAAGGAAAGCATAAAAGTGGTAATTTTATAAAGTCAGTTTTTAAGGTAAAATTTACCCAGAGCAGTCAGTGGTGTTTAAGTCACTTACAGACACATGTTGAACTGAGCTTGGATATTCAATGCCAGGCCATGTCCAGCTTTGGCATGGAATATCTGGGTTACAGTGGTCATTTGGAAGCTAACTGATAGTAAGACCAGGTTGTGGTTAGCATGGCAGATAAAGTTATGGTAGCTTTTTTGCTGTCCTAACTTTGTCCACTTAATGGTCAATATTCTAGCTGGTTACATTGTTTGTGCAGGGCTATCCACTGATATTCAATGACACTTAACTGCTTTTCAGGACCACTTTTACCAATGGGCAAAAGGGGCAACAGCCCTGGGTCCCTACGTAAAGGAGGCTCAGCCACATAATTACCCATTGGTAAATTTAGCCCTGTCTTTATGTCTCTCACTTTCTTCCCCTGCTCCCTGGTGAGTCCTGCATCTATCCCTGTTCCTTTTTTTCGCTCCCCTCTTCCTCATGGTCCACCACTTTTTTACTTTTTTTTACCATTGTTGGCGACTTGGAAGCAGCAGCAATTAAGACAGGCTGCCGACGTTGGGGCATTCTATCTGCTCATCCTGCCTATTCTGATTCAATGTAGGGAAGATCCCTGATGTTGGCAGCCTGTCTTAATCACTGTCACTGCTTAGTTACCAATCATGGTAAAAAAAAAAACTACTTTTAAAACAAATGGGAAGAAATATTTTACATGGAAATACTTATAAAACAAATAGGAGGAAATATGTTTTACACTCAAAGAATAGTTAAGCTCTGGAACTCATTGCCAGAGGGTATGGTAACAGTGGTTAGCATATCTGGGTTTAAAAAAGGTTTGGAAAAGTTCCTGGAGAAAAAGTCCATAGTCTGCTATTGAGACAGACATGGGGAAACCTGGATTGGCCAGTGTTGGAAGCAGGATACATGGGCTAGATGGACCATTGATCTGACCCAGTATGGCTATTCTTATATAGTATGGAGGACTGAGGGGATGGGAAGTGGAAGGAAGGGAGAGGGACAGATGCAGGACTTGTGAGGGGGTGGAGGAAGAGAGAGAGGGAGAGAAAGCAAGAAAGAGTGAGATGCCATATCATAAGGAGGAAGTGGAAGTGAGATAACATAGTAACATAGTAGATGACGGCAGAAAAAGACCTGCATGGTCCATCCAGTCTGCCCAAGACAAACTCATATGTGTATACCTTACCTTGAATTTGTACCTGTCCTTTTCAGGGCACAGACCATATAAGTCTGCCCAGCAGTATTTCCCGCCTCCCAACCACCAGTCCCGCCTCCCATCATATCATATAAGGAGGAAGTGGAAAGATGCTGGCCTCAGGATGTGGGAACAAGGGAAGCGAGAGGGGATAAGTTGAACATAGGGATAAACAGGGATATAGAGAAGTGAAGGGTAGGCAGGAATTATAAGGACAGAGATGCAGGTAGAAACATAGAAACATGACGGCAGATAAAGGCCATATGACCCATCCAGTCTGCCCATCCTCTGTAACCCCTAATTCTTCCTGTTCCTGAGCGATCCCACATGCTTATCCCATGCCTTTTTAAATTCTGGAACAGTCCTAGACTCCACCACCTCCACCAGGAGGCCATTCCATGCCTCCATCACCCTTTCTGTGAAATAATACTTCCTTAGGTTACTCATTCCAGAGCTCTCCTTCATTTGAAAAAGGCTCTCTTCCTGTACATAAATGCCCTTGAGATATTTAAACGTTTCTATCATGCCTCCTCTCTCCCTCCTCTCTTCCAGCGTATACATGTTGAGGTTCATAAGCCTGTCCCTATAATTTTTGCATTCAAGACCGCTTACTAATTTCTTAGCCACCCTCTAGACTGACTCCATCCTGTTTATATCTTTCTGTAGGTGCGGTCTCCAGAACTGCACGCAGTACTCCAAATGGGGCCTCACTAGAGACTTATACAATGGCACTATCACCTCCTTTTTCCTGCTGGTCATGCCTCTCTTTATGCACCCTAGCATCCTTCTGGCTTTGACCGTTGTTTTTTTTCTACCTGTTTGGAAGCTTTAAGGTCATCAGACACAATCACCCCCAAGTCCCGCTCTTCCTTCGTACACTGGATCACTTAACCCCCTATACTGTACCGTTCCCTCAGAGTTTTGCGACCCAAGTGCATGATCCTGCATTTTTTGGGATTAAACCTTAGTTGCCAAATATCGGTCCATTTGGCAACTAAGATGCTGAATGGGGGGGTGAAGATAGGAATACAGAGGGGGGCAATGCTGAAAGAGGGATATAAAGGGACAAAGGATATAATACTGAAAGGGGGTAGACAGGGGCACAAAGGGGCAATGCTGAAAGAGGGGTAGATATGGACATAGAGGGGGCAATGATGACAGAGGGGTAGGTAGGATCACAGAATGAGGCAATGCTGAAAGGAGGAAAATGGGGACACAGAGGGGGCATTGCTGAAGGGGGTTAGACTGGTTAGATAGGACACAGAGGTGGGCACTGCTAAAAAAGAAGTAAAGATAGGGATGGGGCAATGTCGAAAAGGGTAGATATGCATACAGAGGGGGAAATACTGTAAAAAGGGAGATGGGAACACAGAGGAGCAATGCTAAAAGGGGGGGAGAGGAGAAATGCTGAAAAGGTGGGAGGATAGGGATATCGATGATCACTGCTGAAAAAGGAGGTGAGATAAGGACCCTGAGAGGGCAGATGGTGAATATGGTGAGAGGATAGGGACAGGGACACAGATCACAGATAGAGATGCTGGAAAAGAGGTGAGATAGGGACCCAAAGGATTGATGCTGAAAAAGGGGAGTGATGCTGAAACAGAAGTGGAATGGGATACACTGAAGGACACAGAAGGGAAATACTGGCAGGACAAACAGGGAAAAAATAACATTCTCAGACAACAAAGGTAGAAAATAGTATTTTATTTTAAATTTATTAATTAGAATATGCACATTTTTGATATCTTGTATTTCAGTTTCTATGTATCTATGTTTTTTATATGCATGGTCTGACTTCTTCAGATTCCAATTCAGTCTTTTGCCTTCAGATCTTTATTACTTATCTGTGGTCCTTGTTTCATATTTGTTGAGGGTCTATCTGTGTTTTGTGGCTTGTTACCAAGATGCACTATTCTGCTAGTATGTAGTTTCTGTACAAAGATCCATAGCAGTTCCATTTGTTCTATTTTCTCACTAGGTTGTGTATTGGTGTTTTAGGGCCCAGTGCTGCCTTTTCATGGATAAGGTTGTTGCTCTTTGAGTCCTGGGAGAAAGTGTTGTTATAGTATGGAAAGGTTCTAAATATTATGGTATGGTAAGGTGTTTTTTTTTTTTGACAAGTTTGTGCATATTATTTTCCATTGAAAGGTTTGTGTGTTGGCCTTACTGAGGGGACATCAAAGCTTTAATATAGTTTTAGTTTGTTATTATATCAGATGGGGTTTTAGAAGATTTTGCAGGATCTGATGTGTGTTGAGTTGGTTGTCATTATAGCAGAACTGTGTCTGATCATGTTTAAATTATGAGACACTGCCTCTGGGTCTTTATATACAGTTGAAATTTTTATATAGATTGTGTGTGTGGTTTTGTGTTGGTTAAGTGCTTGAAATAATTGAATTTAAATTATGTAACCTTTCACCCATGACACAGAAATCCATTTTCAGATTCACATAAAGGCATCTTTTAGTCTTCCCTCTCCTGAGCTCATTAAGAAAACCTTGAGAATGAACATCACCACCTGTACATTATCCAATCTTCTTGGCTTAAAGTTTCTTCCCTAGATCTTCTTCCAATGACCCAGCAATGTATTTCTAGATCTCTTATCTGAGGGGCAAATGCCTAATACTCTCAAGCAAACAATAGCCCAACCAATCTTAAAAAATCCTTCTCTTAACTCATCATTACCAGCGAGTTATCGACCCATTTCAAATTTGCCTTTCTTGGCCAAGCATATAAAAAACTTGGTCTTCCTAAAATTGCAATCACGTTTAGAGTCATCGCTTATACTTCATCCACGTCAGTCCAGCTTCTGTATTGGTGTCAGTATATAACTGTCCTGACATAATTACTGAATGAAATATATCAAAAAGTAGATGAAGGTCACATTGCTTTAGTGGTATCTCTTGATTCATCTGCAGCATTTGACTTTATCGACTATACATCTTTCTTCTATTGGGATAACTGGTACAGCCTACATTTAAAGTCCTTACTCCACAGGGACAGTCAGGTTCTTTTGCACTTTTCTGTGGAGTTCTGCAGGGACTAATTCTCTCCCCAATTCCCCAAATAGCAGAATAACTTCAATTATCACTAAAATAAGTTTTCAAGCATTTTCAATCAATAAACCTAATAGACTCGGGATGAGCATTCCAAATTGAAGCTGCCTTGCAAGAAAAAGATTACTCAAGCATTTTTTTTAAAAACTAACCCCTTTAAAAGAGGAATACATAAACTTAAAAATCCTAGAATGTCTAACAGGAAACCTTCCCATAGGAAAGAATACCATAGTCAAAAATTCTTCTGGGATATCCTCTTGAAAATTTTAGAACACGAAACAAGAGACTTTAAAATTTAATCTCTTGTGTAGTGGAAGCCAATGTAATTTTATCAAGAGGGGCAAAATATGATCATATCTAGATTTCTTTAAAATTATATGGGCAGTGTCAGCAGGTCTCCTTTCCACTCTTCAGCCAGGGTCGACCCTGCTTAGCCAGACTGCTTCAACACCGGCTCCTGCTCCCTCTGGCACCAGTTGCTTCTCAGTTCTGACTCCCACCTTCGTGCCTCCCTGCAGTTTAGAGGCTCCTCACGGTTGCATATGAATAGCATTTCCCAAAAATGACCAACAACTCCAGTCATATCATAAAAGGATTTTCTTCTTTTATTTCTTACAGTCCAAAGTTCATCATTCTTACAGCATTTTATACCGTTTCATCCTCAGTCATTGACATTTGTTTATATTTACAGTGTTCAATGAGGGTTCATCCTTCACCCTGCTGGCTACAGTTTACTGCACTTCAATGCTACCTTCTATCCTCCCAGGTAGCTACACATGTCCAGCTCATTCAGCCTACAGTTTCACTCTCCTCTTCTCCTAATGCTCTGGGTTACTTTCTGCCACACCTTCTTCCCCAGCTGCCACAATTCTCTCCTTCCAATTACAACCAGTTGAGGAAATATAGCAGCCAGTAAACCCATCACCTTAGCTCCAGCAGCCTGAGCCAATGCAGACACCTCCATTCTCTCCTCCTCACTCTCACCTGCCTCCTCCAATTTATTCCATTCCATCACTTCCTCCTCCACCCAGGGCTCTCCCAGCTACTCCTCTTCTTCTTGATTGGAAATCATCTCCCAATCCTGTCCCTCCTCCTCCACTTCCTGTGAGTGCTGTATTGGGTCAGGTGCATTATGGGGATGGTAGTTCCTAACCTTATTCCTTACTCTCACCAATCTTTTATCCACCAGGGGGCGAGCTTCCTGCCCACATGGGATGTGTGCTTGCCTGCCTTGCTCCTTCCTGGGCCGCTCTCGCTTTCCCTGCAGCCATCCTCTCAGCAAGCACTCACAGCAGTCACATTCTTTACTAGCTGCAATCTTCTCTGTAAACCCAATGTAATCCAGTATATAATTAATTACAGTAGTCCAAAAAGGACAATATTATATATTGGGTCAAGATTGCAAAGTGATGTTGCTCAAAAACTGAACATACAGCTCTTAATTGTTTCAATTTAAAGAAACATTTTTGTAGAACATTATACACTTGCTGTTTTCAGGTGAGAAGAGAGTCCAAAATTACACCCAGAACTGTAGAAGTACCTGTGCTACCCCCATATTCATGGGGGCAGAGGGCCTTATTATGAATATTTAATAGGAATATTATTTGTACATACAGCACTGTTTACTGGGGTTCCCCTCCACCCTGCCTACAGTTGCAGTGTCCTGTGATTGGCTCCTTGTGAGCTTGTTTCTATTGGTTGTTAGCTCTGAGTTGAGGCCAGCCCTCTTTCTTTGCCCCTACAGGCTGGGTGGGAGAGGTAAAGTTGCCAATTCTGTGGTAAAAGCATGGAATTGGGCTATTTCCCATTCTTCCTCATGTCTTTTTTTTTAAAGCCCGTGAGTTGCGACATTTTGGGCTATTTTTGGCCAGATTGGCGATTTTTAATTGCTGTGGTCTTCATGTTGTCTCCTTCTTTACAGTTCGCCTTCCTATTGGTCCAAATTGGACCAATAGGAGCTAAGATCGGGCCCTGTTTTTGTTGCATTGGCATGGCATGCACTGTGTGCCTTTTTTCTCTTTCACATGGCCTCTGTGCTCCAGCCATGGTAGCTGCGCAAATGGAGCAGAGATGAGGAGACTGCAAGGCCCGAGGCAGGCTGCAGGAGACATTTTGGTCAGTATTGGCTCTGGTGGCGGGCCCCTCCTGATCTGCTCTATGAGTCAGAGAGCAGTTCATCAGGAGAGGAGTGGGACCACCCGCAACCGCCACCAGAGAGAAGGATGGAGGCAGAAGACAGGACAGTCGCACAGTGAGTGAGTCTGGGTGGAGGAGGAGGGAGCTGGAGCAGAGGTCATGAGGTCAGCAGCTGCAGCATCCACGTTGCCATGCTTTATTGTTGGTAGCATTTTTATTTAATCTCACTTACAGTTTTAAACATGCCAGCTTGTGCAGCATACAGCTATACACAGAGTAAGTATAATAAGGGAATGACGTTTCATAAGTACAATAGTAATTTGTTATAAATTGTAATCAGTGTGTCATTTGGAGGGGCTGGTTATAGGGACTCCCTAGCATGTATTATATCGTAAAGAGATATAATTTTTTTTCTCCTGGTGAAGGGCCACTAAAACAGATATCATGTTATGAGAATCAGGTGCTCAATATTCAGAGTTTCTAACTATTTATTTACTTATTTATAATACTTGTATCCCACATTAAACATGATTTAGGTTGAAACCTGGGAACATGTAAAATCTTTTTTTCCTATGCCTAGATCAAAAGAGAGAGATGGTTTGTGGTGAAGACTTGCTCCTTTTGTTTTGTGGATGGATGGATTATTAATTTGTACTAATTATGATTATGATGTTGCTGCTGATTATTAATATTACTTTATTAATATTCATATTGACCTTATTAATATTCATATTGATGTGATTAATATTTATATTGTACTTTTTTGGGCTACTTTTGGGCTGGAAAATTTTTCACCATCTTACAACACTGGTGAGAGACTCAGTCTGTGCCTTGCACGCCATGTGCTAGCCACTTTTCTGAGAACTGATCTTTCTTGGTTCCATCTAGGTTTAATTTTACCTCTCTCTATCTCTTTCCTCCCGGTAGTCGCTTCCCCAAAGATCTTTTCCCAAAGGTTTTCCTAGCTCTCTCACAGAGCTCTGTCTTCTTTAGGCTTTTTCCATAGAGCATGTCGCTTCCCAAGTCTCTTAGAGGCTTCTCCCTTAGGTTGCTGTAAAAGATATTTTCTAAGTAATTTAAATCCCCCCTCTAGCAAAGCCCAATCCCTCCTCCTGGCCTTCCCCTCTTTTTGCAAAGGCCAATCCCCCCTCCTGGCTCTTCCCTTTAGTAAAACCTGATTCCCCCTCCTGGCCCTCTCCCCTATGCCCAATCCGCTTTCCTAGCCCTCCCCCAAGTCATAGCAGATCCCCTGAGTTTACCAGAAGAAGTCTAATGGTTACGACAGTTTTCAAATGAGGATTCCCAGCTAACTTAATAGTTAGTAAGTTAGTTAGTTAGTTAGTTAGGTAAATTCCCTAGGCTGAAAACTTCCATTAACTTAGGGCCCCTTTTAAAAGCGGCAGTAAGTCCAACATGGGCTTACAGCATGCTAATCTGAAGCTACTGCCAGTCCAACGTGGGCACCGACAGTAGTTCCAGCCCTGGTGTGCGCCATTTCCTGTGCTAGGGAAAATCAGTCCAACTTACACTGTGGTAATCAGGCAGCACTGTGTGCTACCTGGTTACCACTGGGTTAGCGTGTGAAGCCTTACTGCCACCTCCATAGGTGGCGGTATGTGCTCCTGCTCTCATGGCCACACTGTAAGATTACTCTTACTGCATGGCCATGGCTATTTTCAGCCTTTTTTACCTGCTGTGGTAAAAAGGGCCTCAGCGTGCATGGCCTTTTATTACCGTAACTTGGTAAAAGGACCCCTTAGTTTGCACACAAGTACGTTTGTACCAGTGGACCTCCACGCCAGTACAAATTTTCAAACGGAAACTCTTATTTATTTGAGACTATTTCCACCAGAGACACAGAAACATACACACTTGGTGGAACTGTCTCACTTTCTTTTGAAGATACTGCTATTGTCCAGGTCAGTGCCCAGTGCCACTCCAAACACTGTCCAGTGTTACTGACCAGTATGACCTCACAGTCAGTTAAATCTCCTCCTTTCCGAGTAGAAAACTTTACCACTAGACTCTCAGTTCTTAGGCAAATCTTCTTTACTGCAATTCTCCCAATACTCAAAGAGAATCCAATCTGCAATTCATCTGCCCGTAAGAACTGTGCCTACTGCATCATGGAGTCCATACCCAGCCATCTCAGAGGCAAGAAGAGGCCAGATCTCAGCAGTGCCGTAGTGAGGGCGGCTGACACCCGGGGCGGGTCGCCGCTGTGCACCCCCCCCCCCCCCGGGTGCAGCACGGCGCATCCCCCACAGAGTGCATTCTTACTGCCATACGAAAGCGGGGGGGCGGGCAGGAACGCTGATCCGCCCCGAGTGCACGTCGCTTGGAGCTGCATCAGCTCCGCTGGTTCCCTGCTCTCTCTGCCCCGAAACAGGAAGTAACCTGTTCCGGGGCAGAGGAAGCAGGGAACCAGCGGAGCTGAAACCCCCCCAGCGACATGCACCCGGGGCAGACCGCCCCACCGCCCCCCCTTCCTATGCTACTGGATCTCAGCAGTGTTGAGAGGCAAAGCTGTAACTCAAACAGGGAGAAATATTCAAGCAATATGTGCTATTAAATTGTGATTGCAAGATTTATGTCAAACTTTTGGCAGATTGTACATCTAAAATAATAGTGAAACTGATTCATTCTTCACAGACTGATTTTGTAAAGGATAGAAATGATATCAATAATACCAGAATTTTATGTCATGTCCTGCAGGCCACCCAACATCTAGGGGAATCTGGATGTGTGATTATTCTGAATGTTGAGAAAGTTTTTGATTATATTGAATAGGAATTTTTGTTTTCTGCTTACCATAATTCCAACTAGAAGAAATGTATGATTAAAGTTCTTTATGCTAACCCAACTGCACACCGTAGTATAAATTCTACATTGACACAGTAATTTTCTTCGATCAGGGGCACCACACGGGGATGCCTTTCGTTTTAACTTACTTTTATTCTGCTTTTAGTGTTAATGTTATGAGACTGGGAGACTGGAAGTTTAAATGGCAGATGACGTTTAATGTGAGCAAGTGCAAAGTGATGCATGTGGGAAACAGGAACCCGAATTATAGCTACATCATGAAAAGTTCCGCGTTAGGGGTCACAGACCAAGACAGGAATCTAGGTGTCGTCGATGATACGTTGAAACCTTCTGTTCAGTGTGCTGCTGTGGCTGAGAAAGAAAATAGAATGTCAGATATTATTAGGAAATGAATGGAAAACAAAAATGAGAATGTTGTAAAGCCTTTGTATCGCTCCGTGGTGCGACCGCATCTCGAATATTGTGTTCAATTCTGGTTGCCGCATCTCAAAAAAGATATAGTGGAATTAGAAAAGGTACAGAGAAGGGCGATGAAAATAATAAAGGGGACTGGACGACTTCCCTATGAGGAAAGGCTAAAGCAGCTATGGCTCTTCAGCTTGGAGAAAAGGCGGCTGAGGGGAGACATGATAGAGGTCTATAAAATAATGAGTGGAGTTGAACAGGTAGATGTGAAGCGTCTGTTTACTCCTTCCAAAAATACTAGTACTGGGGCCATGCAATGAAGCTACAATGAAGTAAATTTTAAAAGAATTGGAAAAAAAAATTCTTCACTCACCGTGTAATTAAACTCTGGAATTCATTGCCAGAGAATGTGGTAAAGGCAGTTAGCTTAACGGAGTTTTAAAAAGGTTTGGCGGCTTCCTAAAGGAAATGTCCATAGACCATTATTAAATGGACATGGGGAAAATCCACTGTTTCTGGGATAAGCAGTATAAAATGTTTTGTACTTTTTGTGATCTTGCCAGGTATTTGTGACCTGGATTGGCCACTGTTGGAAACAGGATGCTGGGCTTGATGGACCTTTGGTCTTTCCCAGTATGGCAATACTTATGTACTTATGTTGATTAATATACAGTATGTGGCTTGGATACTATTATAGGAATTCAAGTAGTGGATGTATCTGTTAAGATATCTGCATATGCAGATCATGTATTATTATATATTTAATTCCCTGAATGATCTGTATAAGAAATATTTAATATTATTGAGAATTTAGGTACCTTATTAGGTTATACTTTAAATTGGTTCAAAACAGAACTTGTGCCACTCGATACGTATACTATATCTAAAGCAATTCATCTTTCATACCCATCTGCTGGTGCAAAGAATATATTAAATATTTAGGACTTAAGGACTCTTTACAGGATACCATTGAGGTTAATATGGCTAAAATTATCAAACAAGTGAAGAATAATTGCTCCCCCTTCACCTTACTTGGTGGGGCAGATTAAAGTCTATTAAAATGGTACTGGCCTCAGAAATAATTTTTTTGTTGTCAAAGTATAATATACTTCAAGATATTAATATTTTAGACCAAACCCTTTCTTACTGAATTTTGCCTATAGTAGATGCTCCGTTATGGGGCAACGCATTAATTTGTATGGATCATAAACCCACTTTATTTTTTTTTGTCATATGGGTCAATTGTGGTATCCATCTTCTGAAGGCTATTTTATATGACAAATCATGAAGGGCTTCTTTTACAAAGTCATGCTAATGATTCCTGTGCAGCAAATGAGAGGAAGCCTATTCAGTTCCTATGGGCTTCTTATTTGTCGCACTGGAATCGCTAGTGTGGCATTGTAATAGAGGCCCTTAGTACATTAACCAACTTACAGGAGAAAGATTCTCTACCCTCCATGCAGTTATTCAGTTGTATGCAACTCTGTTCAGGTTTAACTGCTACAAACTTTCTTCCTCATCCTAATTACTCAGTACCAGAGATTTTCACGTACTTTCAGAAGCCTTAAAGTCTGGAATGTTAAAGCTTCAAGGTTTTATAAAATGTTCACTAAACAAGGATCTTCTAACATTACAATATTTCCATGTATATGGCCCCATGAATCTACAGTAAGGTTTACTTTTTAGATGTGTTGTGGTTGTTATTTTGGTCTAAGACCAATCGATCATTTGCATCTGCTCCCACACTATAATCTATTTTTTTTATGACACACAAAGATATGGGAGCCCTCATGAAATAAAATTAAGTGAACAATGAAAATTCAAATTTATGTTGGCCATCAGAGATGAGGCTATGTACTTTTGAGCATATGTCTTACTCTGGTAGAAATTTACAAAGTTTTTGGTCTACAGTATGGGGAAGAATTAATCTTATTTTGTCTACTCACCCTGTTTATAAAACTGTGCTAGTGGCTGCCATGCCAAGCTAGTGGGCTGTGTCAGCATTACCGCACAGGCAGCTGCAGGCACAGCTTTGTAAACAGGGGCCTGTTGAGAATAAGAAACTCTTTGATATTTTGGTTATGATAGCTATGAAGTGTTTAAAGAATGGAAGACTAAGAGAAGTCAATTTTATGTTTTTGTGGAATTTGAAATGATTAATTTATAAATATGAAACTAAACTTCCTGAAACACTGAAATATATATAAACATGTGAAACTTTGATCACTAGTTAAATTACTTTACCAATCTGATCCTAAGGGATTCATAATTTTTTCCAGTATTTTGTGAGCCTATATAGGGGTATAATATTTTCATTGATTGTTATGTGCCAAGTGATTTAATGTCTCTTTTTCTGATGATTCTGTTTCATCCTGCTGCAAATTGTGCATTTCGTATTTCTATATTACCTCAATATATGTTTTATTTTATTTCATGTTTCTATTGGTGTTTAACAAATTGATTTAAAAGAAAATCAATTTTTTTAAAGCAGTTCTGTGAAAAACAATGGGCTAAGATTCTTCAACAATGATGTCAAAGTCTGATACCAAATTATAGGAAGTGTTTGGGTGCAATTATTGATGCTAAAGGTGGTGCAAACAGTAATTAAGTTTGAAAGTAGATTTCTTTTTCACAAGTGTGATATGGCTGTGCCATTTCTACATGCATATAGTAAATGCCACACATTGTTTAATTTAGGATGTTTGGTATTCAAGATTATGGGCCCTGTTTACTAAGGTGCGCTAACTTTTTAGCGTACGCTAAAAATCAGTGTGCATTAACAATAGAGACACCCATTATATTCCTATGGGTGCTTTAGCGTTAGTGCATGCCAATTTTTAACGAGCTAAAAGGTTTGCGAGCCTACAGCACAACTTAGTAAACAAGGCCCTATGTCTGGAACCATTCCTCAATATATATCTCTGGTTTGTTTTCCGATCTCTAGAAAATGCTATAATATTCATAGCTTGTTCTCACTCTCCTTTCCCATTTTTCGGGGGAATTCTTTTTAAACAATTGTTTGTGTCTTTATTTTCATATCAGGCAGCTAGCTTTTGGAATTCTCTCCTATCTACATTAAAGAATAGATTCAGCTGTATCAGTTTTTTTAAAGATTAAAAATGTGTTTATTCTGAAAATATATAATAAGAAATTGAGTTTACAGTAGTAATAATCATTTAGTTTTTGTGATGATCTGTGAGAATAATATATAAATTGCTTATTGTTTATTTCCTAGATTTGTAGGTAATTTAGTTTTACTTGGTTGTAACCCCCTTTAAACTCATTTTATGGTATTAGCAGGCAATGGGCCTTGTTAACTAAGCCACACTGTAAGCGTGTTAAGTTTTCACTGCGCGCTACAAATTAGCATATGCTAATGATAGAGATACCCATTATATTCCTATGGGTGTCTCTATCATTAACGTGTGCAAATTTTTAGCACACGCTAAAAAGTTAGTGCGCCTACAGAATGGCTTAGTAAACAGGACCCTATAAGTCAAATAACGTTAACTGTAATATTCTTTATGAAATTACCCCTTAGGAGAACAATATATGATAAGTTTGTCCCTTGCAGAAAAGGGGCAGGAGAAGGGTACAGTTAACTAACAATGGGCCCCTTTTACCAAGCTGCGGCAAAAGGGGGCCTGTGCTGGGGTCGGTGCGTGTTTATCACATACACTGAGATTCCCTTTTATCATGGTGGGTAAAAGGGAAGTCTCTCTTTCCTGCAGGAATGGCCACATGGCAAGTAAAGCACTTGCCGCATGGCTATTTCAGGGGGGGAGCCCTTAGCACCACCCATTGATGTGGTGGCAAGGGCTCCTGCGCTAACCTGGCAGTACCGACATGAGGGCACACTAGGGGTAGGAAGTAACGCCGGGCTGCTGCGGTAGCCCGGCAGTACTTTCTGTTTAGCGAGCAGTAAGCCCGCTTTGGGCTAACGTCCACTTAGCAAAAGGGGCCCAATGTGTGGAAATTTCACTTTGAAATCCCTAAGCATAATTTAAGCTATGGACTTTGTTCTTGCTCCAATGCAGGTGCCAAGTCAACAGGCATCATTACTTATTTAGATTTTGCTCACACCTTTTTTTCTGTAACAGTTCAAGGTGAGTCACAATCAGGTACACTGGATATTTTTCTGTTCCAGGAGGGCTCACAATCTAAGTTTGCACCTGAGGCAATGGAGGGTTAAGTGACTTGCCCAAGATCACAAGGAGCAGCAGTGGGATTTGAACTGGCCACCTCTGGATGTCAAGACTGGTGCTCTAACCATTAGGACACTCCTCCGTATTAGGTACTAGTGTAGCCATAGCAGAGCCAGTCCCTGAATTTTCAACCATTTGAAAAGGTGCGGCCCATGCAGTGTATTATTTTAAAATTGCCTCTTAGCCAGATGCATTGTCTGCAGCTATTTGGGCTCTTCGAAGATGGTCCTTTTAAGTTTAATGAGACACTAATCATGACCTATTTAGTTCATAAACTTTGTTTGAAGTTATCCCTGTAATGGCATCTAGTTCTTTAAAAAAATCCAAAACCTTCCTTTTCCAAACTAGAAATACTGTTTATATTCAATATATCTCTTTAAAAGCATTTAAGTGTGTAGCTCAGATTTACTTTGCACACTGTAGACCAGAATAGAAGCTCAAATAAGGTTTTAGTATCTATCTATCTTCCTAGTATTAAATTAATCTAAGCCCAAACTTTGGTTTCTAAAGGCAACTCAGTGGCAGTGAGCTTAAAATTAATCAATCATTTGTTAAAGTTCACTCTCTAGTTACTGCAGTGTAATTATAAAGTGAGCAAATTATAATTGGTGCATTTTGTCAATCTAGATTGCTGCAAGGTACTTTTTCAAAGGTTATTTTATATTGAGGCAAAATAAGCTAATAATGTTTTGGCAATTATCCTTTGACTTAGCAGTTTTAACTGCTGATTCCAGTAAAAATAGTTGAATTGAGATCATACAAATTTAAGAGTTCAAATTGCCTCTTACTTCAATGTATTGCATTGCCATCGAGCTCCAAGTCAATCATAATACAGAGTTCACACTGATTAAAAGTTACAAATTTATGGTGGGCACTCATAAAAAGAACCATTACTTTATATAAGCCAGTTCACAGATGGCTGATGGATTTACACAGAACTCCTCGATATTTTAATGGTTACTACTACTATACTGATGTTTTTCATTTTGATTCACCTTTTGGAAGTATCCATTCTTTTCTGAGGAGAGTACCTAAAGCCTACATACTGTAACTCATATTAGATTCTGTCTGTTATGAATGCTTCTAAGTAGCTCCACAGAAAGGTGACACAGGAATGTCTTCCCTACAAAAATCAGCACTCTCTTAGTGCTCCTTTCTGACATCTTCCATTAGCTTGCTTGTTTCAAGAACATAAGAGTAGCCATACTGGGTCAGACCAATGGTACATCTAGCCCAGTATCCTGTTTTCCAGCAGTGGTCAAGCCAGGTCACAGGTACCCGACAGAAACCCAAATCGTGGCAACACTCCATACTACAAATCCCAGGGCAAGTAGTTGCTTCCCATGTCTGACTCAATAGCAGACTATGAATTTTTCCTCCAGGAATTTGGTCAAACCTTTTTTAAACCCAGATACGCTAACCACTGTTATCACATCCTCCAACAAAGAGTTCCAGAGCTTAACTATTCGTTGAGTGAAAAAATATTTCCTCCTATTTGTTTTAAAAGTATTTCCATGTAACCTCCTTGAGTGTCCCCTAGTCTTTGTACTTTTGGAATGAGTAAAAAATCAATTTACTTCTACTATAGCTCTCAGGATTTTGTATACCTCAATCATATCTCCCCTCATCCATCTCTTTTCCAAGCTGAACAGCCCTAACCTCTTTAGCCTTTCCTCATATGAGGGAAGTTCCATCCCCTTTATCATTTTGGTCACTCTTCTTTGAACCTTTTCTAATTCCGCTATATCTTTTTTGAGATACGGCAATCAGAACTGAATGTAGCACCATCCCTTTCCTAATAATTACTAGCATCTTGTTTGCTTTTTTGGCTGCTGCCGCACACTCGGCACAAGATTTCAGCGTATTATCTACAACTACACCCAGATCTTTTTCATGGGTGCTGGACCCTAGCATCAGGTAGCTATGATTTGGATTATTCTTTCCAATGTAAATCACCTTGCATTTGTCCACATTAAATTTAATTTGCCATTTGAATGCTCAGTCTTCCAATTTCCTAAGATCTTCCTGCAATATTTCACAGTCCGCACGTGTTTAAAAAACCTTGAATAGTTTTGTATCATCTGCAAATTTGATCACCTGCAAATTTGATCACCTAACTCTTCATTGCAATTTCCATATCATTTATAAATATGTCCTTTTATGGCATCTCTGGCATTGGTATACTGGACTAGAGAATGACAGAAAAAGATGTAACGTTTGACTGTGTTCTATTATTGAAATTATTATTAGGAATGGGCAAACAAAATAAATTTGTTTTGTCTTGTTTCCCAGGTGACTTATGGGATTTAAAAAATTTTTCATTTAGCCATTTTGTCAGTTTCTGATAATAGTGGGCACTCCTTTCCAGATAGGGTGCACATGTCTGCACAAGTTTACACATATGCAATAGTTTATGTTTGCATGGCTGTTTCACTATCAGAAAAGAGTACACCCTCTTTCCACATGGTGCACACTATTATCGGCGAATGACAAAACACAAATGTTGTGTCTTTTTCTGCTCATTTTCATTTGGTAATGAAATGCAATGACATAGGAAATGTTGTTGACATATCCAATGTTATTGCATCCTAATTATTATCACATGAAAGATATCAATAAAAAGTTTCTAGGTGAAAATAAAATGAACACCTTTTATTTTATGTTATTAAAGAGAGATACAATCTCATACAAAATCAAAATACTGGTTGCTAAACATATGCAAAAGCCTAAAAGAGCAAACCATTAGCACAGGAAAATCAACAATAAACCCCTTGCCCTACTCCACCTCTTCCCCTCCCAACAGAAACAGAATCAAAAATCCCTTAGGGATACAGGGCAACACCCACCTGACCCAGTATGGCTGGAGAGCCAAGTGGTCCTGCCAGAGCTGGCAGCAGGGAGGGTCCTGAAGTCGATTGCTAGGCAGTATAATGGTCCCAAACATTATGATAAGATATTACGGGGCCCTTTTACTAAGGCACGCATAAAAATGGCCTGCGCTGGTGTAGGTGTATGTATTGAATGCGCGTAGGTCCAGTTTTTGTGGCCGAAAATAGATGTGCATCAAAATTTAAATGAGTGCGCGTTCATTTGGTGCCTGAGACCCTACTACCACCCATTTACTTAGCAGTAAGATCTAACACGTTAATTGGGCAGTAAACATCAGTGCATGTACACTGACAATTACCGCCCAATTAGTGCCACACGGTAGAAAATAGAAAATATTTTCTGCCCTACGTTTTGAACGTGCGTCAAAAATAGAATTACAGCCCGGGTCATGAGGTAGCCTGGCAGTAGTTCTAATTTGACGTGTGTTGGATGCGTATAGGTACCTACGCGCCTTAGCAAAAAGGGCCCCCTATGTAACCCCTGTGAAAGGCTTTCAGTTTGGACATTTGGTGGATATAGTCCAGTTTCTGCAGGATGATCACCAATCCTGACAGTGTGGGTTGCTTCTAGGCAGCTGCCAAGGCCAATTTACTTGCCACAAATACATTTGTTGGTAGCTTATGAATCTCTGGCTTCACCCTATAAGGTTGAAAGTGTAATAGACAGTGACCCACCTTGACTGGATAAGAGACACGTGTTAAGTTATGAACAAATTATAATACCATTGTCCAGTAGCACTGCACCAGAGGACAAGCCCACCATATATGATTCACATCAGCAGTTGTGCCACATGCCCTCCAACATAATCTTGTACCCTGGTGGAACATTTTGACTATATGCTGTGGGGTGTAAGAATCTTGTAGCCATTTTCAACTAAACTGCTAGCAACAACACTTTGAGCACATATTTAAAGCTATGCTCCAATTGATTGTACCCATGTCCAATTCCCATTTCAGAATGTAGTGTATAACCTGCTTGGTAGGAGAGAAGGGCCCAGTATAGGTGAGAAATACTTCTCCTATTACTACACCCCCTTCCCCCCGCATGGCCTTCTCTAAGAGCATTACTTCTAAGCTTAACTCCCCCTGAGCTCTCCGAAGGATGTAATTCTTCAACTGTCAATATGGAAAATCATGAAATCCTAGTGAAAGGGGAGTCCATAATCCTCCTGAAGGTCCACAATGGATAATATCTCTCCCTCCTCTCATATTTGTCCTAAGACCCATAGACCGTAACCCTCCCACTGACAATATTGTGGACCAGTAGTCCCAGGCACAAACTGAGGGGCAGAGCAGATTGCTTGGTGCAAAAAGTAGAGCCTAGTGGAGAACAATTTATCTCTTACTTTGCCGCAATGTGAAAAAGGACCCTGGATCAGGGGAGGGGCTGCCTTGGTGACTGTCAGCAGGGCCCATCGCAGAATCCTTGGAACTGCCCATAAAGGCCGAGAGGGCAGCCAGGACTGCTTGAGGGCTTTCCAGGTCCAATGGGAGTCCTGGAACCAGTCTGCCAAGATCCGCAGCTAGACAGCTAGACCCCCATTCCCCCATACTGTCTCACCTGGTGCATAAGAGTGCTGGACTCTAGGCAGTCATTTTCTCCAGATGTAGGTGCAAACTTTACATTGCAGGTCTACAAAGAATTTCTTGTGGAGAGAAAGGGGCAGTGCCATAATAAGAGAGTAACTTGGGAAGAAGCACCATTTTAACTCCTTGTATGTGACCTATCCAGGAAAGATATAGGCCCTCCCATCTCTCGAAATCCACTAGAAGTTCACAAACCTTCTATAAATTGCATCTTAATTTCCTCGTGGAAATCAAAGCATATTTTATAACAGTGTGTAATTTAATTTGTTAACTAGCTAATCAGCACTGTCAATTGGATGTTAATAAACAATTATCAGCACTAATTGGCATTAAGATTTACGTGCACAACTCACCAAGTGTATTCTGTAACATGGTGCACTTAAATTCTAAGTTGCATAGTTGAAAAGGGGGCATGACCATGGGTGGGGCATGGGTGTTTCTAAAAACTATGTGGTTTATTATAGAATGCACTCGCTCTGCACCTAATTTAGGTGTCGGGATTTACGCCAAGTAAAACATAGATTAAATGGCCATAACTAAATTTGATTGCATGAAGAGGCACTCGGCGTATTCTATATACCACATGGAAATTTAAACCTATTCTATAAAATATAAGTATATTTCAGAGAATACACCTAGGGTGGTCTTTCACCACTGATGAAGACAGACCAGGCAGTGGGTTCATCTGCCTCCAGAAAAATGTCCTTTGCTTCTTCCAGGGTGTGAACATGGTGCGGGCAGCCATCTTTATAGAAAAGAACCGCAAAGGGATGTCTCCATTATATTTAATCCCTTATTCTTACAAATGGGTCATGAAAAGTCTCAGCTCAGAATGACGCTTAAAGGTGACACTGGCTAAATCTTGGTAAATTTCAATATGATATGAGTCCCATCGAAAATTATTGGCAAGCTGGACAGCTTCAAGATATGCTCCTTGAGGTTATAATCACAAAAGCAGACCATGATATCCTTAGGTTGGTTGCTCTGGGACTGCCTAGTGCCCAGCGTATGCGCTCCAGGTGAATTGTGGTGGGGTCCACCTTGGTCTGGCCATCCAACAACAAAGAGCTGGTTATCTGCTGTACTACATGCTCACTATCCTCATAGGTCAGAGTGTTGGGTAGGCTGTGAAATCGGAGGTTCATGCGCTAGTTTAGATTTTATAAATCCTCCAACTTGTCAATAATCTGACGGGAGCCTATACAGACATCAATGATCTGCCTATCGAGGGACCCAAGAGCCTCTGCAAGCTCTTCGAGCTGCACCTCCATTTCCACTGTGTAACGTTTTGATGTTGGTTTTAATTTCCTGGAGCCAGTTCTTAAGTTCCCCGAAGGTGCTCAGTGAGGTGTCTGCCAACCTGGTGCCTGTCCCAAATATGTCCAGAGGGGAAGCATCAGCAGAAAGTTGCGCTTCAGCACGCCCGCTGTATCCAGGTCTTCCACGGGGTCGGATGCTGAATCGCCATCATAGGCATACCCTGTTAGATCAATGGACTGTTCAAAACCGTTCATCTCAGCTAAGACTCCCCTAGAAAAGATGCTCAAGTGTATCCCCCAATGGCTCTGGATTGCACTAAAATACAGTTTATGGCATGGGGTTGTACTGAGCTCACGACTCAAGCAGCTATAACGTCACTTCCTCCTGTCAAATGATCCCCTTTTATGATAACACTAGTAAAAAAAGGCCCGTTTCCGAAACCAATGAAATGGGCGCTAGCATGTGGCTTTTTTTTTTTGTGTGTGTGTGTGTGTGTGTGTGTGTGAGTGTGAGTGTGGGGTGTGTGTGCAGGTTGTTGATGTGTATCTTTTTTTGTTTTGTTTTTTGGGTGGGGGTTGGGGGATGTGCTCTGCTGGCAAAGTGGGATGGATTGGTGTGTGGCTTTGAGGGTGTGTTACTGTTGTATTGTGTGTGTGTGGTTTTGTCTGTCAAGGAGGTTTGTGGAGGGGGGTCTTTCTGTTGGTGAAATGTAAATGTGGTTGTAGGGGGGTCAGCCTTTGCTGAGTGGTGTTTTTTTTTCCAGGTTTTTTTTTTGTGTTGTGCTGAGGCAGCAGTGTTGTTTTAGATGGGTGAAAGGTAGAGGAGCACGTTCTTGGTCTGTCAGTATTTTTTGGCCGTTTCAGGGCTGCTGTAGGGGAACGCTGGAAGAGAAATGTGCTGTTGGAAGCAGCGCCGACTTTTTCCATTGGGCTGGGGTTCTGGGCATCCTGGAGGTGGGTGACGGCTTGCCTGAGGACTGGGATGGTTGTTTTAAGTTGGCGGAAGGGAGAAGAGCACGGTCTCGGGCCGTCGGGGGGTGATCCGGTATGTTCGGTCCATTTCAGGCCAGCTGCAGGGGAATGCTGGAACATTTATGCGCTGCGGGAATCAGCGCCATCTTTTTCCGGGTGCTCGGGGAATCCCCGAGGTGGGAGCCAGCTTGCCTGAGGCTGGGGATGGTTGGGCACGTCCTTGGCCGCTTCAGCAAAAGGGGAAGAGGAAGGGGGTGGGGAGTTACCTGCAGCCGTGTGAGAAACCATGTATTCTTTGTTTATTTTGTATTATTAGTTTGCATTTCTGTTGAAGAAAGAGTGGATGCCTTTCGAATGATAGAGGTGGTGCATCGGTGTGCGGTTGTTTTGTTAGTTTGGCAGCCAGTCTCCAGCGATTCCTAGGCAGGAAAGGAGTAGAGAAACACGCTCCGCGTGTTTCCCTACTCCTTCCCCTTCCTTGGTTGCTGTTTGCTGCTGGCTGGGTCCCGGGTAACCCTTCCAGCTGGGCCGCAGCTTGTCCTGTTCGCCCACATCCCAGATGGTGAGGGGCACGTTGTTTTCTGGCTCCTCCGACTCCACGGCAAGCGATCCCAAATATAGTCTGTGCTATAGGCCCTCTGGCACTCTTCAGTACCGGCATTAGGCATTTAAAAATTTCTCCCCCCCCCCCCCCCCCCCCCCACCGCTTCCCCCTGGTCTATTTTTGCACATACCCACAGCAGGAATATTCTTCTCTCGTTCCAGCGGTGGTTCTGTGCTCTCCGTGCTGCACAGATAATGAGCCGTTCTGCTGGGGAATGCTCCTCCCTTATTGTCACGTAGTTTCCTCTGATTGATCTGTCTTACGTTGCCTGGGAACGGTGTTGTGATGGTCCTTTGTGTTTCAGAACGTTGAGGGTGTTTTTTCTGATTGGTCCGTCATGCGAGGGCGGGGCAGAGAGACATGGTCAGTGTTGTGGCTTCACCACCATGAAATGACGAACCCTTCAGGGAGTGACTGAGTGACTTCAGAACGTTGTCTTCAGAACGTTGAGGGTGAGTTTTATTATAGTAGATAATTGCTATTCTAATTCATATGCTACTTTAATACAGCAACATTTCTAGGGTGACATCATGGTGTGACATTGAAGAAAGGAATAGACACATGCTGGCTGACTTCTGTCATCATTTTGCTTTTTGTGTACTGAGATGGAATTGGAGGAGGATTATCAGGGTGGAGTTGTCTTCATCTTGTGAAAGGGAGAAAGTGGGGATAACATTTAGGGGGCTTTACCTTGTGACATGGAGAAAGTTAAGATGTTTATGTTTGTTTTTGTTTAATAAATATTTGATATACAGCCTGGGCTAAATGGGCAGGACTAGGCAGTTTACAGAACAAAATAGATAAAACTTTGAAAGGAATGCCAGCTTAAGAGAGGACAGGTACAACCTTACAAGAAACACACATTCCAGAATTAATAAAACAAAACAAAAATGTCCTTGTCAAACTTAGAGGGCTTCAACTTGTGATGGGGAGGGGGAGGGGATGACATTTTTTATGCTGACTAGCCCTTATCTTTTGAGCTGGTTAGTACAAGGGGTTTTGATATTACAAATATATTACTAGCAGATTGTATTACAGGTGTTAAATTTAGGTCTTGGCAGGTGCATGTGAAATCGCATGTGGGAATGGCTATTTCACATTTGACAGGTAAAACCTAATTTGCATGCCACATTGCCTCATTTACATGCAGATATATACTAATTTTAGTTAATGCATCTTGACACTGGTACAGTGTGTCTGCAAACCATTAAAGTATAGCATTTTGTAATCTGTGGATGTTTAAAATCCTTCGCATGTATACAAAACGTTAGTGCAAAAGCCCCTAAATATCACAATACTGTTTCTAAGGAAATGGCTGTCATCTTGCATCTACAGACTAGTTTGCTTACTGGCTGTATTTTATATTCTTTTGAAAATGACAGCAAACGGCAATAAAATCATTGTAAGTATTCTACTGGGGAATATAAATGCCCCTTGGTTATGGTGTACATATTTTTATACATAATTTCAGTGTATTTTCCCTAGAATTATGTTAAATAGGTAGAAAGCCTTTTCTCGTAAAGATAAAAATGCTAGATGATCCCAAGCTGCAATTTAACATTAGTGTCAAGATTGCTTCTGATAATAAACCAAAGGTACTGTTTCATTCTTTTTATGTGTCGCTCCGTATGCTCTATTTTCTCTTGTATTCAAAATACACTTGTATGCTTTTTTTCAGTTTTCTAAAAGTGCAAGAGTTTAAATAATTTGGGGATTGATTGTTCCTATTTAGGAATTTTAACAATTGCAGCAGATTCAGGGACATGTTTACTAAAGTGCAGTAAATGCAGGGGGAGTGGCCAGAATCTACCTGTATTTGGTACACAGGGCAGACCTATAGCATATGGCTCCACAATAGGGGCTAGATTCTATATATGGCACCTGAAAATTCTGTGTTTTCTATGAAGTACACCTTTATTTTATAGAATAGGCTTAAATTTCCACGTGGTATATAGAATACGCCAAGTGCATTTCCACATGACCAAATATAGTCACAGCCATTAACGCCATGTTTTACTTGGCATAAATCCCGACACCTAAATTAGGCACAGAGTGGGTGTATTCTATAACAACACACATAGATTTTAGAGATGCACCATGTTACAGATTACGCTTAGTGAGTTGTGCGCTTAAATCTTAATGCTGATAATTGCTTGTTAACATCCAATTGACAGTGTTGATTTGGTAGTTTACCAATTACGTTATGTGCATTGTTATAGAATATGCTTCAATTTCTGCATGGAAATTAAGGTGCCATATACAGAATCCCAAGGTATATACGTAGGAAGATAGAACTGGGGAGGCTGTGCTTTCAGCCAAGGCATGTAATGTAGACACAAGTGCAAACCAAAAAACAAAATGCTGGTGCTGGTGAATTTTGACAGGTAAGGTGCAACCCAGCCACCCTCAAATGTTCCTTCTTTCAATAGACCCTGAGGAACAGTAATCTCCTTTCAATGGACCACTTTCCCATAGGTATCAACCCTCAACAGACCCCCCTCCCTCAACAGGTAGTCCCCTAGTGGATCTCATCCCCACAGGTATCCCCCTCAATAAATTCCCTCACATGAAAAGCTCCTTTCTATTTCTGGGTGTTTAATATCCTTTGCATGTAAACCAAGTAGAAGCATCCCTTAGCAATCCCTGATCCTCCACCTAAAACCCTGACCTCCCTGGGACTCACTTAGGTTCTCCATGATAATTAAGCAGATGGGACAGGACATCCCTCCTCTGTTTCTAATTCACATCTGCTCTTGGTTTAAAATGGTGGCTATGATTCCTAGTGGTAATTTTGCAGTATTACATCTAGGGGTTGATGTGTCACATGAGGCGCAATTGATCCATCCACTAAGCTTGCAGTTAAAAGCTCCTGCACTATCAGTAGTCATTACATCTAGCATGCAGTAATCTCCTGCATGCTAACAGTCATGGTCAGTCAATCCCATTTCTACCCACAAACTGTCCAGATCCTGCCCCTTGTATTGTTATTTCAATATTTTTACTGCTGTAATTGTCCATTGCCTATGTTTGACTTATTCTTGCTTTACACCACCTTGAGTGAATTTCTTCAAATAAAGCCTAATAAATAAATAAATCACTGGTGGAAAGAAATGTGACTATTGGGCTCATTTTCGAAAGAGAAGGACGTCCATCTTTCGACATAAATCGGAAGATGGACATCCTTCTCCCAGAGACGTCCAAATCGGTATAATTGAAACCCGATTTTGGACGTCTAAAACTGCAGTCTGTCGCAAGGACGTCCAAATTTCAAGGGGGCGTGGCAGAGGCATAGCGAAGGCGGGACTTGGCCGTGCCTAACACTTGGACGTCTTTGACCCATAATCGAAAAAAACAAAGACGTCCCTGACAAAGACTTGGACACCTGGACGTGTTTTTATTACAAATAAGGCACAAAAAGGTGCCGAAATGACCAGATGACCACTGGAGGAAATCGAGGATGACCTCCCGTTACTCCCCCAGTGGTCACTAACCTCCTCCCACCCTCAAAAAACCTCTTTAAAAACATTTCATGCCAGCCTCTATGCCAGCCTCAGATGTCATACTCAGGTCCATGACAGCGCATGCAGGTCCCAGGAGCAGTTTTAGTGGGTACTGCAATGCACTTCAGACAGGCAGACCCAGGCCCATACCCCCTACATGTTACATTTGTGGAGGAAACAACAAGCCCTTCAAATCCCACCACAAACCCACTGTACCCATATCTAGGTGCCCCCCTTCACCCGTAAGGGCTATGGTAGTGGTGTACAGTTTTGGGTAGTGGGACCAGTGCATTACAAATGCTGGCTCTTCCCACGTCCAAATGGCTTGCATTTGGACGTTTTTGACATAGACATCTTTGGTTTTGAAAATCGCTGAAAGTCAGAAACGTCCATGTCCAGGGACATCCAAATCTAGGGACATCCAAATTTAATGATTTGGACGTCTCTGACGGTATTTTTGAAACAAAAAATGGACGTCCATTTTTTGTCAAAAATATGGGTTTCCCCACCCCTGGATTTCACCTTTTTGCAAGGACATCCAAATCGCAACTTGGATGTTTCTTTCGAAAATGCCCCTCCACGTCACCCCTCTATTAAAGCACAGTGGGAATGATCAAACATCAAGCACATCCTTTATTGTGATGAAGCACATGAACATTTGATAATTAGGTACATGCAGACTCGACACAGGCTGTGTTTTGGCACTATTGCCTGCATCAAGAGTCCATGAGTGCTGAGAAAATGTAAATTCAATGAAACACATGCAAAGGACATTCCTGTGTTTGATCACCCTTTTTGTTTGGTCATTTCCAATGTGTTTTGCTTTTGCTCTTTGAGATTTGTGAGATTTTTGGTTCTTCCCATTTTTTTGTGGATCCCACTATTAAAAACTGAGCACTGGCAGCAAATTGAACCCCGTATTATGTAGAAAATAATAACATCAGTACATAAAATTCAACTTTTTGGTCAACCTCTTCTTTTGTCGTATTATTTAATACCTTACTCCAGTGTGAAAACTCTGCACTCCTTACATCAGAATCTTTTGGCAATTCCTTTTTTCTGTCAAATATTTTGGATACATAAAAACATAAAGCATTGCCATACTGAGACAGACCGAAGGTCCATCAAGTCCAGTATCCTGTTTCCAACAGTGGCCAATCCACGTCACAAGTACCTGACAAGATCCCAGAACAGCAAAACAGATTTTATGCTGCTTATCCTAGAAATAAGTAGTGGATTTTCCAAAGTCCATCTTAAAAATGTCTTCCAGGCACCTTTCATAAATTAAGAGTATGCGCTAGAACACAGATACGTTTTTGAAATATTCTTAAATTTTTTAAAAGATTGTTCCATTCTAATATAAACAGGCAAACTATTCCACAAGAATGGGACCATAAAATAAGAGGGTTGAGGAGAACTAATCTAAAATCATTCAATGAGCTCAAGCTGCAAGCTAGAACATATGTAGTAGTGAAAGATGCTAGTCTGGTGGACCAGTATATATCGCCTTAAAAGCCAACGTGAGAATTGTATACAGAATTCTAGAATGAATTGGTAGCCATTATTTGTTTAATCAAGGGCAATACACTTTACATTGAAGGATGGATAGAACTAGAAGCATTTACTTGATTATTGGGACATACCTCAATTATGGCCCCATCAGGTAATCTGAGGAAATGTCTGTACAGTTCTCGGAAACCACTCAGGTGAACAGTGTAGACAGACACATGAGTAGTGATATCTTCTGAGTTCTTGGTAGATTGAGGAACATCCTCACAAGGCTGAAGATCACTGCTGGAAACACCAAACCTGCTGAACTTGTGCTTCTTCCAGATATAGTCATATACAGCCACCTAGAGTGAAAGAAAACACACCCCAACGCATAACCTCACCAAAAGAGCATGTGCTAATTATAAACCAAAAACTGTTTCAGACTAATTTCTGAGTTTTACAATAAAGCACAAATATTGAATCAAATGTCACAATGTTTCTTAAAGAGGGGCCAGGATCTGAAGCTAGGTCAGTAGAAACTAGCAGGCAGAAGTTGAAATGTCATCTTTAGTAAAACATATATAGAGAGATATGGAGATATATAGATATCCAGGAAGTTATGGGGCTCATTTTTTAAACAGAAAAATGTCCAAACAGCTTATTTTAAAGATGTTTTTCTATGCAGTTCATCTGCATTTAATCCAAATCACAAGGTGCATGTCCAGGGCATGTTGGGGGCGGCTTTTGAGCATTACCAGAACTTGGGACATTTTTCTGCCATAATGGAACAAAACAAACACGTCCAGGGCTGCAATACAGATGTTTTAGTCTGAACCTCTTTTTATCACAACTAAGTCAGAAAAAGGTGCCCTAAATGACCAGATGACCATTGCAGGGATTAAGACATGACCCCTCTTACTCCCCCAGTGGACACTGACCCCCCTCTCACTCCACAAAGAAATGAAACAAACAGTACATTCCAGGCTCTATGACAGTATCAGATGTTATGTCCAGTCTTATTAGAGCAGCAAGCAGGTCCCTGGAGTAGCCTAGTGGTTGATGCAGTACACTGTACAGAAAGGGACCAAGGCTCATAAACCACTCTAACTGTTTCACTTGTGGTAAAAAGTGTGAGCCCTCCAAACCCCACCAAAGCCCCACTGTACCCACATATAGATGACACCTGCAGCAATAAGGGCTATTATAGTGGTGTACAGTGGGTGTTTGGTGGGTTTTGGAGGACTCCCCATACAATATAAGAGGTTAACAGTTAGATGTGTACCTGGGACCTTTTATGTGAAGTCCACTCCAGCACCCCTTAGGGAGCCCCACTGTTCTGATGGGATGTCTGTGTGGCCAGTCTACTAAGAATGCTGGCTCCTTCTACATCCCAATCGCTTGATTTTATGCATTTTTCACTTGGACTTTTTTTTTTTTAATTTCAAAAATGGTCCAAAATGATAGACATTCTGGGTTCGATATTCAGCTGGCGGCAGGCAGCGTGTTTGCTGTTCACCGCGGGCATTAAATTCAGATATTCAATGCCATGCCATATCCAGTCACCAGCATTGAATATCCAGGTTTATTTTTGCTGCTAAAAAGTTAACCGGCTATGCCGATATTCAGCACTAACCAGTTAGTATTTTAGTGGTCAAAGATAGGCTTATTTAAAAAACCTATTTTGACTGCTCAATATAACCGGTTAAGCACTGAATATCTACGCCTAACCAACTATGTTGCGTGATACAGCCAGTTAGTGGCTAGCCACTGACCAGAATATTCAGCGCAAGATAATCAGTTATCTTCCTCTGAATATCCATGGTTAGGTGCTTAAACCCTATTTAACCAGCCAGGAGACATTCCTGGCTGGTTAGTTTAGAATATCGGGGGGGGGGGGGGGGGGGGGGAACTGAGCATAATAACATTTAGCAAATGACCATTTTAAAACAAAAAAAAGGATACATTTTTTTCTGTTTTGAAAATTGGGCATCTTCGCTACGGGATTTCTGGATGCTTTCCGCAAAACGTCCAAAGTCAGATTTAGATGTCATATCAAAAATGCCTCTCTATACTTTTTTCCTAGACTCCGAACCTAAATTATTAACTTATATCACAAAATTCTGGCAGTGAGCTCATTCCCCTGAAGAAGCCTATCACGTGGTGAAACGGGTCACCGTTGGGACTGCTCCTGCTATTAAGTGAAGTCAATTTTTACACACACATTAAATATATTTATTCTCGTTGAGAAGATTTGATAAGAATTCATGTTTATACTTTGAATTAAAAATCATGGAGGTTTTTTTTAAGACCAATGATAGAGAACTGTGAGCTGTTTATGAATTACAAATGTCTACCTGATTGCAGGTTTACCTGCTTTTTTGATTAGGTAAGACATTCACAGACAACTGAGGTTTTTTTCCTCCTTTTTTAAAGAAATTTAAGACAAAAAAAAAATTAAAAAAAAATAACTAAGAAAAAAGACATTCAAGAAATGCTATAAGACTGTGTGGATGTATGATCATTACATAATATATATTTCACATTCTGGAGTACATTTGAAGTGTTATTGATCCACTATTTGCATTTTTGATATGTGTACACTTTTATAGTAGTTCTCCTTTCCTGAACATTCCATGCTACAAATCCCAGGGTAAACAGTTGCTTCCCCATGTTTGTCTCAATAGCAGACTATGGACTCTTCTTCTAGGAACTTGGCCAAACCTTTTTTAAACCCAGAAATGCTAACCGCTGTTACCACATCCTCTGGCAAAGAGTTCCAGAGATTAACTATTCATTGACTGAGTTCCAGAGCTTAACTGTTCATTGAGTGAAAAAAATATATGTCCTCCTATTTGTTTTGAACGTATTTCCATGTAACTTCCTTGAGTATCCCCTAGTGTTTGAGTAAAAAATATATTTACTTCTACTCGTTGTACACCACTCAGGAGTTTGTAGACTTCAATCATATCTCCTCTCGTCCGTCTCTTTTCCAAGCTAAACAGCCCTAACCTCTTTAGCCTTTCCTCGTATGAGAGGAGTTCCATTCCTTTTATCATTTTGGTCGCTTTTCTTTTCTAATTCCGCAATATCTTTTTTTGAGATATAGCGACCAGAACTGAACACAATACTCAAGGTGCAGTTGCACCATGAAATGATACAGAGGTATTATAGTATTTTTGGTCTTCTTCACCATCCCATTCCTAATAATTCCTAACATCCTGGCCTTTTTGGCTTTTTTTTTATTGCACTGACAATGTTCTTTTATTGTTTTTCTTTTTATGGAATCATTAGATGGTGCTTTCGTTATAGCAAAAGCATGTCTTCAGAAGATTCATGACATACCACAATTACTTTTCCTACCAGGTGTGATCCCAGTATATTATCAGGCTTGGAAGCTGCAAGGTTTAGAATTCTAGGACAGCTTATCAGTACACACAATGGTGCTTCAGTGCTACTACTTATCTCTGCAGCACTGCTATACCTACTTGCAGTTGGTACATTTTCTTACTAGTATGACTACCAAGGAGTTGGTCTTAAGGGATCCAGCTTATTTTCAGGATTTGTGTGAAGATGACTTGTTCACAAAGGGGCTGGTCTCTGCTTTGTATCGCTGCTTGTGTTGGCCCCTGTTGCACATTGGCATAAATGGGAGTTGGAGCTGGAGACTATGCAGTGGCATAGCCAAGGGTGGGCTTTGATGTACATATTAAAACACAATTAAAATAATTTCACACTGTTTTGCTCATAATTCAAACATTATCAAGTTTTTTTTAGAAAATACATATACACCTCCACACACATGTCCCCTGGCAGAATTAGATCTATCACCATTTTTATAAGATGACAATACAATTGTTGCCTCTTTTATATGATTTCCATACATTCTTTATTAACATTTTTCTGATTCTATATACACACATATACTACATATAAAGCCAATTATATAAAACATTAAAAATCAATATAACAATTTTAATGTATAAGCTTTGATGTACATATTAAAACACAATTAAAATAATTTCACACTGTTTTGCTCATAATTCAACATTATCAAGTTTTTTAGAAAATACATATTATTATTATTAACATTTGTATAGTGCTACCAGATGCACGCAGCGCTGAACACCTGACATAGAGAGAGACAGTCCCTGTTCAATAGAGCTTACAATCTAAAAATAATACAGACAGACAAGACAATTAAGGGCGAGGGAAGTACAGGGTGAGAAGGAACAAGGGGAGCTAAGAGCCAAAAGCAGTGATGAAAAGGTGGGGTTTTCAGCATAGATTTGAAAACAGGTAGAGATGGAGCTAGACGTACAGGCTCAGGAAGTCTATTCCAGGCATAAGGTGCCGCGAGGGAAAAGGGACGAAGCCTGGAGTTAGCGGTGGAGGAGAAGGGGGACGACAAGAGAGATTTGTCCAATGAGCAGAGTTCACGGGGAGGAATGTAGGGAAAGATGAGAGTGGAGAGGTAATGGGAGGGCTGCAGAATGGATGCATTTAAAGGTCAGTAAGAGAAGTTTGAATTGTATGCGGAAGCGGACAGGGAGCCAGTGAAGTGACCTGAGGAGTGGACTAGTGTGGGTATAACGATTTTGGTGGAAAATAAGTCGCGCTGCAGAATTTTGGACAGACTGGAGAGGAGAGAGATGGCTGAGAGGAAGACCAGTGAGAAGTAAATTGCAATAATCCAAATGAGAGGTGACAAGGGTTTGAATAAGGGTTCTGGTAGCGTATTCAGACAGGAAGGGGCGGATTTTGCTAATGTTGTAGATAAAGAAACAACAGGTTTTAGTGATCTGCTGAATATGTGCAGAGAAGGAAAGAGAGGAATCAAAGATGACTCCAAGGTTACGAGCCGAGGAGACAGGGAGGATGTGAGAGCCATTAACAGAGATAGAAAATGGGGGAAGAGGGGAGGTGGATTTAGGGGGAAAATGAGAAGTTCACTTTTAGTCATGTTTAGCTTCAGATGGCGTTGAGACATCCATGCAGCAATGTCAGACAAGCAGGATGAAATTTTGTCCTGGATTACGGGTGAGATTTCAGGGGTGGAGATGTAGATCTGAGAGTTATCTGCATAAAGATGGAAATGAAAGCCATGGGATGAAATCAGGGTACCAAGGGAAGAGGTATAGATGGAGAAAAGAAGGGGTCCAAGGACAGAACCCTGGGGGACACCAACTGAAAGCGGGATGGAAGTTGAAGAGGAACCACCAGAGTGAACACTGAAAGAACGAAGTGAGAGGTAAGAGGAGAACCAGAAAAGAACAAGGCCATGGAATCCAATCGAGGATAGCGTATCAAGGAGTATGGTGTGGTCAACAGTGTCGAAAGCAGCAGATAGATCAAGAAGGATACGGATAGAATAGAGACCTCTGGATTTAGCCAGCAGCAGGTCATTAGAAACTTTAGTAAGCGCAGTTTCGGTAGAGTGAAGAGGACGGAAACCAGATTGGAGTGGGTCAAGAATAGGTTGAGAAGAAAGGAAGTCAAGACAGCGGCGGTGAACAGCGCCTTCAAGTAATTTGGAGAGGAAATGAAGAAGGGAGATGGGGCGATAGTTGGAGGGACAGGTAGGGTCAAGTGAGGGTTTTTTAAGGAATGGAGTGACATCAGCATGTTTGAAGGCCATCCTGCTTATAATCGAATGAGAAAAACGCCCAAGTTCCGACCTAAATCGGGAGATGGACGTTTATCTCACAAAAACGAATAACGCGGTATAATCGAAAGCCGAACTTGGACGTTTTCAACTGCACTCCATCGCAGAAGCATACAAAGTTGACGGGAGCATGTCGGAGGCATGGTGAAGGCGGGACTGGGGCATGGTTATCACCCGAACAGAGATGGGCGCCTTTCGCCGATAATGGGAAAAAAGTATGCGTTTGTAGCTAGAATTTAGGGCACTTTTCCTGGACCCTGTTTTTTCATGAATAAGGCCCCCAAAAGTGCCCTAAATGACCAAATTACCCCCAGAGGGAATCGGGGATGACCTCCCCTGACTCCCCCAGTGGTCACTAACCCCCCTCCCACCACAAAAAATGATGCTTCACAACTTTTTATTTTCACCATCAAATGTCATACCCACCTCCCTGGCAGCAGTATGCAGGTCCCTGGAGCAGTTGTTAGGGGGTGCAGTGGACTTCAGGCAGGTGGACCCAGGCCCATCCCCCCCTACCTGTCACAATTGTGCTGCTTAATGCTTATTAGTCGTCCAACCCCCCCAAACCCACTGTACCCACATGTAGGTGCCCCCCTTCACCCCTTAGGGCTATAATAATGGTGTAGACTTGTGGGCAGTGGGTTTTGAGGGGGATTTGGGGGGCTCAACACACAAGGGAAGGGTGCTATGCACCTGGGAGCTCTTTTACCTTTTTTTTTGTTTTTGTAAAAGTGCCCCCTAGGGTGCCCGGTTGGTGTCCTGGCATGTGAGGGGGACCAGTGCACTACGAATCCTGGCCCCTCCCACGAACAAATGCCTTGGATTTATTCGTTTTTGAGCTGGGCGCTTTCATTTTCCATTATCGCTGAAAAACAAAAACGTCCAGCTCACAAATTGTCGAATAAAACATGGACGTCTATTTTTTGTGAAAATACGGTTCGGTCCGCCCCTTCACGGACCCGTTCTCGGAGATAAACGCCCATGGAGATAGACGTTTTCGTTCGATTATGCCCCTCCACATATTTTTTAATTGTTATTCTTTCAAATTTTAAGAACACAAACACACACACACACACACACCCGGTAGCAAACCTTCAGGGGGTGGTAGGCTTCCTTCAGCAGTCCACAAACAAGGTCCTTCCAGACAACACAGCTTTTAGTTCCAAACAGTTTATTTCCCCTCCTCCACAAATCTCAGTTCAAGGGGGTTAAAGTCCCATTCAGTTTCCAAAAACAAAGCAACAAGAAAAAAAACTTCCCTTTAAATCCAAGTTCTCCCCAGTTCAACAGCCTGGGTTTCAGTTTTAAAAGTCTTTCCGCTTGGGTGGTTGCAGAATGGCAGTACACCGCCCACAACACAGCTAATTGACTCCTGTGACCACCCACTGCCTTCAGTCCCTGCAACTCTGCCCCAAAGTACAATTACAGTCCATGTCAACTGGCTCCTCCAAACCTGGTGTGCTGTTCCCTCCAGCCTCTCCGTCCTCCAAGCACTCCATTAACTCTGCTTCTCTGCTAGGCTGTTGGTTGGAGACCTCCTCCCCCTCCCAGGTGGAAGAAATCTTGTACTGATTTCTAACCCAAGGGAATTGAGCTTTGTCATCCCTGCTCCCCCTTCTGGCCCTCGTCTGCCATAGCAGCTGCTCTTTCCAGTCCTTTTCCCCCTCCCTTCCACGTGGGGGCCATACCGGGTTTTGGGACCTACCCCCCTGATCCCTTCTCTCAGGGCCTTGTGGGGAATGTAGTCTGGCCCCATACCTCCTCCTGACCTGCTTAGACCCTCCAACCTCCTTACACACACCCCCCCCCCTTCAAATAATTGCGACTCCCTGCTTCCTCCAGGCTACTTGCTGGGGAGTTCGCAATTCGGGACAGGGCGTCAGCGTTCCCATGAAGCTTCCCCGCCCTATGCTGTATTTCAAAGGAAAAAGCTTGTAACGCTAAATACCAGCGGGTGAGCCTGGCATTCTGCCCCTGCATTTGTTGGAGCCATTTCAGAGGCGCGTGGTCAGTAATCAAAACAAAAGGATTGCCCTGCAGATAGTATTTCAGAGTTTCTATAGCCCATTTTATAGCCAAACACTCCTTCTCTATAACAGCGTAATGCTGCTCTGCTGGGTGCAGTTTCCTACTCAAAAAAAGGACAGGGTGCTCCTCCCCTTCAAACTCTTGGGATAACACAGCCCCCAAGCCCGTCTCTGAGGCGTCTGTTTGTAACAGGAAGGGCTTCTCAAAATCTATTCCTTTTAAGACCGGTTCCTGACACAGGAGGTATTTCAACATTTGGAACTCCCCACGACCTGCCTCTGTCCACTTTAGGACATTAGGGCACCTTTTCCTCAGCATGTCAGTAAGGGTGCTTGACCTCTCTGCAAATCTAGGGATGAATCTGCGATAATATCCTATCAGCCCCCAAAACCCCCTCAATTGTTTTTTGGTGTGGGGCAGCAGAAAATCACGCACTCCCTGTACTTTATCCCTTAGGGGTTTGATAACTCCCCCTCCCACAATGTATCTCAAGTATTTTACCTCTTCACTAGCAAACACGCACTTCTTTGGGTTCTTTAGGAGTTACGGATCAAGAAAGGGATCTGGGTGTCGTCGTCGATGATACGCTGAAACCTTCTGCTCAGTGTGCTGCTGCGGCTAGGAAAGCGAATAGAATGTTGGGTGTTATTAAGAAGGGTATGGAGTCCAGGTGTGCGGATGTTATAATGCCGTTGTATCGCTCCATGGTGCGACCGCACCTGGAGTATTGTGTTCAGTACTGGTCTCCGTATCTCAAAAAAGATATAGTAGAATTGGAAAAGGTACAGCGAAGGGCGATGAAAATGATAGTGGGGATGGGACGACTTTCCTATGAAGAGAGGCTGAGAAGGCTAGGGCTTTTCAGCTTGGAGAAGAGACGGCTGAGGGGAGATATGATAGAAGTGTATAAAATAATGAGTGGAATGGATCGGGTGGATGTGAAGCGACTGTTCACGCTATCCAAAAATACTAGGACTAGAGGGCATGAGTTGAAGCTACAGTGTGGTAAATTTAAAACGAATCGGAGAAAATTTTTCTTCACCCAACGTGTAATTAGACTCTGGAATTCATTGCCGGAGAACGTGGTATGGGCGGTTAGCTTGACGGAGTTTAAAAAGGGGTTAGATAGATTCCTAAAGGACAAGTCCATAGACCGCTATTAAATGGACTGGAAAAATTCCTCATTTTTAGGTATAACTTGTCTGGAATGTTTTTACGTTTGGGGAGCGTGCCAGGTGCCCTTGACCTGGATTGGCCACTGTCGGTGACAGGATGCTGGGCTAGATGGACCTTTGGTCTTTCCCAGTATGGCACTACTTATGTACTTATGTACTTATGTACTGTTAGGCCCGCCCGCCTGAGGGATTCTAGCACAGCTTTGACTTTGGGCAAATGGGACTCCCAATCTGAGCTAAAAATGACAATATCATCCATGTACGCGGCTGCGTAGTCCGAATGCCACCTCAGCAACTGATCAGCCAATCGTTGGCAGCACGCCGCCACCCCATTTAACCCAAATGGCATTCGTCTAAATTGGAATAACCCTATAGGGGTGCCAAAGGCTGTTTTGGGCTTAGCCTCCTCTGCCAGCGGCACTTGCCAATACCCTTTCGTAAGATCTAAGGTAGTTAAATACTGAGCATGCCCCAGTTTGTCCAGTAAGTCATCTATCCGGGGCATGGGATAAGCATCAAACTGGGATATGGCATTCACCCTTCGGAAATCTATACAAAACCTCTGAGACCCATCACTCTTTGGTACCAACACCACTGGACTGGACCAGGGACTAATCGATTCCTCTATGATACTTAAGTCCATCATTTCCTGTACCTGCCTTATAATTTCCTTCCTCTTAAATTCAGGTGTTCTATGGGGCCTCTGCCTTACAATCCTACCAGGCTCGGTGATGATATCATGGGCCACCAAATGGGTTTCCCCAGGTAGGGGATTGATAATATCCTGAAACTCCTCTATCATTTCCCTTACCCATTGCCTCTGCCCAGGGGATAGAGACTCGCCAATAACGGGTTTCCCCCCCTCCTGTACATCACTTAGTTGAGGACCCAACTCCTCTTCAGGGACCGCCACAAACCCTTCTCTCTCTATCCACGGTTTCAATATATTTACATGGTAGGTCTGAATCCTACCTTTCGCATGCCTTACCCGATATGTCCATGGGCTACTCTGGCTGTCACCACGCAGGGTCCCTTCCACTGAGAAGTAAACTTAGGGGGGTCTGAGGCCACCATGATGAGCACTTTATCTCCCACTTGAAATTTCCTTACTTTTGTGCCCCGGTCATGATACCCTTTCTGGCTCTCTTGGCTCTGCCCCAGGGTGTCCTGCGCAAACGCTGTGACCCTCTGAATCCTTGCTCTTAACTCCCTCAGGTATGTACTAACCTCCCTGGGCTCTTCCTCTCTCTCTACCCATGCCTCCTGAATTATGTCCAGAATGCCCCGCGGCAATCGTCCAAAGACCAATTCAAAGGGGGATACCCATAGGAATGCTTGGATATTCTCCCTACATGCATATAAAGCATAGGGTAACAACTGGTCCCAATCCTCATATTTCTCGTTCAAGCCTTTCCTCAACATCTGCTTAAGGGTTTTATTAAATCACTCTACCATCCGTTTGTCTGGGGATGGTAGGCAACTGTGGTAATGTGGCGTATGTTAAAAGCTTTCCATAGTTCTCTTAACTGTCTAGATTTGAAATTGGACCCCTGATCCGTAAGCATTTCTCGGAGGAATGCCACTTCACAGAAAAGCTTGACCAATTTGGTTGCTATACCAGTAGCTCGTATATTTCTCATTGGGAAGGCCCAAGGAAACCTAGTGGCCCTATCCATGACCACTAAAATGTATGCAAAACCCCTAGGTTTTCTGATGAGGGGTCCCACAATGTCCATAGCCATACTTCGCATAGGTTCCCCAATAATAGGCAATGGTACCATAGGTGCCCTGGGAGGATATCGGTCCACCAACCGCTGACAGGAGGGGCAACTTTGGCAATAATTCTGGACTTCCCTATGTACGCCAGGCCAATAAAAACGCTCCAGCACCTGTTTCAACGTACTCTGGGAGCCCTTATGCCCTGCTAAAGGATGATCATGGGCCCCTTTTAGAATAAGGCTCCTAAAGACCCTCTTTGCTACTAGGGAGAAAGGGGTTAGTAGGATGTCTTTCTGCCTCAAAATACAGTTCAGCTCCCTGAACCCCCCTTCCCATGAGCGCACCCCTTGCTTAATGAGCCACTCGCGCACTGGGGTGGGTATGGCAAACAAAAACTGTTCCACTATAATCTCCTCCACAACCTGTTCTGCAGTCTTCTGTTGCGGTTCCAGCCATTTATAGGCTAAGTCTTTCAGTCTCTGGGCAAAAGCCCGGGGCCGCACTTCCCTCCCCGTAGTGGTCTCCCTAAAAAGTCTCCTATAATGGTCTCTAGTAAGACCTAATCTATTTTTAATGGCCGCCACTACCTGCTCATAATCCATGGAGCTGTCCGCAGGCATGGTCCTGTATGCAGCCAGAGCTTCCCCAGCTAGGCTTCCCGCCAGTTGTACAGCCCACTGTTCTTTCGGCCATTGCACTGCCTTGCAATCTGCTCAAATGTAGCAATAAAGTCATCCACATCATCACCCTCCCCCATTCGTCCCAAAAAAAAGGGTCCAAACGGCGGGGTTCCTACCCCCATGGGTAAACCGGCCACTGTACCAGGGGCTGCAACTTTATCCAACAGGCTCCCTATGGCTTGCATCTGACCTTGCATTGCCTGGAGCAGAGGTACATGCTGTTCCTTGGCGGCTTTCACCACTTGCTGCAAGGCCTGTTGAGCCCCCTCCTGTTGCTTCTGAAACTGCACAGCCATCCAGTGAAGCATTTCTTTCTGCTCCATCCTGCCAGTCTGGAATACCCTGAAAAGAAAACAAACACCAAGTCCGATTCCACTTTTTTTTTTCCACCACTAATTACTAATTTGTACTCCTCTTCTCCCACCACTCCCTTTTACATGACCCCGCCTGGGTTCCTTTGCATGACCTGTGTTCCCCCCTTAGCTTCACACTTCAATCCAGCATTGATCCCCCTTCAGCTACCTCTTACCTGGGGTAACCGCTGGTCTTCGCTTTGCTAAGGGTGGCCTTGTCAGCTTCACTCCGGCTGCTCTGTGGTAGCTTCAATCGAGTCCCATCTGGGGTGCCACTCTAATCCCGGTAGCAAACCTTCAGGGGGTGGTAGGCTCCCTTCAGCAGTCCACAAACAAAGTCCTTCCAGACAACACAGCTTTTAGTTCCAGTTTATTTCCCCTCCTCCACAAATCTCAGTTCAAGGGGGTTAAAGTCCCATTCAGTTTCCAAAAACAAAGCATCAAGAAAAAAAACTTCCCTTTAAATCCAAGTTCTCCCCAGTTCAACAGCCTGGGTTTCAGTTTTAAAAGTCTTTCCGCTTGGGTGGTTGCAGAATGGCAGTACACCGCCCACAACACAGCTAATTGACTCCTGTGACCACCCACTGCCTTCAGTCCCTGCAACTCTGCCCCAAAGTACAATTACAGTCCATGTCAACTGGCTCCTCCAAACCTGGTGTGCTGTTCCCTCCAGCCTCTCCTTCCTCCAAGCACTCCATTAACTCTGCTTCTCTGCTAGGCTGTTGGTTGGAAACCTCCTCCCCCTCCCAGGTGGAAGGAATCTTGTATTGATTTCTAACCCAAGGGAATTGAGCTTTGTCATCCCTGCTCCCCCTTCTGGCCCTCGTCTGCCATAGCAGCTGCTCTTTCCAGTCCTTTCCCCCTCCCTTCCACGTGGGAGCCATACCGGGTTTTGGGACCTACCCCCCCCCCCCCGATCCCTTCTCTCAGGGCCTTGTGGGGAATGTAGTCTGGCCCCATACCTCCTCCTGACCTGCTTAGACCCTCCAACCTCCTTACAATATATATAATTTTAAGGTGTTAACAATTAATTTACAATATTATTGTCCATTACTTGAAGTTTATTTATTGTTGTATGTATGTATGTATGTATATATGTATGTATGTATGTGTATATTCTACAACATATTAAGTTAATCACATCAAATATTTTATGGTTGTTTAAAAAATAAAAAAAATCAATTAAAATTATTTTTTAAAAATATTTTACATAATAATTTTAATATACAAAGTTCATGCACATATTACAATACATTTAAAATAATTGTATCATGTTCTGTTCATACATTTAACATTATAAAATGTTTTTATAAAATATGTATTTGTCATTCTTTCAACTTGCAGGACTAGTGGCTGTGCTGCTTCCTCACCTACTTACCACTTTTTCATGTTTTTTTTTTTACCATTCTTTCAATTTACAATACAATTCCATATGTTTCCACTTTTAGAACTCTAGTGAAGAATATATACAGGGGGCACTTATCTTGATTGACATCAACGGTGCATCACTGTTTCACTTCAACCTTCCTCAGCAGCAGCAATCATGAAGAATTAAAAGAAAGAACGGATGATTTTTTTTTAAAGGCTCATGAAGAAGCTGCTCAGCCAGGGGCGTAGCCACGGGTGGGCCTGGGTGGGCACAGGCCCACCCATTTCCACCCAAGGCTCACCCAAAAATAATGGATCAAAACCGCAACCGCAGCTTCACTTGAGTCTTCTTTTCTCTTCCCCTCCCTCACCCCTGCCGTAAGCAATAGCATCCAGTTTATATTAAGGGCGGGGCCAGCAGTGATTCGCTGAGCACTCCAGAGCCTTCCCTCTGCCACGATCTGCCCTCTGGGAAACAGGAAGTTGCGCTGAAGAGAGCTGATCGTGGCAGGGAAGGCTTTGGAGCAGGTCTCTTCATCTGTTATCAGCGATAGTGAGGGAGGAAAACGGAGTGAGTGGCTGTACCTGTAGGGTGGGAGAGGGACAGGCTGGGAGACAGTGGCTTCACCTGCGTGGGGGTGGGAGGTGGGGGGGGGCTTGAGGCATAGGGAAGGGATTGGAGAGAGGTTCTGGACCTTCAAAAGGGAGGGGGTTGGCTGGAGAAAAGGGAGAGAGATTCTGGACCTGCAAAAGGGGGGAGATGGCTGGCTGAAGGGAAGGGAGAGAGGTTTGGGACCTGCAAGGGGAGAGGTTGCTGCTTGGAGGGTAGGGAGAGAGTTTTGGATCTGCAAAGGGGGGTGGTGGCTAGCTGGAAGGAAGGGAAGTTCTGGACCTGCAATGGGGGGTGGCTGGCTGGCTGGAGGCAAGGGAGAGAGATGCTGGACCTGAAAGGGGGGGAGGAAAATGGAGGGAAGGATGAGAGGTGCTGGACCTGCAAGGGAGAGAGGCTGGGGGCTGGAGGAAAGGAAGAGAGTTGTTAGACCTGCAAGGGGGGCAGGCTGGAAGGAAGGGAGAGAGGTGCTGGACCTGTGGGGAGGGGGCTAGAGGCTGGAGGGAAGGCCTGCAGGGGAGGCTTGAGGGAAGGGAGAGAGGTGCTGTACCAGGAGGAGAGATTAGAGGGAAGGGAGAGAGATGGCAGATCAAGGGGATGAAGGAAGAGGGAGACAAATTGTTTAACCCACAGTGGAAGAAAGAGCCAAAAGCTGGAAGAGAGAAGCAGAGTAGCTGGATAGGTGGGATTGGAGAGCAGAAAGAGACATTGGTGTGAGTGAGGAAGAAAGGGGAGATACAGAAACAGACGTGAGATGCTGTATTGGAATAACATATGAACACAGAGGGGTAATGCCTGACAGAGAGGGGGGAATGTGAGAATAGAGAGGCTATGCTGGACACTTGGAGGGAGGGGTATATGGTCACAGGGGAGAGATACTAGACATAGGGGACAATAGGAACTCAAAAGGGAGATACTGGGCAAGTGAGGGCATAGGGACACAAGGGGTGATGCTGGACACAGGGGTAGGGGATAGAAGGGTGGTGATGGATGCAGGAATTTGAACATACTGGAGATACTGGACAAGGAACTATAGGGACACAGAGATGGGAGATGGATGGTGGACATGGAGAGAGAAGAAATGACAAATAGACAGGAGACCCTGGTAAGTGAATTAAGACAGAAGAAAGCAGAAACCAGAGACTAGAACCAAGCTGATTTGAAAAATAAAATAACCAGACATCAAAAGGTAGAAAGAAAATCATTTTTTTTTCAATTTTGTGATTAAAATGTGTCACATTTGGAATGTACATCTTGCCAGAGCTGGTGTTAGACATGGCTGGAGCCCAGGCCATAAATTTGGGAGGGAACCCCATCACCAGACTGCACTGCCTTCAGCTTCCATCATGCTTGTGGCTCTCTCTGGCCAGGCCGCCAGGGGACCAAGAGCAATTGCTCTAGTTGCACTCCAACACCATCCCTGGCACGTACTATGTTTATATTTTGCACAGGAGAAAATGCAAAGAGCTCCTAGCTCTTAGAGAACGTGTCCATTCTCTTGAGGCTAGAGTAACAGACTTGGTGGAGCTGAGGGAGACAGAGAGGTACATAGAGGAGACCTACAGGGATGTTGTAGAGAAGTCCCACCTCCAGTATTCTGTTAGCATGAATTTTCTATGTAGCCTTCTGTAGTAAGTTTGGTTTGTTTAGTTTTCCCAATAGATGTATTGATATTTTATGGCCCCACTGTAATATGTAGGGCAATGCCTTTTTCATAGGTAGGATCCTTCTTTTGGAAGTTAGTGCTGGCATTGTAGATTTGCATTAGGTTATGAGTGACATTTTGTTTTAAAGATTGTTTCATTTACTATATGGCGGCTGTTGAGATTACGGTGAGTTTTATGGGGAAATGTCCTAACTCTGCTCTTTACCCATTGGGAGAGGGACCGGGGGTTCTGTGGATGCAGAATTTATTTGCCTTTAATACTAGACTATACTTTCTGGGATCATTTCTATAGCGTGTAACTGGAAAGATATGTTGAAAAGTGTTTGGTCTTACTATACAGGCTAAGTATGTGTGTTAGGGACCCGAGCCTCAATGGAGGCGGAAGAGTGCAATCTCTTGTACTTTCCCCTGAAGCCTGCACTGCTACCCTTATTGAAGTTATTGGGAGTGGAGTAGAGCTGGAGCATGGGGTGGGGTATCAGGTGGCAAGTTTTTCAATTTCAAAAAAGTTGGCAACCCTGGTGCCCACCCATCTGACTTGTTGGCCCACCCAAAAATTGCTTTCTGGCTACGCCACTGTGCTCAGCTACAAGTACAGTAAGTTGTAAACAGGCCAGATCCCTGAGATTCTGAAGTCTTTTTTTCCTCCATTTTTGTAATATCTTCATGTTTAAATTGATATAGTTTTATTTTGATATGACTTGCACTGATTGGATAGTGATTATACTCTCACAGTGAGTTAATAGCCTTTTTGATAGTTAAGTTGTGATTGCAGCATGACTGAAGGTTCTTGGCGTAATATGATTGGATTTGATATTAGCTTTGAAGTAAGTATAAGTGGAGGGGCATAATCAAATGCAAACGCCTATCTCCATGGGCGTTTATCTCCGAGAACGGGTCCGTGAAGGGGCGGGCCGAATCGTATTTTCGAAAAAATGGACGTTTTTGAGCTGGGCGTTTGTTTTTTTTAGCGATAATGGAAACTAAAAACGCCCAGCTCAAAAACGTCCTAATCCGAGCCATTTGGTCATGGGAGGGGCCAGGATTGGTAGTACACTGGCCCCCCTGATATGCCAGGACACCAACTGGGCACCCTAGGTCAGTGCGGTGGACTTCAGAAAAAGCTCCCACGTGCATAGCTCCCTTACCACGGGTGCTGAGCACCCAACCCCCTCCCCCAAAACCCACTACCCACAAATGTACAACACTACCATAGCTCTTAGGGGTGAAGGGGGCACCTACATGTGGGTACAGTGGGTTTTGGAGGCCTCCCGTTTACCAGCACAAGTGTTGCAGGTGGGGGGGGGGATGGGCCTGGGTCCACGTGCCTGAAGTGCACTGCAGTACCCACTAAAAGTGCTCCAGGGACCTGCATACACGCAGGCCTCTAGGACTTGTTGCTGCTGTATAACATTGGCACACCAGTTGACACCTGAAGACTAATCTCTCCGAAAATGTCCTTTATTGGAATAAGCACGTTTACTCACAGTTAACTGCAGAGGTTGTGCCCCACTGGCAACGAGTCTCCCTGGTACTGAGATTAGCAGTAGGTCAGAGCTGGCAGAATGCTGTACAATGCCCTCTTTCAGCCACATTCAAGGTAAGAACTAAGTTCTCTAACGTGACTAACACAGGAAAGGGAACTAAAACTGGCTTACAAAAATGGCCACTACCACATGGACTACAACAGGAAACACAACAGGGCACACTCTGACCCAGTAGGCAGGGGGAAAAGCACCATGGGAGAAGAGCCTACCAACTACCAACATCGTGAGACTGTAACACAAGCTAATGAAATCACGGAGCCCAATACCCTACACCCACCACAATGCAATGCTGATGTGACCCTGTAGTGCACCCGAGAGCCACATCTGACCCAGGGAAAGGCTGTGAGAGGATCGAACACATTCTGCTGTCATGGAGGTGGGTACGGCATTTGAGGCTGGCATACAGGCTGGGAAAAAAGTTTTTAAAGTGGGCTTTTTTTGTTGGGAGGGGGTTAGTGACCACTGGGGAGTCCGGGGACGTCATCCCCGATTCCCTCCAGTGGTCATCTGGGCAGTTAGGGCACTTTTTTGGGACTTGTTCATGAAAAAAAAAGGGTCCAAAAAAAGTGACCCAAAATCGCGGTAAAACGCCTTTTTTTTTCGATTATCAGCTATAGACGCCCATCTCTCTTCGGCTGATAACCACGCCCAAGTCCCGCCTCTGACACGCCTCCGACACGCCCCCATCAACTTTATTCGTTTCCGCGATGGAGTGCAGTTGGAAACGCCCAAAATCGGCTTTTGATTATATCGATTTGGGCGCCTTTGCGAGAAAAATGCCCTTCTTCCAATTTGGGTCAAAATATAGGCGTTTTTCTCTTTCGATTATAAGCTGGATAGGAAATGAAATACGTTAGCGTTTAACTTAAAAAAAGGAGACTATGATAAAATGAGAAAAATGGTGAAAAAAAAACCTTAAAGGAGCGACTGTGAAGGTCAAAAATTTACAACAGGCATGGATGCTGTTCAAAAACACCATCCTGGAAGCCCAGGCCAAATATATTCCGCATATTAAAAAAGGAGGACGGAAGACCTCCTTCAGAAAATGGAAGAAGGAACCGACTGAAAATAATAAGAAACAGCATGAGGAATTTCAAGTCAAATGCAAAGTGCTGATAAGGAAGGCTAAGAGGGACTTCGAAAAAAGGATTGCGTTGGAGGCAAAAACACACAGTAAAAATCTTTTTAGGTATATTAAGAGCAGGAAGACGGAAAAGAATCGTTTGGACCACTAGATGACTGAAGAGTAAAAGGGGTGATCAGGGAAGACAAAGCCATAGTGGAGAGGTTAAATGAATTCTTTGCTTCAGTCTTCACCAAGGAAGATTTAGGTGGGATACCGGTGCCAGAAATGGTATTCGAAGCTGACGAGTCGGAGAAACTTAATGAATTCTCTGTAAACCTGGAGGATGTAATGGAGCAGTTTTACAAACTGAAGAGCAGCAAATCTCCTGGTATTCATCCCAGAGTACTGACAGAACTGAAAAATGAGCTTGCAGAGCTATTGTTAGTAATATGTAATTTATCCATTAAAATCGAGCATGGTACCGGAACATTGGAGGGTGGCCAATGTAACATCGATTTTTAAAAAAGGTTACAGAGGAGATCCGGGAGACTACTATAAAGAGCAAAATTACAGAGCATATTCAAAACCATGGATTAATGAGACAAAGTCCACATGGATTTAGTGAAGGGAAATCTTGCCTCACCAATCTACTACATTTCTTTGAAGGGGTGAAAAAACGTGGATAAAGGTGAGCTGGTTGATATTGTGTATCTGGATTTTCAGAAGGTGTTTGACAAAGTACCTCATGAAAGACTCCAGAGGAAATTGGAGAGTCATGGAATAGGAGGTAGTGGATTAAAAACTGGTTAAAAGATAGAAAACAGAGAATAGGGTTAAATGGTCAGTATTTTCAATGTAGAAGGGTAGTTAGTGGGGTTCCACAGGGGTCTGTGCTGGGACCACTGCTTTTTAACATATTTATAAAAGACCTAGAGATAGGAGTAACTAGTGAGGTAATTAAATTTGCTGATGACACAAAATTATTCAAAGTCGTTAAATCATGGGAGGATTGTGAAAAATTACAAGAGGACCTTACAAGACTGGGAGAGTGGGCATCTAAATAGCAGATGACGTTTAATGTGAGCAAGTGCAAAGTGATGCATGTGAGAAAGAGGAGCCTGAATTATAGCTACGTCATGCAAGATTCCACGTTAGGAGTCACAGACCAAGAAAGGGATCTAGGTGTCGTCGTTGATGATACGTTGAAACCTTCTGCTCAGTCTGCTGCTGCTGCGGCTAAGAAAGCAAATAGAATGTTAGATATTATTAGGAAAGGAATGAAAAACAAAAATTAGGATGTTATAATGCCTTTGTATCGCTCCATGGTGTGACCGCACCTCGAATATTGTGTTCAATTCTGGTCGCCGCATCTCAAAAAAGATATAGTGGAATTAGAAAAGGTGCAGAGAAGGGTGACTAAAATTATAAAGGGGAATGGGAGTACTTTCTTATGAGGAAAGGCTAAAGCGGCTAGGGCTCTTCAGCTTGGAGAAAAGGCGGCTGAGAGGAGATATGATAGAGGTCTATAAAATAATGAATGGAGTTGAAGGGGTAGATGTGAAGCATCTGTTTACGCTTTCCAAAAATACTAGGACCAGGGGACATGTGTTGAAGCTACAATGTAGTAAATTTAGAACGAATTGGAGAAAATGTTTCTTCACTCAACGTGTAATTAAACTCTGGAATTCATTGCCAGAGAATGTGGTAAAGGCAGTTAGCTTAGTGGAGTTTTAAAAAGGTATGGACGGCTTCCTGTCACGGACTGTCATGGAGTCCAGAGTAGTGAGCCCTTGGGCCACTGCCAGTGACTGGCAGCAGCAAGGGAACCACCCAAACAGGAAGCGAGGCTGAACAAAGACAGGCTGGTACAAGCAGGACCGGAACTAGCAGGATGGGAACTGAAGCTGTAGATGAGCAGGGCTGGAATAAGCAAGACTGGAACTACCGAAGTGGAGCTGAAGCTGTAGATAGGATTCTCAAACAGGCTTGGATGGAACTGGATTCTGGAACGGGCTTAGCTTGGCTTGACTGGAACTGGATTCTGGAACGGGCTTGGCTTGGCTGGAAGCAAGATAATAAACAAGTCAGGAACAGGATTCAGGATTCTCAAACAGGATTCAGGATTCTCAAACAGGCTTGGCTGGAACAGGATTCAGGCAGAGCTTGAATGGAAGCTGAAAGTAGACAGGGCTGGAACAAACAGTGGAGGAACTGAAGCTGAAGACAAACAGGGCAAACACAAGCAGGATTAGAACTGATGCTGAAGGCTTGCAGGGCTGGAACAAGCAGGGTTGGAGTACAAGTTGAAGACTGGCAAGACAAGAACTAGCAGGGCTGGAACTGCAACAAACACACACAGACAAAAACTCATCTGAAGACCTGTGTTGCAAAAGAAAGCCTGAAAGTTCCCAGGTGCTTAATAAAGGCAATTACAGATGAGGTCACAAGTAAGTCTGGAATGCTGGAACATCAGAATAGGACTGAAATGGGCTTGGCTTGGCTGGAACTGGATTCTGGAACATTTATTTATTTATTTATTTATTTATTTATTTATTGCATTTGTATCCCACATTTTCCCACCTATTTGCAGGCTCAATGTGGCTTACATAGTTTTGATATGACATTATCATTCCAGGATATCAGATACAATTAGTAATGTGCAGAGATTGAGTAAGGGAAGAAAGAAGGAAGGAAGTAATTAGGCGGGTAAGTATAGAAGGTGGACCTTCATAGCTGGGTGGGTTGGTAAAGTGGATTAGTGAAGCTATTGGTTCTCTTTGTAGGCTTTGTTGAAGAAATATGTCTTCAGAGATTTGTGAAAGTTATTTATTTCATCAATTGATTTCAGGTCTGTAGGTAATGCATTCCATAGTTGTGTGCTCATGTAAGAGAAGGTGGTGGCATGCATCAGCTTGTATTTTAGTCCTTTACAGCTGGTGAAGTGCAAATTAAGAAATTTGCAGGATGTTCTTGTGGCATTTCTGGGAGGTAGGTCCACGAGGTTTAGCATGTAGATTGGGGCATCTGCGTGAATGATTTTGTGTATAATTGTGCAGATCTTGAACGCAATGCGTTTCTTAAGTGGGAGCAAGTGAAGTTTCTCTCTTAGGGGTTTTGCACTTTCATATTTAGTTTTTCCAAATATGAGTCTGGCGGCAGTATTCTGGGCTGTTTGGATTTTTTTGATAGTCTGTACTTTGCAGCCAGCATACAGTGTGTTGCAGTAGTCCAGATGGCTTATTACCATTGACTGTACCAGGGTACGGAAGATGTATCTTGGGAAGAAAGGTTTTACTCTTTTGAGTTTCCACATGGTGTGGAACATCTTTTTTGTCGTGTACTTCACGTGGGTATCGAGAGTGAGGTTTCGATCAATAGTAACCCCCAGAATTTTCAAGTTTTGTGAGAGAGGAAGAGAACAGTATGGTGTGATTATGGTGGAGAAGTTTTTTTGTGTTATGTTGAGAGGTGAGTACAAGACATTGTGTTTTTTCTGCATTAAGTTTTAGTTGGAATGCATCCGCCCAGGTGTGCATGATTTGGAAGCTTTTGTTGATCTCGTTGGTGATTTCATTTAGATCATGTTTGAACGGGATGTAAATTGTGACATCGTCTGCATATATGTAGGGATTGAGGTTTTGATTGGCTAGAAGTTTGGCTAAAGGTATCACCATTAGGTTGAATAAGGTTGGTGAGAGGGGGGATCCTTGGGGGACTACTTTCCGGTGTCCATGGGGGTGATCTGTCTGCGTATGGTGGGAAATAGGGAGAAGACAGTCCACAGCAGCCATAGGGCCTGGTCACCAGGAGGCGAGGTGAGTGTAGGCGTGGGATGCAGTCACAACCATGACACTTCCTAAAGGAAAAGTCCATAGACCATTATTAAATGGACTTGGGGAAAACCCACTATTTCTGGGATAAGCAGTATAGAATATTTTGTACTTTTTTGGTATCTTGCCAGGTATTTGTGACCTGGATTGCCCACTGTTGGAAACAGGATGCTGGGCTTGATGGACCTTTGGTCTTTCCCAGTATGGCAATACTTCTGTACTTATGTAGTGTATGGGTTTTCAGCATAAGAAACCGCCAATTTGCTACAAGATAGAGCAGTGTTTGGTTCATCCAATGACGTTTCAGCGACTTTACCAGACTGTACTACTCTAATGGAGTTGTTAAGATATATCACAAAATTAGAGATTAATGGAGCTTTTCTTGATGAATGGAGTCCCAGGGGACTACACAGGTCCTCAAATATTTAAAACTGATACAGATTTTGTGAAGAAGTGGAATATGATTTTGCGGAATATGATTTTGAACCACTGTTTTTGGACCTCATGTTATTAATTATAGACATAAGTTAGAAAGAATTGATAGATCAACAGGAAAAGGTCCAAACATAAATAATAAAATTGTAAACAGCAATGGGTATGGAAGTATTTGAAAAGTAACAAAGAAATAAAGTTGAATATAGCCAAATTCAAAGAACAACTGAGGAAGCAAAAAAAAAAAGTTTACCAGAGATTAAAATGATTGTACAAATAATAAAAACAGTAGATCAGGAAAAACCTTCATGGCGAATCAACACAGTACACAAGGAGTAGAGGTTGACCACAGACAAGACCAACTCTGGATATGATGTTGATGGAAATACTTTATTGATAGTTCAAAAAGACCCAACACGGTCCATGTTTCAACGCACAAAGGTATCTGCCTCAGGGGTTAAACAGGATGTTTTAAAAAATACATATACATAAGTATTACACACATGAAATAAAAACATATTTTGTTAAAAAGGTTTTTAAACTAATAAAAACATATATATCACAATTAAAACAAATTTGCCAACAATATGTTGTCTTTATGCTATCCAGCAGACATATGGACAGAGAGACATTAATACTGAAAATCAAATTAAAATAAAACATAAAAATTTTAGTGAATTATAGAGGACTATCCATTGACAAACTGAGTAAATATTTAACAATAATATAGATAACACGCAGGAAGAAAATGGGACTTACCACAGAGTGCACATGTAAAGCAAAATTGTAAACAAAGTTCAACTCTATGAGTTTCAAATCAAGTTTCCTGTACATATCAATTCTAAAAGGTAAAAAGAACAATTAGGATGCAAACATCGCACAAACCATTTTGGTGGCTAATGGAGCTAGATATAATTAAGACAAATATAAAACAAAGCCTTTATCTAATATATAAAGAGGCTTATAAAACATACTTAATTTATGGTGACACACTGCTTTTAAACTTAAAGACACAAATGTATCTTGTGTTTTTTAAGTGCGGTTTTTTAATTAGAAAAGCATCCTCTATGTGAAGTACATGCACTGACTCCTTCAAGAAATACACTACTACCAATACCTTTTATAGGTACCGTTTAAGATTTACAAGGTGATCCTTATAATCAGTTTGAGTTTCAACTTTCTATCATTATTTTTTCTTTTTATTTATTTTATGTTTTATAAGCCTCTTTATCAATAAAGTATTTCCATCGACATCATCTCCAGAGTTGGTCCTGTCTGTGGTCAGCCTCTACTCCTTGTGTACTGTATAAAAATAATAAAGTATATAGATGGATGTTTATTTTGGATACAAAAAATAAAGGATTAGATTCTTCAAGTTCATCTTCTTCTTCAGGTTCTGGAAATGAGAACTCTTCCCAAAGGGATTTTTAGAGCAAGGACATTTTCAGTGCAAAAGAGGAAGAGGATGCAGTTACCAAGGACAACAGGGAGAGCGCCCTCAGACCAGATCACAGGATCAAAGGAAGAAATAGTTTTTAATTTGTCATCAAGACCTTTGACTATACCAGAAACCAAGTTACTGTCTAAAGGTTTATCCTTTGTCCCTAATCAGAAGTTCAATTTTTTCCTCATTTCAGAGCAATTTTGAGAGATTTGTACAAACATTATGTTAGAAAATATTTTTTGATAATAAAGATCCTCAAATTGATTGATCTATTCTGAAGAATAAATCATCTTGGACTCTGCTGGGTCCTATGGATCCTCTGGTAATAGCATTTAAAAAATTGGTCTTGCAGGATGTTGAAGAAGAATGTGTATCCAGTTTTTAAAATAAATAGTGCCTCTTCTTCCTCTTTAGAAATGTTATCAGCCCTACGGTCAGATCAATTTATAATAATCTGTAGTGCTGATAATGGAGGTACAGAGGTGATATTAGACACAGTTTATTACGGACAGGATATTATGAATCAATTAAGGGCCCTGTTTATTAAAGTGTTAGTGTTTTTAGCGCGCCTACATTTAGCTCACGTGCTAACCATGTAGGCACCTATAGGGATATTGTAGGCACATACATGGTTAATGTGTATACATGGTTAATGCATGTTAACAACATTAACGCACCTATAACACTGCTTAGTAAACAGGGCCCTAAGTGATGAAACAACTTATAGGTTACTAGAGGAGGATCCAACAAAAAATGTATAGAGTAGGATTAAACAGTTAACTGAAGAAAGATTGGAATATGGTTTCTTGAAGAAAAAAAAGAGTTTTTGTTTTTGAATAAAGCACAACCAGTGGTACCTCTTTTTTACACAGTTCCAAAAATTCATAAAAATATGATGAAACCTCTGGGAAGATCTATCTATTTATGATGGAAACTTTATCTAAATAGAATGGTTCCTTAAACCTTTGGTAATGCATAGTGCATCATATATTAAAGACATTTTTCATTTTTTACAAATTTTAAAATCAATTCCTAAAGGAGATTTTCCATTTTTTATAGTAACTATGGATGTAATTTCTCTTTAGTCCTCCTTATCACAAGATGAATGTTTAACCATAATCACACAGAGAGAAGTAAGCCTCACCAGGTACCTACTAATTTTTTACTAGCATTGGCGGAAGTTGCTTTAAAAGAAAACTGTTATTCTGTTTAAAGATAGTTTGTTTGTTTGTTTGTTTGTTTGTTTGTTTTTTCTACAAAGGAAGGGAGTAGTGATGGGGACTACTTTTCCCTCTTCAGACATCTGTATGTATATGGTGAAATTTGAAGAAAGATGGTTATATGAGACTTCCTGATCTAGATATATCTATAAGTGGTACCGTTATATTGATGATGTTCTTTTGTGGCAAGGGGAACAAACATCACTAGAAGAATTCTACAATTGGCTTAATGAAAGGGACAACAATATAAAATTCACTTTTTTTTTGTTACATTTGTACCCCGTGCTTTCCCACTCATGGCAGGCTCAATGCAGCTTACATGGGGCAATGGAGGGTTAAGTGACTTGCCCAGAGTCACAAGGAGCTGCCTGTGCCAGGAATTGAACTCAGTTCCTGAGTTCCCCAGGACCAAAGTCCACCACCCTAACCACTAGGCCACTCCTCTACTCAACATTCTGAATCACAAATTAATTTTTTTCTATGTGTTACTAGATCAAAGAGATCAAGAATGTATCACCATAGTATATGTGAAAGGTACATACAGAAATTCATTATTACTTTTCAAAAGTAGCCATCAAGTTGCTTTGAAGAAAAGTTTGCCTTTTTCTCAGTTTTTGCGGTACTGGAGGATTTGTACAGATATAACTACATTCAAACAGCACTCTAAACATCTTATGTCAAAATTGTCAGCTACAGGATATCCCAAACAAGTACTGAAGAAAGCTTATACAAGAGCTACATTTAATCACAAAGAATTATTATCACAAGCTAGGGAACCAGAAGAAACTGATCTTGATACGCAGACCAATGGTATACCTAACTTCCTTGCTGATGCACCCCCCCCCCCCCGAGACACATCACCCCAACACCCTGAGGCACTATCCCCACCCACTGAAATCACCCCCACACCCTTCCTCCTAGCAAGGGGGTTCATGAAGCAGTCATAAGGCTGTCGGCTCTGCCGGTGCTCTGCACCGGAAGAGGAAGTAATGTCAGAGGGGGCAGGGTCTGGCAGAGCTGACAGCCACGTGACTGCTCCGTGCACCCCCTTACTGCCTGTAGCTGGGTCGGACCACCCCCACCACCCCAATCTTGGTATGCTACTGACTCAGACTTGTGCACTGCACGTTTTTCAAGGTTCTCCTTTGGAAGTCAATATTGCAGAAAAATTGGAGAGTAATTCAAAATCATCCAGTTTTTTTTAACATCAATCATTAAGGATTGCCTTCTCTATTGAAAGTAATTTTAGAGAAGTTTTACGATGACTTAAAAAACTGGAAAAGCGTCAGATGAGGCATTAGGGCATTCGGATTGTGGACAATGTAAATTGTGTACAATCATGTTACATACTGCTAAATACACTAATCCTGAAGATTCAAAGAAATATACATTAAAATTTCAGACAAACTGTAACAGCAGCTATGTTGTGTATGTCTTAGTATGTCTATGCCCTAAAGCATATGTAGGAAAAACTACTCAACCACTGAAGCTTTTCCTTAATGAAAAAAAAGTTCATGTGTTACCTCAGAAAATCAAGGCACCAATAGTATCACATTGAATGAGTGTATCGCATAAATTTGAAGATTTTAAATATTGTGTCCTAGATCAAATAGCGGAATCTATAAAAGGTGGGGACAGGGATAAAAGATTGCTACAAAGAGAACAATACTGGATCAACAAATTATAGACCATAAAACCAAAGGGTCTAAATACAGTTATAGACTAGAAGGTATTTTTTTAGATACCGCATGCTACAGTCAATCAAGATATGTTAGCTTGTGATAGGCTGTTTCTGCATGGCATTTGTTTAAATGTTGGTAGGCATTTTGAAAGTCAGCAGTGGGAAAATGAGAAGAGAAAGAAAGTATGGTGGGTTTTTATGTGGTTGATACCCTGTATTTGCAAGTATTGAAGCCTTTAAGGACCCCTTTTACCAAGCAGCGGTAAGCCCAACACGGGCTCATCGCTCACTAAACAGGAAGTACTGCCGGGCTACCACAGCAGTCCGGCAGTACTTCCCATTCCTAGCACGCCGTCATATCTGGTGCTACAAAAATTATTTTTGTTGTGCCGGAATGTACTCGGCTGTAATCAGGCAGTATCATGCAGTGGCCGGTTACCGCTGGGTTAGCGTGGGAGCCCTTACCGCCACCTCAATGAATGACAGTAAGGCCCCCCCCCCCCCCCCCCCCCCCGAAATGGCCACACTGTCATTTTCTGCAGGAAAGAGAGACTTCACTTTTACCCATGTGGTAAAAGGGGGCCTCGGCACGCATGAAAAACACACACTGATGCCAGAACAAGCCCCCTTTTGCCGCAGCTTGGTAAAAGAGGCCCTAAGTTTCTTTATAGGGTGCTGTTGGTGCCAAAAATGAGTGCATTCCTGAGGAAGTCTGGATATTGAATATCCAGGTCATGTGCAGCAACATTCATGTGACAAATAATATTCAGACCAGTGCCCGGTTAACTAAGGAGTCCTTCTACTACACTGTGTTAGGTGCTAATGCGTGCCTAACCCAGTTACAAATGGAGGACAGTTGGATGTGCATATATAGTAACATAGTAAATGATGGCAGATAAAGACCTGTACGGTCCATCCAGTCTGCCCAACAAGATAAACTCATTTACATGGTATGTGATACTTTATATGTATACCCTAGTTTGATTTGTCCTTGCATTTCTCAGGGCATAGACCGTAGAAGTCTGCCCAGCTCCCATTTTGTTTCCCAATTACAGGCGTTGCCACCCATTCTCCGCTAAGATTCTGCGAAACCATTCCTTCTAAACAGGATTCCTTTGTGTTTATCCCACCCATGTTTGAATTCCATTACCATTCCATGAACTGAACTAAAAAAAAATTTCTTTTTTTAAGGGAGCATTCAGGAACAGAGAGTGGGCTTTCCTGTGCTAACTGGTTAGCACCTCTATATTACCATATGCTAAATAGGATACTGGTGGTAAGTGTTCTCATGGTAATTTTAAAAAATGGTTGCGTGCCAGTGGCAACATTAGCACATGGCCAATAATACAATAAATAGAAAATAGGCCATTTTACAGCAACAATAAAAATGGCCTTAGCATGCAGGCCACTTTTTACCAAAGCTTTGTAGAAGAAGAGCGGTTGGCAGGAAATAAATTTTCTAAGCCCCGTGAGAAAGAATTAAAGGGGGAACACCAAGCATGCGGGAGGTGCCAATGGTGTAGGTTAGCAATCACAGGGCCAGAATGGACAGTGCCAGGAGTGGATAAAATCTTGAAGGCTAGAGATATCACTAACTAGTAATGTGATCTATGCAATACAGTGTCCTTGCAAACTAGTGTATGTGGGGAGAAGTATGCGTTCTATAAGGACACGGCTAACTGATCACAAATCTCAAATTATCACGAATAACACTCTGGCCCCTCTAGTGGATCACTGGGTACAGAATCAGCATACAGTAGAGGACATTAGATGGAGGATAGTTGAGCATGTACAGCTGGGTAAAGAAGGGGGGCTCAATAAACCATCTGTTAAATTTTAGAAAGCAGTGGTACATATACACATTGCAAACAGTGACACCGGCCGGCTTAAACGCTGAGCTAGAGTGGGCGTCGTTACTTTAATTAGGATGCTCATTCCAGCCTATAGGAGCCAGGGGGAGGGAGTGAGACATCATGACTAGAAACTATAGATAGATAGACAGAAAGACACCTACCTACCCTACCCTTGTGCTGTTTCTTTCTAGTTTTAATATGCTGCTTGTTATTCTGGAATCAATGCCTATCACAATGTGCAACATTTTTTTTAAATCTAGGAAGTAGCTAGTGTACTACATGGCTGTCCAGTATCATCCCTATTGTTAGTTGTTAGGATGAGTCACTCCCTGAATGTTTTTTCTCTGAATTTATAAGGAATTTCTCACCCCATCAAACAAAAGACAATCCTCCTGTATTTAAGAAAAATTGAATTTCACTGTTGTTTTCCTACAAGAATCACATCTATCCTCATCAGCGTCAAAAAAGCTCAAACAACACTGTTTATATTCTCCTGCCCGTGGGGTTATCACATGACTGGCTAAATCATTACAGTACAAAGTGATATCTCACATTTCTGACACATTCAATGGTTAATAACTGTGATTCTACTTGGTCAAGACATATTTACTCTTTTTAAACGTCTTTACCCTAAACATAGACCAACCATCTTTTTTCTATAATCTGGAACAACAGTTGGCCTTGTTACAAGTAGACTTTAAAATTATGGGTGGTAATAGAAATCTACTGCTTGATGTGGTGTTATATTGTAAATCTTCAGTGAAAGCTCATCCTCTCAAAGCAACTGTTGCCTTGCATCTTATTCATAATTGGAATTTATGTGATTCTTGGCACTTATTTCATCTGACTAGCTTGAACTATACCTTTTATTCAGCCCCACATCACACCTTCTTCTACTTAGAATACATTTTTATGTCCAAATCTCTTCTCTCTTCTATTCATAATTCTACAATTGAAGCTGTACACATTTCTGATCATGCTTGTGTTTTTCGCTGTGTTTAGGGATGTTTGGAGGTAAACAACGGTATAACAACTTGAGATTCAATGTTTATTTTGAGTGTAATGAAACTGATGATGTAGACAATTCCATAATTTGGGATGTTTATAAGGCCTATGTTAGAGGTAAAATAATAAAATGAAGTATCTTTAAGAGCAGGTCTCGTAGGGAGACATTGAGGGGCATAATCGAATGTGAACGTCTATCTCCATGGGCGTCTATGTCCGAGAACGGGTACGTGAAGGGGTGGGACAGACCGTATTTTCGAAAAAAATGGGCGCCTATCTTTTTTTTCGATAATACGGTTTGTGCCCGGCAAATGCATCGGATTTGTGTGGATTTGAGCTGGGCGGTTTCATTTTTCAGCGATATTGGAAACCAAAGGCGTCCAGCTCAAAAACGAACAAATCCAAGGCATTGGGTCATGGGAGGGGCCAGGATTCGTAGTGCACTGGCCCCCTCACATGCCAGGACACCAACCCGGCACCCTAGGGTGCACTTGTAACAATTAGAAAAAAAATTAAATACCTCCCAAGTCCATAGCTCCCATCCCTTGGGTGCTGAGCCCCCCAAATCCCCCCCAAAACCCACTGCCCACAACTCTACACCATTACCACAGCACTTATGGCTGAAGGGCGGCACCTACATGTGGGTATAGTGGGTTTTGGGGATGGTTTGGAGGGCTCCCATTTACCCCCACAAGTGTAACAGGTGGGTGGGGGATGGGCCTGGGTCCACCTGGGTGAAGTCCACTGCACCCACTAACAACTGCTCCAGGGACCTGCATACTGCTGTGATGGAGCTGGGTATGGCATTTGAGGCTGGCATACAGGCTGGAAAAAAAAGTTGTTAAAGTTTTTTTTTAATGCTGGGAGGGGGTTAGTGACCACTGGGGGAGTCAGGGGTGATCATCCCTGATTCCCTTCAGTGGTCATGCAGTCATTTAGGGCACTTTTTTGGGACTTGTTTGTGAAAAAAAAGGGTCCAATAAAAATGACCCAAATTCGCGCTAAAAATGCCTTTCTTTTTTCAATTATCGGCCATAGGTGCCCATCTCTCCTCAGCTGATAAACACGCCCCAGTCCCGCCTTCACCATGCCTCCGACAAGCCCCCATCAACTTTGCCTGTTTCTGAGACAGATTGCAGTTGAAGACGCCCAAAATCAGTTTTCGATTATATCGATTTGAGCGCCTTTGCGAGATGGGTGCCTATGTCCCGATTTGGGTCAAAATCTGGGCGCACATCACTTTCGAAAATAAGGCTGATTGAGTGCTATGGAGTCTGAGATTAAAGCTGTGGAAAGGCTATACATGCATGCTTCCACCACTAATAATTTATTCCAGTTGCAAAAATTGAAATTTCAGTATAATCAGTTGTTGAGTACTAATGCGGGTATTGACTTGTTGTCAGAGCAAGCTACATACTATACTGGTATAAATAAAGTTGGTAGAACCTTGACTAGCTATCTGAAAGCTAAGAAAAAGGCAACTCATATTAATGCAATCTCTACTGATGGTAAACTGTTGACTGGTTCTAAGGATGTTGTTACTCACTTTTTAAATTTTTACTCTGATATTTTCATTCTCAGAGATCACCTACTTCTCATCTAATAAATGCCTTCTTAGGAGGCCTTAAGAAGCCTCAGTTATTTACTGTTGATATTGATCAATTTATTGGGACTGGGATTTATTAACTTGCTTTTATGAAGAGATTCAATTGAATCTTCCAATCTCATTTCAAGAGATTTCTATATCCATATCCTCCTTGAAATCAAAGAAAGTGCCAGGGGGAAAAAGTTTCACATTTGACTATTACAAGTTTTGTATTTCTTTTTTAGCGCCCAAATTGTTTTTTTTTAGCATCCAAATTGTTGAAACTTTATTTTCAGTTTCTGTCTCTAAAGCAAGAGAAATACACTTTTACTAAAGCCACGATTGTGGTATTTGAGAAGCCTGACAGAATCACTTGATAGCTAAAAACATATAGATCAATCTCATTGCTTAATTATGACTTTAAAATGTATGTGAAACTTCTGGTAGATTGGCTCTCTCATATAATTACAAAGATAATTCACCCGTCTCAGACAGATTTTGTCAAGGGCTGAAAGGATACGGATAATGCACATAATTTCTGTCATGTCTTGCACACTGCTCAGCATCTGGAGAGTTCTGCTTTTATGGTCTTTCTGGATGCTGAAAAAGCTTTTGATAATATAGAATGGAATTTTCTGTTTTCAGTGTTGGAGCGGTTTCAATTGGGGGCCCCTGTTTATAGATATGGTTAAGATTTTATATTATAGCTCCTCTGCGCATTTAAGTATCTGCTTTCACAGATGATGTTTTGCTATATGTTTTGTCCCCCAAACATTTGGTTCCAAAGAACTTTAAGCTGATTGAGGATTTTGGAGCCCTATCTGGTTACACTATTAATTGTCTAAAACAGAGCTTATGCCATTTAAATACTGTGTCGATTCTATCCAATATATTTGTGAGCGACATTACTGAAGGGTTAGAAGGAAAAATCTGCCTTTTTGTGGATGACACCAACATTTGTAACAGGTCTGCCAAGCATTGTCCTTGATCTCCAACTTCTACCTCTTCAAGGACATAAAAAACGAGGTGGTTCAGAGGAAGGCAACAAAAATGTTACAGGCTTTGTGTCTTAAGACATATGAGAAGAGACTGGAGGACTTGAGCATGTATAAACTAGAGAAAAGGAGAGGGAGAGATGATATGATACAGACATTTAAGCATTTGAAAGATATTAATACACAAACAAACAAACCTCTTCCAGAGAGTAGGGGCGGTACAACTAGAGGACATGAATGGAGGCTATAGGAGTAACAACAGGAAATACTTTTCACAGAGATGATAGTAGACACTCGGAATGCCTTTACAGAAGAGTCAGAAAAGGTGAGTGTATTCAAAAAATACATGGGATAAATACAGGGGATGCCTTAATAGAAAGAAAATGGAAACATAATATAGCTGTTGAGGTGTTATCTTGGGCAAGAGTAATGGAAACTGAGGCTGATGCCAAACAGATGTCTACAGTCTGTGTCCCACAAATAGCGACTGAAAGAAAATTTGGCAACTCCAGCATTGGGGGAGCTGAGGCCGATGTCAGACAGACTTCCACAGTCCATATCCTACAAATGGAAAAAAACAGGTGAAGCTTCGGTAAGTGTTGTAGATTGCTTTATTGTCACAGGCTGTAAGTGAGGGTGCTGTGCAGTTCAGAAGGGAGAGGAAGACATCTTGATCGGTAAGTTGAATACTATCATTAATACTTGGAGTCTTGGTTATAACCACATATCATTCCCATCATATTTGGTTGCCTATATGGTTGGCATGGTGGAGACTTGACATTCAGCATTTAAGCATGGGTGATTGGGGCCCACACAGAATGGTGGGCAAGGCTCTTGGCACCTTGTTGGGCAGACCGGATGGACCATGTGGGTCTTTAGTAGTCATAATTTATGGTGCTACTATGTAATCAGGCTGATTTGACTTCTATATCTATATGTTGGTGTAAATAGGGGCTCAAAGAGTGATTTTCAGACCTACTGTACACGATACCATTGAGGCAAATATGCTTAGGATTAATACTCAGGTCATGGATGCATGCAGTAAATGGAGGGGCAGACTTGAGTCTATTAAAATGGTAATGTAGGCACAGCTAGCTACAGTGTAATGTCCGAGGGAAGCCAGTGATGTGGGTTTCTCCGCTTTTGATACATATAATCAGCCTTTTTTAGTCAGAGCTGCAACCTGGTTGGTTACAGAGAAAGCAGTGGAGAGTTACCCTGCGTGGCTCTTAATCGAACAGAGGCTTGCACACCCTATTCCTTTGGTCCAGAGGTTTGGCTCGCTATGATTGAGGTTTAAGAAGGATGTCTTTCTACTCCATGATACTTTGATAGCTATCAATGTATCTCTCTTCTTCTATTTTAGCATCACTGGATGCCCCTTTATGGATCAGCCCTTCATTTCATATTGATCAGAAGCCCTTTTACTGACCAATTTTGGTTCACTGTGATATGCATGTGTTAAAGGATGTTGTGCATGGGAAATCCTTTCTTAGTCGCTGACTTACAAATAAGGTATTTTTTCCTTACAATTCTTCAATTATATTCAACAATGCCCCTGTATTTCAACTATGGATATTATTTCCAAAAGCAGTGTTTCTTTTCTGAGCTTCTCTCTATGCTGACAGAGCCTCAAACATTTGGGAAATTGGCCTCCAAGTTTTATAAATTCCTATATGAGAAGTTTTACTCCCAACCTAGATGTTTACAATCTGTATGGGCACAGGAAAACAACATTGTTCTGTCAGCTGAACAATGGTTCTATTTCTGGTCAAAGGTTACTAGACCCTTAGCATCGGCCCTGATCTTACTATCTCTATTTTTAATGAAGCACAGAACTCTGTGAATGTCAGTGAAACATAGTAAGGTGGTAAACATTGTCTCTAATCTTTGTTGGTTGTGCCAGTCTACTATTGACACACTGGAACACATGCTGTTGTCCTGTGTGAATCTACATACTTTCTGGTCTGCTGTGTGGAAAAGAACTAATGCCATTTTGCATACCTAATTGTCACTATCATTCAAAATGATTGTGATGTGATATGATATGATGTGACAGAAGTTCAAAGCAGTTTAACAAAAGAAGTAACAGAGACAATTAAAAATTATGATAAAGAATGTTTGAACAGAAATGTCTTTAACTATTTCCTAGAAGAAAGATAGCTTGGAGATCCTCTGTCTGATGATTGATATTATGCTTATAATTGCCTTAAAAATTATTTTCAAGGAATTAAAATAATAGATTTTCTTTATGTTTTGGTGGAATTCCATTTGTTTGATTTATAAATAAACAAAAATTTCTGTTCATTCAAACTGGATGTGCATAAGAAGCTTGGAGAAACCTCATGTCCCATGTACATACCAGTATCTCCCTACTGTCCCAATCATAACAATATAGACCACAATTACTGTCACACACTCCATCATACAGATTTTATTTACTAGTCACATCACTCTATCTACCACTATCAAAATATCATTAAATCATTAACTAGCCTGTATCTCCCAAAGGGACATAAATAGAAAGATCAATTGAAATAAAATAAAACAAAACATAGAAAAGAAAATAAGATGATACCTTTTTATTTAACTTAATACATTTTTTGATTAGCTTTCGAAGGTAGCCCTTTCTTCATCAGATCAGAAATAAGCAAATTTTGATAAGTAACAGCATATATAAGTGAAACATCAAAGTATTTCAGTGACAGTCTGAAGGGATGAGGGCGGGGTGGGCTAGGTGAGAAACAGAGAAGGCTGAGAGGATGAGGGACAGGGAGATATGCATGGTGATCAGAGGGTGACAAAGCAGTGAAATGTCATGGTTTATAATGGGCTAGAAAATCCAGATCTTTGTTAAGTCCTGTCTGGTGGGTGTCAAAATATTTAATCATTTTGACTTCAAAGGTCTTGCGTCCCTGTATTGTTTTAAAGTTTCCTTTAAGTATTCTTACCATAAAATCATTGGTACAGTGTTCTGGTTTTGTGAAGTGCTGTCCCACAGAGGTAACATCCTGGTTGGCACTGGCATTTTTCATATGATGTCTATGTAAATTAAATCTCTTCTTCAGCATCTGGCTTGTTTCTCTAATATAGCACCCTTCGTCACATTTTTTACATTGGATGACATATACTGCATTGGAAGATGAGCATGTGAAGGATTCCTTTATGTTGAATTTTTTTCCTTTGTGAATGACATCATAAATTGGAGAAAAGAAGCACAGGGACATGTGTCTGACGTCATTCTTATGAAAATAGCCACACAGACATTGTGCCTAGCAGAAGGGCAGCCTAGTTGTTAGTGCAGTGGACTTTAAACCAAGGGACCCAAGTTTAAACCCACTGTAACTCTTTGTTTTTTTATTTTTTTTATGAATGTTGTTCCTCCAGGAACAGAAAAAATACCTACAGTACCGGAATGTACATCACTTGAATAGCCTTCAGGCTTGCAGACATTAAAATAAGAGACTTAATACATCCCAACTGTTCACAAGTGGTTGATTTGTCTTCTTTAATGATGTCAGATGAGCTGGCATCTCCTGCAGATAGAATTTGGTCTACTTTTTCTAATATTGAACCAGATAAGACTAATTCTTTACTTGTTAGATTTTCAATATCTTTCTGCTTGCTTGATGGCTGTCCAGAGTACTTTATGAAGAAATTGCCATCATGGGTGATCATTTGGATTACCATATTCTTAACTAGACTTCTTGAATTAGGTCAATATCCATAAAATATGGGAGAGATAATTCTCACTCCTGTTCTGAAAAATACTACTTTAGATCAGAGTCAGCCATCAAGCTAAGACCGGTTGTTAGTATCCCACGTTTATCTAAAGCGTCGGAAGCTATAGTTGCAGAACAATTATGTCAATTTCTAGAGAATTATAATTGAACTCTAAACAATTTGATATCAGGGCCTTTCACAGTATGGAGTCAGCCTTGTTAGCAGTGGCGTAGCCAGACAGCCAGTTTTGGATGGACCTGAGTCCAAAGTAGGTTTGCACAAAACTTGTGTTTTGAGTGAACTGAAATGATGGCTGTGCAGGGGAGGAGGGGGGTGGAAAGTGGAAACAGATTACAAATTGGCTTCTTTACCTTGCTTAAGGTGGACTAGATAGGTTCATTTCCACTCTGGTCTTGGGCAGCGCTTTCTCCCTTCTCCATTCCCTCCCGAGTTTTGCATTTCTCCCTCTCTTCTGCCCGCTCTCCCCGTCCGCGTGGTCTGGTCATTTTTACTGCCCTGAAGCGCCGTTCTCTCTCCAGCACTGACGATTCCCATAGCCAGCCTTCTGCCAGCGTGCATCGTTGGGGCCTCTCCTCAGGCGCGCATCCCACCTTTGCGGAAAACAGGAAGTTACAGAGTAGGTGGGACACACCTGAGGAGAGGCCCCGATGACGCATGCTGGCAGAAGGCTGGCTATGGGAATCGCCGATGCTGGAGGGAGAACGGTGCTTCAGGGCAGTAAAAGTGAGCAGACCATGCAGACGGGGAGAGCAGGCAGAAGAGGCAGGAAAAGATTGGAGCCTCGCTTGGGAGAGCTACGTCACTGGTTGGGTTGGGGCTAGTTTGGTTGGGTGGGCCTGGAGCAAAAGTGGCTGGGCCTGGGCCCATCCAGGCCCGCCCGTGGCTATGCCCCTGCAAGTTCTTAGTGCTGGTCTCAGATGCTTTGAGGGCAAAAGGAACTGCATCTATTCTACTGCAACTTGATCTGACAGCTGCCTTTGACATGGTAGATCACCTGATTCTCCTCAAATTGAGCTCGCTAGGAATTACTGGCAAGGTTATATCATTGTTCTCAGATTTTTTACAGAACAGACATTATACTGTTAAAATGAGGGAAGTTTTACCTGAGAGCTGGATTTTTCCCTTTGGGATTCCCCAGGGATCACCCCTCTCTCCTGTTTTATTTAACATATATATGGTTTGTTTTCAGTCAGGTTTTTCTGCCTTGAAAGTACGGTTTTATTCTTGTGCAGATTATATGTTTATTTTAGTCCCAAAATCTGACAATCATCTTACTACTGTGTTGAAGGTTTCATCCTGCATCTCATTCATTGAACATCACAGTGTAATTCATGGTTTTAAATAAAATAAGGACAAGACAAAAATATTATGGATAGGTACTGTAACAAAGTCAATTCCTGAAATACTTAAAATCTCCAATGACTGGCCATTAAATGTTGAGTGCACTGTTAAGGCACTCTGCTTTATCCTGGACTCTACTCTTTCTTTTGAACCACAGGTTAGTCATATTGTTAAGACAGTGTTTTTAAGCTTCAGTTGTCACGTAATGTTCATCATTATTTAGACAGAAAACATTTTGCTGTATTAGTTCTGGCTCTCGCTTTATCTCACTTTGGTTTGTAATTTAACAGTGATAGATGAATACAGACTGTTACAGTAATCTAAGTGGGATCCTACAGAATACTGCTGCCAGACTTACATTTAAAGAAGCATAATAATATCACTTTGGCCCTGATTTCTTTACACTGGTTTATCTCGCCTGCTAGCTTGCTTGGTATTTAATGGAAGACAAACAAACGGTCAGTGGATCCAAAAAGAGTCCTCTCACAAATGGTGTTTCCAAAACAAGGTCTTTATTCAAATCGATAAAAATGACCCGACACGATTCATGTTTTGGCCGTATCATGCTGGACAGTGAAGCTTTGTGCAGTGGCACAATGCATGCAATATTGCAGATGAATTACAGTTTAGTCATTTGTTCTGCAAGGTTATTTTTTTGTATCGGAAATTTATAGACCTCTGACGCAGGCCTTCATGGTCGAAACACGAATTGTGTCGGGTCATTTTTATCGATTTGAATAAAGACCTTGTTTAGGAAACACCATTTGTGAGAGGACTCTTTTTGGATCCACTGACCATTTGATTGTCTTTCGTTTCTCCTGTGGAGAGATCACCTCTTTTTGGTGTTGGTATTTAATGGAATCAGTCCAGAATATCTGTTAAACTTGGTGGTCTTTCCTTTTATGAGATCCTCAAGAAGAAGAGATCCTTTTCTCTTACTCTTTCCTTTGTTTGTTGGCATTAAGTATAAGAAAATTCTAGAATAATCTTTTGGTTACCAAGCTGTTCAATTCTGGCTCTCATTACCTGAAGATCTGCATTCTGTTACCTCTTAAATTGCTTTTCATAAGGATTTAAAAACATGCTTATTTAGAAAATATTACTTCTGAATTCTCTAGAATTTGTTATGTTTCTTCTTCTTCTTCTTCTGGTTTAAATTGTGATTAGTTTGTAACCCGCTTTGAACCACCATTTGGTTTGGGATTTAGTGTGAGATAAGTGCTATGTCATTATCATATCGTATCATATATCTTTAGGCACAGCAAGTATTTTTCTGTTCCTGGAGAGAGACCCATTAACAGAGTGGAATTTGAACCTGTGTTCCTTGGTTTACAGTCTACTAGGCTACTCCTCTGACTGGCTTGCTGCTTTGTTCAGAATGGCCATAATACCTGCAGCTTACATAGAGTCTGGTTTTCCTTTCTGGTTTGACTTTTATGGGAGAGAGAGGGGACCAGTAACCACTGAGGGATTAAGGAAGGGGCATGCCTCAATCCCTCTAGTGGTCAGCTGTTCAATGAGACCAACCTTTTGGAACTTAGATGTGACTGAAACAGGTCTAGTTAAGTACATCCTTCTTTTTAGACATGGGCATTTCATCCCATTCAAAAATGTTGGACATCCTACATTTAGGCCCTCTCTAGTTCCACCCAAAACATGCTCAACACACATCCTCTTGCTTATTTGGATGAACAGCAGTGTGAAACATCCAAATTCTGTTTTTCAAAAATCAAGATTTGGACTTTTTAGCAGATAGACCTTTTTTTTTTAAAGGTATTTTGAAGCATCCATCTGATTTGAAAATAAGCACTTTGGGCTCCACTGTTTCTTCCAGTTTATTCTTCCTTTAGTGAAGACGTTTTTCCTGAATGTTCAGCATGGATTATTTCACAGTCACCTTTCCCCAAGTCCCACACAAAAAAAAAAAAACACACACACACACACACACACAAATCAATTTATGGAGTAACAGGGCTGCAACTTTATTACTATTTACATTTTAACAATTATAAAATATCTCAGCACAAACATATTGATTGCCCTTTCAGCCTTACAAGGAAAGTCATAAATTCCTTCACCAGCAGACTAAATGGTATCAACTTAGCCTGCTAGTGTCACTTTAACTCATTCAAATAACTTTAGGCCATTGTAAACCCTTGCAGTGGCTATTTCCATTTAATGTAAGCACTCAAATTATTCTCTAGCAGTGCTACAAGAGAAAATGCAGAGTCTTTGCTTGAAAATACCATAACTCATATTCCTTCATCTGGAACACACAAGGTCAGGTCTTTACAACCACCAAGAGTGAAGACAGCCAATCACTGTGACCATAATATAATACCCTACCCACCAACTTCCAAAATATCTTGAATATCCAAACTAATATCCAAGAGATGGACTCCATTAGACCGACAAAGGTGAGGATAATCTGCTGTTTTTAACTCATGAGGCCCCCAAAGTTCCCCCAATCACATGGCCAATCTCAACATCTTTGAATTCACTCATTTCCTTAAATGGTCAATTGCCTTCACTTTCTGTGCATCATATCAAAATTTCCTGGGAATTAGACCAAATTAAATAAACTTTCAAAAACTGACAAATCTTTCTTCACCTGCCTAATGATGTCCAGTCTCTTAATAGTACATAAATTATTACTCCTAAATGCAATAACAAAATATGAGGTTCACACAATGTCTTGCTTATAATAAAGATGACAAAAATTGTTCCCACAATGTTCTCCAAAGTCTAATCCAAAAACCAGCAGCTGTCAATCCCAATCCCTAATGAGGACTCCTCAGCATGCTTCCGGGTCCAGAATATGTAAGAATGACAGCAGATCCACACCACAATCTCCTTTCACTAGTTGGAATTAAAACTAAACAAAAAAAACAAACCATCAAAAGAAAATAATCAATTTTTGCTAGTGCACCCTGGTTAAATGGTTTTAATGTTTCATACAAGATTGTGATTTGGAGGTCTATGGGACTATTTCCTCCTGGGGCCAATATTCAGACTGTGGGGGGTAGCTGGGCTGCTTCCCATGGTCAACACTGAGCCTGGATATTCAATACCAGACTATTTCCTGTGACCAGTATTGAATATACAGTTTATTTTTGGCCAGGTCCAACTTAATCAGCCAAGCCAATATTCAGCACTGGCTGCTTAAGTTGGAACTGGCCAAAGATATTCCAGGTACTGATGCAGCCATGTTTGGTCACCTAAAATGGCTGAAGACTTGCTGAAAATTGACAGATAGCCAGTCATATCGTGTCATATAACCAGTTATCTCCTAGACACTAACCAGCAATATTCAGCAGGAGACAGTAGGCTAACCCCACTGAATATCACTGGATAGCCAACTAAGTACCATTTAACTGGCCAAGTGATATTCCTGGCTGGTTAACTGCTTTTGAATATCAGCCGGTCTGTATCTAATGTGGATAAAAGATTGTTGGATTCCTATTACTGCTAGCACTGAAACTAGCGTTTACTTACTGGAAAGACACTTCTAATCTTACTATGCAATTATGGTAGAATACAGTGGGCCTGATATTCAGACTGTGGGAGTTAGCCAGGCTGACTTCCAAGGTCAGTGCTGATCCCGGATATTCAATGGCAAACAGTTTCTGGTGACCGGCATTGAATATCTGGGTGTTTTTTGGCTGGTTTCAACTTAGCAGTCAAGCTGATATTCGGTGCTGATTGGTTAAGTTGAAACTAGCCAAAGATAGGCCTGCTATTTCGGCAGCCAGGTTTGGCTGCCAAACTTAGTGGCAATGCGCTAAATATTAGCGGATAGCCAGTTATATTGCATAATATAACCTGTTATCTGCTAAGCACTAACTGGCAATATTCAGCGGGAGATAACCGATGATCTCTTGCTGAATATTGCCGGATAGTGCCATTGAACCGGCCAGGAGCTGTTCCTGGCTGCTTAAATGGTTTTAAATATCAGGCAGAATGTGTTTATATTGTAGTTATGAAGGAGCGATAATGGAGAAATGTCTTGCAAGGAACAATTACTGGGCCAAGTTGGATGATTATATCTCAACACAATTATGTTGATATCTTTTATGTTCTGATGTCTTGTTTTGTTGGTTGTGGTTGTTGAAATGTTTTATTAAAATTTTCTAATAAAAATATTTGAACTAAATGAGGTCTCACCAGAGGCTTATACAGGAGCTTCATCACCTCTATTTTCCTACTGGCCATTCCTCTCTCTATACACCCAAGTATCCTTCTAGCTTTTACCATTGGGTGTGATCACCACATACGATCACACTCAAATCCTGCTCTTCTTTTGTGCACAAAAGTTCTTCACCCCCTAAATTGTACCAGTCCCTCAGGTTTTTGCAATCCAAGTGCATTACCCAGAATTTTTTTAGCATTAAATCTTTGCTGCCAAATTCTGGACCATTCATTAAACGGTCCTTCCTCATATTATCCACACAATCAGGGGTGTCTAGCAAACCTTACCAGACAGCCCTTCAGCAACATCTCTTACAGAATTGTTAAAAAGAACCAGTTTAAGAACTAAACCTTGTGGCACTCCATTGGTAAATCCCTTTCCTCAGACTGAGCTACATTTACATCTACCCTCTGTCACCTTCCACTTAACCTGTTCCTAACTCAGTCAGTCACTTTAGAGTCCATATCAAGAGCTTTGCGGAATCGAGTCAAAGGATTTGCTAAAATCTAAATACATGACATCTAGCACTCTCCCTTGATCTAACTCTCTGGTCACCCAGTGAAAGATATTAATCAGATTTGTTTGACAAGACCTGCCTCTAGTGAAATCATACTGTCTAAGGTCTTAAATCCATTGGATCACAGAAACGTCACTATTCTTTTTTAAAAGCATTTCCATTAATTTACTAACCACATAAGTCAGACTTACCCTTGAATGTATGTTGTACCACTAGACTGCCCAGAGAGGTCATGGCAGCCATTTTGAAGATGCCACTAGGGCATAATGAGTGGGGTTTGCTTCTGCCCTATCACCCTGTCTGGATCACCAGGGAGCTAAGGTAAGCCTGGGGGACCCTAGTCAGACTGAAAGAAGTGGGCATTCCAGAGGGAGGGGATTGTTAATACTGCAGGCTGGGGGAGAGGGAATGGAAGGAGGGGGATGTTTCAGGGGTGGGAGAAGGCTCAGAGGGCTCCAGAAACATTTTAAATTATGTGAGGGCCAGCTGATATTCAGTGCCCACACTTGCATAGTTAAGCAGCTGGACTTAGAATAGGTTTTGTGCTTTCCTGTCTAGCTTATCTAGTTCTACTTGGGGCAAGTCTACAATTCCAGCTGAGTATCTGACTAATGGAATGGCCCTGATCTTTATGGCCTTGATAGTGTTACTAGAGAAACCACAACTGCAGGTGTTTACCAGAGTCACTCAACTTCAATCTTCAAGTCTTGATATTTTATGATCTGCTCAAACTGTCTTCAATACAGCTGTTTCTTGGTTTGCCACCTCTATTCAACTACAATGATATGAGGTCTATTGTCTGGCAAATATTTCAGTCTGTGTCCTGATGTTCCAGAGAATTTTGACATGTTTATTTTCTACCATGGTTTTGTTTTGTGATCCCACCAATTTGTAGCTACTGGCAAATGATACTTTAGGCAGATATTCCAGTATATCATGGCTGCTACTGTGTTGTGTCTTTCCTTGTATTCAGTGTGGGTGATCTTTTGCAGTCAGTGACTAGCTGGCTTATTTTCGAAGGAGATCGCCGGCCACCTTCCGACACATCTGCTGAAGCTGGCGAAATCGGTATAATGGAAAGCCAATTTTGGCCGGCTCCAACTGCTTTCCATCGCAGAGCTGGCCAAAGTTAAAGGGAGCATTTCGGAAAGGTATGGGAGGCGGGACGGTGTCGTTGTTAAGACATGGCTGGCTTCAGCTGATAATGGAAAAAAAAGGCCGGCTCTGAGGAGCACTTCGCCGGCTTCACTTGGTCCATTTCTTTTAGGACCAAGTCTCAAAAAGTGCCCCAATTGACCAGATGACCACCGGAGGGAATCGAGGATCACCTCCTCTTACTCCCCCAGTGGTCACCAACCCCTTCCCACCCAAAAAAAAAAAAATTTTTGCCAGCCTCTATGCCAGGCTGAAATGTCATACCCAGCTCCCTGACAGCAGAATGCAGGTCCCTGGAGCAGTTTTTAGTGGGTGCAGTGCACTTCAGGCAGGTGGACCCAGGCCCATCCCCCCCCCTACCTGTTACACTTGTGGTGGTAAATGGGAGCCCTCCAACTCCCCCCCCCAAAAAAAAAACCCCACTGTACCCACATATAGGTGCCCTCCTTCACCCATAAGGGCTATGGTAATGGTGTAGAGTTGTGGGGAGTGGGTTTTGGGGGGATTTGGGGGGCTCAGCACCCAAGGTAAGGGAGCTATGCACCTAGAAGCTATTTTAATTTTTTTAATTTTTAGAAGTGCCCCCTAGGGTGCCCAGTTGGTGTCCTGGCATATCAGGGGGACCAGTGTACTACAAATGCTCGCTCCTCCCACGACCAAATGCCTTGGATTTGGCCGGGTTTGAGATGGCCGGCCTCGGTTTCCATTATCGGCGAAAACTGATGCCAGCCATTTCAAACCCGACCATCTCTGACATTTGGCCGGCCCCAACCGTATTATCGAAACGAAAGATGGCCGGCCATCTTTTTCGATAATACGGTTCGGGACCGCCTTTTGCGGCGCTGGCCATATGTATGGCTGGCGCCGTTCGATTATGCCCCTCCAGGTGATTCACAGTCTTTTCAGTTTCTTTGCACTCTGTGGCACTTGCTGTCATTGGATGTTTTATCAGTTTTAGTCTTTATTGCATTTGTTCAACGTTCTTGTTCTTGTACTGCCATAATAAGTTCTTCAGTTTGTTTCTTCAGGGTTCCTTCATCCACTGCCACATTTTGGATTTGTCTACTTTTCCTTCAGTGTTTTTTTTTATATGTTGTCCCTGGTAGTTTATTGTGTCTCTTATTTTAATTGTTCTTGTCAGTAGACCTGCTTGGCTTCTTTTTTCTTAAGTAAGGTTATCAGATTTTTGTGTTGAAAATTTGGGACACCCATGTGGGGTTGGGTGAAGCCACTTGGGGCAGAGTGGACGCTGTCTAAAATTTGCCTACATCCTTCACCTTCAGACTATCATTGGAAAGTTTATTATGATTCACTTTTATTTTCTAGTGCTACCATCATATGCTCTTTCTGTCCTGACTTAAGGAAAGGGAATTTAGCTCCCAAAAGCTAGACAAAAACATATATTAAGTTAGACCAATGAAAAGATTTGTTTGTTTTATATTTTTATTTATTAATCTTTATTCAGATTATGAGAATTGTAACAGTGCCTTAAGTTTTGTTTTTGATGTGACAAAGATAAATGTAAAATCCAGTTTCTGATACACATGGAATAGATTGTGACTTCTAAACCTGCAGAGCTTCCCAGATCTGCTAATAAAGAAAGAAAGAAAAGAAAAAAAAAATAGAAAAGAAAACTAATCTGTCTGATGAAAAGAGGAAAAATCAGATCATGCAGAAGACTGTCATGGCCATGCATTGCTCAATACATGATGGATCAGTTCTATTATTTAACTTTGCAAAATATATAACAATACAGAGTTATGTTAAGCATCGTAGTCAGCATTAATTTACAGTGGGAAAAATAATTAGAATCTCACTTTTCTGAAGAATGGAGTGAAAATGTAAACAATGCTTCCCTCCAGGCAAGTGCTTTATCAAGTTGACAGGTGCATTTGAATTTCCCTGGGTGGGGGACATAATAGGTTATTTATGTGTCATTTTAATAGAAAGGTCCAACCATCAAGATGGACAGGGGACTTTATCAGTACTACTGTTTGCAACTAATCCTCAAATTTAGTACCCCATGAAAATACCTGCAGAAAAATCTGTCTTTCTTTGCACTCTTTTGTAGGAAAAATCAATATGTCATCACAAAAAGGGAAGAAAAGTCCACAAAACTTTTCCTGACTGTTTCACTGTTATATTCTACTTCCATATGTCTCAATAAATTGAAGTATATAGCTAGACCAGGTTAATTCATCACTAGCTTGTATAGATGGTTTGGATTGATATTGCAGCACTTAATATATCTATAACACAGATTTTTTTTTAACATCTAAGTTAAGAGGAAGGCAGTGCTCTTGAGCAGCTCCATGATTCTCTTCTGGCTATTTGTTTCTTCATTTTCAATGGACAAGCATACAATGAAGGTGATATCTTACTTGGAGGTTGGGGCTTTGGTCCCAGTACAAGATCCCATCGATACATTTTTATTGGCTTGGAGGAAGGAGTTGGTGTTCTTTGATATGATTAAGGTATTAGAGAAGTTTGTTCCCTCAGCAGAGACACCGTTAAGCCCTATGTCACTGGTACTACCCCTCCAACGAGAACATGGTTATGTGAAGGCCGCAATTTGCATATCCAAAGCATTACTGAACAGATGGACATGGTAGAAGTAACATCCCCTAGTACCACCAACACCAAGTCAATCCCCAAGACAAGGCTTGAAACACAAAAGAGCATTTTTGTAGCCTCAAGAGTAGCTTTAGAAGGAATGCTATCATCAGGTGGAACTGCAAGAATGCAAGAGCATGGGCAGAGGATGGGAAGATCTATAGAGTCCTGAAAAGGAGTAGCTGAAAGTCAGATACCAGACTACAATAGGATTCACCTTTACTCATTCCACTTCACTCAGGATTTTATAGATAAGTTTGACATTTATTGGTACATGATTTACTGCCAAATTAGACAAATCTTCTTGGCAGTTTACAAAAATGACTAACTTTTTTTCACTTTGATTTTTATTAAATTTTCAAATAGAAATGCAACAAAAACCATCAGCAGTCTCTTTTATAACTACAGTAGTACCACTTACAGCTAATACCAAGACAGTTTCTTATAAGAAATCCAGTATCACAATTATATATCACAACTGGATAAGTGGACATAGGGCACTACTGTAGAAAATCCACCCCTCCCCAAACCCCAACTCTCCCCAACTTTCCCTATAACATCTTGCAATGCTCCAAGTGGGTAAGGGTATGGAAAGGCCAATTTGCCTTTCAGACCACAGGTGATTTTGTCATATATTTTCAATTCCATACATATACCTTTCCTTGAACTAATTGTCAGAGCTAATTTGGATTTCCACCTCCTGGTGAAGGCCATCTTTGCAGCCAGCAGTATGGTCAGTATCAGTTTCTTCATTTCAGAGGGCAATGTAGCATACTCAGCAGACATCCGTCCAGACAAGCTCTCCAATCCACTTCCGTCCACTCATAGATTTCATCCCAAACCCTCTTCCAAAAGGCTTGAGCCGTGGGACTTGTTCACCATGCTTGTAGTCTCCACAGTAGCCACAATTCCTCCAGCAAAATGCATCCATATCTGTACCTGCTTGCACTCTCGCTTGCTTGACCGATTTCCATAGAGCTGGATTGTTAATTGATATTGTATCTGTTTATATGCTGTGACAGCTGAGCAGGTATGAGAGTATAAGTATGCCCTTTTCCAAAATTCTTCCCTGGGGCCGCCTAGCCATTTCTACATGCATCAATATAATCTGTAAACTGTTGTTTCTTTGTTTTCCCAAAATCTGAATGTACCTATGATAACAACTTTATCCCTATCATCCTTTGAATAATACCACCTTCAATTGTAAAGATGTTCTATGTAAGTTATTTTTTTCATCCCTTCCCTGCAACAAATCCCTCAGTTGAAAATATGAATAACAGGGTATCTTGTTTGTAGCCAGCTCCTGGAGTTGCTGCAAAGATAACTGGGTGCCTTGCTCAACTCAATTTCCTGCAACTGATTTAGAAGCAGTTTAAAATAAAATGTTGAGGTAGGGCAGTAATCCTTCAGCCTACTAAGGGGATGAAAAATATCTAGCACCCCCAGATCATTTTTAGTTCAAAGCCACCAGGACTGTAGCAGAGTGAGAAAAGGGTTGGTCACTCAATTATCCTCAATATACACTTGCTGGGACTTCATCCCCCCCTGATGGAAGTTCAAAAATGGAAAGGAAGTCAATACTTCCCCTTCTATGCACACCCAGTGAGTCTGCTCTTGTTGATCATGAAAGTCTTCAGTGCATTAGTTACTGTGGCTTAGTTATAGCATTGCAGATCTGGTAATCCAGCTCTCCCTGCACTTTAGGCTTCACTAGCTGTCTCCAATTAACCCTGGATTTTCTTTCTTGCTAAAGGAAAGAGGCCATCATTCAGTCCCAATGCTGGAAAATCTTCCTGAGAACTGAGCGAAAAGAAACAGGAACTTGGGGAGAATCGTAATCTTAAGCATTGCCACCTGCCCCGTCCATGTTAGTGTGAGCTTACTCCAAGTATCCAAATCTTTTTGTACACTATTTAATAGAAGCATGTAATTAAGTTTGTATAGGTTTGCTACTGTATTTGCAAGTTTAAGTCCTAAATAGCAAAAGCCCCAGGGAGTCAATGGGAAAGGGCTCCCTAGTTCTGCCACAGTGGTGTTAAATAAGACAGCTTCCATCTTTTCTGCATTGATTTTGAAACCTAGTGAAGCTGTTGTTCATTCATAGGAAGTGCTAGAGAGTCCTTACAATTTTCCACATAAAAAAACATGTCTGCATATAATAATATTTTGTGAGTCTCCTATCTTATCTCAATGGGATACACAGCTCTGTTATTCCACATTGCAGCAGTCAAAGGTTCAATGGCTAATGCAAAAAATAATGCGGACATTGGGTATCCCTGTCTGACACCTGGCTGGAGAGCAAATTCATCTAACCGTAACTCTTTAGCCATTATCCTACTACTAGGTTGGAGATACAGTGCCCGTACCTGTTTATCAAAATTACCTGCCTCCTTCTAGCACCTTAAATAAAAATGGCCATTCAACTTAATGAAAGGCCTTTTCTGTTTATATTGCCACTCCCATAACTTTGGTTTTAGATCTCTGAAGAACATCAATAATACCTACAGCATGACATACATTATCCCCCAGAATTAGAATTAGAAAAGTTTCAAAGAAGGGCAACCAGAATGATTAAGGGGATGGAACTCCTCACATATGAGGAAAGGCTTAAGAGGTTAGGATTCTTCAGCTTGGAAAAGAGACAGCCAAGGGGAGATGCGATTGAGGTCTTATTATGACCTGGTGAATGTGAGCCCTTGTGCCCCGACTGAGCACGGCGAAGATGAAGTGGCACCGCACTCGATCAGGCAGCCAGACAACCCCTAGCTTCACCTGGGGAGCGACCACCATTCCCTGGGAGTTGAGCCCCCAGGTACAGGTGGCCACCAGGACTTCTGGAACCGGCGGGGTTGCACAACCACTGACCAGGCTGGCAGGCAGGCAGGCAGACACAGTCCAGGAGCAAAGAGTCAGTGAAGCAGCAAAACAAAGAGCAATCCAAAAGTCTGGGCAGGCAGCAACACAACGCGTGGTCAGTAAACAATCCAAGGTCAGGAACACAGGAAAACACTGGAACAGATGAAGACCACAACCTCTAAGCGAATAGAAGCCGAAGCATGGAAGGACTGGAAACAGGGCTTTAAATAGAGCAGGAATTAGGCTCAACCATGAGCAGCTGTTCCAAGATGGCTGCCACCATCAGCAGAGGTGCCTACATCCAAATATGGGCTTCCTTCCTGACCTCGTTACTCCAAGATGGCTGCCCCCTCCTGAGCTAGCCAAGATGGCTGCTGTCCATGATCCAACCCGAAAGACGGCTGCTAGGTTAGGAAACAGAAACCAACCCATCCTGGAGAAGTGTAGCAGAGCGTAACAGGTCTACAAAATGCTGAGTGCTGTACAATGGATAAACATAATCAATTTTTTTCTCTTTCAAAAAGTGCATAGACTAGGGGACACTCAAGGAAGTTACACGGTACTACATTTAAAATGAACAGAAGGAAATATTTTTTTCACTCAATGAATAGTTATGCTCTGGAACTTGTTGCCAGAAGATGTGGTATGAACAGGTAGTGTATCTGGGCTTAAAAAAAGGTTTGCACAGGTTCCTGGAGGAAAAGTCCATATTTTGCAATTGAGATAGACATGGGGACGCCAATTGATTGTTAGCACCCATTGGCTTGTTATTCAATTAAGTTGCGTGCACAATTTTGAGCACCATATATGTATTATTTTATTTATTTATTTATTAGGATTTATTTACCACCTTTTTGAAGGAATTCATTCTAGGCAGTATATAGCAAGAATAAGTAAAACATAAGCAACAGACAATTACAGCAGTAAAAATATTCAAACAGCAAAAAAAGCATGGTATAGTATGCTATATTACAATACCAACACATTACACAATAAAACATTTTAATAGACAGCATAAGGTGTAATCAAAGATGGAACATATACATAGATAAGATAGAGTAACAGGAGTAAGAAAATAAGGAACTAGCTAAAGAGAGTTACAAATGAGGCCAGAAAGGTGCTTGAGCATTATCATGGTTGAATAGGAGTAGATAAACATGTCCTTTTATAATATGTGCAGCCAGTGTCATTTACTTTTTCCGTTAAAGGCCTGGCTGAAGAGCTAAGATTTCACTTGCTTCCTGAAGTAGAGATAGTCTTGTGTGAAGCGTAGCCTTTCAGGGAGTGAATTCCAGAGCATGGGGGCTACACTGGAGAAGGCTCGCTTGTGGGTATCAGATCGTGTGATGTCCTTTGGAGAGGGTGTGATTAGGGAAACTGCTTGGGAAGACCTTAGTGACCTTGAAGGTGTGTCAAGGAAGATCCCGTTCTTCAAGTACACTGAGTCACTTCCTTTAATGGCCTTGAAGGTCAAACAGAGAGTTTTAAATTTGGATCTGCAGTCAGTGAAATTTATGCAAAAATGGTGTGATGTGGTCACGTCGTTTTTAACCTTCTATTAGTCTTGCTGCAGCATTCTGAATCAATTGGAGCTGGTGCAAGCCCTTTGTAGTCAGACCATTGTAGAGTATATTAGAATAATCCAGTCATGATGTTATCATGGCATGCATAACTGAGACAAGGCTTGCCTTCTCAATGTAAGGAAACAGGCAGCATAATTGTCAGAAGTGATAGAAGCTGCTCTTGAAGGTTGCTTGGATTTGGGGGATCAGAGTAATCGAGTTGAATCGAGCTGTATTCAAAGGTTCCTGACTTGATCTGAAGGGGAGTTCATATTTCCCCAAAGAGATTTTGATGTCAGGTATGTCCCCACTTGTGTTAAGGACACATAGAAGGTCAGCTTTACTTGGGTTCAGGCAAAGTTTGTTGTTTTCAGCCCATTCTTGAACTGATGTTAGACAAGTAGTCAGTTTATTCAGGGGCAAGTCAGGTTCAATGGGTATGAGTAAACAAACATGTGGACAAAGGTGAGCCGGGTGATATTGTGTATCTAGATTTTCAGAAGGCGTTTGATAAAGTCTCTCATGAAAGACTACAGAGGAAATTAGAGGGCCATGGGATCGGAGGTAGTGTCTTACTGTGGATTAAAAACTGGTTGAAAGATAGGAAACAAAGAGTAGGATTAAAAGGTCAATATTCGCAATGGAGAAGGGTAGTTAGTGGGGTCCCTCAGGGATCTGTGCTGGGACCTCTGCATTTTAACATATTCATAAATTACCTTGAGATGGGGGTAACTAGTGAGGAAATCAAATTTGCCAATGACATAAAGTTATTCAAAGTCATAAAATTGCAGGAAAATTGTGAAAAACTACAAGAGGACCTTACGAGACTGGGCGTCTAAATAGCAGATGACGTTTAATGTGAACAAGTGCAAAGTGATGCATGTGGGAAAGAGGAACCCAAACTATAACTATGTCATGCAAAGTTCAGTGTTGGGAATCACGGACCAAGAAAGGGATCTAGGTGTCATCATTGATGATACATTGAAAACTCAATGTGCTGCTGTGGCTAGGAAAGCAAATAGAATGTTGGGTATCATTAGGAAAGGGATTGAAAACAAAAATAAGGATATTATTCTGCCATTGTATCGCTCCATGGTGCGACCGCACCTCGAGTATTGTGTTCAATTCTGGTCACCGCACCTCAAAAAAGATATAGTGGAATTGGAAAAGGTGCAGAGAAGGGCGACAAAGATAATACAGGGGATGGGACGACTTCCCTATGAGGAAAGGCTGAAGAGGCTGGGGCTCTTCAGCTTGCAGAAGAGGCGGCTGAGAGGAGATATGATAGCGGTCTATATGATAATGAGTGGAATGGAATGGGGCGATGTGGAGCATCTGTTTACGCTTTCCAAAAATACTAGGACAAGGGGGCATGCAATGAAGCTGCAGTGTGGTAAATTTAAAACGAATCAGGAAAAAGTGGTTAAGGCGGTTAACTTAGCAAACGTCAAAAAACGTTTGGACAGCTTCCTGGAGGAAAAGGCCATAGAATGTTATTGAATGGACGAGGGAATAATACACTATTTCTAGGAGGGGCGGGACAAATTGCTTGCTCTTGTGGCTACTGTCAGTGACAGGGTGCTGGGCTCGATGGACCCTTGGTCTGTCCCAGCATGGCGATACTGGCTTGAGGTAGATATTGAATAGAATAGGTGACAGTATTGATCCTTGTGGTACCACACAGGTCAGTGCCCATGGTGGTGATGAGGTGCTGCCGAACACTATGGACTGTTGCCTGTATGATAGAGAGGATCTGAACCAGGCAAGTACTGTTCCACTGACACCTGTTTCTACCAGTTGTGCCAGCATAATATCGTGATCCACAGTGTCAAAAACTGCTGAGAAGTCTAGCAGTACAACACTGAGGCAAATCTCATGTCTTGGTTTCTGTGAAGATCATCTAGTAGGGATACAAGGACTGTTTCTGTTCTATAACCAGATCTGAATTCAGATTTACATGGATCTAGCCAGTTTCTCTCTTCTAGCCAATCACTGAGTTTATAACAGAATTTAGGGATAAGTGACTTTTGGGCTCATTTTCGAAAGAGAAGGGCACCCATCTTTCAACACAAATCGCAAGATGGGTGTCCTTCTCCCAGGGTCGCCCAAATTGGCATAATCGAAAGCTGATTTTGGGCGTCCTCAACTGCTTTCCGTCGCGGGGACGACCGAAGCTCACGGGGGCATCGGAAGCATAGCGAAGGCGGGACTGGCGTGTGTCTAACACATGGATGTCCTCGACCGATAATAGAAAAAAGAAGGGCGTCCCTGACGAGCACTTGACCGACTTTACTTGGTCTATTTTTTTCACGACCAAGCCTCAAAAAGGTGCCCAAACTGACCAGATGACCACCGGAGGGAATCGAGGATGACCTCCCCTTACTCCCCCAGTGATCACTAACCCCCTCCCACCCTAAAAAAACCTTTTTAAATATTTTTTTGCCAGCCTCAAATGTCATACCCAGCTCCCTGACAGAAGTATGCAGGTCCCTGGACCAATTTTAGTGGGTGCAGTGCACTTCAGGCAGGCAGACCCAGGCCCATCCCCCCTACCTGTTACACTTGTGGTGGTCAATGTGAGCCCTTCAAAACCCACCACAAACCCACTGTACCCACATGTAGGTGCCCCCGTTCACCCCTTAGGGTTATGGTAGTATTGTACAGTTGTGGGGAGTGGTTTTGGGGGGCACAGCACACAAGGTAAGGGAGCTATGTACCTGGGATCAATTTCCACTGCAGTGCCCCCTAGGGTGCCCGGTAGCTGTCCTGGCATGTGAAGGGGACCAGTGCACTACGAATGCTGGCTCCTCCCATGACCAAATGGCTTGGATTTGGTCATTTCTGAGATGGGCGTCCTTGGTTTCCATTATCACCGAAAACCGGTGACAACCATCTCTAAGGACGACCATCTCTAAGGTCAACCTAAATGTTGAGATTTGGGCGTCCCCCACCGTATTATCGAAACGAAAGATGGCCGCCCATCTTGTTTCGATAATACGGGTTTCCCCACCCCTTCGCCGGGACGTCCTGCGAGGACGTCCTCAGGAAAACTTGGTTGCCCCGTTCGATTATGCCCCTCTTTGGCTCATACAATATAGAATAGCGCCTAGCATTTACATGCATCACTGCCAATGACTGGTGCCTTAAGTGCTATTATTCTGTAACATACACACATACTTGACACATCACTAGGCACCAGGTTATAGAATGAGGGGTAGTTTTTAATTATAAGACAAAATGATATCTAGGTTCATTATTTATTATTTAATGAAAGTAGCTAAATAAAGGGGTCTTTTACTAAAGTGCACTAGCATTTTTAGCTCATGCTAAAAATCAGCTGATGCTAAATGCTGAGATGCCCATAGGAATATAATGGGCGCCTTAGCTTTTAGCGCCAGCTGATTTCTAGCATGAAATAAAAATGCTAGCGCACCTTCATAAAAAGAAAAAACCTAAATGGTGCATTGTTCATAAACACACTAGACACAGAGAAATTATCTGGTCTTTTCTAGATATGTTAGGAAAGCAAGTGGGCATTTTATTACAAGTTCCTATAATAGTGTTTTATCTCTTTTCTTCCTTATATACTGCTTTTACTACTATGTATCCTTTCCTCATTCTCATGTACTTACTTTTATAGGATTAAAGTAATATTCAGCACAATTTATGGCCATCCCTTCAGGCTATCTTTGACCTTTTGATCACCTATACATAATTTAAATGTTGCAGAGTAGCATATGAGTATGTATTTATTAATAATTAGTTAAGCAGTAGTTTGATTTATTTAGATACATAGAACAGAAATGACGAGGGAGGAGGAGTTCTATAAAACCTATTTTTCCGTGGGAATGAAATAAAATCCATAATAAAACATTTAAGATGAAACAATTTGAAAGGAAGACTTATGGAGTAATTGTCAAACTATTCTATTAGAATAAAGTCCATGAATATTTTTTAAAAGCTGGACTTTGCAACTATTTTCAAAGGGAAAACCGACTTTTTTGTATGGAATTTCTTCAGAAAACAATATCTGTAAATGTGAAAATAATCTATGCATATTATTTTCCAGTCCTGCCCAAAACCTCAGGAACATTTCCCCAAAATGTGACTAAAATACAGAACGCAAAATCTGGCATAAAGATACGGTTTCTATATAGTTCTGATGAAAGTCTGTGAATTCTCTAGCCATATTTTAGCAGTTTGTGCTCATAACATGATTTAAATCTAAAGAAACCCCAGAAAAGAAAATAATATATATAACCTTATTGAATAAATAATTCAGACAGAAGGAATATACTTCAACAGAAAGGCCCAACAATAAGCATCTTCACCTGCAGAAGCCTTCATTCAGTAAGTGGCAACAACTCCTTGAGAGTAATAACTTCAACTAAACACTTGCTATAACTGTTTTTTCAATCTTTTAAAAGGCTCTTGGGTAATTTTGCCTCATTTGTCCATAAGATTTAATTTAAAAATGTTTATTCTGCCTTTACATTCATCAGAAAGTCCAAATTGAATCATAAAATGAAGCATAAAAAGCATTATAACAATCAGCATAAATTGACATAGAAACATAATCAAATGCACATAAAACAGGGTTTTCTGTGCCCATGCCTCACCCTTAATGCCTCATTCATGTACTCCAGTATTAGTGAATTCTTTCAGTCTTCCATTATAACATTATATAGTCTTGTCTTGTGTTCCTTGCTGAATTGGAAAGTACACAGCTCTCATCTTTAGCCCTATTAGAACGTTATTCCACACCTCTGGAATGATCCTGAGGTTTTAATTAGCCTCCACTCCTTCATCCCCAAAGTCACTAACTTATGCACTTGGCTTGAGTGCAATGCTCAGCTTGGGCATATTTTCTTATTTTGGCACTTGATTAGAGAAGATCTAATTCATGAAAACTTTTAAATGTTAAGCACAAAAACTTTAAATCAATATGCTGTGCTTCTGGAAGACAAAGTAAAGAAATCAAGAGATGCCCATTTTCATCATATTGAATGTTTATGGTTTATTCTATTTGCTATATACTGCCTTTCTTAGTAATATGATGAGGTGGTTTACAATACTATATTTATTTAGTATTTATTATTATTAGGATTTATTTACCTCCTTTTGAAGGAATTCACCCAAGGCAGTGCACAGCAAGAATAAGTAAAACATAAGCAATAGACAATTACAGCAGCAAAAACATTCAAACATCAATACAAAGCATGGTATAGTATGCTACACTACAATGCCAACACAATACACCAACATTTCACAAACTGTGCGCCGCGGCACCCTGGTGCACCACAGTGAATTCTCAGGGGTGCCACAGCACACCTTGTCATCCCTCCCACCTCCCACAATCCAGCTTCACTCCCTACTTTCACCTTCCGCAGGTCCAGAATCTGCCACTTCCTGCTTCTTTCCCCGCTGCTGCTACAGTGCTTGCAGCTTACATTTTCGGGCCATCCGCAATTCATACAGGCACTGCGGGAACTTCCTTCTGCTGCATCCGGCCCTCACAACAATCATACATGATTTATATTGATTAATTGTATATTTCTTCAGATTTATTCCTATATCATTACATAGGCATTTGCATTCTCTCCCTTTTCCTCCTCAAAAACAATACAATCAATAAAGATTTGATCATGTGGCAAAATAACTGGCCACACTAACCTAGTGGTTAGTGCAGTGGACTTTTATCCTGGGGAACTGAGTTTGATTCCCACTGCAGCTCCTTGTGACTCTGGGCAAGTCACTTAACCCTCCATTGCCCCTGGTACAAAATAAGTACCTGAATACATGTAAACCGCTTTGAATGTAGTTGCAAAAACCTCAGAAAGGCAGTATATCAAGTCCCATTTCCCTTTCCCTTTATTAACTTCATTAACATAACCCTTTAAATTCCCCACCATTCCCCACAACTCAAACATCATGAAAAACTCAGCTTTACCACATTGTAAAATACCAACAGCAAATTTAGAAGTTAGCCAGTATTGAACTAACTGAATACTACTTAACAAGTACAGAAAGAAGTTCATATGGCACTGTTTGCATTAACGCAAAACCCTGCTTTTGTCCCAAAGGGCTCATGATGGTATTGCACATGAACCCATCCCTTCCGCATAGACCCCAGTTTCAAATGATCACTACAAAACCCCATATAGAGGAAAGATGGCTGCTTAGCAAGGACATATTCACCAGTTTGTGAGGCAGGGTGCTGAATTGGGCACATCCACTGCACAGGGCGCGAGGAAGAGTCCTGATTTGGAGAGTGAGACTTCATTCAGCCAGGAGGCTCAGTTGCTCCTCTGGCACTCTGCTCTACGATGGCACTAAGGACACAAGCAATGGCTGGTAGCAGCCACTGTTGGAGGGATAGCTTTGTCCTCTAGTTCTGGGGTTGGTAATCTGAAGCCTGGATTTTTACCCTGGCTTCCACCAAAGAAACTATGGCTGATCCAATTAAGAAGTTTGTTGTTCCTCCATTGATGAGTCATTTGGAGTTGACCCTTGGCTTCATCTAGACTGCTTTGGAGTCACTATACAAGTTTGCCAGCTACAGAAGAGAATGTTACCAGAATCCAGAAACTTGAGGAAACAATGGTTTCTCATGGGGAACAATTGAATAACTCTGTTCAAGTGCAATGGGAAATATAATTACAAACTTCAGTTATGCAAGATAGAATGAAGTTTCAGAGAAAACTGGAGAACTTTGAAAATTACACCAAGCAGCTGAAACTGTGTATATTAAATTTTCCTCTATTATTGTCATCATCATCATCTAAGGATCTGTTTTATAAATATCTGAAAGAAGTATTTAAGTATGCAAAAGAAGGCTTGCCTCCGTTACAAAGGATTTATTATCTTCTCATTCAATCAAACACTCTGCTCCTGAAAGAGATCCATCTGCAGTGTATGTTTCTTCAGATAATTTGGACCTGACTGGCAGACTTGAGAAATCTTCTGAGGAAGCTGTTGTAAGGTCAGCTTTATTACTGACCAAGATAAGGATATGTTAATGCAACTCTATTTTAAATCTAAATTTTCTTAGTGGGAAAGTTTCCTTTTAGGTAGATCCACCTAGATCAGATGAAAATAATTCCTTAATCTTCATCAGTGAGTTTTGGATTTAGGAGCTAATTTTTAGTTAGGATATCCCTGTAAATGTGTTATTTTCTTTGTTAATCATACTTATATTTTTTATGATTCTTCCCAATTGTAGGTTTTCTTAGAAGGTAAAGGTTCTGCTGGAACTGGAGAATGAACGGCCTCCTTAATACTGAGCTAATTACTGTTAGACACTCGTTGCCAGATTCCATATAGCGTGCGTAGAGATCTGTGCTGAAATTCAGGTGTTTTCTTATAACGTGAGTAACTTAAATGGCTTAACAAGCTAATCAGCATTGATAACAGCACTTAATGAGCAATAATGGTGATAATTAGAATTTACACTCACAACTCACTAAGCGTATTCTGTAATGAACTGCGCCAAAATTCTAATGTATGCAGTTCAAAAAGGGCATGGCAATGGGTATAGAAATGGGTGTTCCATTGGCATTCCCAAAGTTATGCGCATTTTTATAGAATATGGCCCAGTATGCATAAATCTATGTGCAGGGATTTATCCCAAGGTGCCGTAATATCAAATGTGTATTCTATATACCGCACCTAATCTAGGCGCCTCTTATAGAATATATGAGGCAGAAATGTTTACTGCGTGAATTTTTTAGGTGTCATATAGAATCTGACTTTCAGGGGTCCTTTTACTAACCTGCAGTAAGCACTAATGCATACTTACTGCAGGTCAAAAACTACTACCGCAGGACACACTCAGGCATCACGCAGTAGTTTCAGGATTCGCGTGCACTTTCCACATGCTGAAAAAAAAGATTTTATTTTTTTAGCGCTAGCAGCATGTCTTCACTAATCAGTTAGGGGTCCTTTTAAAAAGGCACGCTGGTAGTTTTAGTGTGCTCTAAAAAAAAGGCATTCGCTAAATGCTAGAGACACCCATATTTTGCTATGGGCATCTCTAGCATTCAGGGGTCCTTCTACTAAAGTACACTGAAAAATGGCTTGTGGTAGTGTAGGCACGGGTTTTGGTTGCACGCCGATCCATTTTTCAGTGTACCTATAAAAAAGGGCTTGCGGCAAAATCAAAATTGCTGCTTGTCCATTTTGGGTCTGCGACCTTACCGCCAGCCATCAACCTAGCGGTAAAGACTCACATGGTATTTTTTGGATGCGCGTATTGGACGTGTGCCAAAATGAAATTACTGCAAGAGCCACGCGGTAGCTGGGCGGTAATTCCATTTTGGTGCTCATTGGGCACGCATATATGCTTACGCAGCTTAGTAAAAGGACCCCTTAGTGAGCACTAAAAACACTACTGTACCTTTGTAAAAGGCCCCCTTAGTGCAGCAGCATTGCCACATACTAAATGATTAGCACATGGTTAGTGTGTGAGCCCTTACCACCTAGAAAATAGGTGTCGGTAAGGACACACGCGCTATTGGGGAAATTAGCATGTGGCTATTAATAGGGAAAATGGAATATGAGACCATTTAACTGCCACACTAAAGGTTGCCTTAGTGAGGGAAAAGCCCTGTGCTGGGGCTACTGTAGGCCACTTTTTAGCGCAGCTTAGTAAAAGGGTCCATCAAACTGCTATTTTTGTTCTTGTTCATTTCTTTAATTATACCATCTTCCTCTGAATGAGTGTGGGAATAGAACAAGAGAAATCTCCAAAATTCAGGGAACAAGTATAACAATTACCCAAAAGTAAAATATCACCACTATCCATCTAAAGTTGAAACCCATCCCTGCCGTTCTTCAAACTCTAAATTTTTTTAAACACCTTTATTAACAAACTGCAAGATCACAAAACAAGAATAAGAAATAATTAACTTTCCCCATTATCCTCAAATTCCCCCCTCCCCCACACACACACCCGTCCCGTTCTCTCAGATTATAGAATCCCCTAGACTCGGTTGTGTCTGATCCATGCCTGGAGGAACATAATGGCGGCTGAGAGGAGATATGACAGAGGTCTATAAAATAATGAGTAGAGTGGAACGGGTAGATGTGAAGCATCTGTTTACGCTTTCCAAAAATACTAGGACTAGGGGGCATGCGATGAAGCTACAATGTAGTAAATGTAAAATGAATCGGATAAATTTTTTCTTCACTGAACATGTAATTAAACTCTGGAATTCGTTGCCAGAGAATGTGATAAAGGTGGTTAGCTTAGTGGAGTTTAAAAAAAAGGTTTGGACGGCTTCCTAAAGAAAACGTCCATAGACCATTATTAAATGGACTTGGGGAAAATCCACTATTTCTGGGATAAGCAGTATAGAACGCTTTGTACTTTTTTGGGATCTTGATAGGTATTTGTGACCTGGATTGGCCACTGTTGGAAACAGGATGCTGGGCTTGATGGACCTTTGATCTTTCCCAGTATGGCAATACTTATGTACTTATGTAATTATATACCCAGAATGGGTTCAACAAAGTTAACAATTCAAAACCCAGCTGTGACCTTGCAGTTATACACTTGTCCAAAATGGTTCCCAGATCAACTGGAACTTATTCCATTGACTAGGCTGATCCCAGCCTGCCCGATGATGCTCTAAAATCATGGTGGCATAAACCAGATTGAGCCACTATGGGACTTCATTGAACTCTTTCTAATTTTAAATGCGTTGTAATGTCTGGCCCAAAATTATCTACTTAGCAGTCCAGAAATTTAAAAGAAACATTAACAAATCCCTATCTCTTCCTTTTACTGAATTAATCATACTAAAGTTTGTAGTAATCAACATGGGTTACCTTTAAGACATGTTATTTTATCACTAATGTGTGCTATTTTAGTACGAGTTCCATTTTATGCAATGAAATCTAGTTACTAATGGGGATAACAGAAAATTTATGTTTTTTTTTTCCTAAGGTGTGCTAATGGATTGAGTACACACACTTCTGATCATCAGCCCATTGGTGCTTAAACATGCAGCCCTACAGGCAGGGGCTGTGAACCTCATTTGGATAAGGAGTTACATTGAACTAATACTGATGAGTGCAAGGACAATTGTTACTAAGAGGAAGGAAAATGCCAGGGTGCCGTTATTTTGCTGTGGAGCCATTGAGCTTAAAGAAGTAGCTAGGCTCCTATGCCTGAGAGTTTTGTTAGAATGGAGGGAGAGACTATGCTAACAGAAGTTTAAGGTAGCATTTGTTTTGCATTCTTATAATTACAGTCAGTGACCAAGAGAGGTAAGCTGATGAGGAGTGCTTACAGACTTACTGGAACTTGAATTACAAGAACTTTGAAGAAAGCTGACCAAGATTGTCAAAAGAAGGTCTAATTCAAGTGTAACCTCTATGAACAGCCTAATGTAAAGAAATGGTAGAGTCCAATAATATTTTGGCTCTCTTGGGACTAATAAAGGCTGCTGTATAGCATATTTTTGGAAGCCTGTCTTCTAGTTTCCGAGCCATCCATCTACCTCCGACCAGATTACTTCGGCAGGATCTGCACACACATCCCACAAGTAGGAGGTGACAAATAACACATCTTAAGTCCACATTGATAAATACACCCATTAGAGAACCATTTTAAAAGCCATTTCTGTGGACTTAAAAATAAAATTCCTGTCCTGTACAAGATTAAACAGATACAGTTTATACCTGGATGGATGTGCTGGAAGCTTGTCTGCAATTTGAGAAAAAAGAAAAAAACACGCTGGGAAGGAGCATGATAGTGGTGATTTGGGGGGGGGGGGGGGGGGGTCACTTATATGCATGCTTCTGTATTTTTAAAAGTAAGTCTGTATGCAAATTTGCAGAAAAAAATCTGTGTAAGAAAGGAGGTCTAAATGTGTGGATAGTTT